>NC_137544.1:79254551-79947051 GCF_963082525.1 Nesoenas mayeri | reverse complement strand
TATTAACTGATTTTATAAACCCCATTTCTAATTGGTTGTTTTCCTGGACTTTCCCGGATGGAATAAAAGCCTGTTTTGGACCTTGTTGTCCACCTAACACTAACTTTGGGGTCTCTCCATGACATATATGCGTACCTATCCACACATCGTCTAAAAATATTGCTGAAGCATGAGGCAAAATTATATTCACAATGATCCTACCCATTAAGTTGAAATTTCCCATTTTACTCTATATACACCCTGTAGTGTATTCAAAGTGGAGCAGTTCCAATGGAAAGGACTGCATGGCTTATTTCAGAACAGTTCTTAAGATATTTAACTCCTGAAGGAACATTTTAGTACCTGAGTTTCCCAGAAATAATGACTGCTTGAGCTGTTAGATCAAGAAGAACCATAACTGTGGCCCCTTCTAGAAGGCTGGCAAATCAAGACTCATTTTCTTTGCTTTCCTTTTTTAGCACTTTTAAGAAAATATTCCTTTTCAATTTAAACAGAACACTTCATATTAATTTAAGTGCTGTACTTCATGGTCTTTCTTCAGATAGAAGAAATTAGCAAAATATCTTTTGATTGGATATTTTTTTTTTAACAGCTCTTTTGATATTACAGTGGAAATTAAAAATCTGTATTTTCACAGACAATGCCTAAATGCCAGCAGTGACAAGTTAAGCAAGACTACTCTGTTCACTAAGAAAAATAGAAAAACTTATCAGAAGGGGTAGTAATCTATTTCATTGAACAAGGAAGGCCCCTTAAGTAAAAGAGAAAGAGCAATCAATCCAGTACAAGAACAAGAAATGTTGCCTAACATTTGTCTGGGAGGTCAGAGAAAGAATTGACGGAATTAATAGAAAGCCAGTGAGTCAGACTGCAGCAGGACTGCAGATATTGCTTGTGGGAGCAACACAAATTGAAGCTTGCTTAGGAAAAGTAAAAACTCTGGGGTCCAGGGCTGTAAGAAACCACCTCTGTGTAGGTGCTAAAAAATAAAGCAGAACAAAGCCAAGCCACTAAGAAAAGAAGTTTTACTTGAGTTCCTTAATGACTTTCTGCCTGAATATTTTGAACAAATTCTCTGAGAAAATGTCTATAGAGTTGATGCCCAAAAATCTTTCTTACCAGAACTATGAGACACAAAACATTATATTTAAACAGAGAAATAACAAGTGTAGAGTCATATTCCTATCTTGTAAATAAAAAATCCAGGGAGGATTTGTTATTCATAAAAACAGCTGCAGATATGGCAGAGCTACCACAAGAAGAAGATATCCTTAAGTTGTACATGAACTTTTCCAACCTCATTTTCATTTAATTAAAAAGCTTGATAGAAATTTTACCAAGAACACATTGAGACTTGACACATAGACCATAACAAAGAGAAAGCAATATGTGCAGGGCAGATAGCCCTGACAACTTTGGATTTCACCTCCCCAACACAACAAGAGCACCCCACTCCTAGGTGCTATTGTCCTGCTCAGCACAACGGTTGAGACCCCCTCTGATCCTCAGCTGTTCCTGAAACTTTATTATTTTATGTAATCTTCACAGAAGCATGCAAATCTAAGAGGTTCAGGCTACCACATTCAGATCTATTTTACATTACAAGACATCTTGTCATATAATGAAATTTACAAAGCTCCTGAAATTCTATTAAGGTTTTTGCTTCTCTCCTGTTATTAAGCTTTCCCAGAATTTAATTTGGTGATTAGAAATTCCACTTTTTTGTGATAAATTCAAAATAGTATTTTCCAGTGTTATCCTTTAATTTATATAGTTCTTTTGTCTAGCTTGGTCCTCCAGGAATCCAGCAGACACTTTTTCTTCCCTCAGATGTACACATAGGTTTACAAACAGTAGTACTGTCTTTGCCAAATTTAATTTCACTATTATAAACAAGCATGAAGCTTCTATATTTCTTTATGTGTACTTGCATCTTTATATATCTATGGTGTACACCTTCTTGCATGGCAATGTGTCCACTAAGATGATCCATCAGAAAGTTTCTGCACTTGTACAAGTTTTAAATAATGTTTCTGTGGCAAAGATGAGAAGAACATAGTGTAAGAACCATCATACTTGTTCACATCATTTAATATGCTGTCCTGTCTCCGGCTGTGGCTATCAGTGGCCAATGAGGGAAAAATAAGAAACAGATTTTCATATTTAATCGTTTTCTCAGCTTGTCTTTCACCACCTATTTGGAGCTAAAGTGATTTCTTGAGTAAGTCATCTGCTTCCCACTCAGCAAACCTGAATATATGTCATCCAATCACTATCCAGACTGGTTGTCTTTCCCTAGAATATTGTGTTTGAATAGTCCATATATATATATGTCATTATATCACTGGTTAGAGTCATATTTCAAAGAAAATTACATTTAGACATAATGCTTAACATCATTTCAAGTAAAGTTTTACACCATTTACATTTGCAAAAGACTTCTATGTAATTTCAGAACAGTCTCACACAACAGAGAAAGGATGACTCAAAATTTACCCTAAGGCAGTTTAGAAGGCTTACAAAGCTTTGTTGTCGCTTCACTGTTCTCCTCCACCTTATGAATATAAAAGGCAGCATGTAAAGTATCCTGCTTGCAAAAAATCAGTGCAACATGAAATGTTTTAATAAATAAAAATATTCCTAAAAGTGCAAAGTTTATTTCATATTTTTCTGTTATTATGTTTATCTCAGTGGCCCTATCAGTAATATTTTAAGGTTTGTTCTCTTGTTAGCAACAGCCATAGAATGAAGATGCACACAAGTAGAAAAAGAGCAAAGTTTTCCTTGTCCATCAGGTTCCTAAAAGCAACCTGACATGTCAAGATATACTCTTTCCTTACTGTTCTCTAAGCTATTTCTATATAGTTATTTAAAATTCTTCTAGCAGTTAATGGATTTGCCACAGAACATTTCTGTATTTTTTTTTCCTTTTATACTGGAGCCTGCCTGCACTTCAATAACCTTCCAGCATCCAGACTACTTAAAGGTTCTTGGTGTCTATATAAAAGAAAAGGGTATATCAGAGAAAAATAGCTGCAACTTGGGTCTTGCTTACAACATTTAAGACCTGTTGTCATTATATTTCTAGTTTGGAGCCAGCTGTCTTTAGCTAACCACAAGATCTGAATGTGGAGTAGGTTCTAGTTTGATGATTTTAAAATCTCTCCAGCTGTTTTTATGACTCCTGGAAGCAAAAATGGTTGTAGTGTTGAGATCATGTGATGTCTTGAGCAGAAAATGCCTCTTGAATTGGAGTAAACTTTGCCCTTTTTTTCATACAGAACAGATAATTTGACCTGGATACTCTGGCAACAGCAAGTACAATAACATGATTATATTTTAGGGTCATAGTGCTCTATGTTGGAACTATTCCTAGTGATTTATCTTTGTAGTCAGACCTTCAGGCAGATGAAATCCTGTCTTTAAACGTCACCACTGTCAATCTCTTGTGAGACACTCCCTCCACTTTGTAACAGAGAGGATCCCCACATCACACCCAGTAAAGCAGATGCTCACAAGACTTTTAAATTATGGCCATGACAGCAGTGGGCTTTTTTTGTCTTGAGAAGTAGGAATTGTCTTCTTCATACCATTATTTTCATCAAATGTGAGTAAGAATATAGTCTGGATAAATCATCGTGAGAGGGGGTCCATGTGGTTCTCTTAGGCATATCTGTGAACCTGGGAAGAGGGAGGGAACCCTTGTTATTACATAGCATGGTAATTTTTAAAGTCAGAAAAAAAGATGGTACCATGATGTTATTTAAAATCTAAGAATTCCTTCTTAAAGATCAATATTCAACGTGTTGCTTAAATGCTATCAGTTGTGATAGGATAATATGCATTTTTGGCATAAATTTTTCATACAGGCAAAGGAAGCATGCGAGGTATCCTCACACCTCGACACCAGTCTATGATAAACTTGGAAAAAAAAAAAAAAGGGACACAAAGTTAATAAAAATGTACCTCTTTTGAAATAAAAAAAAAAAAAAAAACAAGAAGATTTCATATTTAACTTTGGATGAAATGGTAAAGATATTACTGGAATTCAAAGAACACGCAGAAACCCCAAAGGCTATAATGCTAATTAATTCAAGCACTTTTTCTGTGCTCACTGCTGCTGCTTCTGTACTACCACTGCTAAGTTATGTGCATTTTAAATTAATATTTCATGTTCTGAACTGTTTGTTGGCAAAATGTATGCAATAGCTATTAGTGATATTACTTGACATGAAACAGTTGAACAAGGTAGTAGCATTAGCAAAGCAGATCTTGATAAAGGAAAAAGGAAAAGAAACTTCAGGAAAACACTTCTATCAAAGGAGTAGTATTTCTACGTTTAATTTTCTTTGAAATGTTGATGGAAGAATCCACTGTAAAGTACTCAGGTGAATACTGTCTGAAGTTGTCTTAATATTAATACTACTTTGCACTCAGTATTTCTCATGTGATTAAAGGTTGCAAAATCAGGCTACATATTAAGAAAAAGATAAAAAAGTCAAAATTATCTAGACATTTTGTCCTCCTACTCAGCTTCTGCTGTGGTTGATACCATTCAGAAATGAGTAAAAAATTTTCTCACCTTGCAGGAAGGATTACAGAAAAGGAATGAGCCTATTTGCTAAAGAAAGTTATGAATAAATAGCTAGAATCAGCACAGTCTTTAGTTTAAAATTAACATAGGTTGAACAACCAGTTCCCTGAAGTCTCCAATACCAAATAGCTACTTGGCTGACCAGAATTTAAAGTTATATTCAAATTCCTTAAACCAGCTCCATCTATCATGGTCTAGTTTCAAAGAGCCTGTTTTACCAATGCATTATCTCATGCATTTTTATAAGTCCTGATATTCCAATATTTGATTCTAATATTTGATATACATATATATGTGAATGATTCAGCTGAAGCTACATTTCTAGGCT
Organism: Nesoenas mayeri; assembly: GCF_963082525.1. Taxonomy (NCBI): domain Eukaryota; kingdom Metazoa; phylum Chordata; class Aves; order Columbiformes; family Columbidae; genus Nesoenas; species Nesoenas mayeri. The sequence goes on along the minus strand of NC_137544.1, from coordinate 79,942,129 downwards.
TGATATAAGACTGAGCTCAGCTCTGGGTTCACATAGAAAGTTTTATCCTATCAATATTTGAATGAAAATCCAGTATACAAAAGGGCAAATTTTAAACTGCTTAAACTAGCATATTGTGCAGCTGCTATACATGATAGACTACACCTGTGCATTCTTAATACTGACAGCAATACAGCGTGACTGACACACTAATTATAGCTACAATTTTGGAAAAGCAAATAGACCCTGAGCTTGACTATCCTATCAGCCATCCACATTTTCCTTCAAGAATAACTTGAGCCTATTCACAATAATGCCATCTACAGTTGTAAAGTTTATTGGTTTAACAGATTATCAGAATTCACAGTCCTTTGACTGCTGAAGGTCTTTCCTAAGTTGTACAAAGTGCCCAGCCCAATGGTCATTTTGAAGTATATTATATTAAGATATGTATATCATCTGATAAGAAATCTCAGCAACATTTAAATAACATTGGATACAGTGAGCAATACAGGAACAAATGCTCCTGTTGTCCTCAACACATCTTTAAGAACCACTGACAATCTGCTTTATTTACATATGACATTTCTTTAATGTTTTTGTTGTTCTCTTGATTGTCTGTGTTCGATTTGTGATATTTTGCATATATCAAAAGTTGAAAAACAATTTGTGTAATGCTTCTTGCTATGTGAAAACTATGAGACTATTCATTTCATTTTCAACAATGTGCTCATTGTTAATGTCATTTAAAATGACAAAACTGGTTTTTTTGTTTTGCTGTCTTATGACTGTATCTATCTCTGGTGTTACCTACTATAGACTTCATGGAATGATTCTGTTTTGCAAAGAAATCAACCAAATGCAAAACCATTAATTTCAGAAGTTAATGAAAGATTTTACTAAATTTGGATATTAATTTAAACAATAACATAAACTGTAACTACATGTAGCAATTTATATCCTCACTGAAGTACTTGGGTAAGTATTCTGATTTTAATACTCACAGGGCATTTACTGTTTGTAAATCATGCCAAAATATAAATGTTGATCCCAAATTTTCAGTATTCGTCAAACTTATCAGTCATTGGAAGTGCAGTCACAAAGACAGTTGAACAGAGCATCCAGTCTGGAAAGCACCAGCTTCTGCATAATTTTTTCTGTTTTCAAATATGTAGGAGGTATAATTAGAAGACATGCAGGAGAAAGGTAGGAGAACTGTATAAGTTTTTATGTCACTGATATTAGCTATCAAAATGGTCTGGCATCCTCTGATCTCTACTAAATACAAGATTTCGTATCTGGAGGTGCAATAAGGGCTCAGATAAATGGATCAGGACAGTATTAGCTATAAGTTAGCCCAAAAATCACAAAATACAAGCTCAGTGTCTTCCCATCTGTTGTCTGGATTGAAGCAGAAGTCTGGGAGCAAAGTTTGTGTTTGCTATTAATAAACTTGAAAACATTATTAAAGGATATTTCTGCTGTCTTGAGGTGCTGGCATACTGGGTCTGTAAAGCAAGTATTGGGCAAATTATAAATCAAGTAATTAATATAAAACAAATTGATATCTAAATAGAATCAAATGTAAAAACACCTATCAATATGAGCCAAAACTGCTAGACACTTAGATACCTGTTAAACATGGGATGTGTTAGTTTTTCCCTGAATGAAAATCAATGCTTTGTCTTTTGTTTATATTCTCATCGGACTTGTTCTAAGAAGACAGGAATATGCACATACAAAAAGACACTTGGAGATTATTAGAACTGGTTTTGCATGTTTCTGTATTTGCTGCTCTGACTTTATTGAACTGTTTTCACCCAAAGTGTTTGACAAATTTTACAGAAGATTTCTGAATGCAAAAGGTTCTGGCCACAGATTTTTATTTCTGGTAGATTTCAAACAAACATTTTAGACAAATTGAAGTGAGCTGGAAAACCCTCCTTTCTTAAGCGTTCAATTTTCCTGAGCCATACTTGACTAGTTCATATAACCACTTGCAAAACCAAATGACAGAGCACTCTGGAATAGTTCCAGAGTGTGGACCAAATTAATTTTAGAAATTAAAATAAATAAAACATGAGACAGGTTACTAAAAGTAACAGAATAACAGGAAAGCACTAAAGAATACGGAGTACTTTGTTTCAGAATCTGTTCTCTCTTTGATGTAATGTATTAAGCAAACAAACATTATGTAACTTATGCAATTGGAAACATCCAGGATCACAGGAAGGATGTGCCTGCAAAAGTTTCATTAGTCATATCACAGTAGCCATAGTTTTATCATCTAGTACTTAAAACTGTCTAAAACCATATGTCCTAACTTTCTTGGACCCTGATTTATTTACATATGTATTCAGACAGTACTGTGGCTTCTAGAGTATTGCGAGCTTCAACTTACGTTTGTGAACTACAGACCACTCCACTTTGAAATCTTCCTATTAAACACAGTGAAAAGAATTTTCCATTAATTATATGACTACACTGGTTCTGTTTTGACCTTATGTCCCTAGAATAAAAGGCCTGATTCTACCCTCTGTGCACAGCCTCATATTTTGATCACCATCTGTGTTATGTGGACAGAAGGTCAAGGAAGGGTTATTACTAAACTTTTACTACATTTTCTACCTCTGCAAGTTTTATCTTTAACTTTCATTTTCTCCAGTTGGAACTGAGCTTCACAGGAATTTATCATCTCTCAATGCTGTGTCTGATACTCCTCAATAAAAATAATGTATCATAGAATAGTTTGAGTTGGAAGGGACCCTCAAAGGCCAACTAGTCCAACCCCCCTGCAATGAGCAGGGATGTCTTCAACTAGATCAGGTTGCTCAGAGCCCTGTCCAGCCTGGCCTTGAATGTTTCCAGAGATGAAGTATATGTGTAAGTATCAATACGAAAGCTTAACACTTTAGAGTATCTGAGGCTGAAATCCTTCAACTAGTCTCCCTCCAGCACAGATTCCGTCTTTCAGTCCTGCTGACTCCTGGGCTGCACAGCTCTCCCAGCCTGGCAGAGCAGCAGGTGGCACTTCCTGCACCTCTGTTGCTGTGGACTGACCCAGTTTCCTCAGCCTCACAAACCATATCTCCAACATGATTTGGGACTTTTCTTGTCTCCTCAGTTGGGCTGTCTTTCCTTTCCTCCACATTTCTTTTTTTTTTTTTTTTTTCTCTTGTCACAGACCTAGAAATGTACTAATTGTTCTTCTCTCACCTTCCAATTTGCCTCAGAGACCTAGCTGCTCTCCTAATCTCTCTTGCACCCTCATTTATTTTCTCTCTTTCTCTTATTATTAATGTCTCCATGTAGGGATGCATGAACAGATATACCAGGCTCTAAATGTAATACAGGAGAAAAATACACTGTGATAATCTCTCACAAGCTAACTGGCTTATGAGAAACAAGGAAGTCAACTGGCACATATTTAGAAATCTGACATTCATTGATAGGTGAATTTTTCAATGTGAAGGTCTTGCTCCAAGTGCTGTTTGATGTGGTCACAGATTTTAAAAATAAGAACAGCAGCTTGACTTATCAGAGGTTAACCCATTCATACACACCTGCACTGCACTCCTTTTGGTCTTCACCTCATCGCAGGTTATTTTTCACCCTTGTAAATACCCCATATCAGCACAGCTCCAGCATTTCTATGGCTGTCATGCCATATTTTGTCTCTCACCTGTAAATCTGCTCTAGTTGCTTCTCCTGAGGACTTTATTTTCTGGTTCCATCTTAGGCATTTTCCAATTTCCAGTTCAAACTCATCAAAAGCTCTTGTTGTTGTTGAAATCTGCATGGATTCCTTTTCACCAAACCACAGAACTGGTTCAGTTTCATCTATCTGGACCTGTCAGCTGGTTTAGTACCATCAGAAATACTATTTTTTTAAAATATTCTGTTGGTGCCCATAATACCATCTTCTGATTTTCCTTCCCTTCTCTCTCCAAACTGTTTCTTTAGCACAACCTTAAGAAATTCTCCTCTGTCTTGATATCATTTTCTTGATAGCTTCCAGTTCTCCATCTCTTCTGTATTTTAATTCTTGATAATGTCTAACACAAAGAAAAAAAAAAGAAAATTCTACATTCGATCTCTGACATATCTTCTTGGGTTTTCTGCTGTTACCTTAAACTCATCATCACAAAAGCAAACCTCTGTGTTGGTCCCATGAAACTGTGTACTGAAGAAAGTTCTTGAATCTTCACCAAAATAAAACAGCAGAATTATTAGGATGTGTCTCTATGAGAAATAGGGTGGCTAGACTTCCTTTTGCAAAAGAGTAATTTATTTGAACAGTAAATTAAACAGTTTAGAAAAATCAAACAATTTTTATCTTCTTGCAACATATATTGAAGACTGCCAGCAGAAGTAAGAGAAGGAAAAACAATCAGCTGGACATACTGGGCAGAATATTTTGAACTTCTGACTGATCTCAAGCCCTATATTGCATTAGCAATCAGAGTCATGGGGGGCTGTAGCAGATGAATCTTGTGAATTTAGACAGGACAATTTAGGAGACTGCTGTCCCATCTGTCCACCTCACCTTTCTGCCAAACATCACTGCCATAACAGTGGCAGAGAAAAGGAAAATGTGTTCCTGGTTGATGTGTGATCTTTAACCACCAGGAAGGCTGAGATCGCAGCAGTAAGGCATACAAACACATCTGCTTCTGCTTTCTTTTCCAAAATGTCCCTAGCTGGTGGTGCGGAGGAAGGTGGGTTACTAGGGAAGGAGGATTGTTTTAAGCCACAGTAGCTGTTTGCTTTCCCGAACTTGAGTCAAAATGTCCCCATTTCTTCCTTTCACACTGTTCTCTGCTACCCTCAGATTGTCAGCATAGGAGGTCAGTATGGAGGAAAAACATAATGAAAAAGGAGCCCACAAGTGGTTTCACAGAATTGTTCACAGTCTGCTCTCCACTGAGGGAAGGGAAAACTCTGTACTTAAATATTTAATTTAGCGAGACACAGCACTTTGAGTGTATTTTGTGGTCTCTGACCTGGAACGACCCAGAAAAACCCACACCCTGGCTGAATCACCATGAGCAGCGTCTTCTGCTGTCAGCCTTCCCAGTGCAGGCAGATGCACGATGCAGTCACCAATGGACTATTAGTACATAAACTAATTATTTAAGTTGTATCTTTTGCACAGCTTAAAAATTGTAATGACTGGTACACAGAGCTAATTAAACCTAATTTCTTTATGTGTTTGCAGTCATTAGTGCTCATTGCTGAGGAATCCATTATTTATCTATTAAAACAGTTCTCCTGTTCTTGGCATAGAATAACATCAGATGAAAGGTTAATTTTTGCATGTTTAAAGTTCAGTGAGGGGAATGTAAGCACGGAAATGTGTTTTGCCAGTGAGGCAGCAAAGGAATTGCAAATTCTGCATAGCAACATCCTTTACTCTTTTGACTAATAGGAATTCATCACTTAACAGAATGAAGTACATTTAGGCATTCTTGTTATGTTATCTGTTATCTTAAGTTCATCTGCACACCCACAAAGGAGAGCAGAGACATAACTGTTAAAAAGTCCCTGGATTCTCATGTTAAAGATTATGGTATGGACCAAGTTCCTCTCTGCCTCCCTGACCCAGTTGTTCAGCTTTGTCTGTGGTAATTAACCATTCAGCGCAAAATTGCCTCTGCTGATTATCTCACAGTTATACTCTCTCTCTGGCTAAACAGGTAATTAACTAGACCGTAATAGTGCAAGTTTCCACTCAGGATCTCTGCCTCCAAACATATTTATCTCAAATTCCCAGTTCAGCATACCTTGTAGCATCACCAATCACCATAGCCACAGATGGGGAAGGTAACAAATTGCCCTGGCACAGTGAAGACAAACTTGTGGCTTGGCTGAGCTTGGTCGAAGTACCTTGTGCTCCCTGGGTGCTGATGAGAGATGAAGGCTTCCCAGACAGGGAGGAAAGAGTCTGACACAGACCAGTGAGCCAGTAGAGGGAAAGCAGAAGACCGTGCTTAGGGTCCTGCATCTTCTAGAAGAGACACAGATTGATTCCTTGGAAGCCTCTCAATTGGGGCTTCCAAGAAAGTGTGAAGATTGATCACAAACACAAGGAAAAACAATTGGAGGGTGAAGAACAGCCACGTTTAGACATTTGTTAACCTGACTAGTCCTTCATTTAAGCCAGTGGAATAAACCAATCACCCAGCATGAGAGAACTGAACTGTCAGGAATAGCAAATGGAGGTGTCTGTTTAATGACATGCTGGAAGAAGCAAGCCAGTGCTGCAGAGAACAAGGCAAGGAATGTGGCTGAAAAGGGGTGCTGATTTTGAGCTATGTTTGTACTTGCTTCCTCCAAGCATGTGTCATTTTGAGAAATCAAAGAGTTCTGTTTATTCTCAGTGTTCCTCTTTGGTTCATTTTCATTGGATCACATGGTGTTATGCTCATATTGCAGAGCTCCTCAAACAGGTCATGTAGTTCAAATTATGAATTTGAAAGTAGACACTGAAGGGTGTTTGCTATGATTGCTGGAACTTAAAAAAAGCAAACAACAACAACAAGCCACTTTTCTGTTCTGTTTTAGTGTTTTTACTTTTTTCTAATGAGGAAAATTAAGCACTTAAATGCCAATGCAAAGGAAAGTGTTCTGAAGTACAATAACTTTTTGATAAATGATGGAAGAGAATATTTAAACTACTACTGCATTTTCGCTGCAACCCAGTGCTGTTTGCATTAAAGAGATTATTATCACTAGGTATGCATACAACCCACCTCTTTGATTTTCAGTGACAGAAATCTAACGTGCCACAAATACAACATTATGAAGAGCCAGACTAACTGCTTTGCATAATAAATGCTGGGAAGCCATTTTACTTACATATAATCTGGTGTGTGATGACTTGAAAATGTTGAAAGTGATTTCTTATACACTTGTTCTGGTAAAAGACAGCAATATAAAATACAACACCATTAATAAAAGACACTGAGGATCAAATAATCAAACAGTCAAGCTGTTTTCTTATGACTGCATTTCTTGTTGGGAAACAGATATCAACTTATCTGTAACAATTTTTATGCTTCTATATTACGAAGGTGAAAAAGAATCCTGATTGCTCCTGTCACCTTTGCTTAGAAACTGTTGAGTATCATTATGGTATTTCTGTGGGATGGGATTATTAAGGCATTTTCTTAGATGGAAACCAAGCAAACTTCTCATTGCTCACTACTAATAGTCAAGGTTTTTGGGCTTTCTTAATTAGTATTATTATTCCAATTATACTAGAAAATAAAGAACAAGATGGGTTGGTGATCTTCCTTGAATATTGATGAAAATAGACAATTAAAAAAAATCTTTCATCCTAAATAAATAAATCAATTAATTAATTAAACAAGCTTTGAGTAATCTATAACAAAGACTAGAAACAGAAGATAGCAATATATAAGTATCCCTGAATTCTGAATGAACCTGAATTTGGGTTGATTTTGGAATAAGAATAGCCAGCAAAAAGTAAAACCCGAATGAAAAGCAAGATTTTTTTTTTTTAAATTGTTAGAACATTCAATCAGATGGATCTGAAATATTTCATTCCAGGAATAATGAAGAGCATCTTGGTTGTTTGAAATGTAGATTTTGTATTTCAGTTTAAATTACATTATTCCCCTCAAAATATTAACCTAAATTAAAGATACTAAAAAAAAAAAAAATCTTAAAACAAAATAAAAGTATTTGTTTGGAGTCAAACAGAAGATATCTATTTTTTGTTAAGGAGTTGTTACATATTTTTAATTTCCCAAGGTCATGTTGTTCAAATAAAAGTAATAATGTATTTCAAGTCATTGAAAAACCTCTGATTTAACTATCTAGCACAAAAAAAAAAAAAAAGTCCTGCCACAGTACATTCACCTCCCAGTGACAGGCAGAGAAATTTAAAATATTATAGTAAAAGCTCAGTATTCTGATACATTATTTTAAAATATTACAAGCAATTTAAGCATTAGAATAATCCATTATCACAATACTTCTACCTATAGCAAACAGCCTGTTCCTTGATCTCTAATAAAAAAATACCTCTGTTGACAAATTACTATTTTAACATTGCACTAATGCACAATGCCAAACTTTTTTTGTTTGCTCTCAAGTTATTTAGAATGATGAAGACTTTGCTATGTTTCTGAAACAAAGTATTGTCATTACAACCTACAACTTTAAAGAACCAAGTACCACTTATCATTTACATTTTATTTCCATCATCTTATTAATGTGCTAATTACAAACTACAAGCAGTGCTAACAGATGCCTACATGTCTCAATAGGCAAATATCAGGTGTTAAATGGAAGGTATTATGGTTAATACTGGTATCTTTTAATTTTATGAAATTATTATTTCTACAGTTATGTAGAAAAGGCTGTAAATATGGGGGACATTTATGAAGACTTAAGTGTTTGTTATAGCAGAATTGAAACTGGACAGCTGTAAGAAGATTCAAACAGTGTAAATGAAATAAATATTTTCATTTAAAAGTTCTGTGGGATGGCTGTTCAAATGATGCAAATCTAGTCTATTGACCACAGAACCAATCACCTTAATCATCTTTTTACTGATCTCTGAAAAAGATCATGGAATCACAGAATAGTTTAGATTGGAAGGGAGCTTCAAAGGCACTGTGCTCTGTTGTGTACAAAGAAGACAGCCTTCAAACTTTTATTCAGGCATTTATATCATTCTCCAACTTAGTTTGACTTCTATATTTGTGTGTAATTGCCTTTTTCTAGTCAACAGCTATATAGAAAGAGAACAGATTAATTTTATGAGGGGCAATAGGTGTACTTCAGGTATTTGATGGGCAATAGGATTCCTGTAAATAAAAACCTCAAGGTTGTATGGCAAATTTAACACTGAAGCGGTCATAAGTGTAACAATTGTTTGCTTTCTTCTATGTTATTTAGGTTTGGTTATGTAAGCTTGGTATCATTTTGCACAAGCTAATACATAGATGAAAGAAAACAAGTAAAATTCTTTGTAATTCAAGTACAAATCAGAGGTAGTCTCTCTGCATTCCACTCCCACAAACCATTTGATCAGTTCTGCAGAAAGAATACACCATTTAAAATGGTGATTAGCAGAAATATTGCAGGTGCATGATTCATGCGAAAGCATCAGGCAGCTCTTTGACTAGTAGTGTTGGAAGATTGCTCAAATACATTCATTTACTTTCACATATTTTTATACCTTTTTTAATTTAGGAAGCAACAAACAAATCAGTCATTATTTGACAGAATAAGCATTGATATGTTACTTAAACAAAGAAGATTAATATTATTGACTGAGATTTTTCTTTGGACAAAAAGACTGCTGCTTTTTTGGTAAGTCTGTGCAAAGTTGTATGTATTATGGCAAAGAATTTTCTAGGGTGGCAGCTTTCTAAATCAGTTTTAACTCTTCCATTTGGAAATGCTTTTCTGAGCTCTTTTTAAATGAAATGAGGACTAATGAACATATAGCGAGGAACTTAAATCCAAATGTACTAGCAGAGTTCAGTAGCTAAATCCTGCTGAAATCAAGAGGAATTATGTGCATGATTGTCAAGTTGTTGTTCCTATTTCCATTGACATTAACAATCAAACCTGGATGACTGAGCATTTATAAAATCAAATAAGCTAATACAAAAAGCTCGTACAGCAATTCTATAATCTCTCATATAGACAGATTGACGCAAGGTGAGAAACTTCCATTAAAGCTTTAATAGCTATTATATAGTCACATATTAGGTTGGAACAAGAATTAAACAAAAACCCTTAGGGAATGCATTATTGACAATGTTGAAGGGTATATGAAAGACTTATGAAACTTTCCTCTTTCCTTCTTTATTTTCATCAATATTTCAGATTAAGATGCAATGTCCTGATGTAGCCTCAGCAATATATCTAAATGCTGTCTTTGTTTTTAAAAACTTATTTCCATATTTGGCAGAACTTCTCAGTTGTGTACTTGTCCACAGTTGACTCAGATCTCAGCACCCCAGTGCCATGACATTTAAGCTGCAGAATCTAAACTTCCATCTTGCTACATAGACCTTGAATAAGAGTTTATTTCTTCCTTAAAACATCAGAAGTCTGACTATAATATACATTCAAAAAGGGTATGCTGGATGCTTCTCTAAACCTGCAGAGGTCAGTGCCTCCTAGGTTTCCAGAACTGTTCCCACCTCTGAGAGTTACTGGGCGCACACAAGTCTCAGCAACAGATTTATGAAGAGTTAGAGAAGAAAACTCCCCTACTTACAGGAAAGAAGGAACAGCGGAAGGTGACTACATGAGTGAAGGAGGTCCCATACTTGAGGAAAGTGGAAGAGGAATAGCAATTTATAAGGTATAAACATGGAATGCGAAAAACTTATTTTCTCCCTGCAGCCTCTCAGCCTTATCAGTCTCTTTACATTGCTTAGGAACCACAAAAAACAGTGCGGCTGGGTCCTAGTACACTATTCACTTCTATCATCTGCCCTTTACAATCACTTTAGCTACCCATCTGGTTCCAACTGAGACCTCTTGGCTATCCTCTCTCATTGCTTTACAGGTAGAAAACTGAAAGCAGTCCAAGGTGGGAGAACTGAATACCACCTACAGTTCTGCAAAGCTTTGAGGTAGCTGTGACTGCTGACAAATCAGTTTTGCAGAAGCAACAGAAAAATAGAGCAAGCGCGTTTTTTCCAACAATCCTTGTGAAATGGAGAAAATGATCTTTGAATCTCAAATAAAGAAAAATAAAAAAAAAAAAGATGGATTGTTTTCATACTCACTTAAGGAAGGCAAAGGCGTAAAAAAGTATCCACACGGACTGAAGCCTTAAAGCTTCACAGAAACCTGCTGTCAAATGCAGATATATTGCCTTATTTGCCATAAGCTGAAAAATTTTCTAACAAAAAAAAAATTCCATAGCAGAAAAAAAATAGGAGACAGTCAGAGATGCCTATAGTTCTTTCAATAGTCTTGTCTATTTTTGTTCCAGTTTTTCCATTGGCTTAAATCAAAGCCTGCTCAAATTAAGCAACTGAATAATTCCTTATTGTCTTTATATTGCTGAGGTAAGGACATAAAACAGGTGAGTTTGTCCATCCCAAGCTGGTGTATTCCCAAGTCCTCTGGAACCTTAGATGTTCACCCTATAGAAAATTCAGCGTCTGCAAAGAGTGAGCCTCTTCTAAGGTTACAGCCAAAAATAGACTTGGAAACATTGCTGACAGAGGGAGAGTTAAGTATTTCTGAACTTCATGCTGCATGTTAAGATAAGTCTAATATTATTTTTAAGCATCAGATATGCCACATCAGAGATGCTGTTTGTTCTATTAACCTAAGCTATTTCTATTAGTCTCTTAAGTCAATGTCAAATGTTGCATTGATTGAAATTTTTTTTTGGTAAAATTTTAACCATTCTAAGTTTCATATTGTCCTTCAGGTTCTTAACAGAACATTGTACTATTGTTCAACTATTTCTTTTTTCTGTCCAGCTGACTAGAACATGAATTTCAAGTTCCTCCTATCTACATAAATAATTGTTTTACTGCTCAAGTACACTTATAAGAATAGCCATTCATTTTATGTCAAAAAGATTGGTTTTGACTCTGCCTGTTTTGGATTAGCTCTCTCCATCAGACATCCGTCTGATACAAATAGGTCCATATTAGTGGAGCCATTTATGCATTTTGACTTTTTCAAGCAGTGTAAAGGACTTAGATATGCTTTAAAAGCTTTAACATCAAAATTGTTTCAATAAGTTGTAGGTTTGCTTTTAGGGTTCTTTTATTTCTTAAATTGATATCATCAGTAAAGAGCTTAGCATGGTCCCCATAAAAATAGATATGTATGGGTAAGTTGTTTTTTCCTTTCCAAAGTGGAACAGCAAATAACTGATACAAAGATCAGCATAACTGCATCAATATGAAGCAGTCATTCAAGTTAAACCCCAGGAAAGATAAAGTTTTATAACCTTCTAGCACAGACAAGCTCTGATTTTCATTGTCTTTCAATCAGTGTATATTGAACATTATTTGGACACCATTTCTCTTGAACCAGCATTCTGTATATAATGAAAACACAAAGCATTATGAGTAGATTGGTATAGATCCCAGATGTTTAAGACCTTCAACTTGCATATATTTGCAGAAAAGCTATGGGTATACTTATCTAGCAGAAAGAGGCTTCACTTCTGGAAAGTCTAACTTTTCTTCCAAAACACATTCTACCTCCTCTCTGAATTTATATAAGAGAACACTTTTTGTTTTATAATGGAGTGCTATTTTCAATGATCACTTATGGTCCCAGATGATTATTGCAAGCAGAAATACACTATATGGTTATTTCAAAATAGAATACAATGGGTGATATTATTAAAGCTTTATTACATTTTAAATGTTTGGACTTTGTCCGCTTGGCTGCTATACCACACTGTGATTGAAACTGAACTGTCATCACTGCATTAAGATTTGACTTTTGTCTATAATTTCTTCATTTTCTTCTTAGGTTATTTATTAATAAATATCCCAAAATCTGTCCTCTTCAGTGAAAATGCAGACATAAAACAGCTCCTACAGCTGAGGTTGAAACACAGAATAAAATTTAGCCCTTCAGCTGGCAAGAGCATGTTCCAGGTCAGGTCTGAATTAGATCTAAACCTTTCATTGTAAGTCACAAAGGGAACACTTATCTTTAAAAATAGCGGATTGTTTGACTGAATGTGTTTCAAATAGGCCATATTTTAGATACAAGACAGTAGGAAAGTCTTTGTTTTCTTCTTCCTAAAGACTTTCCACATCCAAGTTCTTTAACAATTATGATACAAAACATAGGGGGAAAAGGTGTGTAGGATTAAATAAATAATAAAACAGTGTTTTGTCCCACTTTCCTGTGTCCTTGGTGTAGTTATTTCCTCAGTTCTGCACCTATTCAATCATCTTTCCACTTTGACCATACCTCTCCAGTTTCTTGAGAGCATTAGGAAAGATGACATCAAAATTCTTACAAAAGTTAAGACGTATGACATCTTATGTGACTCACAAAACCACAAGTACAACAGTGTCAAAGACAGAAACTAGATCAGCCCTACATAATTTTCTTGTCTTATCTATGTTGGCTTTTAGACAGGTCATTTCTTTTTCTTCTTCTAGGCAGTCCTTATATATAGGATATACCTCAAAGGTCTCTGACTAGAAATTATTCAGTCTCATCCAGGTGGCGACACAACAGCTGAAGACTCAACCCATTCAGAGGGAGATTTGCAAAGGTATGGTTTACTGCTTGATAACAAATTCCAAATGTTTCATGGACCATGGTCTAAAGCAACTGTCCACAACTTCAGTGAAGCCATTGACTAGTCAAACAAAACCATAATAAAATCTGTGGTAATTATTTGCAAGAATACAACACACCTATGGGTTGTAATTTCATGTTGAGAAAACCAGTAAACCACATGCCATCTTCCACTCAGGAAAGCATTTCCATCTAGTTTAAAATTATGGATGAAAGTTCCAACTTGGAAAAAAAAAGGCTTCCTCTATTACATAAGCTTCTTACATAATGAGATGGCATTTCTTTGAATAAATGAAATTCTAAAAGTGTCAGTAGTATCTGTCAGTCAGACAGGTTGGTTGGTGAAATATTCATAGGAACTCTGCAGTAATCCTTAAACTATATAAGCGTTTTGAATTTTCAGCGGGTCAGCTACTGCATTCAGATTTGCTTGTAGCACTTATTGCCTTCTTCCTGGAAGGGGCTACAGGAAATGCTAGAGGAATTATGTCATCAGTAAGGTTGCATTATTCATCTCAAACATTGCAAATTGTCAATTTTCCCTAATACATTTAATGAATTTATTTCTACTTCTGGTTTTAAATGTAAACAACTGGCTTTCACAAAGCATATTGGCTATACTTTGACTTCTAGATAATTCACCCAAATATTCTCAAATAAGTCCGTTCCAGACCATAAGATAATAGTAATTAGATTGTCATGAATAAAACGGCAATATGCCAGAGAATCTTGATGTTAGTAGAAAAATAAGTTTTAATATTAATATTCATACTTTATAATAAATATCATAATGTCACAGGTAGGTATTGATGTATAAGATAGACTTGTATTGGAAAACTGTGTCTTGTAAAATATGCATAAAAGTTTATATTAGGAAATCTGGTTTTAATTTGCTTACAATTTATCCATAATTTAGTCATGAGGCTTCACTTTCTTGTAATGGAGTCTGAATTTGTCTGGAACCTTTCAGCATTAAAAAAATCACACAGAAAACAGTACCATGGCAAATATTGTGGTTTGTGTTCTGTTAAAAATTGAAACAAATAACATTTCCAACAATTACTTCATTGAAAATCATCCTTTAGAGCAGCATATTGAAACTTCTCAGAAGGGCCACTTGGCACTGCAGGTGCTTTTTTTCCCCCCTGTTCCCATGAACTCTTCAAATTAAGGATTCTGGTGTAACATAAAGGAGATACATTGGTTAACTAAAGAACAGAGTATGAATCTGGGGTGTACAAGACTCTACATGTCCTCAAAACACTTTTTTCCTGTAGGAAAGTTTATGGTAGCACGGGACTATGGACTTACAGAATTAAATAAGGAAAACTGATTGGTTTGAGTACCTGGACAACTTCATCCCAGGGTAACATAGGATAGTTATGAACCATAAATGACTCAGTAACAAGCCTTTCTAAACTCTGATTTGTAGAAAATAGAGAGGCTTTAAACAATTCATGCAATCATCTACTGTGCAAGTTAGTATGCTGAATTTTCAGGAATATTCCTTAAAAGTTTCAGAACATGGCAGAAGTTCACCATGTGCCTACTATTTAGGTGATAAAACTGAGTTCTTATTTGATGAAAATTAATGGAAATCCCTCTAAAGCTGAGGGTCCAAAGTTAGCCTTTTCCATACCCGACAAGAGCTTAGCTTGACTTCTGGATATTGTGTTATTCTTAATCACAAACTATACTCACTACAAAAGGAAGCAATGGATATCTTCCTCTTTCTCTCTTTAAAACAAACATCCTTGTTTCCTGTATACTATGAATCAACAGTTTTATACAGATTTCTGGCAGTGTAATCCTGTTTAAAGTATTTTGAAACAGTAGATGCTTAGCAACTTTAGCTTTCTAAAACCATTATTGCAATTTCTCAGCCTTTAGTAGTCTCTCCTTTATAGGCAATTTGACCAAGAAAAGTTTTCTTTTTCCTGCCTCACATGTAGATAGGAAAACCCTTATCCAGTTTTGGGATATTGGGTCAACCGTTTTCCTATTTCCTCCCAGAGTCAGGCTGCTCTGTGATTTACCATACTATCCTGCTGTGGTCATCCAGCTTCCAGCGCTGTCTCTGAGGAAGGCAGGTTCCTGTCCTCCTGTCAGCACCATGGTAGACTGTCAGCTAAAACACTGTGCATCTGTGGTGATATTATTTCCCCTCTTATCGGTCTTCTAAAATCTTTCTGTTTAATAATGACTTCATGCATAACAACCCCACAGATATCAGTCTGTAGCCCAGAAGTTAGAAATTCCTTATATTTTTATTTAAATCTCAGAGACAAGTATTCAAAAAGACCAAAAACTCTAAAGAATTACTAAGTCTCTATTTTAAATAAGTGAATTTCCTTTGCTTGTCTGAAACTTTAGATAAAGATGACTTTCAAAGCAAAAACTCTTTGCAAAAAACTACACATTGAGAACTGAATGATGAAAAGCCCATTGGGAAGAAAAAAAAAAGACACAGTTGACTTGCCTTTTTATCTGTTCTTCATGACAGCTTTGCCAAGCTGCCATTTGCTTTCTCCTGATGTCCTGCAGATGACAGCAGACTTGTAAATTAACTGATTAGGCAGAAAGAGAGTTGTTTCTCCAGTTGTTCTCAGTTTTCTTTGCTTCCTCAGGTGTAGATGAAGAATAACTACCAGTGGCAGTAGTGTCCCTGGTGGCTGTGACCCCATTGATAAACCCTTTTGCACAAGTCCCTTGTGCTATTAACCCATCCCTGGAGGACGCTTTCAGCCACATTTCACTTCATTTGCAATATTTTGTAGAAATTAAGGTATCAAACCTGAAATCTATGATGTTTTTACATATTAAAATAATAATTTAGAAAGTTAAATAGAGATGAGAGAAAATGGTTACGTCAGAAAGGGAAAGAAAGTGAGAGAAAATAGTTGTAATTTCCAGGAGACCAAACTTCTTCCTCCAGTTTCTGACAATAAAAATCATCATCAGGTTCTCTGGAACATGATATAACAAAGAAAACATTTCAGAAAGCACATTATCATTTTCTCTATCACAGAGCAAATATACCTTTCAATGCCAGTGGGAAATAAAGGTTATCTGGAAGAAAAATGTGCCATGCAATCTGCTTCCACATTGCTTTCTGTCTTTAAGATCTTACTTTCTACTTCTGGCTCCTCTATGCCTATGTAAGTACTGGATTTTGGACCATACCATCAATCTTTCTGTATTCCAGAAAAGAGAAACAAACATCTTTCAGGAGTTGCCTTTAGGGATGTATGAATGCAAGTATGTTGCCAAATAACCTTCTGTAGTGGTCAAGCACTGTATTTGCTGTCAGATGCCTTCCCAGGCACATTTGTTCAGGTTGTGATGCAACATGTCTAAAATAAGAGAGAAAAAGGAATAGATCTCTCAGCAGTTTCTGAGGTTCATTAGTATCAGTGCCTTTATCTCTATAATCATTGGAGGTTTTCTGAGACAACATTTATAGGGAGAAGCACTACCTTTCATTAACTGGAAAAATGGGTAAAGTTGTCCTCAGGCATTGTTCTACTATACCATACTATACTAGTTCTCCTATTCAGCTGTAACTGTTGCTTCAGCATCCCTTCCAGTCAGCTATCCAAGACTTAAAACAAACCCTGTTCGTTGCACCACTGCATCTTCTAGTCTCTGGCCAGGGGAAGAGAAGACAGTGCCTTTAAAGACAGTCCTCAGTGGTGTGATGAAGTAAATAATTCACTGTGAGATAATGTTTCTCATTAGCTAAAAAAATTACACAGAGTGCAAGTATGTAATTCCACAAACAGGGGAAGTACTTCATTATTCAAACCTGCTCACTCCCTTCTGTGAGTAGAAGTACTTAAACAATGTAACTCTTCTTCCACAAACAGAGGTGCTTGAAAATTGGATTAGCAACATTCGTTTACTAATCACCACACCTGCTCGTGACTTGAAGGGGAGAGAAAGTACACAGGACTCTATCTCAAGATAAGCTGCAGAACAGGCCAGATGTGTTACCATGTAGAAATAATTGTCCCTCTCCCGTGGCTACGTGCACAGCACAGGGGAACTGGAGTCTGATCACAGGTCCCTTAATAATGTGTCTAAATTAGAGAGAAGGAGGTTGGACCACAATCTCTTGTTTCATTACTGTGTGTTCAGAAATGCTACGACTGTGCAGAAAGAGAGCAGCAAGCATATCTCTATCCACAGGCACATGAAATCAAGGTGCAGAATCACCTTCAAGAATCACCTGTACAAAAAAAAAAAACCAACTCATCTGTGTCACTCATATCAAACTGCAGATTCAAAGGATGTTTTTAATTGCTAGTAAGCATTTACTGATAATTATTCAGCTAAATGAGGAACTAGAAATACACAAAATTGTAGCTTATGAATGAAAAATGAAACCAAACAAAACTGTCCATTTGGGAATCCTCAATAAGAAGTTATATTTTACAACTGTAAAATGCATTTATACTTTCTGAAAAAAACTTTGTACATTTCTGTAATTGGGGCATGATACTATGCACCAAACTCTGCTTTCTGATGCCCCACTAAAGGTATTTTCCACACAAACTACCTAACCAGTTATTACATAAAACCATCTACTTAATATCCATCCCTTTATCAATTAAATGCTTATATAATCATACTACTAGCTGTGTTTTGTCTGGGATTTGTTTGTTTGTTTCTCTTTACATGTTCTCCACAAGAGACGTGTGCTTAGAGACACTAGCCAGGAGCAAGGAAGGGAGGTTCATTTGGATTCTAATAGCTAAAGCTCCCTGACACACCTTATCTCTACACTGTTGTTCCAGATGGAGAGAATGTGTAAGGCAATTAATCTAAAATAACTATATTAGAATAATTATTCCTATGTAGCTATTTAGTATTCTCACAAAAATGAGCTTCTATCTTTTCAAAAGGTCTTCAGAGGCCTTTATTCATGTCCTTTCTACATCCTGCCTCTTCTGTATGCATGGAAGATATCTACCTGAACGGTCTCTGCCACAACACTGAACTTGCAACATCTCTCTCTATTCAAATGATAGAACAGGAAAAACTTTCATAATTTGGTTCATTCCTGCAGGAATTTTCATATCTTCTACTCTTACTGGCTTTCACCTTGAATAAGTCAATAAATAATGAGTATACTTGCCCACATTTTCCCTTTTATGAAAGGTCAGTTCTAGTCAATGTGATGGATTTCATTGCCAGTGCTCGAGCTCATTTTTGAGATGTTAAAATTAGTGATTACAATATTACTAATAATGCTATAAAAACAACACTTTTATTTAAATGTGATAATTCTATTTTGTCAATGAGATTTGTTTTCAGTGTTGGTATCTCACCTCTAGTTCTACCGCCAAGTACCATTTTATGAAATAACTATTCTTCTCATCATCTATATAGCTTTAGCAGACAGACCAAGACAAAAGATACAGTATGTACCAGCAAAATTATTTCTGAAATACCTAGATTTTCAAGGCTTCCAACTAAGTCCTATCAGAACTGATTAGAGAAATAAAAAATGCTATTTATAACTTTGGATGATTTTTAAATGCAGTAAATAAACATATTTTCTTTTCCACCATGTCTCATTGAGATAAAATAATTAAATGACTGCTGTCTTTCCCTCTTTTTGGTAGTTAGAATGTCACCAATCTAAAAAAAAAAAAAAGGAACTTTCTAATTTATTAAAGCAAAATTCTCAGTTCTGAATCCATTGAATTTCCTTTGGATGATAACTCTCTTAATGGAGGACTTAAAATGCCAGAGATAGCAAGAACTGAGACTCTGTAATATTCCCCATCTGGTTTTGAGTTTTTTCTTTTCCCCCCTCTTAGCCATTAGCAGTGATGATAAAATGTAGCCTGTATTCAATTCTCACATGCAAATTTTCTGTGAATAAATAGGAATTATGCAGAAATTGTCTGCATAATCCTGTGAGATTCAGTGGCGATCAATTAATCCTAGGAAGACAGCATCCCTTGGGAAAGTATGACTGTTAAGACTACTTAAATAGTGCTCCCATTTTTAAAGGTAGATGAAAAATATTCAAGCTCATGTGGGTTCTATTTTAGACACAGTGATTCAGTTTACAGGAATAAAAGCCAGCTAAAAGTTGTAAGTAAAGATAGAAAACCAGGTTTGAATTAATCCATTCAACTTATCGACTTATTTTCTACATTTCTTTTAGAAGTGCAGAAATCCTCAACCTAAAGTACCAGGCAAGCACATGACTAAAATACGTGGGACATCTTGTAGGAAAATTGCAAAATTTCTGACTTTGCAAAGCATTTACTGTGAGCTTGTTTCCACAGGGGAAAAAAAAAAAAAAAAAAAAAAGATGGATTTAAACACTTAAGCACTTGCTTGAGTGCTTCCCTGAATTGAAGCCAAATTGAGGGATATAAAAAACTAATAAAGAGGGAAACTCAGAATGATTTGAAATCCATCTAGCATGCATTCCTGGAGATTTTGTGAAGCCTCAATTTAATACCTATGTACTTCTGACAGCACTACAGTAACGCCACAAAATAAACCTGTGAAAGCTAGGAAAATGAAAGTCTAAGACACAGATCCATCATCTGACCAATAGCTTACTTCATACCCCAGAAAGCCAAATCTGATTCACCTGGGCTAGAAAAATCAGAATAGAATGAGGAAAGAGTTAAACAGATTTCACAAAATCATTAGAAAAAGAGATTATACTCCAGTGACATTATAATCCATGAAATGGATTATTTCTCTTTGTTTCATGGAACAAGCAATCTAAAGAAAAAACATGTGTGTGTGATAAGTGATGGCTGATTTAAAGATTCATGTGAATTTATGTTTGTTTATGTAATCCTGGCTACGTGGCATAAGTCATCATTTTAAGTATTCTTTCATCAGCTAGAACATTTGCTGTTATTTGAAATGGTGCCTGTCCAATCCGAAAAGTTTGAAGCAGATGGAAGCAGCACACACCTTTAGTCATTTCTTGACATCAGCTTCATTTTTTCTCTCAGAGCAATATGCTGCCATGACAGTGCCTCACAGCAGGTCAGACACCATGGACAGCAGGAAAACCAAACACAATGGCTAAACCTGCAAAGCACATGCTTATGTTTTAATGTTTTAGTGGCCAGTTGCTGAAGAAGCCATAATTAAAGTTGTATATTCTCTTTTGCTTTCATCCCCATTGTACTTAGGGATTTTCTATTGTCTCATCTCACATAACAGAATTTCACAAATTCTGTTTCTTCTGAAAGACTGGAGTACATGCTAAAAAGTACAACACCTGCTAACAGCAATGAAAGTTGGGGTGGTTGTTTTAGTTAGAAAGAGTACAAGCAAAAATACTTCTTCAAAATTTGAATTCATCTTACAATCTGAGGCTAAAGTGAGAATTTGCAAAGCCCAGTACATTCTTAAAATGCTTCCTAAGAAAGCAACACAGAGCGTTTATGTTTCTTGGTGGATATCACAGAGTTAGTTCAATGAAATATTATTCTACATTGCACTGTTAGAAACACTCCAGTACAGATAACTGTGTCAGTATTATGTTTCAAATTACAAAACACCCCACAAACATGTTAACTCCTTACTTTCAATATGACTGCAGACATGATAGCGGGACAAAAAATGTAGAAGGAATAGGGCCAGCAGGTTGTGAAAATGAGTATATCAACAAGCAATAGAAATGGCATGATCAGATTCCTCTTTCTAGCAGGATAAGAAGACATTTTGGAAGAGTCACCATTTTGGAAAGTTCAGCTCTAGCATCTCTGGTTGTACTTCCGTCTCATCGTTGCCTGCCACAACACTCCTAGCCTTACCACACTCCCCCAATGGCTAGGAAAACCTTACTGATTTGGACAGGAGAGATGCTGATTTTCATGCAGATCCAAACATTTTAATCTAAAAATACTAGCTATACTCCCAAGTGATTGCACATTTTGGACTGATACGTGATGAACCCCACAGGGCAGCGGCCACTGCTCAAGGCAGAGGCTCAAAGCCCAACCTTTGCCACCTCGGTGCACAGGGGATAGTTAACAGCACCAATGGCCATTGTCTTCACAGAGGTAGAGCTCAAAATACTCCACAACTGGAAAAAAAGCCACATCAAGAAAGTAAAACCACACTCCAGCCATATCAGTTTCCCACTGCGCAACAGACACAGGGAAGTGTGAACTGTGTGGGTAAACAAGCTCCAGCTGAGACTGACTGAGCCCCTTAGAGTCCATCTCAACAGGAGACTAAAGGCATAGACATTAAATTAGTTTCTTTCATCTCAGTGAGTTACCTCTGTATGCAAAATTCAGCATTGCAATTATTCACAGTAGCAATGTTTTTGGCTGGCTAGGAAGAGCTCATTTTATTCCAGGAAAATAATGCTAAACATGATGCAAAGCAGCAAGCATAAGGGAGGACATCACACCTTGATTTCAATAGATATCAACCTCAAGTTAAGTGGGAGAAAAAACAGTTTTGACTACAGTATAATTATGCTAATAATAAAAGACCACTCCATACAGATAGCAATTTACACTAGATTGCAATACACCCTAGAGGAAATTTCTTCCTGTAGCTTCACATATACCGAAACTTTGCAGCATATTTTTAGAATTACATGAATATAAACAGTCCCGCTCAAGTGAAATATAAGACTAACAATTTACATCTATTTAAAACAACATAAGAAATACCTTCTTCGCCACGTGCTTTCAACAAAATATTTATATACACTTTCCTTGCCACAAACCTAGTTAATCTTTTCCCCATGCTTCCAGTATTCAAAAAGGCTTTAAGGACATGTCATTTCCTGCAAATAAACTAGCTCCATGTGCAAGTCAGATAAATGACTAGAATGAAACAAATAACATGCTGTTCTCTTGATTATAAGGAAATCTCAGTAAATTCATTTGAAAAGTCTCCTTGTAAGATACAGCAGGGGAGCTTAGCAGCAAAAATATGTTGACTAGCAGTAGAACAAGATTTTTTTGTGTGTTCCCCCTGAATATATATCATACCTCTAACATAAGACAGTTTTCTCTATCCCTTTTAGTAAGCCATTAAGAATATATTATAATACTTGTAAAACAATAAATGAGCATGAAATGATAAAAAAAAAATAAATACAGAATCTAAAATAAAAGGCTAGCTTCTTTTGTCCTTCCTTGTCTCTTATGTATTTTGGCTAACCTAATTTAACAATTGTAGTTTCTGAGCTTATACTTAAAGAGAATTCAAGATGTACTGAAAAAGCTTCACATGTCCAGGGTGAATTACACTGTATCAGTGTAGATTTATTCCTCATCAGTCTTAACACCACTGAACTCTTTCCATCAACAGCTGTACTGTATTCAAGCAGAAAACACCCCAGAAACAGATCTGGGATATCTATGGTGTTGCAGGTATGTTCTAGTACATTCAAATGTTCTTGCTGCTTCTCATTCTGTAAGAGAATTTGTAAGAAAAACATTAAGTCCTCTGCATTTTTATTTCTTTTGTTTGTTTTATGCTCATTCACTTTCATGGTCTTTGTTCTAAGAAAGGAGTAACTGGTGTTCAGATCTACCTGGAGACCATCTCTCCACCCCTCCTCCTGGACTGCGTAGCCCTTCCTTCTCCCCCTGCTTTTTCAGAAAAAGCCATTCAGCTTGAAGAGGTAAAGTGGATGTTAGTGAGAGAGAAAATCAAGAGGTTTTACAGACTCCACGGCTGAAAGCAGCTTTGTACCACCAGGATTGTTTTCCTGCTGTAAAAAGGCACTGTTTAGAAGGAGCCTGGGCCTCAAAGAAAGCCTTGAGTAGAGTGAAAAGTTTTATGTACCTGTCCATGACTTTTTGTGTGTCACTGTCTAAGTATTTTGTATACCAGCAATCTTTTCTGACTGCATGTCCTGGGTGATCCCTAGTGGTTGTGACATAAAAACGTTTTAAAGTGTACATATTTGTGATTTCTTACTCTTACTGCCACTTCTCAGCTGTACAAGCTGAGCAGAGCCAAGATCAACCTTAGCTCAGCATGCTGAGAAGAGCAATATTTCTTTTCCTCACCATCTGTTACTGAAATCCAAGCATAGAAATTGTAAAGTTAAATAATTTTCCTCAAAATATAAAACCTTAAAAAACTGTAGATTGCCTCACAAAACCCACAGCTTCCACAGATCTCTCACGCTCTTCCTGAGGAAAACCGAACTAACCTCATGGCAGCAAGGGTAGCAAGATGGTAAAAATGACTCCACATGCTCAGTCCCTCGCCTTTAACTTCTGCTTGGATTCTGCAGCTGAGCCTGATCCCCCAGTAACAGCCCTGGCACAGGTCAACTGTACCAAGGGGGATGGCAGGATTGAAAAAGACAGGAGAAATTTATTAAAGACTCTCTAAATATTGTGCTTCTTTGTGAGCTTTGTAGTCACCACCAGAGAGAGGAGAGACTTGCAACTAAAAATTAAAACATAACTGATTTTGATGACCTTGCTGTAGAACATGAACTAGAAAGCAAGAACAATCCCACTGAACTACTCAGAGAATAAAAATACTACTATGCTTCAATATTTCCCCATTTCATTTTCTTCCCAGTAGGAGCTGAAGAGTAGTGTGGCAGGATACAGTGATATTCTATTGCTCTTGTTATGACAGCTACTACATAGTAATTGGATGGTAACGTAGAAAAGGAGAAAGATATGCCTATGAAGAATACAGAAATTAAAAAAAAAAACTTCAGCATCATTTTGACATAACAATAATCTGCCCTTATTAATGATGGCAATAATGAAATGTCCCTTGGTACAATTGTTAAAAAACAAAACAATATTTTTTACTTTAGCTTCAGTTACTTGCATAATACATCATTATTTGCTATGATTGTCAAGTATTTCATAGAGACTAACAGTGATTAATAAATGCATCCAAACTAAAACAGATTTAATGCATTGAGCTGAATAATTCAGAGTACTCATTTCCAAGTGACTTACATTAATTTGTTTTTAAGAACCTCAAAAGGAAAAGATGTAAAATAAAACAAAAAGTAAATTAATCTAAATGTTATAGACATTGGATACTATCAGAATGCTAATTTGACTTGGGATTGCATCCTCATATACAATCACGATTTTGTGAATATACAGTGTGCTATGTGCTGTGAGCTGGAATCTTAAAGCTTTCTGGCCCCTGGACAAGCAGCAGGATTTATGCAATCAGGTGAAAGAAATGTAGTATAGGAAGACAGCAAATATGACCTTTGCAGGGCTTTTCTTTTTAAATGATGCAAAGCTTCACTGTAAGGCATCCTAAATCAATTATTTCTACCATAGTCTAAAAATTACCATTTGCTTGTTGCAGGTGTACATCTAGAATAT
Source organism: Nesoenas mayeri (assembly GCF_963082525.1). Lineage (NCBI taxonomy): Eukaryota > Metazoa > Chordata > Aves > Columbiformes > Columbidae > Nesoenas > Nesoenas mayeri. Next base: position 79,917,530 of record NC_137544.1, on the reverse strand, counting down.
ATCAAGAGGTATGTTTGCATGATTCACAGGGATGGCCCAGGTAGTTCAGGATAGGTGCAGCTCTTTACAACTGGACAACTCATAGGAGATTTAAAGATGAACTGAAGATAAAGAACTTTCTTTTTCTCCTCTCACTGCAACCTTTAGCCTGGTATCCTTTTCTGGTGTAGTCAAAACCTCTTTTATTTCAATCCACTTCCACCCAGGCTGTCAATGAAATCCTCTCTAGGGCCAGCTCCAGGTCTGACAAATGCTTGCAATGAGGATGGCTTGGTTTGCCTTTGGCTAAAGAATTTCTTGAGTCAGATTGTCCCCAAAGCACCCACTGATAAGGACATGCCTCAGCTATCACCAGAGGACTCAGCCCTTCAGTGGCTGAATGGGTGCCAGCTGCTTCTGAAAGAACAAGTGACACCATTTGAACTAAAGAAAGAGTTGTTAGGCTTTCTTCCTCTTAAACTATTTTAAATATAAATAGATATACAGATAATTAACTTAATAGTATAACAGATGCTTTCATTCATTTTCTCTATATGAACTAAACATTTACTGCAGCAAGGAGTTTCAGAGGAAAATGACAAAAACTTGTGGGGAAAAGATGGAAGCACATATAAGTTTGGGTACAAACATCTAACCAGGTTTTTATTGACAAATTATAATGTCTGATCAGAACTTCGTGGTGCCAGAAGAAATAAAAACTTTTGAATCCTACCATTTTAACCATGCATCAAATGTAGAAGCCCTTTTAGGGTTTATAGCAATAAAAACCCTGACCCTGAATTCACATTACTTCAATAGGCTTTGTGGTATTTATTTTCAAGGAAATGGGATTGGACCTTGTCACTTTTAAGTGTTAGCTCTGTCTTCTCAAAGCACAGATGAAAAAACAGAGGATAAAAGAAAACATGTACTAAGTATCTGTAACACACTTTTTTATCTGAAAAAAATTGGCAATTTTGAATTTTTTAAGCTTCATTTCAAAGAAGTGGAAATACACTTACAAGCAGAGATGACAGACTGAATTCCTGCAAGTAAAACAAGGGGTGAGCACTAATGCACATAATGCTTGGAGATACTCTTCAATTTAGCTCTTTCCTACGCTGATGATGTGATGGCACCAAATTTTGATTTGGTTAACTTTTAAATCTTTACTATATGGGTTGAACACAGCATGCTGAACTTCATCCAGCTACACAGGTTCAGAGATTGCAAAGCCAGAGAGCACCACTGTTGTAAAATTACGTCTTCCTGTCTTTGCTGTATAGAAACTTATCACATTCCTTTCCACTGTAAATGTTTATTTTATTACCACTTCTAGCTGATTAACCAGTCTGACTCCTGGATGCCTTTCCTACTCACAGCCTCCTCTTTCTCCTTGCCAGGTTGGCCATGAGCAGGGCATGCAGGTGTGATGCTCCCTGGGTACCCAGTGTGAAGAGTGCACGGCACTTTCAGACAAATTACAGAAAAATGTTTTGAAATCCACTGTCTGTAAAAGCTTTCTCAGGAATCTGCAAGAGCTGAAAGTTTATGAGAAACAAACACAAAGTTAATGTGAAAGTGGATGAACAGAATTCACTATAATCTAATAAATGTGGAAATATTTTGGCTATGTTCACTCTGTCTGTCAATCATTATATTATCTGGATAAAAACAAGATAGTAACAATATCTTTAGAGAAGCAAAATATATTCAACAGGCTTCACTAGCTTCAAAGACCAGTGTTATATTGTATTTCCACTTATTGTATGATTTAAAATTCATATTCATAAACTTCCTTAACCTCTGAAGATTACAATTTAGTAGGATGAATTTCAGATGTGTGAATCCACATATTTGATCATTTTGCCCTCCCAGGCAGATTGTTGCTTCAGGCAACCACTGACTTTCCCAGTGCCTACAGCATAAGCTGTCCATGGCTACCAGTAGTTGGCTCTGCAATAGTTTCTGTGTTTCTATTAGAGATTTCACAGCAGGCAAGAATCTATCTCAAATACCTGCTTGCATGATTTTCAGCTTGTAGATGTATGTTGCAGGCTCATTATTTAAAATGTTAGGGAGGTACTGGTGCTATACATGAACTAGAATGATAAGCTGATGTTAAGCATGAATCAATAGAAGTGGTATGACTGTGCCCTCAGTAAAGTGGCTTAGAGTCCCGTATCTGCCTTTCCCTCTCTGAACTCCTCTGGAGGATGAAATCTAGGTCTTCACCCAGTCCAGAGAGGGAACACAATGGGAAATGAACTAAACATGTTCTGTAGTGAAACGTACACAGACACATCTTGCACACTTACTCTCCTTGGTAGTATCTCTCAAAGCTCTGCTAGAAAGAAAAGATTACTGGGAGGTGATCATGAGGTCTTAGTTCAGTTCCTGTATCTCTATACATCATAAAATTCCTGTGCAAAAAAACTAAATAGTCTATCTCCTATGTTCCTTATACCATTATGCTCAGAGGCAATGCTGCAGGAGAACAAATACTTTTCAAAGTCACAGTAATTATGATGAAGACATTGGTTGTAGTGTCAGGAAGGCTAGAAGATTTCTGATTGTTGAGGAAGTAGGAACAGCGTTATGCAAAGGTTTTCTTCTCCTATTAAAAAACAAGTTATAAAGAGACCCTGGACAAACTGTAACACTTTAAAGAAGGTAGCATAAGAGAAAGAGAAAAAGGAAGGCTTTCTCTCCCAATTCCGGAAGAATAGTATTTGCAGAGAAATAAGAATGAATACTTCATGAGCAGTGAGTCAGTCTTACCTGGCAACAGAGAGGCAGCTTGCAGATGCACTGAGCACTGCTTGTCTCTGCCAACCAAAATGATCCTATGATTCTATGATACACTGCTCCTGATAGTTTGGAAGCCAAATGGCCCACTTGGCCATGGCAGCTTAGCAGCCTCTCTGTTTGGCCCACATAACTGAATTTCTAGTTGTCCCAGTTCAGTCATGGCTACCAAAAGGAGATGGAGTTTTCACTACATGAAGGAATTAAGGGGGAACATGGGGACATAGTTTAGTGGTGGGCTTGACAGTGTTAGGTTTGTGGTTGGACTCGATGACCTTAAAGGTCCCTTCCAGCCTAAATGATTCTATGATTCTATAAAAACCTGCAGCAGGAAAGAGACAGGAACATCTCAGCAACCTGAATTGCTGCAGGAGATCAAGAGTTTTCTGTTTCTGAAAGACATTAATGCCCCCCGTTCAGTCATGTCCCTTGAGAACTGCAACACTTTCTCTGTAGAGAAGCTCTGTTAAGGTGCTTTCCCCAAGTAAAATACTCCTGTTGATGTTTCTCTGAAGTGCATCAAAGAATAAATACACTGTCAACTCATTTTCACTACAGCTTGATGTAAAGCCTTACTTCCTCTCCCCCAGCTTAACTACAGAAAACTAAAAGAAAATAGAAAGCGAAAACCAAAATAAACAGGTCCCTCTTGGTCATGACTTTCTGCACATGGTAATACAAGCAGAATGAATTATAAAATACCAACAAAACCACTCACTAATTTTATACAGCAAAAGATAATGTTTGTTCATTTGCATACTTTATGTAGTAATACCAGCAATAACTCCACTCTGTTTAGTTAAAAATAAGCCTCAAATTTAAATTTTATAGAGCAAATTAATAAGCCACTGACCAGCACACAACTGGAAGCAAGATCAGTTGCCCTTTCCTGCCTATTTGCTGCAGTGCAGACACTCATTCAAACAACTTAAATGTTTATAAAAATGGCAGATGTGCAATCAGACTCTCTGCCAAAATTTTGAAAGCTATAAAAAAGCTCACCTGAAACAACACTGGTAGGGAACTCATCACCCTGAGGACCCTCTGCGCACCAGCCTCGCCACGGAAACTGGACCAGAAACCAGAGGACACTGCGCTCCTGAACTACAAATCCCAACATCCTCACCGTGAGACACCAGAGGCCATACATCATCATACGAGTCCTGTCAGCCAAGCTGCAGAGCCATAAAAGTGGCTGGATGCCTCACCCTTTTCTTTCTTCCTTTCTCTCTGCTCTTTCCTTCTCTCCTTTTTCTTCTATATCCCTATTTCTTTATATCTTTCTCTCTCTCTTATACCTTAGTTTTCCTTTCCTCTCTACCACTTTCTTCCTCTCTTTTCCTTTTGAATATATAAGAGTAACATCATCTTAAGCTCTGCTGTTGGATTCTTGTTAAATTTTGTATTAGAGCTACTAATGCTTTCCAATATGTGGCTTGTAGAAGGACCTTTGCTGTTATACTTTTGCCAAACAACTATTCGCTGTAACTAGTATTCCAACATGTACTTTTAGTAAAACTCATAATTGAACTGGACCCCCGGAGTGATTGTCTGTCATTCACTTGTCATAACTGCACAGAATTAACCCAGAGTTAACTAACACCTGGTCTCATCTGTTGAGTCAGGGCATGTGTCGCGTTCAGAGTTAACTCATCCCTCATCCCATCTGTTGGGACAGGACAGATGCCTATGAAAATTTCAATCCATATCAATATCCTTGTTATCCTAGTGCCAACTACAAGAGAGACAACCATATTTTCTCTATTTGCCAGTTTTACAGGGCCTGATCTACAGTGTGATCACTTCTTAAATGTCCATGGTAGGTCTCATCTAACCAGAATGGTACTGTGTGCATTATAAAACTGAGTTTATGAACTTGGAACAGATGTAGAGAAAGTGGGGCTCTGAAATACATCTTTCTCCTTGTAAATCAAAGAAACTAAACAAAAGGATCCAACAAACTAGAAAAACAAAACAAAACAAAACACCACCACCAACAACAAATTAAAGAACAACACCACACATAAAATCTTTTAAGCATATATTCAGATATCTGTTACAGGAGATGACACTATGGCTCTGATTAAACTAAAATTCCTGTTCTGGGGATTTACTTTGCAGCAGTTCCAGGCTGTCTTGCTCCCCCAGTCCTAATACAGTTACCAACTGCCCCCACTATTGCATTTTTTCAGTGGAGTTTTGCAATGTTCTCTTTGGCTCTTCTCTGTGTGGAGGTAAGTTAATATCAAAGGGATAATCACAAACAGATTTCTGCTTTATGATTGGAACCACATTGTTTGCCTTTATTTCTGTTGGAACAAGGCTCTGAATCCCAAGCAGAGGCCGATGGCTGGCATGGTGCAGATGACCAGATGACAGCCTGTGCCCCAGAAGGTCTGCCAAGTCCATGTACACATATTGTCTTCTGGAGAGTGTACCAGCTAAAGAGACTAAAGGTCCTGACTGATCTCAGTCGGAAGACACTTTTCAGTCCCATCTGCTGCCCAACCTCTCTGAGGCAATGAGTCCGTAATTTGTTTTAGTCAAAGTGAGTTAGGTTGGTTTCAGCAGCCAAAACACAGTACGAATCCAAGCAACGCCATTTGAATAGGAACAAGTTGGAGAGCAAACACACAAGCAAGTCTACTGGCAAGTGAGGCAATAGTGCTTTCTGGGAGAAACCTGAGCAGTTAGGGCAGTAATATAAAGTATAATGTTGCCATGGGTTTTAGTTTATATAATCAGCTGTAAATAACCACAAATTACCTTTAGAGCATGTGTATGAGATACAGGACACCAAAGCTGTGACTGAGGTGCCAGCTGTGACTGAGGCGTCACCTGTGCCTCAGCATGTCAGAGAGGTCAGTACTTTCAAAGCAGCTAACCCTTTCCCAGCCAAGGTTTTGTAACCCATTAAAACAGCATTTCAGGGACTAGCACAACAGTGATACATGAATTGCGCCATGTCAGGAGAACTCCCTCACACAGCACAGAAAGGACAGAATAATAGCAGGGATCATGGCCCTAAATTAACTTAGCAAATCCAGGGATCAGACTGCTCTTTTCCTGGTTTTAAGTCAGGCTTCGTTTGCCTCTGGCTTCTTGTAGAGAAATGGCGAATGACAGCCCTGGGTATAGCATGTGGCTGAACACTTGTTACAGTAATTATGTTCAAGAATAGCTTGGTTTCAAGTAAGTGTAGCAGCCTCTGAAAAGTCAGTCTGTCACATCAAATTGACTATAGAGAAGGTGCTGGCTATGTGACACTTGACAATGTGTTGTTTGTTTTTCATTTTACCTTTAAAAAAAAGTAATAATAGAAAAGCACATGCTGGCCCAATTTCTCTTGTAACTCCTGGATGCTTTCTTTTGCTCTGGCAGCACAAACCAGCTGTACACTCTGGAACACCAAGCAGCAAGAGCATACCGATGAATCAGTACTTGGTCTGGTCTCAGTAAGGTATTATTTTCTATTTGCCAAGACTAACCCATCCATAATTACAGAACGTAACCATTTTGTATGTACTGTGGCACTTTAAAATCTTTTATTACATGTACACCAAAAAAACTATTTTATTTTCTTCACAGGAATCATCAAACTTATATGTCTGAACTCCCCCATCTCTGACATAGCTGGTTGATTACTGAAGAATTATTGAGATTAATATAATGAACAAAGACTTAAAATCATATCTTATGCATTTCTCAGTTAATGGGTCCAAGGAGATAATGTTTTCAATAGCTTGACTGTGCTGATGAAGCATAAACATCTAGCAAACAAAGACATTCTTGCATCTGTATATATATATTTAAATTAGCATTATTATCTTGTCAACCAATAGTCTTCAGACTTTTTCACAGTAATGATTGACAGCTAGTCTGATACTGCTCAAACAAGGTAGATCATCCAACATTTTATTCTGCCTAGGAAGCATCCAACTTAATTTCATGTGCTCCACTTGTTCACCATTAATTTTGGACACCTCTGACATTCCCTGCTCCCACTTTCCTACAGTTTCAGTTACCATTCCATGTTGCCATCATCCCTGTCCTTTCTTTCCAGCTGTTTCTGGGTTCCTCATCCTTCCAGGGGCTCACAACACCATTTCCCTTTTCAGAAAGCACCAACCTTCCTTTAGGAGGCAGGATTTCAGCTGTGATGGTGCTTCCTCCCCATTAGCCCCTGGCTGGTCCTGTCCCTACTGGAGGAAGGAGACAGCTCCCTTTCCTCCTGGGCAACACTACAGTTTCCAAAATACCATGGAAGACATATGTTGAATGGGGCTTCTAATTTTTAATGAGATTTAAGAGTGTAACTCCTTAGACTCGCTTTGAAAATAAGACCTTGTGATTTCTCTGTAGCTTCAACACCAACATGGCATTATTTGATCTGAGGTTCTGGTTCACTCTTACAGTGGTGTGACCTCTTCCTCATACCTATCTGCAAAGATTGTGCTTAGTAATTTAAGTAAAGGTAACCTCACAAGCTGAAGAGATCTTGGCAGACATTAGAAAGAAACTGCCTCACCACTTTCTAATAGCCAAATAAATATTTAAAAATCCTAAACTTCATGAAACAGACAGCCTGCCAGTATAGTCATGGAGAACCAGCCAGAGACTTTCTTTACCAGCACAGCCCAGAGTCATGTGTACTGCCAACAGTACAACAGCTTGTCCATGGAGCAGGTGGATCCCACCCTGACTGTGCAAAAAAGACGTACATTGTAAAGGAGGCCAAGCACAACTCAAAAATGAAACAATGAGATTCACTTGCATTCCTTCCACATTAAACAAACTGTGGTTTTAGACCCATGAGCTAGGTGTGGGGACACTCAGCGTTTGAATACAACCAGCTGGAAAGCAGCACATATACAGTTTGCAGCAGGCAAGATGTTTCTCTTAGCTCAGGAGTCTCTTGATCCCATGGCCATGCCTTCATAGAGCTTCTGTAAGTCACTGCCCAAAATCATTTTTTTCTTTTCCATTTTGTGCTTAGGTTACTAAAGCACATCAGTGCCCAGCCATAGCTCTTCCTCTGCTAGGTCCTGGCATGCACGGAAGACGTGGAGTCACAGATCCCTTTTCCCTACAGAAACAAGGCTATTAAATCCTGCTCAGATCTAGCACAGCATGTCACTGACTCAAATTAACTGTCCACCACAAACCGTGGCTGTGACATCCGGCCATCTGGCTTCTGTGAGCAGCAAGTGGATGTAGCTACTTTTTTTTCTCATTTATCCTCTCTGGATACCACCAATATGTTCATAGAGGAGGCAAGTGGCACTTTCTGCACTCCAGGAGTCTTTCCAGATCACACATCTATTATACTAACTGCAAATCTGTAGAGGAAGGAATTATTTTCAGAATTAATATTACCATGAACATAAAAAAGAACTAGAAGAAGAAATTTGAAATATGAATTAAAGCAACTGCTAATGCAGGAAGGAAATAAGTCTGCTTTCTCTGAAGATTCACATTTCTTTACTTTATAGCTATGTCTGATACACATCTTCCCCAATACCAGACACACTGTTCAACAAAAATTTTCCAGTCCTTCAAACAATGGAATTTTTCTTATCACTGTCAGCCTTAATCCAATGACCTGGGTATCGATCGGATCAAACACATTTGATTAAATACATTTTTGTTGTATTAAATACTTTCTATATACTTAATAACACAAAAATCTTTTAAGTTTCTGTCCTTTAATAATATGTATGCAGTGCTTTCTCCCAGTCATCTACTGAAGTTTCAATTACTGAATTAATAAGTTTCACATCCCAGTCTTTTAGTGTCTTAGCAAGACATGCATCACACTTGGTCTTTCATCATGGGTCTGCTATTGTAAAGACCATAGCTGGTAATCTCAGTTTGCTCAAATGTGCCTGGATTTGGTATGTAAAGAAACTTAATTGATCATCCTTCCTCTTGGTCATCGTGTGACAGATTGTCTGCACAAGAAAAGCAACCAGGAGCACTGGGCATCTTCACAAATCTTTGCCTCTTTACTTTCCTGAGATACACAGGCTAGAAGTGCCAGGTGAGTGGGATTCTCATGAAGAGGATGAAAATGTCTATGGAAGACATTTATCATGCAGAGTGGTAAACAAAGGTCTTACATGAAGATGATTATTATCCAAAGCATACTTGCAGTTAATCATGGAGGGTTGCAATATTGTTTCATCTTACAGAGACTGAATAACAAGTCAGATAAATTAATCACAGAATCACAGAATCACAGAATCACAGAATGTTAGGGATTGGAAGTAACCTCAAAAAATTGTCTAGTCCAATCGCCCTGCTGGAGCAGGAACACCTAGATGAGGTTACACAGGAATGTGTCCAGGCAGGTTTGGAATGTCTCCAGAGAAGGAGACTCTAAAATCCCCCTGGGCATCCTGTTCCAGTGTTCTGTCACCCTTACTGAGAAGAAGTTGCTTCTCAAATCTAAGTGGAACCTCTTGTGTTCCAGTATGAACCCAGCACCCCTTGCCTTATCATTGGTTGTCACCAAAAAGAGCCTGGCTCCATCCTCGTGACACTCACCCTTTATATATCTGTAAACATTAATGAGGTCATCCCTCAGTCTCCTCTTCTCCAAGCTAAAGAGACCCAGCTCCCTCAGACTTTCCTCATAAGGAAGATGCTCTGTTCCCTTAATCATCTTTGTTGCCCTGCGCTGGACTCTTTCAAGTAGTTCCCTGTCCTTCTTGAACTGAGGGGCCCAGAACTGGACACAATATTCCAGGTGTGGTCTACTCTGTGGGCAGAGTAAAGGGGAAGGAGAACCTCTCTTGATTTACTAACCACTCCCCTTCTAATACACCTCAGGATGCCATTGGCCTTCTTGGACACAAGAGCACAGTGCTACCTCATGGTCATCCTACTGTCCACCAGGACCCCCAGGTCCCTTTCCCCTACGCTGCTCTCTAACAGGTCATTCCTCAACTTATACTGGAATCTAGGGTTGTTCCTGCCCAGATGCAAGACTCTACACTTGCCCTTGTTATATTATAATGGACATCTTCACCAGATTAGGACCAGAGACTTCTTACTCACTGGTGCTCTTGACTGTACCCTCACTTAACACCCTTCTACCTCCAACATCCAACAGTGACACTTAGTGATAGATTTCTCAAAAAATAAAAAAAAAAAGCTCTACTTTAGTAAAAATCCAACAAATATTCTCCCGAGAGGGAAAATGGGGGATGAGCAGACCAGTCTCCACATGCAGTTGCATCTGGGGAACCAACAAATCTTTTCAGACTTACAACACTGACCTCCCTTTTCCCTCCATTCATTCATACTCAAAATAGGAGGAACTTTGAACTGTCTACAGACATCAAAGTCTCATTGTAAAAGAGTTTTCCATTCACTGCAGATAACTCCCTCACATGCCTGCCAATGAGTATCCCATTGCCAGATGGATTGTAGCTGGGAAACAAGGCAGACAGAGAAGCAAGCCAGTGTCCTGATGATTTAAGAGGGTGTGAAATACAGACAGTTCAAGAGAAACTGTCTCTCCTGAAGTGTTCTGACAAAAAGCAGGCATTGGAAGCAGCCTGGGCTGGCTTGCCGAAACACTGACAGTTCATCCCAGAAATAAAAACTACTTTAATGCACTAATATTTGATGACATAATTGTACCAGAAGTAGAAAGCATAAAACAGAAAAAATAAGTTGAAAGCATAGAGCTAAACCCAAACGCAGTTAAAGGGCAATTTTTATACTCTCTTCTCTAGCCCACAAGCTTGTAAATTACAGTTTTTTCTTTCTTTGATTTTCATTCTATAACTTGCACAGGCTTTTTTTTTTTTACTTTGTATTTAATTCCTGTCCCATTCCTAGAGTGACTTGTCTCCTGCTCAGTTGCATTGTTTGGTTTTCATGGCTGGCCTCTGTTCCATGTCAGGATAGCTAAATCAAAAATGAATGTTTGACTAAATTAAAGGTTGATTTGCTGACACTCACCTATATACGTGCTCCTGCTATGTCAAAAGACTTCTATGGCCAGTACCATAACTCCTCAAGAAAGCAGTAGCAATTCCTCTGTAGCCTGGTGCCCAATCTGTTGCCAGTTACCAAACAGGACCACATCTTACCTGCTGCCTCACACTTTATCCAGCTTCCTTGAACCCAGGAAGTGCTTTTCTAGGTGTACAAGTTCTTTCTGTCTCCAGCTGTCTCTTGGAAGCAATACCATGGTGGCATTCGTCACCATAGCCATTCAGTTTCTACAACTTAAACTGGAGGGGCACTCTGCCAGTTGCTGATTCTGACCCAGAACTCCCCTAGTACCAATTTTAACATAGCTCCAACTCTAGACTTAAACATTTGATTATTTTCCTGAATTTGCAGCTAACATATTAACATCAGCACTGATCCCATGCTTTGGCAATTGAACCTGAAATGAGTGAAACACTCTGTTTCAAATTCTGACAGTCTGCCTGGTTATTTCTTTCTCTCTGACAGATAATTTAGAAAGTCTGACTCACCTGTTCTGTCTCTGCTAGGTAAATGAAAGGCAGTTGAGATGAATCAGAATGTCAGAATAACAAAACCAAGGGAGAAGAAGAAACAGCCCCTGGGGAAATAGAAACTTTGAGTTTCTTTAAAAATCCAGCCTATGAGCATGATCATCTTCACAGCAAATCCCAAGCAAAAGTGCTTTCCACAGTTTGTGCTCTCTGGTCTATCACGGGCTGTGATTCACAGCTCCTCTTCTGGAGATTTGACATTCTCATAATTTTCTCATGAGCCTAATGTGTGAGAAATATTTTTTGAGTGACTGTCCCACATTTTCAAGGTTTGAAATGCAGCCTGACTAGACAGGAGGAGGGATTACACGACTTCAATTTTACCTTGAGACTTCTTTTTACCAAAATACATTTTTAAGCACAAGTTTATCCCCTGCTTCTTTTTTTTTTTTTTTCCCCTATGCAATTGCTGTATTGTTTTATTTTATTCCTACAAGCAAGCTGCTATGGTTATATTACTACAATACATCAAATACATCAGAAGCAACAACTTTCTTTTTTCTAATGACCATTTCAAGTATTTTGAGAAAGGAGAAACAAAGAGGTCTCTGGTTACAGAGGCAGGTTCAACATACTTTAACAGAAAACGCCTCGCAGAAATGTGTTCAGTGTAAACCAGGTTGCATGATGAAAGACAGTTTTATGACAAAAAGTGAGAACAACTGGACAAGCACATAGCAATATTTATCACTGCAACTCGTCAGTCAAAGCAATCAAAGCTATGGTGTGGTCACTCCAACAGACTTCACGTCATATTTTAATTCGTACTACTTAAAATCAAGTAATTTTCTACATAGCTTATTTGACAGCTGGTGCTATAGCATCCTCTTGCTTTAGAATACTTCTATGTATTTACCTTGTTTATGTTCACTGTGGTTCTCTTGTACGTGATAATGAATGGACAGTTTTTTAATGGAAGATATTCTGAGCCTGCGCAGCTCTGTGCTTTGTTTTGTCTATTGCACAACTAGGTGTAAAACACCTTTTAAGTTTGGTGATGCTGTCTGCACACTTAGGTAAGATAAAGAAGTTTCTGAATCTACTACAGTGCCTCTTGTTATCATCTTCCCATTGGTGGTCTTTCTGGAAAACAGCTTTCAAGCCACAGCCTGTACTATGTCATGGTCTAATTCAGAAAGTTGCTGTAACTTCTTGGATATTCATTACTCCTGACAAAATATTCTAATGAGTGTTCCGGATTTTGAAACAGCTGTTTTCCCTCTAATCCCTGAAAAATAATCTTTAAAAACTCTTGTTTATATCTTAGCCATTTTTCCTTCAGATTTCCAACTTTTCTTTTATCCATTCTTCCTTCAGCAGCAAGATTACTTCACTTTTCTATTCCACCTTTGAATATTTCCAAATAACCTTGAAAAAATGTGCATTATGTATAACCTTCATAGCTGTAATACTAGCAACAAATGAATAAACCTCTAACTGTGTCATCCAACACAGCTCCTATGCAGTTTTGCATTATGAAGAGAATGTTGTCATAGTGGTAATCTGATCCATCATATGGCATCCCCAGGAAACAAGCTGTTCAGAGAACTTTACTCCTCTTAAAGCATTACAGATAAACCCAGAATTTTGAGTGTGTATGAAAAAAAAAAAAAAAAAACAAACAAACAGGAAAAAAAAAAAAAGCCAGAGAAGGGAGAACAATTCTTCACATCCTTTCATCAAAGGTGCTCGAAAGTTGGTGCAGCCTTCATGGCAACATTATTCAATATACAAAACCTATATCTATGAAACTTTTGTGTGTTATCATTTATGATTTGTGTGACCTCTCTTTTATCCTTAAAACACTGCAAAAGAGAGGCTTTTGTTAGAGGCAGTCCAAGTATGAGCTGTTATATAGTTGGTTGCATCCAAAGGAATTCTGTTTCCCTCAGGTCCTGATACCAGTGTGGATTTTCATCATGCATCTGTCAGGAAAAAAAAAAAAGATCATGATATGTTTTCATAGACATGCACATGAACTAAATGTTACCATGTGAATAAATGTAAAATAGGTCTAGGCTACTGTTTCTCACTTATGTGATTAGTGACTGTCATTCAGTGAAATGTAGTTGTTTAACTAGCAAGGGAACATCTTTTTATCATATCTATGTGTTTGAATCAACACAATTTAACAAATCTTATTGGCTTGAAGATAGTGATTTGGTAAGCTATTCTTGACTAGTCCAACTGATACTATAATTTAATGTAGCCCAGTTTTTATCCTAGGATAAAAGATCTGTAACATCTTGCAAGTGCAGCTCAGCTCAAAAGATAGGGCAGGTAAAACTTTACAACATATAGTACAATGAGCTACCAAAGTAACATAGTGCAAAACCCTGTAGAAACCTGGGTTTGAATGCTTGAATGTCTAAGGTCCAATCAAGAAAAAAGGTAAGTAGATTTTCAGCACTTCGTATTTTCAGATTCAGTTATATATCAGTTATATATCTTATTTCCATTTTTGTTTTAAACTTTGACTTGAAATTGAATATCTAAACTTGTCATAATGACAGTTATAATGCAAATAATTGGGATTAAGCTTGCAGAAGGTCTATGTAGGCTGAATAACTGGGTAAATCTACCTGGTAAGTAAACTCTGTGAATTTATGAAATACTTTTCATATGTGAAATGAAGCCAGGTTTGCCTTGTGGCATATTTTCAACTAAATACGATAGCATCACGACTATTATGAAACTTTCCAAATACTGAATAACTGAATATATAGCTCTTGAAAAAAAAAATGCTTTCCAGAGATTTATGGTGTCCAATCTTTTTTAGCTAGTCTTTTTTTTTACAGTGAATAGATTATAAAAACATTATTCAGCATGTATTCAAGATTCAAATTCTGGCTGCAGTATTTTTATATTCACAGAAGGGGAAAAAAAAAATAAAAAATAAAAGTCATCCCAATGAAATAATGAAATGGTAGTTATTGCATTTGAAGTTGATATTTACCAAAGCAGGATTATTTCTCCTGCTCATTTGAGCAGTTCTTTTTAAGTCCGTGATAGCAAGTTCAAAAATTTTCTTGGTGAGCAAGGTACAAGGTTGTCCATGACCTCCACTGGACAATTTGGGGTCTTAGAGCCCACTTGTTGCAACACAGTGCTCACAAATCCATTTATTCCTGTGTGGGAAGAAACAGGGAAGTTCACAGTTGATGCATCTGGTAGACTTTCACTGAAAACCAGCAGAATAATTCATTAAAACAATTGCTGAGCTGCAGATGCAAAGGTAGCACTCAGTAATTACATTTAATTTAATTAACTGGTTTATGAGTCAATTACTTATAAATCCAGCAAATAAGAGTAATTGAGGAGATATGAAAGAAAATTTCATAAGTCTGTATTCTTTTTCTCTGATTATGGAAAATATGGGACCAAATTACTAAACTGGTGTAAATTAGCATAACTTCATTGAAATTGATGGCATTATGCTCACTAGCATCATTTGAGATCGGAGCAGCTGGCATTTACCAATGCATTGGAACCAGCTATGTTTGCAGTGAGAAGTATCACTTACACAATAATACAATTTTTGTTCAACTTGTATAAATCAGAATATTGCTGCTTGGTTGCATGGATCACAAATCAAGTTACTGAAACATTGTGGTATTCTTGAGGACAATTCAAACACAGGTACTTCTCTTGAAACATTAAAATACGGTTGTTCCATTTTATAAAGCCAAGAAATTGCTTGCCATAATCTCAGTTGCTCTAGTGCCTGGAACTCTATTAGTATTTAGCAGTCATTGGGGTAGCTCTTCCAGTTTCAACAATTAGTGACCTGGACTGAGTGCATGTCCATTGCACTACATGGTTGCACAAAACATACTGAAATGTGTTTCCTACAGTCTTCCAACAAGGCGAGTGCACAGTTTAGTAGCAACTGTAGCCAATGGGAATCTGATATTCTCAGGATGAGTTCTTAATTCCAATGCTGACTCATTTTTTTTACATTTCTGAAATTACTTTATCTTCTCAGGGGTGCTCCAAAGGACAGGTCTGAGGGAAAACCTGCATATTGGAGGGAGTATGCAGCACCAGCCTAGCAGCTGCTCCTAAAAGCTTGACTTTGTCCCTTCCATGTATGGGCTTAAAGAAATCCTGCATTTAGGCCCATCAATGTCTGAGCCCAGAGTGAACAATGCCTTTTCCTGAGGAGCATAATCTGATTAGTGTTGAATAGTACTTCTCTCCTTTGCTCTGTACGACAGTGAGAAGTACTAATACAGAGGTATTGCAGCAGGCATTTTACTCCCTTTGTAGGGTCACTATAGCTCAGACTACATCCCAACAAGAATTTCCTCCCAGCCTAACATTAACTGAATTTCAAATTTCCAGCCCAGGAGAAGATTTGTATTTCAACACTTGCTCTTTGTCTAACAAAATTCAGAATACCAACTGTTTTCACACAGTAAAAATTTCCAATAGTTTTGATTCAAGTATGCTGAAATGTTTCATTTTAAAAGTGATGAGCAAAAGAAATCTTCCAGTTCAGTCCAGGGCTGATGCACAACATTTCATTTAAAGTATGTTAAATTGCAATGCTTGCAGGAGTTGAAGTGCAAGCCACCTCATCAAACTCTCTCTCCATAATTATGCTTGTCTCAGAGCATATAACACAACATTGTTCAGAGGGGAATTCTTTATTACATCCTGGGCTGTGTAGTCCTCTGGGGAGTTAAGCTCACAGGGAAGAGTGCGCTCCCAAACAACACCCTGGGAATTGCTAGGAAATACCTTTCAAAGTTAAGCTTTTCCAATTAACTAACCAATTCAAAGTATTTGGATGTGGGTTAAGGCAAAACAGTCTTTTTTTATTTTTTCAGTGTAAAATCTTAGACTGTAGTAAAACTGCTATTGCATTTTACATCTTTATTTTTAAGAGAAAGAGTAACAGTCTTTTCTTCCTTTCTACTTATATTTGGACATTCAATCACATTATGGGGAGTGGAGACATGCTAAGCATTTAAAGATGAGCAGATTTCAAAATTGCCCTTTATTTTTCCCATTTGACATCCTAAAGAATTGCCATGAAAAAGCAATGCAAGTTAGACATTTAATTTCATACAGAACAGCCTGTACAAACAACATGGTAGAAAAATTTGGCCTCTGAGCTAAAAGAACTCATTTGCTTCCATTAACCGTGTTTATGGAGTCTAATTCTATTTTTTTTTTACAGACAATTTTAATGAATTTTGTTATTTTGCCTCGGAACATATCTGCCATTTCCTGTTTTCTGAGCAGAAATGGAGGGAAGGCTGTACATTCAAGGGCACTTGCTCCCTTACAACTTGTGTAATTTTGTTGTGAAATTACTGCTCAGCATAGGACTTTACCAGCTTGACTCTCTGTCAAGTTTGCAGCAAACACAGCCTGATCACTGCAGAGACTGATACAGATTTTGACACTGACAAAGATGAATAACGTGCCCCATCAGTGAGAGAGCTATAAAACAAAAGAGAAGGTCCTTGGAAACCGGTCAGTCCCCAAATTCCAAACTGCACTTGAAAGCTTTAACTTCTCTATATTAGTCTTGACTGGTTAAAAACCAGTTGCATTATTTTTCCATATTAATTTCTATTATATTGTCCATTACTATCTCTTAATATTTGGTGCAAATACTCCATTTTGATACAGAGAACTTGGTGTCATGTTAGTTCATTGTCATGACATGTTGCTGTCACGGTTTCTAGGTCTCCCTTTTCACCAAGGTCAGTAAATCCTGATGACTGGTGAAAACTGTGAAATTAGAGGAAGTTTCTGACACTACCTATGGAACGTTATTGAACTCAAAGAGGAAAAGGTTTTTCCACTCCATTCTCACAGGCAGAAGCAAGATAGATGATATCTTAATTGAAAAATGCATTTAAATTAACATGAAGCATCTGGGTCTCCCTCAAGCAACATGCACAGTCTCTAACAAACAATCACTTTGCCCTGAAACAGGTGATTCGCTTTCCATATTTAGCTTTCTGTGAGAACAAAAACTGATGATTATGTACCAGTTTTCAGACTTAGAAGGAAATTTGATATGATTTCAAAACACCTGATGTTACTTAGTAACACATTAACTAAAAACTTAGATCTAGCAGAGGGGTAGTGTTATGAAAAAACAGGTCTGATCTAGAAATCTATCTTTCACAGATGAAATTAAGAAGGAGGATTTCACAGTTTGTTCTCAACCTGGAATACAAGGTATGCAGATGCATAGAAATACCAACACCCTTTAATTATTTAGGCACTCTTATTTGCAATCTTGAAGCTCTTCAAATTATATGTGGAGTTAATAGTCCTGTTTTTTCAACTGGAGATGTTGCAGTAAAATGCAGTCATCATGTATTAAACAACAGAGCCACATTTATGCTTCAGGTCTTTTAACTTCCTCTGTCAGACACAATTCTTACTCCTAGTCATTTCCTACCCAAAGTAACACAATTATTTTATTTTAAAGAACTTGTTTTCTTAACAAATGTTATGTTTTATGAACTTACTTGAAGTACATTTACATTTTCACTATTTCTAGCCTGTATCTATTTTAAATAAATTTAAATGCGTTGCCAGGTAGTTAAAACAGTTATAGTAGTTAACTTTTATAATGAAGAAAAATAACTTTCTTCTTCACTTATCAATTTCCTACATTTGACAGAAGAAAATAACAGAAATTTTCCCAAAACCCTTCACATTGCTCAAAATAAGTAGAGTTTTGGATGACATTTCAAATTACAAAAGAAGGTACAAGACTGATGAACATTCTTGTAGTTATTGCTAGCTTTTCTGACAAAAAAAAAAACAACAAAAAAGGATAACATTTACATGTATTCAATATTTTTATCTCTATTTAGATGACAGTGGGTGTAGAATAAAAATCAGACAAGTATAGAGCACAGTAATAAAATGAGGACATCATAGAAACTACAAAGTAATTTAAAAAATTGCCCTGTATTTAAATTTAGGTTTCTATTACTCTCTTGACCATGCCTGCAGACCTTTCATTAGTAGTAAAATGCAATCTGATGGCTTTACATTCTAAAAATTATTGGTTCATACCCATACCTCTTATCTTCTCTTGACCAGCCTGTATGCTTCTATACCGAATGTCTCCTTGAGAAACTGAATGTCTTTGGTTGTAAGGCAGCAGCTGATGTGCTTTACTTGTGTGAGTATCTTCTCAATTATTTCAAAATGATAACTAAAACCAGCTCCATTAGCACCAGGGTCCAAATATACTTTCCTGAGCCTCAGGGAAGCTTCCTTTGGTTTAAGTCATCCTGCATCCATCTTTAAGCTTTGTCCAATGTAAAACCAGTAGACTGAGGTCTGTCAGTAGATAGGAGGACTGCCAATAATATAAAATATGTCAGGAGAAAACATGTTGTCAAGAAACCACCAAGAGCAGAGAGGGGGATGCCCAAAGGGAGGCAACTTGGATAGTCAGAGAGTGGATCTGTTCAAGGATATTTATGCCTGGGAAAGGGCACGAGTATAACAGAAAACAGCATCTGAAGGAGCCCATGCAAACTCTAGGTTGCTCCTTGTCATCTTTAATCACAATTCCCTCCTTTCCCTCAGTGCAGGGACAGATGGAGCCAAGGGCTTCCAACTTCTCTAAGCACCTACATTCCTGTCACCAGCTCTGCCCCAGCCACCCTCTGCTGCCAAACGGCTCCAGCAGCTGAGACACCAGCACCCCCCAAATCTGATATCCTCCTTTAGATTTATTCTGTTCTTAATCTTCAGCATATTTTGAACATGTACAGAACACTAAATATGTTAGGGAAAATTTACAAAAGTTTTTTATGTGTCCCACTATCTTTAGCACTTTTGGGAAACTGGGTGCATATCTGCTTGTAATAACACCTCAAGAACTTCAAAACCTGTATCAAGTGCCTCTCTTGTAATTTACTGCCTATTGCTGTCAGATAACATCTTTCATGAGATGATAGCCACAAAGTACTCCTTAAAAGAAGAAAGAATCATCGCATCACTGTTAAAATGAGAAGAGTTGCCAGTAGCTTCCTTTATGTTCTGGTCTAGCTTTGGCAGCAAGGCAAAAATTTACTGAATACACAGAATCACAGAATGGTTGGGGTTGGAAGGGCCCTCTGGAGATCATCTAGTCCAACCCACCTACTAAAGCAGGTTCACATAGAGTAGATTGCACAGGAATGTGTCCAGGCAGGTCTTCAGTGTCTCCAGAGAAGGAGTTACAACTGAAATGCAGTGCTATTTTAAAAAAAAAAAAAAAAAAAAAAAAAAAAAAAATCAGTAAAAACACTAGAATGTGAAGCCCAGAACAGAAAGAGGAACTGAAATAAAGGTGTCTTCACAGATAAGATCTGGCATCAAAACACCTGGTAGCCTCAGGAAAATGTTGTTGATGAAAATTTGAAAATTACAGTGAAAGTTCCATAGAATTACCTCAGCTGTCTTCGTAGCCATAAATAACAGAAATAGCAGAGCCAAACAGATGTTCTCTTCCTTCATAGACTTACAGATGTTATATAACCAAACATTATTACTGAAGCTTAGAAAGTAAAGAGTACAAATAACACGGAGTGCAAGAATTCAGAAATCATTTCTTTGGCTCAGGATTGGGCTGCCAAGCTTTGTGGACCATGTGGAGTTTTGAACCTGCTGCCCATGGAAACCTAACACAGGTACAAAAGTTCATAACATGCTAATAAATCAGGACACACAGAGATCTTGTCATCAGATCTGCTCAGGATTTCTGGGTATTTAGTGTAAATTAGATCACCATTTCAATCCAGCAAGCTATCACTAAAAGGAAGTCTGGCATATTGGCTAAAATGTGCTTTAAGGACATACTGAAAGAAGATCTTGAGTGTAATGAAAATAATAAAAATTAGCTGCTAATCAAACACATTCACCAAAAAATAGACTTAATATAGTCTATCTGTTGTAAAGTGCATTATCAGAGAAAATGAATAATTAGAAGCACGGAAAATGTTAAGTAAGTTGGAAAATCTATAATCTTTCTCACAGGTAAATGCTGCCTGTTCTGATTTTTAATTTCTGAAATGATCTCTAACATTTAACCAAAAAAAAACAAGGAAGAAGACCATGGTGTATTGTTCCAAGTGTTGTGGTGTTTATTGTAAAGTGAGTGCTACACAAAAATTGCTAGGCAATATTCTTGAAGCCCCTCTTGATTGTAATGTCTACTGGTCACTACTTACTGGTTTTGATTAAGCAAGCACTGAATGGTCAGTTATACAAAATTCAATTCATTTTATTTCTCTCTTCTAAGTAATGTGTCATTTTTTCCTCACGTTTGCCTCTGCACCTTTTCTATAATAACTTCTGTATGCCAAGTAAGAAACAAATATCCTTGTTTGCAGATGTTACGAATCACCTTAATATATATTACCATTTAGGCAATTCCACTGAGTTAGTCCAAAGTTCTTTAACGTGCTGAATTATTAGCTAAAGAGTACTGGGAGAACTTTGCAGCAGCAGGTATTAAGCAGATGTAGCCTGGCAGAGATCCTTCAACATTATTCTTGTCAGCTGAGCCTCTCCTCCTCATGTGTGCTTAAAACAGACTCAAAAATCTGAAAACAAGTATCAAGTCCTTCTCTTAAAATGTGGCTCCACTTTTGATCCCAATGAAGCAGAAGAAGCTTATCTGATCCTTCTGGATTTGCATAACAAGTTTTCTCATTAGGCTTCCCAGCTCTGCAAACATCATCAGTGTTATCATTAGGAGCACAGCCTTTCTCACAGTACTCAGGAACTTGCTTTGCTAAAGTCAGGAAGGGAGGTGCTACGAAAATGGAAAATAACACAAAATAGGGAAAGTGACTCACAATATATCAAGTTCTTAAAAGATCCTAGATGAAATAATAATAATACCCTGCACTTTCCAATAACTGTACCAAACCTTTCCTTTAGGCTCAGACTGAATTCATTTCACATAGCTGGCTTCTGAATCACTGAGAATCACTGCATCTGCTCTCTGCCTGATGACTTTGCTATGCTATAGAAACATATACATCCCTATAGAATTTCCAGAGCTCTTAGAGAAAAAAATACTATCTAAAGAAGAAATCACTTCAGTCTTTCTTGCTCTCTTTCCTCATGTGCTGCAATGGATGTCTCATTTGGACTTAAGCAGTGCAAGTTCAAAGCTATGATTTGGTTGTCTTGTTTTCATGTACAACTGTGTTGGAAGGATCAAGCAATAGAGTCTTCAATTTATTTTGATAGATATGTTAGCAATGTTGAAGACATGAGGAAAGCAGGTAGCTAGAGACCACAAAGACATAGTGAAATACAGAAGCATCAATTATATTATTCCATATCAGTTTGTTTTCTTAAATGGTCACTTGCAAGATTTTGTCACAGTGTTACAAAATTCCCTGTGATGTTTATTCTAACTGAAATTGTGCTCTCTCACCCTAATAATTCATGTCCAGGTCTTGAATTAAATCTGGACAAACCTGTAATGGGAAATTTCCAATGCACTGAAGCCACCTAAAATTAATATTCTTCTCTGTTGCTGCCAGAACAACTCATAACTAGTGCTTTCGCAATGAGGCAGACCTAGGCAGCCAGTTTCAGAACAATGGTTTCCAAGATATCTTTGCTTGAATTACCTCCCTGAGAATGGACTTTTCTTCTTATCTACCATGTTATTTGTTCTTTCAAACATCAATGCCCTATCTTTCACAAAATATTAAGGATTTCAATGCACCTGAAAAGTTATTCGAGTTTATTCTGAGTAATTACAACTTAATCCTCTTAACTTAAAACATATAGCAGTTCATTTAAGCTCATGCCTAGCATGTGCTTAAGCACAAGCCATTCCCTGGGTCTAAAGGAACTAGTGAAAGGTATAAATATCTGTGTGAGTGCCCTGAGGATTCAGGACTTGTGGCTTCCTGCCTGGAATTGCAGAGGCATTGCTTTCTCACCTGGCAAGGATGCACAGGGCCATATTCATGAGCATTTGAAGTCAACCCATTGATTTCAGTGAAACGGTTAGTGCTCTAAATTAGGTATCAGCTTGACTTCCTCTGTTGAAATGAGGCCAGAGAAATTAAGATCTCCAAGGCATTTAATTAGACACCTCCAACTCCAGCTGTGTAACTCTTGCAATTAGCTGAGCTGTGAGAGTCAGAGGCCTTTTCTATGCTATCTACAGAGGGAACAGAGAGCGTGGATTTTGAGATGCAACCAAAAAGGTGTGCATGCTCAATGCACAGCTGCTTAAACCCAGCCATGAGGAATCAGGAGGCCCAAGGATGCATGTTTGAACTGTCCCTCTCACTAAGAAATAGTTCTGACTGAAATCCAGAAATCACATGCTCTGGAGATGCAGCCCATGGAGCTCCAAGGCTCAGGTTGGACACTGCAGGTCCCTGATCACTACTGATCTCTCTATAGCTCTACCTGGTACCAAACAAGCTTCACCCACCTACGCACTTAGTCTGGCACAGGAAAGGAAATGTTTTGTGTGATGTTACACAGTGGTCAGGGAAGGATCAAGTGACAATATGAGCTGCGTCTGTGAAATACCTACCACAACTGCACCTGGGATGGTCGCTGGGGCTCCCAGACTCTGCTGTAACACACACCAAAATCTGCTCTGCAGTTCCTTGTATTTTGGCACAAAAAGCTGAAATGTGGCTGTGCATTTTCTCGTGGCAAACTCAACTGTATCTGTCAGACTAGTGCAGAACCTATAGCACTTTGAAAAACTGCAAAATGTAAGAAAAACAAAAATGCCTGTGCTTCTCACATTTCTCTGATGAATTCCATCAATCATTCCATTGTCTAAGCCTTAAGGATTTGTTGCTGGGAAAAATTCTAGGGTGAGGAGATGATGATAAAGGGAAAAGGTTCTAAGTGAGGGAGAAAAATTGCATTTACAAGCTAAAATCAACTTCCCACTTGTGCCTTTTGAGTGAGAGACATTCCTCTCCTGATCCCCAAGTTCTTACAGCTTAAAGTCAGGCCATGAAAAATATATTCTCTCCTCTCTTCCAACTCCCTTCTGTCAGTCATTACAAAAGAGCTGCAGATCAATTCCACTTACAGAGCTGCTCTTTAGCTCTTGAGACACATACTCTAGACGATCCAGAACCAAGGGGATGAAGAGGTGCTGATACCTGCCATGTTGGTTGCATAGCTTGCTTCAGTGGTCACACCCCAGAGTTCATGGTTTATCACCTCATTCTTTCTCTCCACATTGATGACAATTTTTAGTGATCAAGAATTTTCTAACATCACTTCTGTGGCTCAGTGCTACAGGGAGTGTAAATACCGATTTTTTGCAAATACAGCAAGTAGTCTTTATTAGTACTATTCCTAGTGTAGAATACTTAAGAATAGAAGGCTACTTACAAGTAACTGAAACCTGTAATAAAATAGTAATTGTTAAAAGTTTTGATACAGATCCAAAACCATACTAATGAGGAATTTATCCCATATGCTTTCTCTTTAAAGTCACATGCTTTCTTTAAAGCAGAGTGAGCAAAAGAAGAAAACTGGATACTTTGATTATGGCATCACATGTACTTTGTGAAAAAGACCTAAACTTGCTCCTCTTGCCAAAAATAATAATGATGATGATAATGATGATGATGATGATAAGGAGAAAGAAGGAGAAAGAAAGAAGAAAGAAGAACGAAAAAGAAAGAAGAAAGAAGAAAGAAGAAAAGAAAGAAGAAGAAAGAAGAAAAGAAAGAAGAAAGAAAGAAGGAAGAAGGAAGAAGAAAGAAGAAAGAAGAAAGAAGAAAGAAGAAAGAAGAAAGAAGAAAGAAGAAAGAAGAAAGAAGAAAGAAGAAAGAAGAAAGAAGAAAGAAGAAAGAAGAAGACATCTATTATACTTTGCTTTTCATTAATAACTATCAGGGTCAGACTTACTTTTCCTGTTTTCCAGAGGAGAAAATAAGGCACAAAAGGTGGAGTGACTGCCCAGGGTGATCCATCAGAGCGACACAGCTTTGGAAATTGAATCCAAGTTTCCTGAATTCGAGCCCAGTGTTCTGTCCTTAGCAATAAATGACTGGATATCTTAGCCACCAGAGGACAACTTTACCCAATCATTCACACATCTCAGAAACCAAAAGCCCTCTGGAAAACACAAGGTATTTGCAGTTCAGCAGTCTCTGTAGTGTCTGACACTCCCAATGTTTGCAAAGTCATTTTTTTAATAGAACTTAGTGATGAACTAGAGCGAGAAATGGCTGTCCTCTGTAATTATATTATGTTGTAATAACATTTGTCACTCATAATAGATGCTTTCCTAGATCTTAATATCTTTTTGAAGCTTTCACTCTGGAGGTTTAGGTATCTAGCCATTCTTTTATAGGCAACATTTAAATTCAATAATAATAATACCTTAAGTGCAACAATAAATTTGACAAACGAACCATCTGTACAAAATACACAAATTAAATTGTACATGACAAAGTCAATTCTGAGAACAGATTATAACAACAGTGTGATTTCAAAGGTAGCACTGTTGAATATTTTGGAAAAGTATCTTTCTTCGTGAAAAGGTAACTTGCAGGCAAATGTCTCCACATTTTTAAAGTCTGAAGACTCAATTACTTTACAGAGTAATTACTAGATAACAAAATTGTAATCACTGCCTGGACCATTAAACTTTGGTAAAGGTGACTGAAATAATCTCAGGGGAACCAAGAGCTTGTTTAGAGTACGGATATTAAGAAGCGGTAATTAAGTAACACAGTGGGAGTGTGAGTCCCAGGAGAAAATATGTTACAATGATGATTTTATTACACATCTCAATTACTTGTTACTATGCACTTCAATTTTCTGCAGTAGAAATCTACCACCATTTCAGATCTGCAGTAGCCTGAAGCTCTACACAGATGTCCCAAGCCCCTTCTCTTTTCTGAGACCAGCTGGCACAGCCTGGTCATATCCACCCTGGAATGCTAAACTAGGCTGGGAAATAGAATGGACATATCTAAACTGCCCAGGGTCAACAGTGTCTCCTGTATTAATTCCCAAACTGTCCAGGAATTGCCTGGTAGACTGCCAATTAAACACAACTGGGCATAGGACTGTTCAAGCAGTTCAACAGTGCAGGCAGCCTACTTCTGCACCTCTGCCTGTTCTCTGGCACTGTTTATCTACTAGTCAAGAAGGAAACAACAATGATCTCCCAGCAAAAATAAGATGTTTTTGTCATATGTGGTAGAAAAAGAAGAATGGACAAAGGACAGACAAAAATAGAATGACACATGAAGAGGGAAGATAGGCCCAAAGTTCTTAACTGGGAAAGCAGTATATTAGCAGTGTTGTAGATAAATGTGATCAATGCAGGATGGAAGAAGAGAGAATGCTGCAATAATCAAGTTAGGAAAGGAAGAGGGATGGAGCTAGCTGAGGGGATGGAGTGGCATCTCCCTTTTAGAGTTACTAGGCAAGAGGAATCTTGAAAGTTCAGAGCCAGTCCAGGGTAGAGACTCAGCTGAAGACAATGCTGGTGTCCAAGGAAAGTGGTGTACTTCTTAGCAAGTGGAAAGAAGGGGTAAGCACACAGTGTACTGCTGGTTATAGCACCACTAAGCTGGTTTCCCACAAAGCGGAGGCGAGCTGTGAGTTTTGCTTTCACACATGGCCTGGAATTAATCTGTCCAGACTCAGACACTTGAGTAGCTGATAGAGGGCATCCCAGACCTCCCTATTACACTCTGGGAACCCAGCCGCTGGGAAGGAAGCTTACAGTTTATCTTCCAGATCACCTAGGATGTACATGCTTCAGTCAGAAAGGAACCATCGAGGTCAAAAGAGAAGCAAAGTGTTTAAAGAAGCTGCCTAGATGGAGAACACAACCCCATTAACCTGATCATCACCATGTCCTACTGATGTGCTGGTGAGGCAGAGTTTCAATACATGCAAGCTCAGGACACCATTGTGAGAGCCAAAGTCATTCAAGCTGCTCTCTTGGCCAAGCATTTGGAGTTAGAGGCTGTAGTGATGCCGTCCTGCAAGTCCTGGATCACAGAAACTAGCAGGAGCCCTAAAGGATCTCTGAGAAATGGGTTCAGAGGAGTCCCTTCCCCCAGTCTTTGTCTAAAGGACTGTGGAGGAAGGGAACAATCTCTGTTACAGTAGTCTAGCCAGCAGGATGGAGCAACCAGAAGAGTACTTTTAACTGCTTTGTCTTGTTTGTGGAAGCAGCTAAAACAGACCAAACAACAACAACAAAAAAAACAAAACCAACAACAACAAAAACACCACATATAGACATTAACATAAACATAGCCACTCTTTCCCACATATATGCCAGCATTCCTGTGTGTGCACACTCAAACATGACATGCATGTTGGAGTTCATCTAAAAACCTGTATTTCCAGAGGCATCCAGCTTCCACTGGCTACATCTAAACTAGTAATTTCAACAGTGCCAGCATCTTGGTATATAACTGTAGCATAACTGTTAGTAATATGAACAAGGGGCAACTAGAACTCGGGCAGCTCCTGGGGACCATTTGAGATTTCTGATGAGCCAGGGACCTTTTCCACTATGCCATCTGGATACAGACACTCTCTTTTGAATGACAGGTAATTTAAAAGTATGGGCACATACAAAAAATTTCAGTTGGTTTCAGGGACAGAGAATGGGTCTCGGAACTGTTCAGTGCACTAGTTCAGATATATCCAGACTCACTCTCCTGGAATGAATAAGTTTTGCTACTAGCAATTTTACTGTATTTTTCAACAGAAGGCTAAAGTACACAAACTCCACATTGGTGGCCAGAAGCATCATCTAGAAGTGTGATATGAGTAGAGAAGTCTATCCATATGATACATTCAGTTGGCCAACGGCTGACATTTTTTGCTTCTGTGAATACTGCAATACATATGTAAACGTTTGTGGGGAAAAAAAAATGTTATGACAATAAACTTTGCCTGGCAAAATACGATGCAATTCAGTGTGTGTTTTACTCCCTTCCTCCTTACTGCCAGAAAATCATATGGACAGGCAGTGTGCTGGGGATTTCATTTGTCAAGAAGAGTTGCTAGGGAAAAAGATGTTAAGGACTGAGAAACTTCTGGAAGCTCTTCATGCTGTGATGTGCCAAAAGAAGACAGGACACTTAACAGCTGGATCCTGAAAGAGCTGGAGCTGGCAGCCAGCATGCAACTTGAGGCTTGCTGATATCTTTTCTCTCAACATAGAGATGAGCTCTACTGAACTAGAAGTAACTAACGGGTCTCTATAATATTTGCTTAGAATATGTGCACCCTTTTTTATTTTGATACAGTTGCTTATTGGCTATAGCCACCACTAATGAGAGAAGTAGTTGTGGCCTGATACTGCCACATCTAAATGAATATATCTACAAGCATATATCAATGTTGATAATGTGTATCAAGTTGGAAGGTGCTGCAGTGTCTATGTATATGTACACATAACAGTGACAATCTGCTCCTGCTTGTCACATCTTTAAGCCTTGAAGAGCCCTGCTTTCCAGTAGTTATTTGACACCATGTTCAGTACCAATCACTCTGCTATAGAGTAAAAACAGACACACTGTGCTTTCATAGGCAATTCTGTGCTGCTTTGAAGTGTTTCACAGTCTCTATATACCATCTGAAAGAAAAAAAACTTGTTTGCTTTCTACCTCTGGAGAGAGATAAAGCAACCTGATAGACAGACATTCAAATGCCATTAACTGTACCAACGTTTCTTTGAGCTTATAAATATCTGCAGCTAAAAAATTAGAGATTGATCTGAACTTCTCTTCAGAAACTGAAAAAATTAGGATTAACCTGAATCTTGCAATAAATAATGTATCACTAATTACCCCTTAGGAAAAAAAGTGACTTTAATTCAAAAACCTCATGTGTATTATATGCATTGGTCGAAGAAAAACACTATTATTTACAGTGCCTTATGAACTCATGGTAATACAGAAGCTTTCAGGTGGCCAAGGAGAGATTTTTATGGCTCCAAGGCTTATTTAGAATAAATATTATTTATTGTCCCTGTAAAAAGCTCTTATACCATTGGCATGGCTGATTTTTCTCAAGGATCAACATACCCATAAATATTTTCTGCCCTTTAATGTATATTTGGGATTAAGTTCCCCCAAATGCAGATAGAACATTACTTCCTCGGCACCCTTATTCTCCTTGTCCTCCATCCCTATATCCCCATTGCATGTGCATAAGACTCTGTCCATGGGACAATTTCCTCACTGCAGAGTGCTTTGGTAACACAGAGTAGGAGGAGGGACGCAAATCAGGAGATGGGCTGGCTGCAGTGTTTCGACCTGACTACAATAAGTGCTCACACATGAAATGAAACAGCAGTCCTAAAAAAGCCCAATAGTATGATTTTAAGTTTGGCCGAGTTTCAACCACCTCCATCCAGGAAGTCATGTTCCAAAAGATTCTCCCAGCTTTACACAAAGCAGGTTAGTTAAACCTTTTTGTATTAAATATATATATATATATATATATATATATATATAAAGTCATACTTACAGCCACTTGATGGTTTAACATGTAAGTGAAATGCTCACCTGTGTTTCTAGAGACATAATTCCCTGCTTCGATTATATTTCTTTGTCCAGTGTGGGAGAACAGTTCAGCCTTTTCTCCTGTGCTATATCTCATATGATCAGCCTGCAGAGTGATGAGAATGTACAGAGTTAAAATATGCTGATCCAAATCCATTCCCTAAAAGCCCATTGGCAGAGGCAAAGATTGGTTAAATAGCTATTCACCAGCTGGCAGATGGTTTTCTTACTATCTGCATTCAAACATAGTCGAGAATAAAAAAACTTATGTCTGCTAATTGTATGGCTGTTCACAGCTCAAGGGCAGCTCTGCTATTAGCCATAACAGTCAGAGCTTTCCATATATTAAGTGATTTTCTTGCTTGAAGCAGGAGTAAAATCCAAATAACTGTGTCACAGCAGACCAACAAATCTACTCGAAAACACCAAAAAAAAACATAGTGGCTAATAAAAGAGAGAGAACAAATCCCTTTAAATTCAGAAACTATGTAATCTCCTATCTGACTCACTGCTATCTTGGCAAGCTTGTATCTTTGTTTCTGGTTGTAATTTGTATTTATGACCAGAAATTAGAAAAGCATGAGAATTATTTGGGAAAATAGGCCTGCAAAGGACCAGGTGAGTCACCATGCTTTTCCTCCATAATCAAAAGCAATTCTGTCATTGTTTTTAATTCCATATAGGTCAAGCAGGATAGCCATTCCCCTCACATACACACAAGCTACAAATTGTATTCACCCACAGCATGAGAGTCAAGCCCTCAGGGACTGCAGTGCACTAAGGGAAGAGAGATTGAAAGGTTGGAGTCAGGGCTGCTACAGGCAAGTCTTGAGGCTGCAAGATGAGATGAGGCATCTCTTCCACCCCAGCACCATGTCTCTCCCAGACAGGATGAAAAAATAGAGAAACCTGATAGAAAAAAAAAGTAATGTGTTCCGGTGGACAGATAATTACTGCTGCCACTGATAGATAGGAGCAATCAATAATGGTGGTAAGTGGCGACAAGCATTCACTATTGCTGACAGGGTGGATTTAGCTTGAGTCATTACCACTTAAACACACCAAGCTGCAGAGGAAAAGTGTTTTTTAAAAAATATATACATCCAAACCTGCAAAATCCTGTGCAGATATTCCTTGGTGCTGGAGTGCCTGGTTTCTCTCTTTTTCTCCACTTTCTCTCCTTCTCTTTGCTATCAGCCTATATGGCACCTTGTTCTGCAGCAGTCAGGCACCCTGCAGGACTGGACACAGGTTGTAATATGCAAATAACTACAAGAGGTAAACAGAAATGTGAAGTTGATATTCAAAGCTGAATGTGAGCCCCTGAGAACACAGTGTTAGGTGGGGAAACAAAGAAAAGAGCGTGCACTACTCACTAGCCACCTGGTGTCTTCTGGGTTTTCCTACAATTGCTGAAGAGACTTGGGTAACTCAGAGTTCCTACTTTGAAGTTCTCTTCAACATTCTGGGATACTTGGAGAGAACAATCATGCCAGAGAGACCACATTTTCTGCTGAACAAATATCAGAAGTAACCCACTGAAGCTTGAAGATCCGTGGTTTTTCCACAGTCCCATATGGCTGGAGTACCTCACCTCCTTGCTGGGGAGCTCCTGCAACTCCCTGAACTGAAGAATTATTCCAGGAAGCAATCCCGCAGTATTAGATCTACAGCATATGCTACACAAAACATTAAGAGTTAGAAAAATATTTTTATTTCTATGTTCCATGGTTTTCTGCATTAAGTCTTGGGGGATGCAAGTGCTTGGATTTTGAGGAAGTGGAATGAAGCAGGGCCACAAACAGGTAGCCCCACCCATTTTTAATGACTTGCTAATTCCAGTCCTTATTCATTCTGCAGTCACAGCAGACTGGGGAGGATTACAGATGGGGTGGTACCCTTTTGCTGAGTTCTTAATGCAGAATTTAATAACACTATTCACTACTGTCCTAAAGAATTCCCATTCATACAGGGTTCTCATTCTCAGAACTTCCAAAACAACACCACACAAGTAGCTCAGCTTTACTTTGTGCAAAATCTCCTGAAATATACACAACGAAGATATGCAAATACAGCAGGCAATGCAATGACACTGCTGTCTGAAAACAAATAAATTAACATAGTCTTTGGCAAATCCTTTTCCTTGGGCTAATCCTATTTTTCAGGAAAATAAAATGTCTCCTATTCTTTTTTTTTTTTTTTTTATTAAGAATGAACTATCTTTGAAAATAAAATGCCTCTGCAGGCATAAGCACAGGATTTCGTCTTAGTAATCATAGCTAAATTTATTAAAGCCTTTTCTGCCACATTTGCCAGTATACCTCCTGGCTGTTGTGACAGCACCTGGGGGGCTGGAGAGACACACACTCTCAAGCACATAAATTGCTTTCTCTTTCAACTCAACTGGGTTGTGATTCGCTTGAACAGAAAATTGTCCAGTTCAGAAAAGAGGAAAGAAATGAAAAAAAAAGACTCTTAGCAGACTCAGAGGAGGGGGAGGAGACTGCAAAGAAAAGGTCCTTTCTAATAATAGAGCCCCAGGGAGAAAAAATATCAGTTATTTTCACCAGCTGAGAATGCTGCACACTTTTTCTGTCTTGAGGCAAAGCCAAGGGGTTTTGGTTTCACCAGGTTTTCCTAAGAACCTGAAATTGGGGATGCTCTAGGGACAGATGCAACCCAAGGTAAAGCAGAGGGCACACACAGCCAGTGGACTACAATTGTATTACTTGGTGCAGGACTAAGTGATGAGCTGTGTCAGGCACCCGTTTTAGCATGGTCTCTTGATTAGAAATATAATCACATGCACCCTGGGAAAGTACTGGCAGTAAGTGCCAGATTCCCAGAAAGCACCACACTTGCTGTGTCTGCACCAGTCTGGTTGAGCCTGTGTCTGCATTACCCATCAGCCTGCTCATGGTAAGCATTTGCCAGCACCTGTGCCATTGGCAGTCAGTCAAACAGGTAAAAAGAGCTGAATCATTCCCAAATAACCAATTCCCCCTTCTTCCATCAAGACAACAATTTGGGCAACAACAGAGGTTAAGGATAGCAGGCAGAGCTGGGAAGGCTAGGTAAAGCTTAGTTGCCTTCCTAGCTCCAAATTCAAAGCCTCTAACACTTGGCAGAAGCCTTTCAACCATGGATGTTAGGATAACTTCCCACAGACTTTTGCCACTAGGTCAGTTTAGTCTCATTCACACACACACATAGACAAGACACATATAAACACACAAATACAAAAGAAGTAAGGGCACACTGCAGAAGTTATTGGGTTTTTGTGTTTTGTTTTTTTTTGTCCTATTTCTTGTTCTGGTTTAGACACATTTAGTCTTCTTTGGTCACTCAATCTTTGAAAATGTCTCGCTTCGATGAAAACATACCATAATACTAGCTGCGTGATATAGACTTGCATTTTCTGCAGACTTTGCTATGATCTTGAATGTCCAAAATCTTAAGCACCACATTTAAAAATGAAGCCTTACCACGTGAAGAATTGTACAAGGAAGCATTTTGCACACTTGAGATCTACCTGAGACCTTTATTCCAGACTCTTGAGCTCATTTTGCACCTAGACAGATTTTAGTGCTGGTTCCTTTGACATCTGCTTGTGTCAATCACAGGTAAGAGGCTGCATCACTCTACATATCTCTCTCCTTTACCAATTACTTTCATTACAATCCTTTGGTTTGATACAAACCATGTTGCTTTTACCTTGTTAGAAAAATCCTATATAACAACAGACAAAGCAGAAAGCAAGCTGGAAAAATACAGGGCTACTTGGTTCCCAAAAAGCCTCTTCTGTAAGCTGTTTCTAAGAAAGATCTGAACTAATATCTGAAATACAAAAATCCAAAATCTCCCACAGATCCAACATATGATTAGTTGTCTAGAAACAATTAGAACAAGTTGCAACAATTCTGCTGCCTTTGTTGGTGCTATAGATGTGAAGTTCAAAACCAGCTACCTTTCTTGTTTCCTTATATTAAAATGTTACACTAAGCCTTCACGAACTTAGTTGACCCATGTGGATCACCAGAATGAAGAGCATAACACACAGGTCAAACTCCAGGTGATCTAATCTGAAGTGCATATAGCCCAGACATCAGACCCACACTATTTTTTGCCTTAAATTCATAAAAACAAGACTATAAAAAGGAAAAAAAATCACTTTTACAGAAGATATAGAAAGACCTAAAGTAATAGTATTTATAGAAGAAAACTATTCCTGATGATTTAAAAAAAAAAAAAAAATACTACTAGAAAGAGAAATATGGTAAGAAAAATGTGGTTAGTGTGTGGAAGGTCATCAGAGGTGGAAAAGGTGCTATAACAAAAGATGTAAGTTTAGGAGGAACTTTCATGGATGGATTCCTGTAAAATATACCAGACTGGCTGCACGTTCAAAATATCATGGTGAATCAGACCATAACAAGCCCAGAGTTTGTGCTCAAGCAGCAACAGAGGGCTGCAGCAACTGGAAGAAGAGGATGAGAAAGGGCAGAGACCTGGCGGGACATGAGCTGGCAGCTAGCAAACGAATGCTGCTGGTGGAGGAGGCATCAGCAGACAGGGCAGGTGACACTGTGGACAAATCCATCACAATTTTTATTTTGTATTATTTTGGATGCCTTCTTTGTAATATTTGCTTTTCCTTTACAAAGCTTTTGGGACTCGATCACTTCTTCTTACTGATTATGGGTTAGTTATTTCTCCCTTAAGCAATATATTTTTAAACTTGGCTAATCAGATTTTTTTCCTGTTTCTCATGGTGCATACTGAAGATGAGAAATGATAGAAGAGATGCTGCCTTTAAAGGGAAGGCAGAAAGAGGAGAGAAAGGAAAGATGGTACAAAAAGAAGAGAAGCAGTTAGTGTCATTGTCAGCATTGAAAAAGAATGGCATCTAGAAAGCCTATTTATATCTGTTGTGTAAGGGTCTAAATTTTCTGCAGTATTTTCAAATAAACAGTACTCAGGTTTTGGCAAGAAACTCATACTCAAAAAGCTATTTCATCTTATGTTGTAAAAAATGCCCAGAAGGGAGCATTTTAAATGGCTGAGCCTTTCAATTTTTAAGTCAAAGAGAACAGTTCTCAGAATATCCCAGTAGTGAGATCAGTCTAGCATTCATTATTTCAGTGCAGTCAAAATCTGACAGAAGGATAAAAATGCATTAGAATAGACACTAATGCAAGTAAATCCAGGTAAAATTCCATGAACAGAACATAAATATTTTTGTTTTCTTTATGCTCTTGAGCACCGCACTCAAACCTCACATTAGTAATGAATAATTTGATTTATTATTTTAAACTTTCGGTTTTATTTTGGCTATCTAGGAAACAGTATTTTATACATCCCAGTTAAGGAACTAGGCTCAAAAAGAGAGGAAAGAAGAATTTTAACTTGTTCATACTTTTCACAGTCACCGTCTTTTTGTCTCATATATCATGCTCTCTTTTCTTCATGTCCTCTGAAGATTTTCTGAAGTCCAGAGATCTCTTGCTTTTAGTTAATATTTAGTTAATATTTTTATTCCCACATGTAATAAACCTCTAAATTGAACTGAACCAGAATTCATTCACAGCTCATACGTGAATTTAGTGGTAGCATTTTTGCTTGAGTTAATTTCACTGGAAACCAAAAACATTAAATCCACTATTAATCCATGTAGCTAACAACATCTATTCAGTAAGTATTCAGCATTGTACACTTCCTAAATGATGCTGTAAGTAACAGAGTTAGTCTTGCATGGGGAGTTGTTTCCTTAAGCAAATAAAACCTTATTAGATATAAAAAAGTCTCATTCCTTGTGCAAATTACCTACTGCCTTTGCTGACACTGTGGCATTTGACCTCAGTGCCTACCCTGATTTTATTAGCATGTCAAATTATACTATGTCCATAAAAATCTCTTCCCTTTCCTTCAGGAAACAGGTGGAATATGAAAAAAAATGGCATATCATCAAAAATATCTTAAGGAAAAGGGTCAAAATTTGAAGATGCAATTGCAAATGAGATCTTCCAGCAGGAAAAAACAAGTGTTCCGTCTATCAGAAATTTAAAAAGAAACCCGATTACCAGCATCCTTTCCCAAACAAAACTCTGTTTGAACAGAGATCCATACAGTAATGTAAATTGTATTTCCAGTTGGTCATTCAGGAAATTCTTACTGTTTTTTAATAAGGAGGTTATTTTGGGAACTGAAACCAAGTCCATAATATTTTAGGAACATTTATCTTTGTAACAAGGCCAAAAACAGTATTTGCACTTTTCTATTTGAGGTCTCTAAGGAAAATGGGAAACATACCATTCACCCCAAAAATTTCTGCAGAATCTAATAGCTGCCAGGCTGCTTAAATGGTAGAAAATTTCTTGCCAACATATGTTTTCTATTCGCAGTGTCACCACTGATTGACACATCTGGCCAACGTCAAAGATTTCTCTTTCTGTTACCTCTTGAAAAACAACCATCTGTGATTCAATATGCAAACTATCTACCAAGCCAAGACCAAACTTCATTAAACAATCATGAAAAAGGATTTTGTGACATGTGCATACGTTTACCAACACAGGGAACAAGACACACCAGCTTCTTCAAGAGGAATGACAGAAGTACAGAGCAGAAGAAAAACAAAGGAGCTGAAAAGAATATCATTAGAATTGGGAAAAGCTGAAGTGGAAAGGACCACCTAAGCAATATGTCAGCCTAACCTTTGTGGGGTCTCAGTCCAATTTCGGACTCAGGAAGGTTCAAAAATTATTTCAAGATTGAGATTAAGACACAAACGAGGTCAGATGCCACTAAATCTTATTTATTTTTATGCCTAAAGACAGAGTAAAACTATTCCATTTTCACACCTAAAAGTAGAGCAACAGAGAAAATGCAGGAGGAGAAATTAGGAGGAAAGTTAAGCAAGCATGCAAGAAGATAAGTAAGAGATAAACAAGAGATAGTCACTGCCAGGGATCCAAAGTCGTCTCCTGTTGGGCAGCTCTCAGGTCTTGGTATCGCTAGCAGTTTGCAGGTCTCGGGTCATGCTGCTGTCAGAGTCCAGGTTCCGATATCAGAGCCCAGGTCCTGGTAGTGCTGGCAGCACTCGAGTCTCAGGACCACTGGTCCCAGGTGACAGGTTTTGGTGCCGGTGGTGGATGGCCACACTCGCATTGTGAATTTTGGCAATTCATAACAATCATGCATTTTGCACTTTAGTTCACTGTATTTAGGCCTTTACAGCAGGCCCAACTAAGCAAGCAGTGCGAGCAAGCATTTTTCTGGAACAAGCAGGCCTTAAGCATATTATCTTATCAAGCAAGCTTTGAGACAAATAATTCACAATATCTCAGCCTTCTACACTCATGCTGTGTGTTAAGGACCACTGTCTCTCACACACACTCAAACCGTATGCTAAGAGCCAGTCTTGTACACTCTTCACCAGCATTCCAGATCAGACGAGCTGCTCCAGTGGGTGGCTGCTCTAGTTTAATGCCTGTTCCCAAAAGTTTCAGCAGGAATTACAGTACCGCACCTTATGAAACAGGTCAGGAGTTACTTCCCTGTCACCACCACCTTGGATACACCAACATAAGTGCATTTCAGTCCGCTCCCTCCAAATCCTGTGAAAACACAAGAGTTCAAATAGGAAGGTCTAGCATCCTGAGGGTTTAAATTATCTATATTATTCTCAGGCACCCCTAATAAATTATATTGGTTCATCTGTACAGTAGATTGGACTTCCATTTTAATCTTTGGTGAATTATTTCTTGACTATAGGAGGATTTAATGATTTTGAAAAGCTTATGGTTAAATAGCTAGATTTGGGTACTCTAGCAGAAATATTGTGCAAACTGTCCTTATGAAATTCCCTATATTTATAATGAGGGAAGACATACCACTCTGCTGACGTCAGTTTGTCCCACTCTTTGAGGACAAAATATACTATGATTCTTGTTGACATGAAATATTGACTGCATCAGAGCCAGAATTATTAAAGAAAAACATCTATTCCATAGTTGAGAGCAGAAAGATAATTCTGGTCTGGGATATTCACCCCAGATCAGTCATTGATTCCCATCAAAAATGCCGGTGTTATTGCTGGTTTTCTAGCCTGTCTGTCAAATGGCCTGGAGCACCTCTAAGTGTTGACATTTCCCTCTCAGAGGCACAGGAGCCTTGCAGCCCAGTAACGCAGCAGGGCCAGGGCTGGAGCCTCAGACTCTGCCTGGGGTTTGCCAGGGCTCATTCCTGAAGCTGGTCGGACAGCTCTGCCTGCACCTGCCCACACCTGCCTGCAGCTCTGTTGCCACTTGGCTTATCCATAAAAGCCATTGTTCATATGACAATAACACCTATGAAACTCACCATATACAGTACAATCAGAATGATCTGGACTTCCAGAGCAATGAAGAAAGAATAAGGTGTTAAATCATGTCAGAAAACACATAAAAATTACCACAAGCTCATCCTGGAGTGAGGAAGAGGAAACCATTGACTTCAACAACATCCTTCTCCCAGCAAAGGGCTGAGGATGCTGATGACTCGCTGTACTCTCCCAAATACACCCTGCCACCCATCTTTCTCTTAGATCTGCATTAATAATAATTTATTAGAATGTTAAGGTTTCAGTTATACAAACCCTTAGCTTTATATGTTTGATTTTTTTTTCCTTTTTTGACCCTAGAAAGACTTCGAGTGTAAAAGCAAGCAAAATAGATTTTCCACCTCAAATAGACATTAACTGAAATTAGCAACATGCTCTTTGTTGCATCTATTGACTTGGATAATCTGTTGTGATCTATAAAGCTGGATCATACTAAACAACTGTTTTCAACACAGAGATCAGTCTGAACCACAAACTTATTTCCAGATTATCCCAACCTGGTATTATGAAAATCTCAAACTGAAATGTGGATCGGAATCAACTAGCTCAAAGTAATATAGATGTGTTGTGCAACTCAATCAGTCCTGAACTTCACAGCTGAAATCTTCACTCCAGTTATTTAAAGTCACCATTTATGAGGTTCTGGATATCAACACCAAGCACAGCAAGTGTAGCTATACTATGCTTATATAAAGGACTAAATCATTTGATGAAAATGTAAAAATATAATTATAGTTAAACAGTGTGTTGGCATGAAAAAGCAAAATATCCTTAACCTTAGAGAATATTAGAAAATTTAAGTTTTGCATTGATAAACATTAGGTAATCACAAATAAAATCAACGTTCTCTGGCAGACCAACCTTGCTCTGAAGTGAACATAAACCATGAACTTTCCCTGTCACCTTTTCAATTTCCTTCAGATAAATCCTGAATTTTGTTTACATACTGTAATTGCACTGAAGACAAGTCCCTTTCTCATATCAAAGCACATATCTCCTGGGAACAATCAATGAGCAATCAATTACAAAGATCAGTGTTAGTTCACCTATTACATGACATGATTCTTTACAGAAACCCATTGACTGACACACAGCACTTGAGATCAATACAACCTTTCCTCTTCCTCTCCCCGTAATTCCCAAGAGTGACTGGCAAGGACAGATTCCCATAGAAACTGGTTAGTGAAATAGCAGGCAGGATGCAGTTGCATCCTTTATTAACAATAATCTTTAGGAAAACAAATCTTTCAGCAGAGGAGCCTTAAAATACAAAGCCTCTTATTGCAAAGGAAAACCTCAAGGTCTCCTCTTCCAGAAAAGGTCATGTTCACTTGCCGTTCAAGAAATGGCAGCCAGGATTTGTCCTGCTGGCCTGAGCTTAAGCTGGACAACATGACATTAAAAATGCTAGCCTGGCCCAAAATCAAACCTCAGAAATTCATTCTTGGAGAGCCTTGACATCCTTTATCCTTGCAGCCTCCCATTTCCAAAAAGTGTAACAGTAAACATGGATTATGGCACCTACCAGCTGCTTAGCACATCACACCTGATGATTTTACCTGCATCAAGACAGGCCACCAGCAGATGCTGGCCAGCAGGTCAGTGGGCTTGGCTCAGGGCTGTGCACCCCATGCATAGACAGAGGCCTCGCAGGTGGCCCCACACCTCTGCTCCCACATGGGCACGATGAGAGACCCCTCTCACCCTTGTCAAAAAACGATCCGCCTGGCAGTGAAACCAGCAGAGGACAAGTCCTTGTCATGTTACAGTGGCACAGGATAATTATTTAGCAGGGGATCAGGGGGTTTACAGTAATGTCGCAATTTGTAGCTATTTTAATGTCCCTAAGAAAACCACTAGACTGGCACAAAGTTCATATTTAAGTGCAGTGGTATGCACTCTATTGAAGGCACTTTTGCTCAAACATGAGGGCACGTCTTCAGCCTGTGGGGCCTGTTTAGCTGTGAGCTCCAGTTATGAGCTGGAAGTTTATCTACTTGATAGTTTTCAAGAGTGCAAAGCTTGTAGAAGTAACAATTGTGTTGCAAAGACCAATGATATCCCTGCAAGAGCCAGGAACAAGTGTTAATGGAAAATGGGGCAAAAAAACAGTGCCTCAGATTCTTTACTAGCAAAACAAAAACAAACAGTTGCATTGGTTTCTGCAATTCATTTTGTTTAGCTATAGGAATTTACATCAGCTTGACAAGCTGTCAATGTGATTAACATCTCTTAATTTCTTAAAGGGTGATTGATTTTCATGCAGTTTGTAAGTACTGAGCACTGCAGAAGCCAGAGCTGATCATTGTTGTGTCTGGTCTTAGATCCATTTTCAGGCATTACTGTGTTAAAGAATACTACACAATGCATCCATCTAAAGAGCTGTCCATTTTAACACCAGAAATGTTAGCAGTGACAATAGCTGATGATAAAAAATACCCACTCATTATAGGCAGACTGGTGATTTTGTGTTAATGTCATTTTACATAGACTTTTGAAGAGAAACACCATAAAATCAGCAAAACTTTTAGAGCATGAGGACTGTAGATCGATGGAGCTATTTGAAGTACATGCTAAAAAATGAATGCCTGGAATGTTAAAAATAGAAAGATAAGTGGTCGCTGGACATTCTGACTATTAAGATTTACAAATACAGTTAAGCATTTTCATATCTAAAAAAGCAGCCTACTCAGATGTGTGACTCCAGCTGATTTTCAGTACCTTTTAATTATCTCTGTAACACTAATTCCATAATCAACAGCTTAATATGTTTAGACAATTCTGGGTAAGAGTGTTTATTGTGTATAGATTTTGCCATTCTTTTGTAATTCTATGATGGATTTTTCTTCTCACATCTAGGATCATTACTTTACAAACAATCCAATGTTATATTTATCCTGTGATGATTCCCAAGACATTTCTTATAGGTCTGTCTATGTGAGAGATGCCACAAACACAGGATGTCATTTGATAATCCCTTGATCTATAAAATTATCATCATGGTGGCATTCAACTGCACTCAAATAGTAAGTGCATATTTTAAAAGAGAAAAATAAGACTCATAGGAGACATTTGTCCTCAAAAATTCATAACAGCTCATTAAAATGTCTTCTGTGTCCCACTAGTCTTCATTACCAATGAGCATGCCTTAAAAATCTTGATGAGAAAAAAAACGTGCAAAGGTCATCCATGATGAGGATTAAGTATGCCTAGCTCAAACCATTGGAATTAATTTCAGAAGCTTAAATGACAGACAATTCAATGCTGTGAGGAGTTGAAGATGAGAATAACCTGATCTGCAGTCTGCATTTTAAGGTGAAAATAAAAGGTTCTGTGGTAAACCAGACTTAGTTTCTTTTGCCAGGCAGTGTCCCAAGCCTTCCACACCAGATCTTTATATTTCTCAGCCAGTGGAAAGAAAATAAAACTACTGAGACAGTGCAGTACATTTCATTTAAAATTGTCTGGTGATTACCAAGTGAAATACATCCACAAACTAGCCCAAACAGGCACCACTGTTATTACAGTATTAACTGTTTCCCCAATCCAATTTATTTATGCTGAATGAGAATTTATTGATCTCAAGAGCTGCTTAACATGTGGACAAATCAAATTATGAGTTAATTAACCCAACACTCAAGATTCCAAATTGCAGTCTCTGGTCTAGTTAGAATTAATTTTCTGAGCAGAGTTGTTAATGACAGATTATCTATAAATAAGATCACAAGTTTAAATAAAAGGGAGGTTTCCCTAAAGTATGAACTTGCAAAAAATTGGAAACTCGAATGCCCCATCCACAAACACTGATTATGATCAGTACCTTGCAATTCTGGCATTCATCCAGTATTTTGTGTTATTTAAACAAAACAGGCATCTTAATTAACCTATTTTTTGTTTCCCCAGCATAAAGTGAACCTTGGGGATTATAAAATGGGACCATAGTGCACACCAACATAGAAACATACTGGTAGCTATTTAAGAGGTTGCAGCATCTGGCATCAGACTGTTTCTAGAAATACAGTTTTAAAAGAACCTGTGCTGCTGCTAACAGGAACCAGCAGCGACCCAGCCAAGCTCTCCTAGCCCCACCATGCTTAGGGAAGGAAAGTAATGGTTTCAGCTCCAAATAGAACAGAGTTTACAAGAAAATGTGTTCTCCTTTTAGCATATAGTCAGTCCTGCACTCAGTTCCCATCACTGCCATTTCCGTGCCTCAATCTGCACAAGTTCGAGTCATCAGTGAAGGCATTTGGCATAAGGTCACCTTCTTCAGCCCAGGCTGCCTTTCCAATGCAATACCATTTTTGTTATCTTGCGGTTTTAGCTTACAAAAAGGTTTCTCTACACTCTATGAAAGATAGAAGAATATTCTGAAATAGGCAGTCAAGGACAAGTTGTGTTCCTTTTATCAGGCTTTTCAAAGAGCACAGTGCTGGGTGTAAAGGAGCACTGTGAGCGTAATTGTCTTTAATTAAAAAAAAAAAAGAAAAAAAAAATGTTTTTCACTCACCTGTAAAATAAATAAACCTGTCATTTTGTTTTAACCTTTAAAAATAATTACACTAATTCCCAAATGTAAGAAGTCCATTTCAAATCAAACATTTGAAACATTATTTAGTTTCGGAATTGGAACATTTCAGCCAGGTTTCTCCCCCTCTGCCTACCCCAAAAAACTTGGTGAAGTGAACCCCAGCTCACTAAATCCAGACAAGTATCTCTTTATTAGGAAAATGGCACCTTCTCATAGTGCCACTGCCAATTTTCTTGGAAATCTGGTTTTAAATGTCACTCAAGGAGCTGCCGAGTGCTGATCTCCACAGTGTGGGCTGAGCAGCTGAGAATCTTCCCCCAAGCACACAGAGGTGTCTGTGTATCATATGTCTGTTTTCATCCAAACCTCCTGGTTTTCTGCTTCTCCCTCTCTTGAGCCTTATTAGCAGAACTTTTAGATCAGCTTCGACATTACCTGCCAGCCAAGTTTCTGTGCACAATTTTTCACTCATTCAGCCTGTAAAAAAAAGGAGGCAACACTGAGAACTTCTGGGCCGATTTGAATATTCAAATACATCGTGCTTGGAGCAGCTTAAAAGTAGGTAAAAATAGTTGACTCTGCTTTACATTGATCATTAAAAACAGCAGAGTGGATCCTAAGAAACTAATGTGGAAAACAACATAATCAGTCTGACTTAAACAACTAAGGGAGAAAAATTAACTGAGAGGAGAAGGAGACAAAAAAAAGAAAGGCAGAATTAGCAAAGTTTCTCTTTTTATTAGTTTTTCAGAACAGTGCTTAGCCATTCAGGTAGAACAGTAGAGAAAAGCTTTTATGCATGTGTTAATTCTTCTATGGATAAATAATTGGCTTCATTTATCACAGCTATCCTTCTAACACCTGTAGTAAGCCCTCAAAGGAAAGCTGGATGTCATGCAAGCACCGCATTTCCATACCAAAAGCCACCCCTGGTTTTCTCTTCCCAGACCTAAGGGATTTCCATAAATCACATAAAGGGCAGAAGATTACTGTCAGGTTTTAATTATCCTAGGAGGCGGCCAGCTGTGAAAACTAGAAAATACAATTTCTGAAGTGGGTGTTCAACAGAGGAATGAGAGCTGTCATGCAGCACCAGTGGCAAGTGCCACTAATGACTTGGGTGGTGGGAGCCCAGATTTGCAGGCCGTGCTGTGTCCAGATTGTGGTGAGGAGACTTGAAGATCATTGCTGTTCAACTAAGGGC
This sequence comes from Nesoenas mayeri, assembly GCF_963082525.1. NCBI lineage: Eukaryota > Metazoa > Chordata > Aves > Columbiformes > Columbidae > Nesoenas > Nesoenas mayeri. The sequence continues at coordinate 79,874,557 of NC_137544.1, read as the reverse complement.
CTATGTCCAATCAGACAGTAATGGGGAGATAAACAGGTGGAATGAATTGATTTAACTCTAGAACCACTCCTGTGTGTTTTTATGGCTGGTTTTTCCATACATCCTTTCTTGCAGAGAGACACAAATGGATGGAGCCAGCACACTGAAAGGCAGAAGACTGGGAAAAGTCATGTGTAATTCACCTGAAAGTTTTTAAATGTTAGCAGCTTGGAAGAAAGGAGAAACTGAACATGACTTAATAAGCACCAGGATGACAAAGTTATGATAACACTAGCAAGCCTTGCAGCCAGGTAAAAGAAGATCTAAAGCTAGACAGAAGACAGTGACAAATTTCCAAGATCCTGCTGTCCATTCTTCATGCATTTCTGGCACAGGGGGATTATTTGAGATTAGATTTTGTCTGCCCCTCTTGGCTAAATGCCCATTAATGGAGCTCTTCTAGTTAAGGTTAATCAAAAGGAAACTCATTTCCAGGCTTTGAAACCATCCCTTGATGTAAGCCAAAATACCATAAATGAGTGGAAATGTAGAATTTTGTCCAAAATGTATTTTTGATCCAAACTAAAATGCTTATGTAACACCAATGAAACTACTCTGAGTTTTATTACTAAATAAAAATAAATGTAAGTTACCAAACATAAAACCAGCTTCAGTCTCTGCTTATGTCGCCCACTGTTATCTTACCTTAAAACAGAAAATCACTATCAAACTTCAGCATTTATGTACTTTGCTGATAAAAAATATTTCCAAACTATAATAGTGGGTGTCACTGGAATAGTAGTATCTGACCAGGCCTTCTTCAAACTGGTGTCTGTTTCCTAGTAAAACTTAATTACTTTCCTATAAAATTTTGGCTTTTTAAAGGTATTAGCAGGTCAGAGATGCAGCACCTCTAAATTGGCATTGCTTCACTGAATCAAGGCCAGATAAGAAGCTTGTCCAATACTATCAGAGGCTGTCACTCAAAGACTCCACATACTCCCCAGTGTGCTATTTAATATCATTAAACATTTAAATATTTTCTGTTATAAATGAATGGCAATCCACTGGAGAATCATTTCAAAGAACTAGGAAGAGTCAGTTTATTGTATCCCTCTTGCAGGACATTACCAGCTGCTATCACAACATGAGAACTGCTGACAACTGGTCTATACTACTCACAATAAAATATTCATGTATTAAGTGTTCCAGGACTAGGTCCACAAAAAAGATAGATACAGAAAAGAGCACATGATTAGTGTTGCTTCTTGCAGCAGTCTTCATTTGTGCTGGCACTTTTGCCATTTTATAATAAAAAAACTAACTTGATGTGAGTGATGTCACCACAGACTGAATGCTTTTGCTAGCAGCAACCATCTGTAAGGCATGTGAAGTCCCCAGGTAAACTGCCAAGCCACAGGCCTTTGTGATTAAATCCTGTGGGCAAGAATGCATTTGTGCCTTTCCCAAGAGAAAATAATGAGAGGTACCAGCAGGCATCACTAATGGTGACTGGCAAAACCTTACATGCATAATGAGAACTGGCTTTTAACAGGGGATTTTGCAAATTTTACCACCTTTGAATAGATGCCATCTGTGTTTCTGTGCATGAATTTCTCTACTTCCCTACCTAAATGGTAAAATAACAAAATAAAATGCAAGTTATGGAACAAAGACACTAAGTAATCAGGGAGGATGAATCATTGTTTGACCTGTTATGGTTTTTAATTACCCTGTATTGCTAATAGATGACTGATTATCTCACTGAGAGTACATTATAGTGGGAAAAAACAACTGGTTTTCTCCATAAAACACATCATACATAATTTGCAGTAACATGAGGCATTGAAGAATATTTCAAGTTAAAAAGCCTTAATACTTTTGCAAACAAATCTTTTGAGATTCCTGGCTTCAGGTTAGAATACCCAAACTGACTTGGATAAAATTGTCAACATGGAAGTTTGACTTAACTGACTTGGTCTATTTAGGCAATCTAAACTCAGATCCTGTCACCTCCAGTCTTATGCCCCAATAAAAATGTAGGAAAAGTATCCAGACAAAATCATTGCTGCTGTTAATCAAGACAAAGAGCTCAATCTGGAAGAGGTTACAAGGAAGATGATGGCCAGGCTTAGGGCCATGCAAATCATAAGAGTTACTGGGGACAAACTTGATCCTGCTGCCTTGTCACAGCAATGCTGATCCAAGTTACAGTTAGAAGACCCTGCTTCCTGACAGGAGCTTAATAAGCCTCACTCAGCCATATGCTGCAGCCACAAGTCCTGTGCTGCTGTAGGTATACACAAAGAGTTAAATCACACTTTTTTTTTCTTTTTCTTTTTTTTTTTTTGTGCTTTCCAGTGTGATTGATCACTTGTGAGAAAATGGATATTTTATTAGTTTTTGCTACAAGAACATTGAACTGTTCAAATGGCACTCATGGTAACAATAAAGCCACAAAATTGTAAGAACGTAGGTCCTAGCAATATAAGTACTGGCATTTGGATGAATATTACAAATAAATAATCAAATCACATCCAGCATATAGAGTAACATAACAAATAATGGTGAATGAAAACAGGTGGACTGAGAGCAGGAAAATATGAAAACACATTCCAAAGTTGGTACTTTGGCTGAGAAAAAAAAAATCCCCTCTGAGCAGTGATCTGGCACCCAGCCTGTCCCATACCAAATGAGCTGAGTTCAGTAAATGCGCCTACATGAGCAGCTGATAAGATTTGTAATTATACTGTTTATGGTTTTGTTAATCATACCGGTATCATCAGCTGTTATTTCACAGATCAAAGGGCTATAACCTGTTTCTCATAGTTTTTTAACACTATTTTGAAACACTTTTTGGATCTAATAATAAATGACACCCATATAAATCAGTGTTAAAACTAATTGTAGTTAATTCTGGCATCAAAAAGTTGTGAAGATACTGCTTTTGCCCCAGATTGGCCTTGATGTCCACCAGCCATAATACAAGGGAGTATAGACAGATGAATTTCTTCTTTAGGAAAATTGCACTCGCTCTTGAAAGTCTAGCAAAATCTCCTGGTATATATCATGTAGAAGAGCTTAGAGCTAATTAGTAGCATAAATTGTGACACATTATCTTTTCTTGTTCAGTAATTTGGCTAGTGACTCTTCATGCTGTTAAGAAAGATCCACGCTGGAGTGGAAGCTCCCTTGAGAAGCACCTGTGCATGTTGGGTGTGTGTCTGCAAGGCTGGCAGGCAGCTCACCCCTGAGGAGGTGGATGCCCTCTGAGCTCTCCAAAACCAGTGCAAAGCAGACTGATTTTCTGCAGTTCATGTACCTTTGGAATAGTTTGTTTGTTTGTTTGTTTTTTCTCTGAAGTTGTTAAATTATACTATTATTTTCCCTGAATTCACATTCTGCTCAGTAACATTTATCCTTTACACAAAGTTAAAAATATTTTGTTATAGTAAACAGGGAATAGAAGAGCTATCTAAAAATAATCCAGCAGCTGTATAACAAGTAGGCTGCACTTCTGAACTTAAAGGCTACATACTCCTTTCCAACACATCAAGTGTTAACAACTCTGGAAAATGTGTGCACATCTCATTTGATAACAAACCTTTATCTTGGTAATTTAAAACAGTCAGGAAGTAGAAAATGAGGCGTTTTCATAACATGCACAAGGGTTTCACCTTGAATTAAATAATGGTCTCAATTTAAATTTACTTTCCTGTAAGTCACATTTAAATCAAAACCATGAAAATAATGAGAATCAATAAGTGGCTTCTTGACAACTTCAGATAATAAACAGATACTTGAAGAGATTTCTACACAGGCATAATTATGGTCCAGTTAAGAGGGGGGAACACATAAATAAAGGGGAGGAGGGTAGAAAGAAAAAAGGTGAAAGGTGAGAGGTTCAGCATAGATTTGAATATTCAAAAACTAAAGGCATGACAGCACATACTTATGATGAGAACACTCTTGCTCTCCGAGTCCAGTGAAAAACACTAGCTTATGCTGCATGCATAACAGTAGAAGCTGTCAGCCCATCACCAGGGGTAATGCAGAAATCTCCAAAAAACTGCTTATCATTTCCAATGATAATTTGTTTTAAAAAGTAAAGTAAATTAAAATTATTTCCTGATATACTTATGCAAAATGATTAAATTATCTTGTTCCTGAGGTTTACTCTGTGACTGTTTTAGGAAGAAATACAAATCTCAGATGGGTCAAAATACACAGGGTATCTTTGTGACTAAATCTCCTTGTACACATACTCGGTGAAATGCTCAGTTCATTCAGCCCATGCTTCCAGTCAGCTAGAAAGCCAAATAAATGAGTCAAAAGTTTACTCAAATAAACTGGAAAAATAAAATACTGTCAAAGTTATGCATCAATCCCAGCAAAATTTTATAGTCAATGTAAAGCAATACATAAGGTCTCCTGATTTTTTTTTTCCCAAGTTTCACACAGCTGCTTCACACGGCATGTTTATGGGGCTGTGAGTAAGCTGGTATGAGGCTAGGTTCCCAGTCCCTAATATGGCTTATGTCACTTGATAGGTTCCCAGTCTCTAATATGGCTTATGTCACTTGATAGGGAATGCCTGCCTGAGCATTTTGCAGTCTCCCTGTCACTGTCATTAAATAGATTTTCAGTGTTAAATTGCTCTCACAGGACTGAATTCAAGGAGTTCAGGAGTCTTTCTAGTAATTGCAGACGATTTTAGGCTGAGCATTTTGACCTGCACTTTTTTGAAAAGATTTCAAGGGCTGATTGTAAATCAAGCACTGGATATTTCCAACAGATCCATCCTGCCTTCTGAAAATCTGGCCTTTTATTCCCATGTAGCTCTAGACCTTAACCTCTTTTGAACATCTGCTTCATAACAGGGATCTGTTTTCCTTTTCCTCATGTAACCAGGGTATTTCTACCTAAAATCAAAATTAAAAAGATACATTTTGTTGAGTGCTTACCAAACCAGCAAGTGTCTCATATCCCAGAAGTAATATTGACCTCTTCAGGGCTGCATTTTCTGTCTGCACAGCATGTTTCTCATTAATTTTGCTTTGTCGTTGAGCACTGAAGTTGCATGTCATCACTATGATTCTCCCATAAAGAATGACTTTCCAAACAGGTAATGGTAATCTTCCCTGCAGATAAGAGACCCTCAGTTGGCTTAGAAGAGGAATATTTTTATTTTACCCCTGTACATGGTAAATTTCCTGGTGCTTTTTGCTTGCAGCATAGATAGGGCAGTAATAGGAGCTCTTCCAGAAATCCAGAACATCAACTTCTATGCTCTTGTGTGAGATTTCACAGCATTTTTGTCAAACTGGTTGAGAGGTACTGGCAGCCCAGCAGTTATTGTAGGAAAGCATTCAAGAGCTGAGGAAAAAAAATGCAATGGGGAATCTCTGTAGCTTAAAGCTAATGTTTTGATTTTACTGTCATTTGCATCAAACGATTTTTTTTTAAATGCCAGGAGAGTAAATGGAGTAACTCCACTACAAAGCTGCAGCCTTTCCTTTGAGTTTCCAGGTAGCAACAATTCCTCGTGTGCTCCATGACGGATGGTACTAGCCCAGTGATAAATACCATGGCAAAAATGGGGAACTAAAAGAGCACATTTTTCTCCAGTTGAATGATCTGAAATCCTCCACATGTTTTCAATTAATTAAGCCAGAGATTAAATTATCTATATTTCCTGAGGAAAAGAGAATATGAGACAAAGCTATAGAATTTCTGTTTGATTTTAATCACTGTCATTCACAGTCAATTACATTTCAAGATTTTATTTAATTCTGTTATTTAAGAGATACTACATTTTTACTTGCTGATTCTCACTTATTAATTTTTAAAGCAGTGTAAAGAAATCTTGGCTTTCACCTTCCAGCAATGTATGACCCAACCCTGCCACAGTGCTTCACACTTAAATTACAATCAGTCTCTTATCTTGGGGGACACTCCTTATTTTAAGGGACACCTCTCTTTCCTTTCATTTAGCATGTAACCAGAACTCATAAACAATCAAACCTTTACATATGCAGCTGAGTAATCATTGATTGCATTTTGTATTCCTGTTTTCTCAGTCTTTCAACAAAATCAAGCCACAGACATTAGAAAAAAAAAAAAATGAAGAGGGATTTTTTTTCTGTGACTCCTAAAACTGTATTGAGTTGCACTTCTGAAATACAAAGAGTGAATATAGCTGCATGTAGCCACATGTTTCAGACTTTACTCCAGACCTCTCTTTTATATTGGTATTCTATGGAAACAGTATTCCAGGAGGAAAAAAAAAATCTAAAAAGGTTGATTAATAACTTTGCAAACAGAAAAGGCTTCTATTTACAGGCACAATCATTATATCCAGGTTAGGGTTTTCAAACACAGTCATAAAACAGCTCTTTCTGGCAGAGACAGACTTTTTCAGTTTGGTCCTCTCTAGGTATTTGGGAAGCCACCACGCAGGACACATGGGAACACCGGACAGGCTGGGCTACGCTGCACTGCTTCCCTGGCTGCTCCAAGCGATGGTGAGAGGAGAGGGAATGCTGTGCTACTGCAGAAAGAAAAAGTAACAAGGTCTCTCTGACCTCTGGAAGATGACAAGGTTTCAGAGATCACCTTAAAAAAAGTGGAGCCCAGATTCACTCAGGTTTCACAGAGAACATTCTGTGAGGGAAGAAGCTGGCCACAGTGAAGAGTAACAAAAAGAAAGCAAGCAATATTTTTTTTAATTTAGAGCCTTAAAATGATCAGTCTTGCATACGCTGAAGTTTAGGACATGAAGCATTCACTGAAGAGCAAGCTATGACAGAGAACTGTTACAGAATAAAAGCTCTTATCTGAAAACATGCCAAGGAAAAGCAGGACAGACAGAAAGAAGTATCACATAAAGAAATACATTAATTCTTAGTATCTGACTACACTACTCAGCTGTGTTTCTGAATGAAATAATCCTTAGCTGGTTTAAGTCTTTTCTTTGTGGAAATTATTAAAAAAAAAAAATAAAAATTGGCTTTTAAGGAAATGCAAACTTCTCAGGAAGAACAAGCCTAAAGGCTGGGTAAGGATGATGTCCAGGAGAGCTAGGAGGCACTCAGAGATCAGCAGAGGTTGTGTGACTGCACAAGGTGTCTTCATCAGGAAAGTGGTCCCTGCAGAGCTAGCCACATCTCCCCAGCCTGTCACCTGCATAAGGAAATCACCTGTGACAGCCCTAGAATGAGCCTGAGCTTCGTCCCCAGGTGACCAGCACCCAGAGGGATCACAGGCAGCCATCGATCCTCACGTGAGCATTGTCTCCTGACCTGCTTCTGTTAGTAACAGAACCAGTTTTACAAAATGTTCCTGAAAGGATGAATCAGTTTTGTAAACTGTCCCTGAGAGGATGTTCAAGCATATCGTGTTCGAGTATACTCTTATCTTAACAACCTAGCTTTTATCTTAGCCTAAATATGCATAGAGTGAGGACACTGCACATGATCAAAATAGTTCCTAGATGTTGCAATCGATGTTGCAATCAATGTTGAGTAACCGTTATGTATCTTAGTGAATATATGAATATGTATGTGAATGGACTGTATAAATACTGTGTAACTTAAACTGACCAGTGAAGCCAGCTTTGGGTGCGAACTCCTGGTTTCCCAGCGCTGAAATAAAGCACTGCATATAACTACGCCCATGGTTATGTGTCCTGATTGCTAACACTTCCAGCACAGGAGCTGTACCTCAGCTTCCCAAAAGTTCTGTGTGGCCCAGGAGTCCAACTCCAGCTTCATGCTTTAACTTTTTACACCCATGGCCATGTCATATGCAACTGTGGAAAGAGTCTTTCTCACATTCTAAAAACACCCACACAGGATGCAGACAATAGTTGAATACTCATTTCTTCAGGTCCAGCTTCAAAATAATCAACATTTTATTTCATACCAAAGCTTTGTTGTTTGTTCAGAAATCAAACCAAAAACACACTGAAATGAAGCAAAACTGGAAAGTGCTGCTTGGAATAATAAACTATGTTTGTGGTAATTCTGTATTTAAGAATGGTAAAAATATTTACTTTGAGAGGAAAAAGTATCTGTTTACACTAAATGTCACTTCAAGTAAGATCTTCTCTACCTTTGGTTTAATTTCATGGTTCTAATTTCATGGACACCTTCCTCTTGTGTATTCCAATGAGTTGGTTCAAAACCATCTCTGTGGTGGTGCTGTTACACTTGCCTTGCTAACTGCCATGTACAGCAAAGTTTCTAAGGCAGAAAGGAGCATAACACGTATGGCTACCTGCAATTCTCATTAAAGCTCAGCTATTTTCAAGATAAAATCTCCCAATGCCACTCCTAATAGTGCAATTCTGACCTCATCCTGAAGAAGAACAGGGAATCGTGCAGCCTGCATTGCAATACAAAACAAGTTTTCCCCCCAGATCTTGATCTTTTACCTGCTGCTTTCTTCAGTTGTATTTGTTGTTCATTCTCCCCGCAGTCCTGGAGTTTCAGCTTCAGATTCTGTGAGAGTAAAATATTGGAAAATGAGGGAAAAGAATCTTTTTAACAACAAAATGTATGTGAAATCATCATAAGGGCATCTACAGGTCTGATTCTCATCTCTGCTGACTCTAACTGAGCAACTTCTGCTGGTGCAAATGAAACCAGAATCCACTAGAGTATCTCTGTAGGAGATCTTGAGAGCTCATTACTTTGGGATATGATTTATTTTCCCTTTTATGGACTAAATTAGCAAGCCCTCTTCACACAAATAATTTGCTTGCCTGGACTGGATGCACAGGAATTGCCTGTTCCCCCTTGTGGGCTGTTAATGCTTGTATGGCTGCCTACATCATGGTATTTTCATTTGGATACCATTCAGTTGAACACAAGGGCTTGATACTTGTCATAATGTCCCCAGCAGAACTTGAAACCTATCCCTGCTCTATTCTCATGCCTTTTGGCATTTACAATCAGTGTTTGTGTTTGTCAGCCTGCTACCATCAAGTTCATTAATTAAAAATCCATCCCGTAAAGAAACCTTATGCAACAAGATCATCTGTAAGTCTTGCCTGTCCTAACAGCAATTCAGTGAAACAGCAAACCCAGTTTAGATGGGAGGGATATTTGCCCTTCTAATTTAACAAACTTGAAAAAGTGAGAGGGAGGAGACACTTGGTTTCCTCTCCAGTCATCTTTTCTTTGTAATTCTTATGTAGCAGCATAGAGGTGCCCAAACTTTTGTCCTGGTTATGCCTCATACTCTCATCATCATTCAAGGAGGGTACAACATAGCAAATTTTGAAGTTGCAACCAGATGTATTCTTGCCTCAGAGCCAATAGGCACAGCTGATAGCCTTTCATCCAACCCTCATGTGACATGCTATTACCTAATGGGCTGGGTATTCACCTCTGAATGGTACAGCCAGCATATGATCATGGGGAGGGGTACGACTTGAGTCATGCTGAAAAGAGAAAAGAGGGCAGCAAGGTGGCAGCCTTCAGACAGCTGGACTCTGTGCAGACTGGAATGGGCCTGTGGGCAAAGGTTGACCACTCTTTCCGGCAGTGCATTGTCTGTTCCCAGACTTGCAAGAAGAGAGCATGTAAGTTCTCACGCACATATCTTCCCAACAAGCCTCTCAAGCTGCCTCCTTAAACTAGAAGGCTTACCGTCTGTGCAAATATGAATTAATTGCCTCAACGCAAAGGAAGGTTTAGCTGTTGAAAATAAAATATTTTTTTTTAAGTTATTCAAACCTAAAAGGAGGAAGTAGTAAAGCTGTGATGGAGACTGACTTAAACACATTTTACTCCCTGGAACTCAGACATGTAAAGACAAAACCTGCTCAAGCTTTTCAAATATAAGATACTATTCCTTAAGAATATTATGTGTATTCTTATAAAAAAACATACATCAGATACTCTCCTACTCCAGGTCAACATGGAACCACTGAGGATCCCATATCTGTCTTTGCTGTAACTGTGCAACTTAAAAAAGCATGTGTTATCTCCTCCTATACTGCAAAACCATACATTCAGAGAAGCAGTCGTCTCTCATATCTTCCCATTAGTCAGTATGAATGTTTATCACTCTCAGCTAAAAGCTGTAACTGTGACTGCAATTGTGCTGCACCAGTGAAACCTTCTGGATCAACATACTCTTCTACCTCCAAAATGTGAAATTCTAGCCTAGGTAAATTAGAGATGTAGTAAATCCAACAGTGAATTAAACCTCGTCATCTCCTCCATTCTTCCTTGGACAGGTGAAAAGCAGGGCATACAACAAAGAAACAATTTCATCTTTCAAGAACAAAAACACAATGGTGCAGCAAAACTGCAGTGTACCAATATTAAAAGTGCAGAAAGAGCTAACTAATTCTGAGGGCTGGCATAAACTGTGCAAAAAATCAAAAGTATAAGCATTAGAAACACACAGTGAGAACTTTCATGAGCCTTAGCGACTGTAAGCAATGAAAGAGGAAAAGTATCTGTGTGTGTGTAGTCGTCAGGCACAATGAAAATCGTAAGGCTTCAGTGTGATACAGACTTGGAAAGATCAGTTCCAGAAGCCATTTCTAACACATACTGGAAAAGAAGCAGGACATGTGGAGTGAAGAAGTGGTTAGCAGCTTTGAAGTCACACTGAAAACTGGAAGTATTTCCAAATCACTGATGTTTTGGAATAACTTCTCAATGGAATTTGTGAAGACAAAATGAAATAAGATTTTTATATATATATATATGTATATATATATTATATCCACCATTTTACAGAAGTAAGGTTCTTAGTTGGATTCAGGGAGTTCTGTCTGGATGCCAAGGTTTGTAATTACAAAGCTGTTAACAAACAGAATATTTTTTTTTCTCCAAAGCATCTGTAAAGTGGGTGGGAATGACTTAGTTCCACACTTCTGTAAATCAGTTCAAAGTCCTTTCCTGCTCTGCTCATTCATCACTTTGTGCTGCAGATCTGTCAGATGGGGCCTTGGGGATGCAAAGGAGCCCCACAAGTGCAGTCACTGCAGAGTATGCAGAAGTCAGCCCATGCCCATACTCATTCTGGTAAGAAGTTCTTATTCTAAATAACTGAAGGGATTAATGGTAAGGAGTCTCATACTCAGGAGTGTGACGCTTAGACCATTAATCTAATACATGCTTCACTAAGGTATGGAGCCTGTTATGGATATAATTCAAGGTTAATTTATCAATCACTGTAACACTTCTTTATTATTTTTAATTGCTAGTTTTTCTTTGCAATTATACTCACTAGAGCTGAAAAAAGAAAACAACTGAGCAAAACTGATAACACCAGTTCAACTAATTAAAGTTTCAACTAGTGTGATCTCCATGTCTTTTGCAGTTATTTATCACTCTAATGCTTACAACAATAAAATCAAATTTAATCCATGAATCATACTGGATTATCTAGTGATAATCACAGTAATAAAGGAAAATTGTACACAGTGGGAACTTGGTTCTCAGTACCAAAGAAGATCTCAGCAATAAAATACTAATGAATAATACACTTCATTACAGCCAAAATACTGCTCCCCACCAAGAGTGCCATCAAATTATACAACATTACTGCAATGGTATCCGAAAAGACACATAAAGGACATAAATTCCAAGAAAAAGGTTGAGTCATTATATGTATGCTGTTATTGATGAAACATAATCATTTCATCTTTAGAAAGCCAAGAGCTCTATAACAGCAAGGGTGAAATCTTTAAATATTAACCTGCATGTGGCGAGTTAAGTATAAGTAAAACAGGGGATGAGTCAATGTGGCATGCTGGGTGTTTTTTTCCTCTTTCATTCATATTTAATTTTTCCTTTTAACTCTGGGATAAATCAGGCTTCTTACAGATTTTTCCTCTCAGCATATAGGCCAAAAAGCAAGCTTGCCAGTGACTAAGTGATTTGGCAACAGAGTCAGACTCCATTTTCTTCATTCTCCGACTAGTCTCATAATACAGCAATTTTGGATGGAATGTGTTCTAGCTTCAACTAGACAGGATGAGGGTTATCCTTCTGCTTTATCCCCCACTTTACTGCCTGGAGGCTCAGGTGCTTTTAACAAAGATGAACTATAAGCCTTTCAGGGCTGGAGTACCTGAACTGCTGCAGTCCCTGTGCTGAGAGCTGCCTAACCATTGAGATCAGTAGCTTATTTCCAACTGGGTCTTTAAGGAAATTTGCTGATTACCATGCACAGTTTTCATATCATCAGTCTCCCCATGCACATCCTAAAAGGATGAAAACACTTCCACGGGAGGGATCAGATTTATCATCCCACTTGCATGATTACTCCGGTGCCTACCAGCTTTAGACAAGCTCTTCACACAGCATACACCTTTAGGTCACCTCTCTGAAGGAACTGATTTTCCAGATGCATTACAGAGAGCATTGCAGTCTGGGCTTTGAATTCCACATGAACACATAAGGTTTAGGGATCTTTCTTGTCACCTTTGGGAACTACACTGCAATGGACTGTAAGACAAATACAAGGCACTTCTTTCTTATCTGCTATAGTTGACATCTTATGACAAACAAGGAAATGAGCAATGTTTCTCTCTTTAGACAGCTAGCTAAGCTAGTGATGGAGCAATCTCCATGCTTATAATGAGGGTTTGACCTCAATTAATGAATTATACTTTAAGCCATTACAGAATACATCTCCTGCTGTGAATTACCAAACTAATGAGGTGCAAAAATGACAAAAATCTTAATTATCCCAAGAGCTCTGATGATTAAAATGAGGCAAACTGAACACAGAGAAGGCAGTATCACATTTCTTTCCTTTTTCCTTTGGGAATTGCATTTTTCAGGATTTGGCATAAGAGGAGTGATTGTGCAGATTGTTACACTGTTGGGTTATATTCTCTAATCAGTTTGGGCATTTGTAGGAGTTTAAATTCAGAGTAAGAGAACATAAAAGCTGCTCATTAGGAAAATGCCTACTGTGCCCTTCATGTGGGAGTTAAGAGGAATGAGCATGGAAACCGTTATATGTATAAAATCCCACTACAAAACATCCTTTGGAAACACCTGACTGCTTTGTCTAGTCCATTGACTGCAGAGAAACCAAAGCTGGTGGCACTCCTCTGGTCCTACAGCTGTATGGAAGGACTTGGGTCACCTGTCGAACTGGTGGGAATCTATAGTGTATTTTCTGATTTACCTTGATTCCTGCTGAGTTGGGCAGGAATGCATCTTTGGATGGCACTTTGAATGCAGGGGAGATGCTCATGGTGGAGGCTGAATATCAAAATGCTGAAAAATTGCTGCTCAGCATGCTGGGTTAAGCCATTCTCGTACTTGTCAGGAATATCAGTATTACTATAGAAAAGTATTTATTTGGCAAAACTGAAAGGTTCTTGTGTGAGAATATGCCAGTTCTGATGAAAGGAGGTTTTTTCCAGGTTCAGAAATGGAAAAATGAGCATTAATGAAGACAAGATCCAACTCTAACAATGAAGATTTAGGGCTGACTGCTGGGATGTATGGGGTTGGATCCCTGCCCCAGCCCTATTTGAATACAAACATACATCTCTTTCCCATTCCTTGTGTCTCAGGCCTGTGCCAAGCTTTACTCAAGATTTCTTCTTTGCTTTGTGCTGACTTCATGCCAGCCTTTTGATAACCAGAGACTCATATTTCTCTATTTAGGGTTCTTAGTATCATATTTTGTTGAACTGAAGTATCAAAGTTGGAGATAACAAACGCAAAAAAAGAAAAGGATACTGTATTTCCTGACATACTCGGACAAGAGATAAGTGGTTTTCAGACAGAATTTGTGCTACATAATAAATACATGAAATACTATTTCACCATAGGACTATATCAAGGAAAAAAACATGCAAAGAACTTCTATATTTATTACTAAACCAAAAATATTTTTCATGTGTTCCCCAAGAAAACAAAATATCTTTATAGTTCATTCCTTTATCAGAAAATTGAAGCAATTTGTAACATCAACTTACACATGCTGAAGATTTAACGAGACTTTTGTTCGTGCATTTTCTTTAATATAATTTTTAAACCCTACGTGTTCCACACAATTTATTCAAAGGACTCCTAGGGTTGAACTCATTTTATCAGATGAATGAACTATTACATGCAAACCAAGACAAAACTCAGTTGCTGACTGTAATCTCTCTTATAGTGGATTTCAGTCCTGCCATTTTGCTAATGGCTCTAGCAGTACACAGCACAAATGGGCTGATAAATGACAGATGTTCAGCTAAGTACTCCTCTATTAGAATAAAAGCTGAACACTGAACTCAATTAGAAAGAAAATATGTTGTAACCTTCAACTCTGCAAAACACAGAACCAAAAAATAAAATGCATTTTTTCTGAGGAAAGATATTTAATTCATTGCTTGATTTTGGTTTTGTTTCTATCTTCTGGATTGTTTTAACTATAAAAACACTTATTGTAACTTAACAGGCAAAATCCCAAAGGAGTAAATTGGGAAACTGTCCATTACTAAAACTAGAGGAATGAAAGAAAAAAATCCCATTATTTCAATTTAATATGATCTAAAGGTCTTTTCTGAACCTCTTGGGGAAAAAAAAAAAAAAGGGGGTGAGGGGTGGTATTTGCTAAATCCTTTTGCAATTTCAAGAAGATGCACATCAAAGAAAAATATCATATCTAATTTTCACAGCTAACTTTCCCAAGTCTGGTTATTCCTGCTAAAACTACTTATTACTTCTTTTGATCCTTTTGGAGCAGCAGCAAGAAAGCTTAAGATACATCCTTCCTTATCAAGAAAGAATTGAAATGTAATTTTCTTGATCTATTCCCAGTGGACTTGGAATCAAAACTAAAGTTCTCCAAGGAAGGCACAATCCTAAAGACCAATATCCTCCTGCATCAGAATTATTAAAAAAAAAACCAAAAAACTCAACCAATAAGATTACAGATTTTCACTGCATTGTGTGATTTCAGAACCAGTAAGAAGGTGTCCAGCACAGCAGGCCAACATCTTTGCCTTTATTTATCCAGTTTGCAGGGGAAAAGACCACCAGAAAGACAAGCAGCCCAGGGGACAGCCAAGCTATGTACATAGCTGCTCTCTGGCCACCCATGTGGGTGGTCAGCAGGGCACAGGAGCTGGTCCACCGGCCATGGTGGTGCCTCTTGCTTCCTTGGAGCCTGCCTGGCTTGGGGCAATGGGGCAGGGGAGCACCAAATCTTTGCCAGCTAGGTGGAGGGGAGAAAAAACTCCAGGAAACCAAGGAGGACTGGAAACACATGAGGCAGGGGACAGGACCATTTGGCCCGTCTTCCTGACTGGTTTTATTTGAAGGTTTAGACAGAATCGATAAATTCTTGTGAAACAATTTAGTTTTGTCAGCTGGGTAATTTCAGTGAGCATTGCTGAGGTAAAGAAAATGTGCAGGCCAAGCAGGAAGAGAGGTCACCACAGGCTGCCATGTTCTTATAATGCTTTAAATAGATTGGCAGAGAGCATGTTTTGAGTCTGCTTACCTTAACAGTAAGTCTCCAAATGAAAATAAATGTTCTTTACTACATCCATTTGACTTCACATTGTGAAATGAGTTACAAAGTAAGGAATGGGCAGGGGACACGTGTACTGCCATGCCAGTCTCTTTGAGTATGAGGCAAGCTGGACACTCTGTTTACTCACAGTCTGAGTTTCATATTGGTAGGAATATCAGCTCTCAACTTCCCCAGAGAAGACAGAGAGGATAATGAAGGAAAAGGAAGGTAGAGGTGCCTGTTAAGATATTTTGGGGGTTGGTTTGTTTGTTTGTTTGTTTGTTTGTTTGTTTTCCAAACCCTGAAAGCAAAGACAGACAAGTAGCCTACCCTTGTGCTGGAGATGAACGCTGGTGCCCTCCTCTGCCAGTATTCTGCCCTCCTGAAGTTTGTCAGCTTTGGGCAGGAGCAAAACATCTCCAAGATACGTCTGCAGTCTGTCCTGTGGCAGGCCATTCCTGTCAAGCCATGGGAGGAGGCACAAAGGGAATACAGATACCCTTGTAATGTCATAACTTTTTTTTCCATAGTCCGGAGCCTTTACAATTAGATCCAAGCTGGACATGTCAAACTTGCTGTAGCAATTAAATCAATGCAAGTGCAAGTACTCATCAGGCTTACTATTAGGATTGTTAATTTTGGAATCTTAGTATGGATATAGGTACCTCTGTTTGGGAAACCTGGAAAGGGAAAGAAAAGGATCAGCATACACTTTCCCATGGTAAATAAAAACCATCCATATCTAAGAATACCCATTAAATGTCATAGCTAATTATGGAAAATAATACATTAATACATGAAAAATATTATTGAATTTGTGTAGTAATCAAGATAAATATACTGATGTGAAGTTATTTTTATATGCTAGGAACATAATATCAGATCATAATCATCCAAGAGCACTTCACAGTTCATTTATCTTTTGTGGCCTTTGAGTTCATGTAAATATACACAGTCACCTATAAAAAGATTTGGAGGAAACTTAATCTAAAGCCAGTACAAGGCTACTACTCCAGTGGATGATGATTACATTATTCTGAAAAGCATTTCTGTGCTATGTAAGTAATATCACTTTATGATGATGGTTTCTGTTTCATAGTACCAACCAGTCATATTTCTTTTCTTTCCATACAATCATGTGTTTTCTCTGTGTGAGCTACAGAGCATCTGCAGATTCTAACTTTGGGAGGTCGGGGGTCTGACACAGTCTGCTTCTGTGGGAGGTTTTTCTCAATTTGCATATGCTGGTATTGGCCTTTTCCTGCAGCCTGAATGAGTCCAATTAAGGAGCCCTGCTGTGATCAATAAACACTGGAACTGTTGCAAGTATTTGGGGAATAACATATGAGGCTATCCAGCATGAAGCTTATTTGAAATGGGAGAGAATTGCAGTTGCTAAAAGCCTATTTCTAAAAAGGAAATGTCTGTTTATTTAAAAATACTGTGACTTGAGACTTATTTTTCTTTTGTCATTTGAAGGAAGTCACTCTTATGGCTGGTGAAAGACTTTTTCAGTGCACTGTATATTTGTAACAAATCAAGAACCAAATTATAGGGACATATCAAAATAAGCTTGATAATAGCTTTTGGAAGGACATTCAAATGCATTAACATATCCTCCAGTATAAATCAACCCAAATATTTCTAGCAAGCATCTAACACTTGTTGCTATTTGTATTAAATATTCATTATAACCACTAGAATGAATGGCATATTGTAAAGGCCAAAGTATTTTGCAATTGTAAGGATCAGACTTGTGGTGTAAAAGAAAGAAAGAAGGATATTTTTTTTTTCTTGTTTGTTCAAGAAAACTAAGCTTGCGAATGTAATCTGTGTTATCCTGTGAAGAGACAGTAAGTTGTATGGCTATGGGAGCCATATTTTCCACTGTATTTTCAGGATATAGACTGCCTTCAGAAAAAGCCACAGCAGATTCATGGATTTATTGAAACTCTGTCTGGACCACACTTTTCAACTTAAGGAGGGTTACTTAAATCAGTCACCAGATTTTTAGGTGAACTCTACAACCAAGCCACAAAATCAGTAAGCCTTTGAAGAGGAAAGTAAGGCTGTAAAGAGGAAAAGATATGGCTGTCATTACTGCAAACAGACATATTTTTTAGCTATTTAAAGATAAAAGGCACAGAAATCAAAAGTAAAAGAATTGCAAGCAGCACAGAGCTCCTCTTAGCATCCCCTCCCTGGCAAGGGATCGATTCATCATGCACAGAATTGTACAGAATAAACCTAGTTCCGTTTAAAATTAATTATAATGTTTTGTCCCTCTCCATCTACCTACCTGAGCATACATCTTTTCAAACTGCTTTTCCCAAGTGGCCATGTATCACCTCCGGTAATGACATCAATAAATCTCAGAAATTATGGTTAGGAATCTCCCTGATGTCACTGTGAGTGATTCACTCTCCAGCAAGGACTGGTAGCCAACTAGCTGTCAAGCTGGTGCTGATTGCTTTAACACAATGGAATATGAAAGCACAGGCTTAGGAGAAGTGGTTTAAATAAATCAAATGTCATGAATATATCTGACCAACAGATGACAGTCTAATGTATGGCAAGTAATAGCATTAGAGAAACTGCAGTTTGGGGGGACAGATCCGCAGCCTTGGTGCAGTTCCTGTAGTACTAAAAGAAAAATTGCTTGAAGAGCAGCATAGACCTTTAGCAATGAATATCTCCAGCCAAGGTAGTGCTGCAGTAAGTCATTTCAGCTTTGCTACATATTTTGGAAAGTCCTAAGACAGTATCTTCAATGTAAATTTAACATAAACCAGTTAGACTCTGGCTATCACCATTCATCTGACTAAGAATTTCCAGGGGTTTTCCTCAGGTAGGCATTGTTCTTAGTCACTTTTTATGGGGTGGGAATCAAATACAGAGATGAGTACACGACATTTCTTCTAGGCTACAACGTACTGTAAAAATGATATCCACCTCTGTTGAAAACACAGTCCTTGGCCTGCTCTGTTGCTCTAACCACCTCGTTCCTCTTCACTCCCACTGGACAAATGGCTTGAAGTGGTATCAAAATTATTTATTAGCAGAAATATTCTGTTAGAGCTTACAACCCAAGTTCTGTAAGACACATCTGTGAACTCTGTAGAAGACCAGTGTAGACCCATATGTCAAATATCTGCACACCACAGATTAGCTCCAGAGCACAGAGAGGTAAATTGGCTGATCTCTGGTCTGCAGGTTTCATGCATGCTTCTTTACGTGCCTATAATTGGTTGCTTTATGAGACAGAGCCAACATTTTTTGCCATGCTTTAACCTCTGTGAGTCTATGAACTAGTTTTGGAAATCCTGTCCTGCCTTTAATTATTAAAAAACATTGCTTTTGTGCAATTTTGTGCTTTCTCAGTGTACTGAGAAAACATGAGTTCTACTATACTAATTCTGATGTAAAAATAGGAACAAATGTGGAACTCCTTGTCAAATATGTGGTAGATAATAAAAGTCTCTACAGCTGACAGTGGCACTAGAACAAGTCAATGGATTAATGTGATACATATTCGCAGAAATACATAAACACATCATCAACCTCAAGAACTCTAAGCTAGATGAATATCAGGAAAGAAATACACTTACCATAGTAAGAATCTTTGTTAGATATAAAATTACAGTTGTTCTTATATTCTTAGGTTATGTTCTCGTGCAACATGTCTAGGCAGTTAAATACTGGTTAATATTGTGAATACAAAGACCTTGATCTCTTATGTCACTGGTAAAATAGTCAACAGCATCTGTTATTCTTGTACTAACCTGCAATGAAAGAAAAAAAAATAAATGTTTCACTGAAGTACTAAATCTGCCTTGAATTTTGACTGTCCATTGTGATTCCTTATAAATGCTGAAGCTGAGAGTTGATGAGAGAATAGGATTTTCCTGCTCATCACTCAATGGTGCTATGCATGATATTTGGGGTCGAAAATTAAATGTATGATACTTGCTCTGGTGTTCTGCTTATTATTGTTTTTGATGTCAAATCCCATTTCATTTGGGGAAAAGAGAGAGTGAAACAAAGTGTAGACAAAGCAATGCCAAAGATGACAAAGCAATTTCTGCCTCTTTAACTGTGGCATATTCAGCAGAGGTGTTGGAAAGACATTGACACAGCACAGTTTTATCAGCCTCCAAGGCCTGACCTGACCTCCCCTGGGCCCCACTGGTCCTGTTTAAGATGGTTTAGTTGTTCTATTTTTAGCTCTTTTTTCTGACCACAGGTTTAAAGATGTGTTTAAAAAGTTTCAATTCCCCTGAGTGCCAAAGCCAGACTTTAATTAAGTCTGCAGTGAGCCTAAGGTCAAGGTGAGCAATAAGGAAGTGGAGAGACCAAATGACAGGTGAAAGGATGAGGACTAGGACTCAGCTTTTACTTGTGCTATTCCAGGCTCCGAAGCAAATGGAGAGGGTAATGAGTAGCTTGGAGCAGAATGAAGCAGGCTGCAGCTTCCAAAGGAGTGGAAGAGCAAAGACACACAGCTTTCAGTTCCAGCTCTCTTAGAGTTTCCTCCTATGCCAGATGGTCCAATCTCTTAATCATCTTCATGGTCTTTTACTGGACATGCTCCCCTGAGTCCATATCTGTCTTGTACTGAGGAACTCAGAACTGGACCCAGCACTCCAGATGTGTCTCACCAGTGTTGAGTAGAGATGGTGAAGGATCACCTCCCTCAACCTGCTACCAACACTATGCCTAGTGCAGCCCAGAATAGTGTTAGCCACCTTCTCTGCAAGGATTGATTGCTGATCATCTTCAACTTGCTGTCCACTAGGTCATACCCCCAGGTTGTTTTCTGCACAGCTGCTTTTCATCATATCAGTGTGGACTGTCACATGGGGTTTATTCCTCTCCAGATCCAGAACTATGTTGAGCTGCTTGAGGTTTGTTTCAGCCCAGTCCTCCAGCAGTCCTCCAGAATGGCAAGACAACCACCCTTCCCAGTTTTACCCAGTGTCACCTGTGAACTTGCTGAGGGTACACTCTATCCCATTGTCCACATCATTAATGAAGATGTTGAATAGTACCGTCCCCATATTGACATCTGGAGAGCACTGCTAGGGATTGGATTCCAGCTCATCTCTGTGCTGCTGATGACAGACCTTTGAGCTCCACAGTTCAGCCAGTTATCCATCCATCTCACTGTCTGTTTCTGTAGTCCATACTTCATAATTTTTTGAATGTTGTAAAGACTTGTGCATTTCTAGTTTGTTTAAATGCTACTTAACGTGGTCCTCTTCCACCGAGAGTAAGTTATCCTTGTGCCATGATCCTGAATGCCACCATCTCCTGGTCACTACACCTTCATGTTCCCAACTAGTTCTTCCTTGTTTGCAGTTTGAAGTCCAGAAGAGCATCTCCTCTTGTCAGCTTCTCCATATATGTTAGTACATTTCTCTCAATGCACTGCAGAAATGTCCTGGATTGCTTGTGCCCTGCTACATCGCCCTTTCAGTGGTCATCATAGTGGTTAAAATCCATCAGTTGTCTGTCATATTTTCCAGTTATTAACTTCACATGAATTTAAGCCTATTGTTATGTGATAGCAGTGTGCCAATTGGTTTGTATAGCCAAGTCCACTCCATTTTCCTGATTTCTTCAAGCAATTTCTCCCCCTTAAAAATCCTCCCAAACAAAGCCCCTTCTGGTAGTTCAGTACACATTGGAAATAATTTAAAATTTCTTGGGATGTATCCAGCGATGCAGTTCCTGAGTTTCTCTGGCATGTACTTAGTCATATCTATGGTGTGTGGAGTGAATTCTTCCTAAGGCAAGACAGCTTTGAGAGGTTAAGCACGTAGAATAAGGAATTGTTGAGTGATTGTTTTGTACCATCTCATAGTTCTCTTCGATTGCTTTAAAGTCTGCATGAATACAACCCAAGAGATGGTTTGAAAATACTGTCAATACTGAAATGAAATGTAAATAATAACAATTAACTCTGCCGCCTGTTGGATAATATAGAAAGCTAACAATATATAGATTTAATATGTTTTCATTAATGGCATTCAAATATCAGCCAGCACTGAGGCAGCAGTGCTTAGAATTTTGAATTATACTTTTTACCAAGATACTTATCACTGCAATCCAGTCACGTAAATATTTATATTACAAGAAATCATTTATTTGGTACTCTCAATAAATCTATCTTGCTGCTACTAATTCAGGATGAGTAAAACAGTTACAAAAATATAGTCATTCTCCCAGGCTTCAAGACGTGTTTGCCGAAGTGCAAAATATCTTTATTGTGCACCACTGCTTCTTTTGTTCAGAAGTGAAAAGAGGAGAGCTTTATGGGATATTAATGGCCCACCTGGATTTCTGGCCACCATCCCAATTAGGTCTATGAAGAATTCACTGGCCCGCAGCCTGTGCCTCAAGGCAAAGGTCTGTGCTCCTAGTGATAAGGAGCCTCTGCCCTCTGCTTGCCTCCCCTGCCCTGAGGCTTTTCAGCAGCCTGTGCTTAGAGCTACACTTACCTGTTTCATTTCCAGGAAGCTGCTAACTCTTGAAGTTTTATAGCACTTGGGGAAGTCACTTAGGTGAGAGGGAAACTCACATGGCATATCAGTTGCCAATTCTCTGGCTCTTCTATGCCATCAGGAAAACATAGGAGGCAGTCAAAGGACCTGAATCAGACTTTGTTTCCTGGCTCATTGTGTGCTATTTTTCCCACGGGCTTTGCTGTTTCACTAACAGAACAGAGTCTCACCAGGGATAAATAAGAGTAGCAGAACTTAAAACTCACAAGTTAGAGCTTCATTGCTAAAGGGACTGCTCTTACCATGAAAGCAGAAAGAGACAAAACACTAAATAAATTCATTTTGTTTTCCTAAATGAGGTCAGGCATTCATAATTGTTAAACTCAGTCAAGACATCAAAACAAGTGAGTTAGTCTCACTAGTCACAGCCAATAACAAAAGTTATATACAAGAATTATAGACTTCTGAGTCTTTTAACACCTTGAAACGTTATCACCCAAGTCAGTTAAAGAGAGCCTCCTTCAGTGGCTTTCAGTCAGGCTTGTCAGTGAGGCCATACTCAACATCATCCAACAGGCCTACATCAGCTTCCTTTTTTATTCCTATCATAAGTTTTGTATAAGAATGCTGACCCAAAAATCAAGATACAGAAAATGCCATTCAAGAAAAAAAAAATCCTGTGTCCTATTGAGCTTTCTTTTTGGCCATCATCTTCTATGTACATATTCTAAAAGGAACTTTAAGAACTGGATTTGATTATTCAATCTAAAATCATAAAAAGCTGGTCATTGTTCCAAATTACATTTTAAAACGTTATAAAAAAGATCTACCAGGAGTAGACATGGTGAGTTTCCTCCTAAACAATCAGGTTTGCAAAATAGCTACCATCTACTGGAGCAAGAAGCCTTGCCTGTCAGAATAGTATTTGTTCATCCAAAATTAAAGACTATTTCCCCTCTGTATGTCCTGCAATTGGCTGATTGTGGACACATAGAAGTGACACTCCTGTTGGTCTGGGTATCAGTACTACGAGCTGTACCTCACTGCTGTCTTAGCTCAGATTTCTTATAGGTTTGAAACCACATGACACTTGCTTTAGGCAAGTTACAGAAAAGGAAACCTGTGATTGGCACTTAAGAATACAGTGGTTCTTGATTTTATGTTCCTTTTGTATTACTGCTAGGTTTTGCCTTTTACAACATTTTCCTAGTTTCTCAGAGACTCAAAAATCTAACAATGAGAACTTAAATTTGGCTCACGAACTGTCTTGTCCTTTTTAGTAGCACGTTGGGACTTAATTATCAAATGACTGGACATTTATATATGTTCTATTGAATACATGGATCCATTCCTTTATGTAATGGAATAATATATACAGCTTAGTAACTTTCGACTAGCACCGGGAATGCCCTACTTCAGGATGTCTGTATCTGGATGCCTGAGTGTTAGCCAAAGATCTTGGATAACAGAGAATATCTCAAGTGACTCTAGACATTATGTTTAAACATCTCAGCCTCCTCCCTTGGTTTGACCCACTACACCTGGGTCTTGTATATATATTTTTTAATAACTCAGAATGATATAAAATAGAATTGCTAGAGTTTTTTGCTTCTCCTGTGATACGGTACAGATATTCCAGGGAAAATATGTTTTCGTTGCTACTACCTTCTAATCAGAGCCAAATTTAAGGAAATACAGCCATAGTACATTATTACAAGAAGTCTCATGCACATCCTTCCAGATTTTTGTTGGAATTTGTCCAGATCACAACTGAGAAAGAACTGTGTGAAAGAGGACATGGTTTGTTTTTTTTTCCCATTATCTTTGGATGCAAAAAATAATGCTAACTAAAATCAAAACAAAAACCAAACAACCTAATAAACAAACAACAAAAAAAACCCACAAACAAAACCCCCAAAATAAACAAACAAACAAAACCAAAGCCAAAAAAAAAAAAAAAAACAACAAACCACACCACCACGAAACAAAACAAACAAAACAAACCCCACCAAAACTTACAGTTCTGCACAAACATGGCAGGAAAATAAAAGAGTGCTTTTTCACTCTGCCCTGGCAGCTATTTTTTCCAGCACGTTTCATATTCTGTAAGCCACATGAATCTTCTTGTCTCTTGACTTCATGCAGAAGTTTTATTTTCTTGCAGAAAATGAAGGCAACTGTCTCCTTGCCTGTAAGGCAAAAGGGATTAAAAAACAAAAGCAAAAAAGAAAAATCCTCTCTTGGTACTGCACCTCAGTTTATGATATTTTTTTCTTTGAAAGACAGAAATAAGGGGAGTGTATACCACGGGGGAAGAAGAGAAAAAGCTACAGCTCAGCACGTTAAGCCTGCTGGCCCCCATCATCATTCCCAATGCACCACATTTCATAAATTGCATTCTCAGACCTTCATTTTCAAACACACTCAAACTCATAGCTCAGGACGAAGGCAGAAAGACTATTAAGGAGGTAGTTCAATACCCAAAACAAAAATAAACATTTCTCTGACTTCTAACCTTTCCCTTACTTCTGTTCATTGCATTTCTTCACCACAGACACCTATTTTAAACCTTCGTTGCTGCACTGAATCTAGGGGAGTCTCCCCATTTGACAGCATTCAGTATAAAGAGCTATCAAAATAAATATAGGAAATTTTAAGGTGTTTCTTTCATACCTAAGAGTTTGTAATTGATTTGGAATTTAGGTTGTCTATTGTCTCTTGGCATGAGAGGAACAAGTCTGAGTCTACCATCCTACAAACAGGCACACAGGCAACATGTGAAACCCAAGGCTCCATGCTGAAAAGCACAAACCATTTTCTGTCAGGCACTAAAGCTTTCTACTTGCATTGACTGCAAGGAGTGACAACCATCAGTTTGTGAAAGAATCAGCTCCAGCTCATCACACATTTTTACATTCAAACTCTGATGCTTCTACCCAGTTATATCAGAAGGAATAGCTAAACTTTATACCTTAAATGTAATCATATTCTTATTTACAGGCAAGAAGATTGAAATGTTATTATAATACAACATTTAAGCCTTCTGTTTGAAAATAATTGTTATTCTTGGGCTTTAATATAAAAGAAACTTGAGCAAATTCAGACTAAGAGCTATCTAAATCCAATAAACTGCCACATTGTATGTATTTGCAGGACCATACATTCTCCTATAATCGCAAATATATCTTCAGGTTACAGAAAGGTATTTTCATAGGAGGATAAAATGAATTTAAGCTAGATGATGAAAGCTAGAACAGTCCTTATTTTGATGAGTGGTTTTGTTTCATTTTTAAATAAGTAAAATGCATCCTTGTTTATCAGCAATAACAATAGCTCTGACAGTGAACACATAATTTAATAATAATTAATCCTTAAGAATATTAAAGCAATAATAATTTATTGAATCAATTATTAAATATAAAAATATTGCTATCCACATTATTATTAATTAATAATTATTATCTATTATTAGTCAGCAGTAATTTAATATAAAAATAATTGAATTATAATTATTAGTAACTATATTATTGTTAAAATACTATGAACAACATTATTAATAATAATTCATTATTAGCCATTATTACTAGCATTAATAATTATCATTCAGTTATTCATAATCCAATTCCTAAAGCATAAGATCCATCTGGAAATACCTGGAACCATTTGATTTCAGTACAGGCCTGAGAAAGGGTTTGGGAGAGGCACACGACCTGCAAGAGCAGAAGCTGGAGAACCAGTAGGATGCCTTAAAGCCACTACAGTGGCATCAAACACAGTGTCTAAGCAAGTGAACCCCATCACACCACTTAATGCATCCACTCCAGTGGGAAAAGCTACTTAAAACATAACATCATCTCTGTGTTTTGCAATAAATAATAAAGGATATCCAAAGCCCAATACAAATGGATCTATGAGCTTCTGTTGACCTGAAGAGGCATTGAGTAAACTTCATAAAAGTCAGTGCTGGGCCATATCTGCGACATTCTGACATTGCTTCTTAGATTTCTTGGCATGATATAGCCATTTGTCTATTTTGCAAGGAACCATTTTTTCATCTGAGTAACAACTGAACAACTTTTTGTACAAGAGATCTGCAGACATGGGAGTAGAGGGCTAAAAAAACATGTCTACCAGATTAGATGATCAGTTTTTAGTTACCCAGATCAATGAACAAAACAAATAGGCCAAATTTGGGTATTTTCACACCTCTCTCTGTAAGAATCTATTTGAACAAAGGCTGGAAAGAACAGCTTAGTTCACTTTGTCAACTTCTAGCATTCATACGTACAAGAAGAAAAGTCAAAAGCCAGGCTGATTTGAAAGAGGCCTTTCTACAACTGTCTGACTTTATCTCCTTAAATTACCTTGCATTCATTATACAAGAAAAATCAAAAAATATTCCCCATATAGACAAATATGAACCATAATCTATAAGCTGAAATACCAAAAACCATTTTTTCACACACGCACAAAAATCTTGTAAAAGTCAGCCTATGGAAAATACGTGGTACAGTCTTTCACAAGTTTTACTCTGGTGCAATTAATTGCAAATATTGTTCTTTAAAGTTGAAAACATACATATTAAGCAAGGAACCTCATCATTCATCTCATATTTTATTAGGAATAGATTGCTTCAAACCATTTCTTGATCTAATTTTGAAAGAAGTGATTTGACAAATTAGTTTCATTCTGTGATATTTCATAATCCCAGCTCAGAATCCTAAAAGAATTGCAAGCCATTTGATGCACATGCCTTGACAATAGCTTAAGTGGAATGTTTTTAAGAGAGGATAGTCAGCTGGGTGGTTTAATGCTAATGAAAACAAATCACAAAGCTATCAGAAAAAACATAACACCTTGCTCACTGTTAGTCTTCTGTGTCTTTAGAATTGTGGGAATACTGTATTGGCTGAGAGAAGGCATTCACAGTGCTCCACTCATCAGAGACAAGAGTTTGAGAATAAAATGAGGGAGAAGTTATCCTGAAAAAAATACAGAGTAATTACTTTGTAAGTAAAAATTTTAATCTTCTAATATTCTAGTCCAGTTAAAAAATCTGTAATTGTTTACATTGTGACAACTGAGGAATATCTCTTCTACATATGTGAAATTAATTTATTGTCATATTTAAAGGTATGAGATAAAATTATGGACAATATGAATGCTCTTTTTTAAAAAAAAACCCTCATTAGTTATGTGGGCTAAATGACATTTGTATGGAAAAGCGGTTAAGCAGGCTAGTTACTCATATTATAAAAGCATTTTCATTGGTCTACTGTGGGTTTTTTAATTGTTATTCTATGTTTTCTAGTAAAGCCAGCTACTTGCTAATATTGCCAATACTGCCAGCCTGAAAGCTTATCACTACCAGATGTTTACCTTCTTTTTTTTTCCACTTCTTTTCCCCCACTATAACCAGTTATCTAGGGAATCTCCTCTCCTTTTTGCCTGAAAAGAGGAAATGAAAAGCATTTCTTTTTCAAGAATACAACAAAATATTTATTAAAAATAACGTGCTTTTTTCTTATCTCCTGCAAAGAAGATTCTTTTACACTTTTTTTTTTTTTTTTTTTTTCTGAAATGAAAAGGCCAATATGCAACTTAATGGAAATTAAGGAGTTACTCTAGTAATCTCATGTTGTTCTGTGTCAGTGAGGCTTGACCTGCAAGGCTCAGCTGATCTTTTCTTCTGTGTTTTCTCAGCAGTGAGTCTTCAGTGCTACTGACCACGTGGCTGAGAGGCACCAGGTAGAAAACATGACTGCAAACAGAACTAGCCCTTTGATATTTTGTTCTGTGATGTATAAGCTGTGATTTCTCCATTGTACTCCTGGGGAACACAGGAACTCCAGCAAGAAAGAATTTCCCTTTCACCCTCTCCTCTCCTTATTTAAATATTTTACTGAATCATCAAATTGAAAATCCAACACTGAATATCCCTGGAGGTGTGAGGAACAGAATTTCTCCTACTGGGATTTTAGAAAAATCCAAATTCTGAGACAGTTACAGGGCAACAGATGAGAAAGGAAACATAAGGAAACAGGGAAGGCTCAGGAAAATATTAATAGAAGGGGCTTGCTTTCTCAGAGTAACAGTATGAGGACAAGGACTAGTTAATCACACCTGCTGCCAGGGAAACACCACATCAGCAGACTAGGGACAAACATTTCTGCTGGTGGTCCAGATCCCACAGTATTATTCTTCCTCGACCCGAAGCCTTCAACCTGATATCTTTGCAATGCTTTTTTTAATATAGTTCAGGTTTACACCTTACCCCAACAGGTGTTAATGAAACTTTTCTGAAATCAGACCTCCTCTAGGTAGCGTGGGTAAAGTTTATGCAAGCAGCCATGTGTCACTTCAGTTTCAAATCCTTCCCCTCACTGCTACTTCAGCACTTGGTTTGTCCAACATGCAAAGCTTGAATTGTCTTGGACCTTCCTACAGTCTGTCCACTACAAACTTCAAGTCATCCTCTCCCAGACCATTTTTGCAGATCTCTTTCTTTTGGGAACCTTACTGTATGCCCACAATCAGCAGAGGAGGAATTAAAAGATCAGGGAAAACACTGTGGTAGTGACATCTTCCACAGCAGAAAACATCTTCTTTTCCTTCTTTCTAGTAAAATCACCACTTCAGATTTTATCTGCCCATCTCAGATGTTCATTGTAAGTGGTCAATAGTGGTCTGGGACATGTTGTGTTGGTGGGACCAGGAGTGCACTTCTGAAGTGAGTCTCCTAGTTATTTCCACTAATCCCTCACATGAACTGGATTCCTTTTGGATTAAACTAATCTGGAAGATGCACTTAATACAAACTGTTAATGGGTACTCTATCCACAGGTCCAGACTAGTGTTACCCTAAAGTAGAATCTTTGAAACACAGGCATTGTGGATATTTCATTCTCAATACTAAAGGTATCACTCTTCTAATCTGCTCTTGCTTGACTACACTGATTGCAAAAGGAGTCATGGACAAAATCTATGTGGAGTTTGAGGACTATAGGCTAAACAAATTTCCCTTTACTTCAGGAAGAAGAGTTTGGCTGATGTGGCAATAAATGGAGTAATGGGTTTCTCATGGAAGCTGAATGGATTAACACTAATTTTTTTTGTTTGCACAATTCAGAAAGTAGTTCAAAGATCTGCAGTAATCAGGCGGTAACAAAGCACAAGGTTCAAAGGGGCAGACCCATTGTCCCTTATCTGCTCACACTCTGGTCTTTAGAGGACGATGATGACTGTGGTCATCAGCAAAGTAAGCAAGAGTTCATCAGCATCCACCTTACAGATAATTCATTACTTTTCATTTAAGACCTAGAAAGTCAAATCAGAAGACATCTTTAAAGGAGCTTATTTTACGGGTATAAGGCTGGCTAAGGAAATGTGATCTGAGAGCTTCTGTAGTGTCAGGGATTACTTTAATTCCAACATACTAAT
The DNA here is from genome assembly GCF_963082525.1 of Nesoenas mayeri. Lineage (NCBI taxonomy): Eukaryota > Metazoa > Chordata > Aves > Columbiformes > Columbidae > Nesoenas > Nesoenas mayeri. Next base: position 79,845,143 of record NC_137544.1, on the reverse strand, counting down.
GTTTACAAAAGAAAGATGGTCTCTCCCTTACATTTTTACACAAAAGAAAGGCACCCTATGGATTGGCTACTTTTTACAAGACGGCCCAGCCAGAAGCACTATCATTGCTTCCTGCTAATTGATTTGTCTCTGTTGGTGTCTTCACACTAGCTTTGTTTCCACATAGTCAGCATGTTTCTCTTCAAAAATTCAGTGCCACAGTTTGACAGCTTCTTAAACAAGAAGCATGTGTTGTACAACCATTTCAACAAAGGCAGCAGTTAGCTAAATAGACAGTGTGAAGAGAAAGTAATAGTCTATGTTTCTCAAAGGGAGCTAAGAATTAGAGAGCCTTGACTCCATGAAATTAAGGTATGATTCTTTCTCATTCTATATGCAGTGCTTCATCTACCACAACCAGATGTTACCATTTTAATCACATGAGGTATCTTAAATCATATTTGAACAGGAAAAAAAAAAAAAAAAAGTTAGCCAAAAACTTAAATACAATAAATTGTCTTGGTGTCAATATTCATCTGTTCAGAAAGGACTGTGCCATACCACAGTCAGTTTTGGAATTAAGAGCTAATCTTTATGGCTCTAATGTAAGCAATATAGTAAATGGCTGTCATGACTAGCCTGAAAGGAAGTTGAAGTTTTAATCAACTCTGAAAAATGAGCCTTGTGCTTACTGCCAGGGGAATATCTAAAACTTAAGTACAAAGTGGGCCGCATTCAAATGAAAATGATTGAAAATATTTCTAAATTCAGCATTTATTTTTGGAACACAATTCAATGTCCCACAATGTCATAAAAGAGGACTATAACAATGCCAAGTTATTAAGATTAGGTAATATTAAAAATTTTTTTGAACTGACAGTTTTCCTAACAAAGGATATTCTTGTTCATTTTTACAAACTGTAAGTTAAACATCCCTTCCATCAGCATTTCTAGTTCATTAATTCTATACAATCTGCCTTATTCTCTGCCCAACACAATATTCCTCATAAGCTATACATGGAACTTGGTTGTTGCAATGAATATATGGCCAAATAATGCCTGGAAGATTTCGATTTGTCTCCAAAATTTTAATATTCACACAAATGATAAAAGGGCCCTTCATAGGACAAAATTATTTAAAGTGTAATAAGCATCAGCATTTTTAATTAGGCAAAGGAAAAATAGTGGTTTACCCTGCCAGGTCTCCCTGGCTACGCATGTTAACAATAACCTCACTAAATAAGAAGTCATTATTACTCTACAGTTGTGCCCACTTACCTCACAATTCAGTGAATAAATTGTGAAATAGCATGCATTATTAAGCTACAGATTGACAGAAGCTCGTTGATAGTGGGCACAGTGGCTTAATAGGTACATTTAAAAAATCATTATATGGCAATAAAAAGCTTTCCAGGTGAAAGATCTTTGCATCATTCCTTTGATGGGAGATGAAAACTGAATCTCTACCAAATGTCTGTTTCAGTTGCTGCATGCAAAAAAGAACAACAGACTGTCACTCAGACGACCTAACTTACTAACCCAGGAGAAGCCTTTTTTTTTCATTACTCAGCCTTGTCCTCAGAATCCCTTTCACATGAGCTCAGTTTTCAGCTAACATATCTTGAAGTGTTCTTGACAAAAGCTCCGTTGAGCACTATTACATACTTCTATGGGCGGGTAGGGATGGGAAAAAACGAAAAACACAAACCAACAAACCAAATCTTTGCAGAATCCACCACTGCTAACAAAACCGTTCCTCCTGACTCCAGTATTTCACATAATAATTCCCTGGAGATGAGTTGTTTCCTGCTACACCTTAATAGGTTCATAAGAAAGTTAACCATGTACAACATCTCACACACTGTGGGCTTTGTAAGCACTTTCACTACCTTTTTCCTTGCAGAGTCCTTTTCTCAGCTGCACTGAATTGTCTGAAAATCCCTGGCAAGCTGTTTATCAGGTATTATCTCATGTTTAGGTGGAAGAGCACTTCAGTAGATCACAAAGGACTTCACAGTATATGTGACACAAACATAACAAGCAGGGTTCAATGTACTTCATTGTGGTAGACAGTAAGAACAGTATTCCATGCTGAGTCTTCAGCAGAAATGAGAATTTATATACCCACACACACAACAGACTAGGGCTATGCATATTACCACCACCTGTCTTTTGGTCACCAACTTTCTTGGTTAAAATTTCTGCTAATATCTCTATTTAGTTAGCAGAAAAAAACATGATCTCCAGAGAGCAATTCAAGGACATAAATACTGCTCCTACTTAGGTTCGACTTTGGTAAAGATTTACCCTTTCTATTGACCACCTATGCAATGCTGATTAGCCGGACTACTTAGACAGCAAAATGATGGCTGACATGAATATGTGCAGCTCAGTTGCATCTTTCTGTACACACTAGATAGCAGAGTCCAGGGGCACTGCAGGAATCTTGATGGCCCTAAAGAGGAGAGCAAAACCAGATGTGATAAAAAATTGACATTGTGCTATGAAATCCTGCACTAAGGAAAAGATAACTTGGAAGCTGGCTGGAAGATTTCCTAATAATCTCCTCCTCATTAATCATCCTTCTCATGCAAAATGGATCAGAGTTTATTCTTTCATCTGAAGAACTCCTCCTGTGAAATCATTAACAGAAGATGGAGTTATTGCTTGCAAGCAGACAAGGAAGAAAAGTCCAGAACTAATCTAGTGCCTTATCAAACTTTCTCTAATAACACAGTCTCATTTTTAAAAGTTCTAGTTCCAATGCAGTTCCTCTAAATGTACCCTATGAAAGGTTTCATTTTCATAATTCTGCAAGTCAATAAAAATGCAGACCTGTCTGTACAAATGGTTGGTAGGGCCAGTCCAGTATATCACAACACAGAAAACCCCATTCCTACTGTATATCAGCTCCCATACTGTATCTTTGCCCTTACTACTACTAAAAATGACGTGTCTACACGTTTAAGTTGAAACATAAAAAGACAGCTAGGACAAGAAAGGCATTAAGGTAGATTTTTGATTGTTAATTACTAGTTTGAGAAGTTACCAATTTACTACTGGAGTTTTAAATGACTGGAATGCTGTCTATCCTCCATCAATTGTGTAGCAAGGTATAAATAATATAATTCCTTTCTACATTAAGTGTTTTTTTCTGAATTTTAAGCTAAGGACATAGCAAGCAGCAAAAGGGTTTGTGCCATACAGTTAAAGTCCATTTACTCTCAGTGATTATTTAATTGGCATATAAAAATAGCCTTATTAAATCTAAATAAAGCATTGATGGGTTACAGCTTTGTCAATGTTCAGTTTAAAGTGACTACTTGATTTTGAAGTTAATCTTTTTTTTATTTTGGAGGGTTTGGTGATTGCTTGATCGCTTGCTTGATTGGTTTGTTACTGGAGAGAAAGGGTCACTTCTCCCTAACCTTTTTGTTATATTTTACTGTCATCCAATTTATCTAGTATATGCTGTCCCCACTGACTTCTATGTTTCCCTGTAGCATTACTCTCAGGAAAAATCCTTATTCAATGAGCACTGAAGATTTATTCTGCATTCACTTTGATATTTCTGCACTATTAAGCTCATGACAGCCATGTTCAAAACAGGAAAACATTGCACAGACTTCTGGCACAATAAAGAACTGTTTTTCAGAATATATGAAAAATCCAAATGAGGAATAACTGGAAAAGCAACACAGTGGAGAGCACTACTCATTAGAGTTTCTGCCTTTGGCTGGGGCCACTAACTGCCACTAGAAATCCACTGGAGAGCTGTCCCTGGCCAACAAGAAATTTGTGTCTAAGTCTAGCAGCTGTGCAGAAGGTTTCGGCCATTCAGTGGCTATTACTCATCTGTCAGAAGATGGAAAAAGAAAATGCTTGTAGCATTGTCTCAAACTCTCTTTACGGTTCACAAGATCCTCAAAAATCTAACTTCAAAATAGAGGGAAAATGGAAAATAGCACGCTTCCGTTTATTAACAAGGCTATGAATTTTTTTCCCTTTCTTCCCTTCTCAGCCACATGTATGCAGGAAAGCAACTCTGCCAAAAATAATAAGAAAACAAGTCTTTCAAACACCTCTTTTTTTCAAATAAAACCGTTTTTATAGAAATCTTGATTCCAAAATAATGTAAAAAAGTTTAGCTTTTTGTTACAAACCTCACATTTTAAATTTTTTAGGTTTTTTTTTGTTTGGACCAATAATTTCTGTGTAAGAGTATGTGTGTGCTTATAATACATATTAATTCATTATGATAGCACCAATGCTAAGTCAAATCAAATTGTTCCATAAAAATATTTTCAGTATTAGTACTATTAAAACAGAATGATCACGCACGGTTAGAAACCACTGTAATTGATTAGTTCTTATTTTCAATTGGAATCCTATTTTTTCCCCAGGTGTAACCATTCTATGTCATACAGTGATTCTAGATGTCAATCACCTCTCTACAAAAACACACCAGTTAAATAAATAAATAAATAAATAAATGAAAGACCTGTAGAACTGTGATGGTTTTTATGTGCTTTATATTCCTATGTCCATGCTCCATTGTGCTCCCACTGAGCTTGTATTTTCAAAATCTGGAGAAGAAACCAACTGTGAAAAATTTGTTCTTAGCTCTGAATAGTCAACTGCTTCATTCCTTGTAGGCACCAACCACAGTCTCTTTGTATATGACCATCATAAAAACCTAGATTTAAGAGAAATGAATACTTTAACTAGATTAGATTACTTGTCTGCCTTTAATTAGAAAAAAAAGGAGGAAAAATGGACTAGTTTCATTCTATGCCAAGCCTTAACAACGTATTTTCCTCTAACCACCGTCATATTCTACAAGAGACAAGTGAACTTGATCTTCTGATTAACAACCAGAGATTGCATGATGACTCAAAGGCTGGGATTTTATCATAGCTACTACAGGGGCTGCAGCCAAAGTAACTGCTCTTGAGTCAGCTGTGGGGGCTACACTGGTAGCTATAGAGCAAGAATATCCTCAAGAGAAAAATACCACTCCTCAGGCCATCTGTTTACTGAAGATCACACAGGTATGTACTCAATGTACTTACTTGGATTTGAAAAATTTTGAAGACATCTGTATTGCTGCCACTCTTCAGATGAGACAGAAAGTTTCTCAAACACATTGCTCGTTACTGACATATGTAATTTTTACTTATTCTAATGAGGATAATTAAATGCTTTACTTATAAATTCAGAAGGATGTTATTCAGAAGTTGCTCACAGGAATTCTACCTATAGGTCGAATTATCCTCTGGTGTATCTGTATTAATTTCATTGGAATTAAAGCAGGTTTTCATCTATTTCACAGATTGGTGAAGATGCAGTTTAACCTTGGTGTATTGAGGTCTCTGAATTTTATCAGGTGTTACAGATCAGTTATGTCAGAAATGAAAAACATGACAGTAATGCAAAGCTGATTTCATTTGATAAATACCTGAGTCAAATCTTCTATAAGGTCTCCAGTGGGTAATCAACAACAATTAATGGCTCCTGATACAAAACTGTTATGCTACAATGACCAGCTGCATTTTAACCTTGTGCTATTATCTTATACCTTATGGCATGTCTAAGAGGATATGGCCTCCTCCATTACACCCTACCATCCCAAAGCAGCTAATTACTGCCATGTATTTTCCATCCATATCCAGAAGCTACATAATGTTTATCCACATTAACAGGGTGACCAGATTGTCTCTGGGTTTAAGAAAGGAATATAATTGAGTTTTCAGGTCTCAGCCCCCTAGAAGACACCAAAGAGGAGGCCATGAGAGCTAACATGACCCACCTAGAACAGAGGAACATACAAGCACAGCTGTACTCCTCTGACTACTGTCATTTCAGGTGGGGGAGAGCATGGCAGTTAACGAGAGAGGGAAATATCTGATATCTTACACATTTTTTGTTATTTGTATTATCTACCATAGCACGAGTATAGATATCTAGTAAAAAACAACAACAACAACAAACATCTTAACTGAAAGCATGAAAGAAAACAAGTACTATACCACATTATCTATTCTGGATATTCTGAACAAATCTTCATCGGTTTTCCTTAACTTGACCTACGTGTGTGCTAACTAAATGAAAACAAGGCATTCCTCACACAGGGGGTGTAGCAAAACTACAAACAGGCACCTGGGACACTAAACCTGATCTCCTCAGCACAACCAAGATGCACTGAAAGTGACGGACCAGACCTCCATCCAAATGGCTCAGGCCAGGCAGAGAGCAGTACCAGGGTCAGAAGGCACAGAAACATCCTGCAGAGGCTGTTGGTAACACTTGCCAGCTCTCCAACCTGCAGCAAGACATTGGAGGACAACTTCAGCCTCAAGAGTATCCATGAACGTACACCTCCATGCCTCTGCTTTGTTCAGGTGACATATCTCTCATTTTTCCCCTAGATATGATGTTCTTTCTTTCTGTTCTTATTATGTTATTACTGATGTCATAAACTAGACTAGGGTAGCAGTTCAATGACTAGCATAATTAGGCCTTATATATGAATGTGAGAACATTACCATTGGTTACAGTTAAGGTCAAATTCCACAAAGGTTTTTATGAATAAAATAATTAGGGGAAGATATTTTGACAGTTTCAGTATGCTGAAAATGACATGCTGAATTTCAGAATGCTCTTGTCATTGCAACAAAAAGTTCATAAGTGTCAAAACAAAAAATACAGTCACATTAAATGAAAATTTTGGGGGTGACCAACAACTGTTCTCCCTTAACTCAACTCTCTTCCAGTACAACGTAAACAACACTTTGTATGCTGTTTGAAATAGAGCTCATCTTCATTCAGATCTACACATGGAACTGTCTCTCTGTGTGTCTGGATATTTCTGTTCTGTATTGGAGATATTTCTGTATTGGATATTTCTGTTCTCTGTTCTGTTCTGTTCTGTATTTCTGTTCTGTATTTGCTGTGTATCACAATGGGAGAAGCTATGAACTTGGGCAGCAGACTAAGAAAAATAAAACAAACTTTTATTTTGAGGCTGCTAAAACAATGTTTCAATTTTGAGGTTAAATCAGGATTTTAGATGTCCGATGAGAGGAGAATGGTTCAAGTAAAACCAACTCTGTGTAGGGAGGAAGGAACATAGGGCAAAAAAGCTAGGAAATTGTATTTTGGGTCTACTAAAAAATATTTAATTTAGACCTGAAAGAAAAATATTGCTTTCATTTCTCTGTTGTGTAATTTATTTCTCCACCCTCATCTTTCAGGGGAGTTGACTTCCATCAAATTTAACATGAAAGATGCAATTCCTAATGAAAAAACCCTTAAAACACTGTAATTGGCTCAGAGCTGGAAGGGTAAATATTTATACTTCAACTGTAAATTATAGCCTGTTCTCATTCTTTTCCTATGAACAAAATGAAGTTTTTCTGATTCAGGGCTGCAAGAAAGCAAAAATGCTGAAATAGAAAAGTTCCCTCAAAAAAAATGAGAACTCCAGCCTCCTTTTTCTACAGCTTACAAGCAGCACAACACTTGCATCCCATACTCGCAGTTAGTCTGCTGAAAATAATTTACTACATTATACAGGTTTGCCTTTCTTTAAAAAAATTACAGGTTTATTCTTTTGGAGAGGGAGAACTGAGCAGGCAAAAATGCAGCAGCAAGATGGTCCCCATGTGGAGACTGAGTGAATGGGGGCCCCTTATCTCTAAACCATGGAGTAGCTATGTGAAGAAGCCGCTCAGTGTACTTCTATCTCATTCTTGTTCCTCATAGTACAGAACTCCAAGTAGACCAAGATACCACCATGCCTCATTATTTAATTTAAGGGGATTTTTTTCTTTTGTTTGATTTCCACAGTAACTCCCATAATATTTAAAGTCTCAAGGTCTTGTTTTCAAAGAGCCAGCTAAGCCTTGATAGCAAAATATTCAATGTTGCTTCTTTATTGTCGGCGATGTTTATGCATCTGGGTCAAATCCCTGAGCCAAAGTAAATAAATTTATTTCAGAGGACTTTAATTTCATTTTTTGAAGAAATATTTTTCCAATAGCAGCCTTTAATTTATTGACAGCCTCTGCAAGCCTTTTCTCTCCTGGCTTGAAGAGTTCCTTCAGGCTGCTATATGACTGGCTGATGCAAAAATTGCTCAGCTGTTTCATCCTTGCTGGAAGAAATGCAGCCTGATTTTCCCAGCCACCTTTTAGTTCTGTGGATTTGGCACCCTTTTAACTTTTCAGTCCCTGCACACCCTGCTGTTTCTGCTGCTAAGATTAAGAGTTCTCTGAGATAGGATTTGCATTATAACTACTGGACTAGATACTTAAGTAGAGTGAAGTAGCTGCCAGCATATCTTCTGGGAATAACATATAGATTGCTGTAATCTCATCACATCTCAGATTCTCCCAGATCCTGCTAGACCAAAACAGAGAAGGCATTTCACTGTAGCCGCCCCTCCTCCCACTGCCAATGCAGGAGTACACTGGAATACCTGCACCACCACAACAGTTTATCAAAAATGTTTGCTCTTTGGGGAGAGAACCTCACTGTAGATTTAAGGCAGCTTGAAAACTGGAACTCCCACAGCATGAAATGGGTGCTAGACCTTTTCACGCAGCACAGGCAACACATTGGAATGGTAGGACAAGGGTTTGTTGTCTTTTAATGTGAGTAACTCTTCAATATACCATCACTTTACTTTCCCTTTATATTTTCATCCGTTATGAGAAAATGTTACTGTAAAATTAATTTTTTCTCTCCCAGCTGTTACCACTAGCAAGAATTAGTATTGTAGACAAATTCAGGATTTCTTTTCATCTCTTCAAAAATATTCCTGTCTGTAGGATATTAATCTCTTAATGACTACAATTAAAAATGTGTCCAACACATGCAGATGTCAGCAAGAAAAATATTCTTAGGTAGTACTATAAGGACAATGGGCTTAGTAATACCTCAGCTGCTTCTTTATTAGAGAATTGATATCATTTATTCAATTTGAGATTAAGAATTTTACACAGAATAATTTTGCCAGGTGGCTCATTCTTAGTGAAATTACAGATTCAGTTTAATTACTTTACTCTTTGTCATTCACAATACTTACAATTAGGTTGCCTGACAATTCCCATTGTAGAACTTTTCTTTCAGGTGTTTATCTTTGCCACATTTTAGTATTCAAGCTGGATGTTTTCATTTAGATTAAAAATTCATTAAAAGTTTCAACTGAGATCACTTATTCATTTCTGAGGAAAGCAATGAAAAAATCTTTCAAGACTTTACCTTCAATAATTCTCCAATCCCTTGCTCAGTTTCCCTATGAATTCATTTTCTTCTATCACTGGATGACCTTCAATCATTTCTTCCACATGTAGTGTCCTGTGTGTGTGTGTAACTGAAGAGGGAGGTAACATAATAAATGTAAACGTTAAAGCTGAAACATTACAGAAAATATGTTATCAGAACAAGAGTGGTTCAGAAGTTTGGAAATTGTCTTAATTTTTTTAATTGAAAGCATAAAGATTTTAATTCTACATAAACTTCACCAGACCCAAAAGAAACACACATTTTATTAACTTAATTTTATAGTGTAAATACTACTATCTGATCCTTTTAATCACTTAAAGCCACGTAGTTTTTAAAGTTATGTAGCCCCTCTTCGGGAGTTAAGACATGTCAGGGCTCTCATTCATCTCTGGTCTACCTGCCTAGAGGTTTCTTTCCCATCACAACTGACAGCATCACATGCTGTCAAATCTTTCATGGCTGACTTTGAAACAGCTTTGCCTTTACAAGAACTCAGTTTTATCCTAATATTTATGAGGTACTAATTTCCTTAAAGTGCCTAAGTTGCTGTGTTGACATTTACCTCTATAAAATCTCAAAGCCAAATAAAATACATGGGTTTGGGGCAGTAAAGAAGAAACTGATAATCTAAAATTATTTACTCCAAACAAATGTTAAATAATACTTGGAAAAGGAAATATTGTTGTTATACCAGGTGTTTGTTTATATTTCCAGAAATTGTTTATTTGAGATTTTCTTGTGCGTTACCATTACCTTAATACCTGCAGGCCTCAGTTTATGAATTTGATTATACTGAAAATTACTTTAAAAATTCATAGATGGTTGTGAATGTGAATATGCGTGAATGTGTATAAAACTGAAACTGGTAGGTAAAGTGCTCTTCCTTGGCCACACAAGTTTTATTCATAGTGTATCCTTGCTCTAGCTATGATTATTGTGCACTAACCAACTCTAAGCATTTAAAAACCATTAGCCTCAGTCTTGGAGACCTTTTGCACTCTTCCCCTTCATTGGAAATCTGATGTTAGGTAACAGATTTTGGGTAAGGTTCTCTCAACAACTGACATCAGAACATGCTGCATAGTGAACTAGGGAGAAGGAATTGCACTGAAATCCTTAGAAAATGTTTGTTGTGAAGATTAAAGCACAATTTTTTCCCTAACACATATACTTCATCCTTTCTCAGCAATTTGAACAGCTTTTAAGGTGGATAGCAAATTCATATTCAGAGCAAACTAAATGTAGATTCAAGATTTCATTTACACTTCTCTGTGCTTCCAGCTAGCCACAAACCTTATTTAAGCATTTAAGAACAATTCAGAATATCCTTTCAGTAGCACAAAAGCATTTAGACCTTTGGAGTTTTTCTGTGTTTGTCCCCACGGGCCATGGAGGAGTCAGCACTCTAATAGACATAATGACAACAAAACTTTTCCTTTCTAAATTATTTGGATTACCTGGCAAATACAAGTCTTCTCGGTGCTCTGTTTATCTGCATTTCTTCTGGTACGCATGGGTTCGTTTGCAGATCTGCCAAGCCATCCATACAGGAACATTCATTCCCATCCTTCATTTACATCATTACATGCAGACCTAAATCAAGTCCAAGATGCCAATTATCTGATAATTCATATCAACTAAGGTTCATGCTTCTAATTTTTATTTGTTTTCAAAAAGATAAAGGAACTTGGTTTTGGAAGAGGAGGTTGTTCTCACTGAGAGAAAATTGCAGTTTTTTGGGCTGCTCACTCTTTTGGAAGAGTCTAGGCTGGTTGATATTTGCAATACACATTCCCCAAGAGGCCATAACCCAAGGGCACACACATTAGAAACAAGAGGAAAAGCAGCATGGCTTAGAACTCCATCATAAGCTGCTTCCTACACTCACGCTCTTCCTGACACATGAACTACTTCTCATATCTTAGCTCCCAGGAAGAAGGCTAAAACTGGCCTGAGCCTCACTTTTTTTGTCCTGCAGAACTGTAACTGTCAATTTATTGCTCTTGCTTATGAAAGGAACCAGGATGATTAAAAAACAAAACAAAGCAAAAAAAAACCCAGCCCAAAAACCCAAAACCAAAACAAAAAACAAGTGCACATACACCTACTCTCTAGTAGCTTTTCAGCTTCTAATTTGTACAAACAGCTGATACCTGAACTAAAACTAGAAATTAAATCCATTTTCTTGCTCTGAAACTGACACATTGTTCCATTCACTGCACAATCTTGCCTCTTTACTGCCAGCTGATGAGGTTTATTTGCCTCTGAAGTCTTACAAATAGATGAGTAAAACAAGATTTCTTTAAAATGCATAAAGGAAAAACTCAAGAAGCAGTGACCAGCCTGAATAATGAAAATTAATAATTATTTGAAGAGATATGCTGGATTTCTCACCAAGAGTGTTTTATCTGATAATGTTAAGTGTTTTCACTTACCTGTGGTCTCTGCCCTGATTTCATTCATTCATTCATGAGTTCTGCCTGAATCTCATATGAAAATAATAAGTTAGAGTAAGAAAGTATAAAGGCAGAAAGGCAGAGAGCAGAAGACATCTAATCACAAGTAAAAGTGAAGTGAAGGTCTCTTGACTCTTGTTATCCAGGGGATTATCTCAAGGGGAAATGGTCATGATGGGTTTGTCTTGAAGCTGACCGGGTATTTTATGGAATATATTCACAGACAGATCACTGGACTGGAAGCCAAAATACTTCAACTGTAGCAAAGCTAAAACTGAAATTTCAGTCCTGGGAGGGATTCTGATATTTCAGTTTTTGCTTCTGTCCTACACAGAAAGGAAAACTTTTAATTGGAAGACTACATGGTGGCAGATTAACAGACAGTTGTCAGGCTGAAATGATATTGGCTAAACCATTTGCCTTCATCATACAAAACACTACAAGCTGTCCTTAAAGTTCACTGATGCATAGTAAAAATTCACTGTGTCTTAGTGGCCCTAAAATAACAATAATGCTATCAGTAACACTTGCTTTCCTAAAGTACTATGAAAGAATTTAGAACCATAACCACTTGTGGAAACAGAAGAAGAGGTAAATTCAATATTTCTATATTTTTAATAAAGAAAGATAGAATTTAAATAGAGCAACATAAAAGAATATTTAAATCCAGATCAGATTCAGGTTCATGGTACACCTGTCATAAGTCAGACAGGAACCTAAAGGCCAAAAGAGAGGAGAAGTTTTCACCATGGGTACTTGAGGATGGGGTGAGGCAGTGTCAAAATGGGTAATCAAGATCATATTGGGAAAAGACACCACTGGGGCTTAGAGAAAAGGTCCCAGCAATAGTAACAAAGACTTGAAGAAAGCTGCAGAGATTTCCCTGAATGTGCTTGTGACTAGGGAAGCCAGGTAAGATACTAAACAGAAGACACAAAGCCAGGGAAGATATTAAAATTCCAGCTTTCAAAGGATAAAAATGACAGATACTTTTCTCTCTGTGGGCATGGCTCCCGAGAACCAGATCTGTCACAGAATCCCTCAGAGCTCCAGCAGCCACCACCAAATGCCACAGTCAGTGAGGATCAGGCAGAGCAGACACACCTGGAGGAGAAAGGGGATGAGGTGTATATACGAAGAAATAAGGAAGAAAGTGGCTCAGGTGTTACAAACAATAGCAAACAATCTTTTAAAACATTTTCATTGTAAAGCTTTCAAGAAGAGTGAGGTTTAAGTCTTGTGAAATCGTTTTTGTTAACTTACCCCTCTCCCTTTCTTTTTCCCTGCCTTTCATGTTTTCTCTCTCTTTTTTTTTTTTTTTTTTTTAATTTGCCGATTTTAAATGAATGGAGGAGGAGGAAAAAATGAAAACTGGGAAGAAATGTGTTTCATTTTCATGTTTTGTTGCAAAGACAGCAGACTGTTCTTTTGTTCTTATTACTTAAGGTGTGAAAAGGAAAAAAAACCTTTTCCATCCTCACACAGCTGTGCAGCCTGTTCTGTCGAGGTCTAGGAGGAGAGCCATCAGAGTGAGAAATGAATGAAATGGAGAATAGGTCAGGGGAAATGCATAATCATAATCAGATGTTTCAGAGACCTTGATCATCGGGGAGGGACTTCAACACGCTTCAAGAAAGCAGACAATACTGTGACACAGGAGAGGAGATGATGCCTTTCCCTGGGGTCTCAGAAAAGCAGCTAGAAAGATAATAGGGAGGAATTAAGGAAGACCAAACTCAGAGAAGGGCAGAAAGAAATTTGAATCAAGAAAAGAAGCAAATGGATAAAGGATGTGAGATGCTTGCTACCTACAGAAAGAAGGCTATCAGGGAAATCACAAATTTATTTGGTGCTGTTTCTAGCAGAAAAGAAAAATAAAGTTAAGCCAAAGAATGGAATACGTGATAGACCTAAGGAATCCTAGGAGTAGTGCGAAGTGGCACACAATTGCAAGGCAATCAGGCAAACATGGCTGTAGCTGTCAGTGAGGAGTTAGAAGAGAGCCAGAGTCAGCACAAAGGAGGAGGCAGGAGCCCGTGGGAGAGCAGATATATGCAAGCAGGAGTAGTCCCATTTTGAAGGCACAAAGCTCTTGCATCAGTTCAATTGTACCGTCAAAACATTCTTAGAGGTACAGCTGAGCTACAGACCACAGAGAATGTGAACGGTCACAAGCCTTCAAGTAATAAACCCCATCACTGACCCACCTTTTGGCTTAAAATATCTATAATATATATATAGTATATAATATATATAACCCTAACTCAGCAAAATTACTTACAGAACACTGAAAAAAAGAAAACAAACAAACAAACCCACAGGCTGAATTATTTAACCCTCTATAAATAATGACACTGCAGAGACTGGCTGCATAATCAACAACTGCATCTGGATATTTAGCACACCAAATAAGAATTCTCCTGCATCAGTCAGTTAAAGAATCCCTAAGTTCACATTAACATAACATGTGCTAACTGCACCAAAGGAACCATTACAGTGGATCACATTAATATTCAACAGTCTAATGGCTCCCCAAGCAGGCATTGTCAGGATACACCCAAAGGGCCTCATTGGAGCTGTTACAGCATCCTGTATCAAAAATCTGTGGATTAAACACTTGTTTAATAGGTTCTGATGTAAGAGAATATAGCAGGTACTGCCCATAATGTCAGTCATCCACAGGTAATGGAAGAAACTAATAATACACTTCCAGCAGGAATGGCAAGCCAGATTCAAACTGATGGCAGCAGCACAGTGACTCTATTAGTGCCTTTCAAAGACTGTAATGGGCACAAACTTCCTTAGTATAGTCTAAATTAGATAACAGGTGATATTATATTTTAAAATTGCAGAATAATCTCACAAGGAGGAAAAAAAAAAAAAAAAAGGAGGTGGGGCAAAAAGCAGCTTCTCAGGATGATGGAGAACTTGACAGGAACCCTCAAAAAGGAAAATTCCTAACTAATGTAGCCCCGTCCTCTGCCGTAATTTTGTGGAATACATAATGGTGGAACAGATCATACTGTATAATTTCCCCTAATACACATTTATTTGCATTCAAAAGCATGTTCATTTTCTCTCAGAAGCTGTTTAACTCACAATAATGGCTTCCAAACATCTCCTTTGTTTGCCCAGAAAGGATGCTGTTTCAGAGGGCATGGAAATGGTACAAATCCAAAATATCTGAAAATAGATTTTGAATCCTTCCGTTTTTCACTATTAATAATTTGGCTATCTCTGCAGTACTTTGAACATAATGCTGTTCCTTTGACTATACATATATATAGAGGCTCTCATTGCTGCAAATAGAAACTGCACCACCTCATATTGCTGGAATTATATGACTCTTCTGGATAACATTCAGAAACTTCAGAGTGGTTTGAAAAGAAAAGAGAAAAGAAGGAAACAGCCTTTTTCCCCAGCAATACTTGACTTAGGTGAAACACATAATAGGAGCTACAATGCAGACCTAAACCAGAATATAACTGATCTCAGTCTACTCAAGTAATCTCACTACTAGTGGTACTGTAGAAACTGTTGAATTATTATGACCCTTCTCTAGCAACAGCAGAATTCACAAAAAATCAACTTTAAACCAGGCTGCAGAGTGAAAAACATGTTTCTAGAGCTCTCCTTGATCATGAGCTGACTGCTTCAATATTAGCTTTGCTTGTTTCTGAGGACCATGATTTTGATGTATTCTAGTTAAGGTCTGCCAGCACAGGAACATGAACAAACCCATAGAGCAGAGATGGAATTAATCCTGACCAAAAAGTGTTTTTGCTGACAATGGCTTATATTAATCAAGTGAGAAAAGTCCACAATCTCAAAAAAAAAAAAAACAACAAACAAACAAACAAAAAAAAAAAACAACACAACAACAACAACATAAAAACACCCAAAAAAACCCACCAAAAAGAACCAAACAAAAAACCCACAGTTGAATCACGATAAAGGAAACATTGGCTACCATGTCACTTATGTTATTGCAGCAGCCAAAGGGCAAAGCACGTAGACTTGAAATAACCACAGAAAAGTGAAGCTAGGAGATGGTGATTTCAAATGACTGCAGTCATCTAAAATAGAGTTGGTGTCTCTTTCCAGCCAGATTTGTCAGCAAACTATTTCTTCATGAGGTCTAGAGAAATGTCATTCATTTTTCCATTCCTTTTTTTTTTTTTTTCCGTCAATGTTGGTTTCCTTCTCTTTTTCTTATTAAAGTGTTAAGAAGAAAAGGAAAGTGTGATTGTTGTCTACACTCGAAGCTATTTGCATGGACTTTTTGCTGTGGGACTACATAACCAAGAAGTATTACAAATGCCTCTGATAGCTGTAGCACAGTGGTACTTATTTTGTTTCAGTTTTAACCAGCTTTATCCACCAGTGCTCTAAATTTTGAATTTCCTTAAGCCTTTTAATCGAACTGTATCTATAAAGTGTGTCACAGTCAAGGGAATCAAGACTAGATAGTGGTGCTTTTTTTGGTGGGGAAAGCGGGGGTGTTACAGCAACCAGTATCACTTCACAGGAAAAGAAACCTTTGGGCATTGAGATTCAATTTGAAGTTCTAATATGAGCAGAACTACTTGCTTGCTGAGTTATCGGAAATAAAAATTCTTTTTTTTCCCAAATTTCTTCAAGCAAAGCCAAATTTCAACAAACAAATATAAAGGAAGATTCATGCAATAGGCTCCTACCACATATAAATTATCCTAGGCAATAATCACAGCCATGGACTCCAACTAATTTGCAAATGCTAAACATTTTCAAACATGCATGAGTAACTTAGAAATCTGAATCACATATTTAAAAGACAGACAGCTTGATCCCACTGACTGCTGGTGAAACTTAAGATATGTCTTTCTGAATTAGTGGTATCCAAG
This sequence comes from Nesoenas mayeri, assembly GCF_963082525.1. NCBI lineage: Eukaryota > Metazoa > Chordata > Aves > Columbiformes > Columbidae > Nesoenas > Nesoenas mayeri. The sequence continues at coordinate 79,828,537 of NC_137544.1, read as the reverse complement.
CAGAAATATCAGCCTGGCCAAGGTTCATTCTGCCTTGCCTGGTCCTGCCTCTGATCACACACTCTGTTTCCCAGCTAGGGTACACTTCTTCATGTCAGTGAAGCTCTACTATCATCTTCCCTGAAAACCCCTGAAACCTGTCCCTTTGTCCAGAAAACTTAAAGGTATTGCATACCCCCCATAAGTAATTACAGGCATATCTATGTCTATGCAAGTTTCTGTGGAAATTTCCCAGTCTCCAACTGAGCAAAAGCATGTGACTGTACAGTGCCATGTGTATGTATTAGATGAGGTCTGAAAGCTGGAGAGCCATGTCCCAGTTACTCTGCATTGTGCAAACATGGCTCTGACTACAGTCTTATTTTGCAGCCATCTTGCATTGCTCTTCATGATTCTGTTATACATCAAGAAAGAACACAATTCTAAAATGTATTTTAAATAAAGTTTAAAATAAAACTAGCTGATGTCACCAAAAACATCAGAAAATAACTTTTAAATATACTTTTTTTTTTTTTTAGAGAAAATATTAACACAGCTGTTCAAGAGGTACTTGATAACTCAGACACACTCTATAACAGCTGAGAGACACTTCAACTGAATGGGAAATTGGGACTTAGAAAGACTTCATAACCAAAGGAAACAGCTTTATATTGTGACATAAAGGGGAAGCCCACTATAACAGCCTCCTCTTAGACTGCACTTTCCTCCAAAGACTGCAAAGACTTGACAGCAGAAGAGGAAAGAAGCCTCAGTTCTCAGCATGCTTCCCTCCCTCAGCTGTGTACCCAGCTATCGCACCTCCTCTGGGATGAGGGAAGCCAGAAGGTTATCTGCTCAAATGTGACTACTGATTTTTCTTCAGAGGCTTAACCTTTATTTTCTGCAAAATGTCTTAAAACTAACACTTTAGGCTTATTACTACACAAAAAACTGCCAGAAATTAGCAGAGAGTCTGCCTCTGTAGTAGCTAGAGGTGTAAAAGTGAACGTGTAACTATCATTTCTTTCATGCTGTGAGCAAGAGTTACTCCTTTTGAATTAAGGTCTCAGTTCAGGTCCTACCAGGGAAACAAGCTTTGCATGTGATTGAGGTTCATACACAGCCAACCCTCAGAGCTGGCACTGCTTTAAAGTCTCTAACACTTTCCAATATTCCCCACAGATCAAGATCTATGATGGCTGCCTGAATAACAGAAATATGGGAAGCAGAACCAAAAAGAAAATAAATACTTCTCCATGCATTGAAAACTAAATACCAGCTTTCAGACTTTGGGTTCCTCACAAAGTCCTTGATAACACCAACAGCTCCAACGCATAAGCCTTCATTGTCACCAGCTGACAATGCAGACAAAACCTCATTTGAAAGGATGCAGAAAGAGAAACATGGTTTTTGTGCACATATCCCAAGAAATGTGTAAATGTTCTTTATTTTACTTCCTCATTATTTCCATTTAGCTTCTTCTAATGAAAACTCCCAAACCTGAAAGATTTACTTTTAAAGACTTTTCTTCGCCCCTTTCCACATTAAAAACCATTAAGTGAGAACAAAAGAAGGGAAAACAAATGGGCAAGAGTGGATTAAAAGGGGTGGAGAGACAAAGGAATTGATGGAACAGAAGGCAGATGATCTGAATCATTCTGTACTTCATGGCTACCAAGTTACATGACTAGGAGCAAGTTATCCATCACCTGTTACAAAGTTACATTTAAAATCATCAAAATTTCTTCAGTGGTAAATTTTGATCGTTAAGCATTGATATCTGCAAACCTTCTTTAGGTTATTGAAGACAATTAGCTAAAAACGATACAGACAAACAAAAAAGCCACAAGTTACTCTTCAGCTCTCCCACTGAAGTCCTATGCAAATGGCCTGAAGCTCGTCAACCCTAATGCCTAAGCATCGAACAGGAGCTTTGGGTGTTAGCATTTCTGATAAATGGCAGGTGTGCTTCCTGTCTTTCATCTTCTCTATGTTTCAGATGGCCTGCTAGTAATTTTTTCTTCTCATCTTTCGTCTCCACATAGAATTTCCATTTCAACTCCTAAGGGCAAAGCCTACTGTCTTAATGAGTATTTGTACAGTACACATGTGCTAGGACTATAGTTCTATTTGGGATTTGTGTGATAGTAAAATAACCAAGGTTTTGCTAAGACTGTAGGGTAAGCCTTGCCCATGTATTAGCCTGTCACCGAGTCTTGGTCACTGTGTCCTAAGAACTGCAGATATGTTAAAGCACCAACATGTTTTCCTTCTAGCTTACGAGCACTGTTTTACTTCTTACAGAAAAGAGACTGCAACAAGCAAGGGTGAGCACTGAGATCTGGCTGCAAATGAGACACATCCAGAGCATGCTGCCAAACACAGGAGCTAGAGAACATGCCCAATTTCCACATCTGTACTGAACAAAAATTGTGTTTTCTAGGGTGCTTTAAACTTTAGTTTCCTTTGACCTTACAGGGTGCTGTGCATAATACTCAGTACAAATACACCCTGGAGAAGTGAAGAGCACCGGCAGGGACATCACCTCCTTCTGTGAATGCCCACATCTTGGCATGAGGCTGAAGGGTGCTCCGTCTAGTCCAGATAAACCTCTGTACCCTTGCTAAGTGGGCACTCCTGGCACAGATTCATTGGGCTGGGATGTGAGGGAGCAGGACTGAGGATTGCCCCTTACCCATTATCTCACAGCTTCTTTACTTCTAAGACAGATGGTGAGCACCTATGCATGCAGCACAACTTCGCAGCCTCTCGAACAGGAGCAGCCTGTTACTGCTCAAGGGTACCAAAATTAAGGGGTTTATAGACTTAAAGAGAAGGAGGACAGGGACTAAATCTCTCTTTGCCAAGATTCTTGGCTATGGGACCCCAGTACCATACAGATAGGGCAGCCTGACTCCTACCAGTGCTCAGATGCAGAGCTGTGGTTATGGGAAATGTCTCTGCTTTCTCTGGGCTTGTGTGTCCTGTCTTTCCTTGTCACACTGCCCATGCACTGGCTGGAGAGACTCAGTCCTCCCAGTCACACTGGAAATTCCTCTGCTCCTGCACAGTGCTCCTGAAATTCAGCATGATACATGGAGGGACACAACACAACACTCTTCTGCTGCTCTGTGCTCCATGCTACAGCACACTCAATCAAAGGTGAACCTTGCCAAACAACATCTCTACCCATCTGGTTCTAAGGCTTTCCTAAAGCAGAGAAGAAATTGTGGTACTATTTTGAGTGCTGGCTTTGACAAAACAGAGAAACTATGCCTAGGTTTTTGCCTGAGTAGTAAATCATTGTTACTGCTGCCAAAATGCAGGCACAGCAGAATAATGGCACCCAGACTGGCTCCCACTGGAGATTTTTGCCCAATAACAGATGTGTGTATGAATATGTAATGAAATGCCTAACAAGGGAAGCCAATGGTACAAATTAATGACAATAAAAATAACAAGCAACATCAAGAAAAACATGTCGCACTAAATGATGTCAGATGGTTGGTGCTTAAGCCATGTATGGGGCATCAGTGGAGTTGCCTCAGCTATGAGATTTAAGGGCCTGCTTCTCCACTGCTTTGTGGTTTGTAGCGTTGCTATTGCCAGTGAAAGCAGGCATGACACAAAACCATTGTGACTTAGTGGCATTTTTCAGTTATAAGAGATGATAAAAAATCTGACCCAAGAAGCCTGCCACCACTTCTGGCATGACTGTGTCAAGCTAATTGTTTGCTCTGTCTCTGCTGGTTAATTGCAGAAAGAACAGCTTTGCTCTTGAATTCTCTCTGCCCAGTTGGCATCAAAACCTCACATGAACACAGACATGTTTGATAATTATCCAGAGAAATCATGGCAAGGAGGGTGGAAAGCAAAATGCTGCTCTTGTTACTCATCTTATTTGACAATAGAGAAGGAAAACTGAATGAAATACTCAAAGAAGGAGGACAAAAAGGCTGCCACTTTGAAAAAAAAGCAGAAAGCTCCAGATGGTTGTCACTTCACAGAGCTGCCTCAGCTGTTTGTGACACATAGCCTGCATTAGTGTCAAGCTGTCAGAAACACAGTTTGAAATGGTCAACTGGCATTATAAATGAAGTCCTTGAATGTACACAGTGAAGTGTCAAATACAACCTTAACACTTCATCTCCTGAGACTGAATCTACTATTGCAAAATACCTACACTCAAGTATTTCAAAAAGGATTGTAAAGGGCAAAGTACTATTCAACCTATAGGATTACAAACACTGGAATACTGACCAATCATATTCACAGAATATACATCACTAGCGATTTTATTTGTGCTCTTATTTACATACATGTTTCCTTGTATATGGTCTGGCCCTTACAGTTTTAACAGTAACTAAGCTCATTTACAGCTCTTCTATTTTACACAGAAGTTTTTTCTCAAATACTTAGTTGTGCCTTTTACAGTTTCAAGAAGTGCAAGGTGAAAGTACAGAGATTCTACACAATATGTATTGACTGAGGATATCTGCAAAGAAAGTAGCTACGAAGTGATTAATCAATGCCTTTCATTCCATAATGGAAGACATGATCTGCACCATTAAGAAAGTAGTTCATGAGTACCATGTAGGACAACAGCTCTGAGTTGTGTCACTCACAGCAGGGGTTTAGTCAGGAATAATTACCCAAGGGACCAGCCACAAAAGCAGACTCATTTCATAGAAGCCACCAAAGGATAATCAACTCGCAGTGAATTTTGTTGACTACTCATGCAGAATGAATCTAAATAGGCATTCCAGTGGTAAAAGGCTCTAAAACTTGTTTCAAAGCTGTGAAGTTAACTTGTCTTTCAGCTTTACAATGGTGCTTCTCATATTCAGCAGAGGATGCAAACAAACAATGAAAAATATGAAACCCTGCTGTTTGCCTATGGAATTTCTGAAAGATATTTAGGATCTTGAAAGAGTAGCAATTGATACATTCAGAGAATGAAATCTTTGCTTAATTCCACAACAGCAAAATTTCTGAATAGGTAGGAGAAAATTAAGGGTAATATACCAACATGTCAAGGTAAAAAGCCCTTAGGAGAAAAAAAGAAAAAAAAAAAAAAAAAAAAGAGGTAACTCAGAAGATCAGAAGACAGCACATCATCAACTTCAAGCATTAGACTCTGCCAAGGTGCAACCAAGGCTGACACTTCCCCACCTGGCCAATGACCTCCTTCCCAGCAGGAGCCTGCACTGGGGTTGTCTGCACAAAGCTTTCTGCATCTCAGCCACTCACTATGTGTGTTACCTGAAGAAAAAAAACAAAGAAACAAACAAAACAAAACCACAAAAACCCAAACCAAACACAAAAAAACCCCATATATGCCATCATAGTTTGGGTATAATCCTGTTTGTAAGTTTCCACTTGAGTAAAACATACCCAGATAAGTGCAATCCAAAGAACCGCAGGTTCTAACAACAATAATATCATGGCTATTACCCTTTTTTACTCTCCTGGAAAGGGCTGGATCCTACATAATGCTGAGCAGTTTGGCTGCAAACCAACAAAGGACTCAAAAGAGTGTTGAGCTTAAGGCTATGGGCAATCTACAAGTGGGTTATTTGCATACTTACAAAAAGTAGGTGATTATGTTTGATGGAGGCAACATTTGTTAGTTATTCTTTTTGCACTGCAGACTTGAAAGCATGAAGTTTCTCATCAGTCTGACAAATACTTTTACTTTAAAGTAATACAAAATATGAGGAAAGAAAAGATAAAGTCTTCCAGAAGAATCACAAACAATATGCAGTTTTTCTTAGATTATGTACATGTATTAAATGCATCATCTTCTTTACAGTAACCTTTACAGGGGAACAAAACCAGAAAACTACATAGACTGGTATGTCCTTTGCTACCCTCTAGCCGCACTTCAGTTCTGGCTTCAGTTCTGGTTGGCATCTCTGGAAGAAATACAAACTGCAGTACATATAGAAATTATAATAATTATAGCTGACATCTGTGAAACCGGGGTGCTTTTATCACATAAGCCCAAACAGCTAACACTCAGGGGATAAGAAATCAGGATTCAGAGTTACACACCACTGCAAAATGAGCTATCGGCTCCATGTAGTAGGATTGAAACTGGAAGATATACAGCAGAGAATAAACCTGCTTCCACAGGGGATTGCACTGGATGACCTGACAGGGCATCTGTTTCCATCAGCAATTCTCATTCATTCATTCATTATATTGCTTCATGTGACTGTCCTGAATCCTGTACTGAACCTAGCACCTGTAATCTACCCTGGGCTTGAACCCTGGGCTTTTAAAAAGCAAATCCTTTGAAAGAAATTTGCTTATTTTCGTAAGACAGCTCCAGGGTTTTTTTAATCTAGGAATCTTAAAAGGTTCCCTAAGCTTATGGAGGACTAGGGCTGCGCTGTACTGACTTTCCACTATTTTCCTTAGCAGAAGAGTTTGTATTTTCTCCAGTCTTGCTTTCTGCAGTGTCTGTGTACATGCAGGCATGCATCGGTGCATGTACAGCTGTACAGGTATTATCAACTTAGAAACATTTTAATTGTAAAGGCTTCTATGCTTGATACATTGAGTTCAAAGAAAACATTCTGCTGCAGGAAATGAAATTATTTGAAAAATCAAGTAAAGAGAAAAGACATAAAGGTGAAATATCAAGTGGCGTAATCTGTACAGCACAGTCTTATTCTGCTAAGAAGCATTAACTGTAGCAACAAATAAAGATCAGCTAATAGTTAACAATGCCTTTGTTATTTCTTAGGTGCTAGAATTCTTGTACATAATGAAATAAATCTGCAGATTAAATTAAACACTAGCAAGAAAAAACTTTATAAAAGGAGAAAGATTAAAGCATAAGTAAACTTTCAAAATTTCATGTGCTTTCCCAGATACCTGACCTTTGCCACTTTGAAACCATTTTCCACATAGACAGTCAGGAGTGTGCCAGTGACGTCTAATTCATGATATTTCACAAATTAAAATTTTTACAGTTCCTCTGCTTTGGAAAATCTACAATACCATCACCAGGTTCTTTCTCTGTCTTTTACAGTAAGCTAATTTTTCGTGGACACTAGCCTGGATTACTTTTGGTCTATATTGTTCTTTCTTTCTTTTCTCTTAGTGATGAGATTTCATTTCCACATCACCAGGATTTAAAATTCTTTGTCATTCGCCCTTACTCAAGCTTTGTGTCCATGTCTCAGTCACCTTTATATAAGGCAGAGGTCTCTTAACTATTCCCTTACTGTTACTTTGTATGGTTGATCTCCACTGTGTTACAAGATTCAAATACTGTTCTGATGTCCTAACAAGTTCAAAACTCTATAGTTTGCTTTTCATTATGCCTTCACTGAATAAACTCTAGCTTCAGTTACGCCCACAGCTGTTTAGAACATCGATGAGAGAAAAGATTAGGTTCATCAGCTGGTTTAGAAGTTGCTTAGGTGTATATTGTGACGTTATCTTGAGTACTAGAGATAAAATCTTTCAAATAATAGGTATAAAAGGATCAAATTAAAAAAGAGTATTTCTGGAAAGTACTCAATTACTTTCAAGCCTCTACTAGGCATTTTCATTATATGTGCTTCATAATTTCCAATTCAAAAATTATAACAAACCATTTGCTATTGATTCACTACATACAATTTAATGTAGAGAAAATATTTGGTTTTATTTAAATATGATGACCTACTGAATTATTGAGTGTGCTTAAGGAAGGCAAATATTAGTTTTTTATGAACTTAGTGAATACCCTTCTATTTGAATCAAACAGTCCTAAGGTATACAGTTTCATGAATTTCTGAATCCTTTATACCAGGACAAAGATACATGTTCTGCTGCAGCTGTTTGTGATTATCTGGCACAGTATAATTTATGCTTTAAGACAGTCTGATCAGACATAAACGTTAAATGCTGATAAAGCCTCTGTGAGCTCTCTAGAATATTCAAATCTTACATTAGATATAAGATCCCATGTCATGAGATGGCTTTTAAAAAATTATTTTGGTTTTATTTTGGTGTTCTGTCATCTGATTTAACCTTGATGCTGGTGTAAATGTGTTGAGCCTGGACTGATATCATGCTGGTTTTATGTCAGTGTGACCTCACAGAGTCAGATTTACTGCCACCTTGCAGCTGTTTTGCTCTATTTCTGCAATGCAAAACAGCTTTTAACCCTGTTTCAGTAACTACTTTAGCAGAGTTTACAACTGCCTTGAATAAGAAAGCTGCACAAATATACATGCCAATGGCACTAGTGAAGAGATTGCTGATTATTTACATAATGTGAACTAAGAGTCATGTCCTTTATGTTCAACTATACACATAAGGTGATTTTTCAGTGAAATGTTTTCATCTCCATAGTATTATTTTTAAACACAACACAGTTTTCTTTAATTGTTCTTTATTTACACACTATGGATTTCTCTGGTAATAACTGGAAGCTGAAATCCTGGACCCCTAAAAATCAAAGTCCAAGGAACAGCTCCAGTTGCACTTAATAGTACTTTACTCAGAAATGCAATAAGCATTCAGAAGAAGCCTTGCAAATCTTCCCAAAATATCTGCAGGTATTGTCTTCTTGTAAGAATGCATAGAGTATAGAGAGCAGAGAATTATTTAGTTTGTTCAATCTGACTGAAATTCTTAGACTGTTTGGACTGAATTACAAAACATGCTATCTCTTGAGGAGGTGGCAGCACAACAGATAGATAACCAGAAATTCTGTCTATAAAGATATCATTTACATCACTACAGAAGTTTTTTGTTTATTGTTCTTTTAGGTCAAAGCAGTGGCATATTAAGTTGTAATGAACTCAGCCCAAACAGAGCCAACAGAGCGAGTTTTTCTTCATCTACACTAGCGCACTTTCGGTGATGTCAAGCCAAAAAGCCATCATATACTTTCAAATTGAATCAAAGACTAATCCAAGTCATACCAGGTTCTGAGTTCACATTCAAAGTGCTGTTTTTCACACTTGATTATAACTGCTATGTTCATAAATAATTGGACTGCAAGGTCCATAAATAATTTGTCTCAGCAGCCTCTGTGTCAGATTTGCTCAATTATTAATAGAATTACACATTTCATAACTGCCACTCCTGCAAAGTCACTCTCGGGCAACAAAAAGTCAAAGCATTGCCACTTCTGGCTGATGAACAAAGTGACACTGATGAAGGTCCTGAGGGCCAAGGTGAAAATTCCTTTTATTATACAAGGACTTGAATTCAAAATCAAGATCTCCAGATCACCATATGATTCCAGAATTCAGTGCTTTATAAATCAGACTCAGAAACAAAGTACAGCAAAGTTCATGTCTGCATAGTAATAATCTATATATTGACCTTGCTTCTGACATAGTAAATAATTCAAAACAAATAGCTACCTATTAATCCCATAGTCACAAAAGCAGAGAATACAGGCTGACTGGCAACATCTGTTGTATGCCACATGTTTAAAAAACGTAATCCAACTACAGTTCAACAAATCTTGTCTTCAAACTAAATGGGCAAAGAAATGCCAGCATGTGCTGGTTTGTGGGCTTCTCCATTCTATATGATTAAATACCTAATAAGCATTTACAATGAGCAATGGATATTAATAGGCTAATATATCAACAACAATAAAATCGTCTTAATAGGCTTGTATCACAGGCTTTCTCAAGACAACTGTAGCATTTTACATACACATATTTCTGTAGTATTCATTACTGCAATTTGTGGTAATCTATCAAGTGCGATAATCAAACATCTATGAGTTACCCTATCAAGGAGATTCTCACAGTTCAAGCATCTTGCCCGCTATCTCATTGAAATAAATATTCCAGACCATATTTGCTACTGGGGTGCATCTCACATAATCAGAATCCAAACTTTAGCAGACGAAAGAGGTGCACTTTGCAACATCTCTGATATGGTACAGGATTCCTACTGATTACTTACTGTGGATTGTTTCTAAGCTTACCATTCTCACTGTCACCTTTCATTCAGGAAATTCCTTGAAATTACTCTTGTGGAAAATATTTAATAGAGACCAGTGTACAGCTACAGGGGATGGGGGGGGAAAGTGCTTTACAGCTACCTATACGTATGATTTAGTCCAAGAAGTTGTTTCATGTAGCTAAATGCTGTGGTAATACTCACCAAGATGGGCAAGACTGTCATCTGGTATATTTTATTCACTAAACAGGATCTTGATCTGGAGACACAGTTGTGTTTGTGTCTTTTCAACACTTAAAACTCTGGAAGACATTCACATAATTCCACACCTGTCTAGCCAGTAAACAAAATCCTTTCCTGAAAACCAAGGTATGAGCTCTTGCTACTTAATTCTGGCAGAGAAGAAACTGCTTTCGTCTTCATTAATTAAACTTAATGATTCCCCTGGGGAGAGGAGGTGTTTGGAAAATTACTGTTTCATATTAATACTTTCTTTAAGAATGCATTATTTGTACTTGTAATTTATAAATTTCATTCAGGAATGTGAATTTAGTTCACTGCTGGTTCCAACAGAGTCTAGCTATGATGGTAGCTACCAGCACGAGGATAAGAACCATGCTTGGTGAAATCAAATGATGCTGCATGCTGGGAGAATGAAGTAACATGCTATCTTTTATACAAGGGAAAACTGAGGTACAAAGGAATTAGATGACTTTGTTATGATCACATCAGATGACAAAGGCAGGAATAGATGAAAAAATGTTCTGGCTTTAAGACCTATGTCTTAGTTACAGGAAAAAAAAATCTCAGTCTTTTAAAGGATAATACAGAGTATGTGCCTTCAGAAATGTGTTTCAGATGAATAGTTTTCACTAAAGATTGCAAACAAAATATAGAAACTCTTTATTGAAAACTGGTATTTGAGTCGTAATAAACTATAATAAACTAATAACTAACCTTCTTATTAAACTGAAGACAACATTTTTTTCTTCTGGTTCAACTACCCTGCTCTTAAGTATACTACTCAACTCCCAGTTCAGCAAGTAATAAACAGGCTTTTTTTTCCCTGCAATTCAACAAGATACATTTACAGCATACTCTGCTTATCCATGAACATACTTTCATTGCCCATTCCCTTGTAAACTTTCATTTACATAATTGCTTACAATTTTGTTCTAAAACTCCCATTTTATTAAACTCATATTTGGACAATTTTGCCACCTTAAAAATAATGAAACTTTTGGTTCACCCAGTGCCAAAAAGAGTGATACACCACTCCTCAATTTTTCAGAATCATTACTTTACCTTTGCACTAACCAAAATAAACATGCAGTTCCCAGCTCTACTTCCCAGCTAAGTTCTCAATTTGAACCCCTCTCCGTTGGAAAAATCCTAGATTTTCCTTTTCTAACATGCCTTCTGGCTTCCTCTAATTCAGATTCTGTTAGACTCTGGATCTCAACACTCAGGCTTCAGCCTGGGGTTAATGGAAATGAACAGTTACTTCATAAGTGCTATTTTTGCCATGTGTTGCTAAAGATACCTTCTTTTCAACGTCCTATTGATTTCAAGGGCACCTTCCTCAATTAAACCCCATCCCAGCTGATGTCAGTCTCAGGTCAAAGAGCTAAACTTCATCTGCACATATTGCTTTTCTTCCTCAGCCTAGCAATATAGTGAGTACTGATGCCAGCTTTTCCACCTTAGACTGCTTAGGAACAGGAATGCATTCTTCATAATTCTGGTGTTGTTGCAGGATCACTGCAGAACACTGCTGAAAAAATTAATTTATTTTACTCTGTATGTAAAGTTGGTATAACATTTGCTGAGTAGAGCACTGTGAGTCACTGCAGTGCATACAAACTGAATTTTTACTTTGGCCTCCTCCAGCCAGCAGTTTACCTACTCTAAACATGTTTTGAAACTAGGAAGTCTATCTGCCATAGAAGCATCACACTCCTGTGCTTGCCATCCTTTACAGGTCTGACAGGAAAGGTATGTATGATTTTTGTTTTGTTTTGGACAGCAACACTAGGAGACACAGGAACAGAGCTTGGCCTGTGGTTACCCCAAATATGGAGCTAGAAATGTGCCTCATTGCTGATGATCTGACACTGACCCTGTGTCCTCCACAGAACATAAGTATTCCCACTTTGGTGGGAACTACAGATGGAGCTGGAGCACTCAACCAAAGAACCATGCCTTAGCAGTAACTCCAACCATTATAAACTTTGCAGCTTTATACTACACTTTGGATCTGCTCATTTCCAGTCTATGGAAAAGTAGTGCTGAACCGCATCTTGCTCCAGATCTGTCTCAGATACTTGTAATTTCCATGTCCTCACAGGAGTCCAGGATACAGAAATAAAAAAGCACCATCTCCTCCCCAGGCAACCATAAACACAACTCACCAGACAAGTACGAACAAGTTACACTTGTATTGGACATGTATTCTTCATCAAGATTAGTAGATTCAAAAGCCAGATGGGAACAATGTTATTATGCACTCCGTCCTTCCACCTAACACTTGGCCTTTCCCTGAATTCGTGATGTCAAATCTAATTGCTGTGCTTTGATCTTAATTTTTGTATTTCCAGTGGCAAAGAACATATCAAAAGCCTATGTGAGCTGTTCCAATGGTTAATTAAGTTCTCAGCTAAATGTATTGCCTGAATTTGTCTTGTTTCAGCTTCCACATGCTGGATCTTATTATACTCGTCTCTGTGTATGACACCAAAGAAAATTTTTTTATCCATTTTCTGTTTACAGAACATCTTGTGCATACTGTGACCAAATCACCACTGAAATTTTGCTCTAAAAAATTTTATTTACTTAGGTCAGGTAATCTGTCACTTTAAGCACATTATCTATATTGGTTAAGATACTGGTAATTCGTGCAGCTTCTCTTTGAAGCCTCTCAATTTTTTCTTGAAATTAGAAAACCAGAGCTAAGCACAGAGTTTGGTAAGTTAACAAAATATAGGAAGACCAGAGCTCTCTGCTCTGTGCTCTAGGCCTTCAGATCACACTAACCTTCAGGGTTTCAGGGGTATCTGTCTTCCCAAAAGTGCACTACAAAGAGGGAAGTCAAATGTACGGAGGCTTGATTTCACACAATTTTCATGGTTACAGGCCTGCATATACACATGGTATTTTCACCAGCAATAAAGTTCAATTGATTCACCAACCTCAGGCACATGTTGCACACATGAAGAGTTAAATGCTTCAGGACCTGGTGTCCAAATTGCAAGTGAAGTGTTCTAGGCAATGCCCTGAAGTGTGAGTTCAACCTTGCTTCCACCAGAAGAGGTTCACTAAGAACAGCAGTGATATGCCTGGGTATGTACATCAAGTTTCCAACTGCAGATATGAGGTAAATACACTCCTAAAGAGTACTCCCCTCCAGCTCACAGAGTCACTAATGTAGATGCACATGGTAAGATCCCAGGTTTCTTTCTGAAGCGCAGATTCCTCAGACTGAGGCCTCCATCCATTACATTTCACTGAAATGGGGATTTACTTAAAGCAGACCTGTTTAACTATTCAGTTCATGAGCAACCAACTGTCCTTGAGACACTATCCAATACTGTCAGTTAATTCACCTCACCAAGAAAGCAAATGCTTCTTGATTGGCTTCCTGCTGAAGATTCTGTGAAGCCACCCCCCTTCAATTTCCTCCAGTTAGCAATAATTTAGTTTTGAAGCTATAAGAAATCATTTCAGGCTTCTTAAACTTCATGGGTATGGTGACAACTCTTCCCTTTGAGAGACTGATGAACAAAATGTTGGAATTCTTAATTATACCTTGTAAGGAATTTGTGAAGTAAAAGAACAATTTATTCTGTTCTTTGAAGTATAGATAAAGTGAAAGACATCCTGTGGAAGCCCTGGAAGTTACAGGAAGATGTTAAGCTAGGTAGGTATATTACATTAATTAATATGAATTTAACAGTATAAGACCCGAATCATACACCATTTACAGCCAAACATGTAACTTCAAAAGGGCCTAGTGTGAAGGAGCCAAGCCACAAATCACCCTAACTCCCAAAATATTGTTTGTGCACTAAACAACTCTTGGACTTGTTTATTTGTTTCTATCTGGTTTTCTCTAGATAAGATAGTTTGTTGTCAAAAAATATCCTAAAAAGACAGCAAGTTGTTGCCTTACATGGTCTCAGCAGACTTACTACTGACAAATCTTTGATTAAAAGAAGCGAAAACAGAAACAGTTCTTCCTCCTCTCTAAAAGTAGTGGTAAATGTTGACATATTCTGTGGTTACAATAAAAAACCACAACTTTATAATTTTAGGTTATCAGAGGTAAATGGAAAAGGAGGCCTTGTGATCTGTTACGCATACAAGTAAAAAGTTGCTTTTCAGCAAGCCCAAGTCAGACTTTATGTTGTATTTCTCCTTATTAATCTCTGAGGTGAAACCGTACACAAGTTTTAGAGCAGAGAAATCCTTCTACCTTCAGTACAGTTATTCTTCTTTTCTACCAGTACCCAAAATAATTTTTTTTCATTCATTCATTCTGTTCACAAACCAGGAATTAATCACATTACAAAAATGTCCACAATACCTTCGTGCTTATATAGACATTTATTATTTGAAAACTGGTTTGATTTTCTACTGCAAATGCCTAAAAGCAGAAATCTGTAAGCACGATTGCCTCCTTCCTCAGGCCTAGTGTGCATATCATACTCATACAAGTTCACAAAACAAGTCAAAAAGAGCAAGCACCTCTCTTCTTGCCACATAATGGCTAATCACAGCCACAGACCATTTTGCCCAATGAGATACTATGGGGAGAAAATGTGGTGCTTAAATATAATGCATGACATAAGAAGTTTAAACATAAAAAAAAAAATTAGAAAAAATCATTAAACCCAAGCTTATCCTAGCTTACTTTAGTATTTCTTTGGTAAAATAACAACATGTAAGTTAGTAAATTAAAATTGTTTAACTTCTATTAATTTTAGAAAGTGAGGCAAAATGAAGCATCTTTTACATGCTTAATATGCCTCCTATTTTTACCTCACACAGCTCAGGAGGCAGTTACTATAGTATCCAGGCACAGCACTGGATCACTTCATGTGTTTTTCAGCAGATGGACCTGGTCTGCTCTGTCACCAAGGAAGCACCATATCTGGAAAGAGAACTTTTTCTGTATTTGCTTAATTTTAAGCTTAAAGGTATAATAAACTTTTCTCTTGTAGTTACAATACCTTATGTCCACAGTGGGCTACCTTCTCATGAATAGGTAGTTCACTTGTACTGTGAGTTTCATGCTGCTTTTAAGACAGCAGCCCCACCCTGGTTATCTATAGTGCATCAGCCAAGGGCTCACAGAGAAATGTTTTGTCTTTAGTACTTGGTGACTCAATTACTAAATATTCACTAAATGAAGTAAAACTGTTTTAGTAGTAGTAGTAGTAGTAGTCATTGTATATTTTCATCCAATAATATTATAATTTTCTTTTGAAATTTGGAGGAAACACTATGTAATCATAAATGCGAGAAAGAACTATTATTAGGTAACCAGTCAGATGAGAGGTGTCTAGGAGACATTTTGACCCTCAAAATGCAATCAGTAAGTTATTGAATACCCCACTGCTTTAACCATGAACTTTGTCACATCATAATATCTAGAGGAATAGATGCTCTAACAAATGTAGAACAATGATGGAAGGAGCAGGCAAAAGCTGCAGCTGGGCTGTGAAGAAGAATGTTGTTAAGAGAAACTTTACTGCCTGATACTGCAATAATACAAACAACAATTGTTCCAAGGAAATTACTTTCTATAATCATATTTTGTCATCATAAGATTGCTGTACCATGAGAGTCTCCTTTACAAAAAAATGGTTATAGTCTTCTTTTTTTTTTTTTTTTGTGCTTTGGCCATTAGGGGTGAAAACTACTTACTCTCTCTAAACCCTAAATTAACTCATCCTCCCACACACTGATCCAAGTAATCACAGCAGAACCCCTTCTAATGTAGCTTTCTAGGGTCAAAAGGTTTGCAGGGATGGAGGACATGGAGTAGGGGAAGGACAGTGGTGGGTCAAATTCCTTCTTATTCTGGTAGTGTATTGATTAATGCATTTAAGGCTTTTAAAAAACATATTGTGACTGAGCACTTGAATTCACCTTTGAAATAAATATTTTCAGCAGGTATTTGAGGGGGGCTGATCAATGAAGAAGGAGTAGGCAGGAAACTGGCACTAATACAAGAATATCTAACTGGCTGAGAGAGAGCATATTTGTCTGGTAGAGATCATCATCTCTGTGACCAGGAATGACTTTATCATACTTGAAGTATTAACATACAGCCTACAAATAACACATGTACTTAGTGGTAACTTGTTAATAATAAGGCAGCAGGGAAGTCAGCTGGAACATCTATGGTAGAAGCCATAGGAACAGTCTGCTCATCAAGATCATAGCCAGACCAGATGCCATATTTGTCAACACGTATCTATAACTGTGATCTCTGCCATTTTATTATACCTAAAGCAACAGAGGACAAAGAAGTCAATACTGTTCAGTAACCGAGGCTGAGGCTGACTATTTACAATGATGAAAAATTTGAAAGCATTTATACCAAAGCCAGCCTTACCAGATTGGAGCTTTACTTTTCTTTGAGGACGTAAGAGGACTTGAAGACACTCCACCTGAAGGAGGAAGTATTTTTAATTGAACCTTTTTGTTCTTGGGTTTTTTTGACAGTTGTTTTGTTAAGTTTTTGGTTTTATTTTTGGTTTGGTCTGTTTGGGTGTGGGTGTTTTGTTGTTTTTTGTTTGGTTTTGGTTTTGTGGTTCATTTTTTTTCTACAACCAGAGCATAGCCAAGTCTCCCAGGTGACAGCTTCTAGAAATTATGTTTGTATTTTATCAAAAATTAGGAAAAGATGCTACCTGACTAAAACATTGTCTGTAGATAACAATATATGTCTCACTTTTTTGCACAGTAATAACCTTTTGTCTTTTTCATGTCCTTGATTTTATTTTTTACAGAAGGTCTTCATTTTACCAGTATCACCAAAGCAATACTTTTAGCCCATGAAGGTTTCTTAGCCTTCACAATTGTAAAAAGATTTAAATGTTATTGGCCTTTTCTCAATGCAGTCCTGCTACTCTTGCAGGACTCTGCGCATCATTTGAACTTTCCTTGATGCTTCAGTTGAAAAGGTTCTGGTCTGTAAGTTTTATTACATTTCTCCCTGTAAGTTTTTATTACCCCAGAGTTGTTCTCCTTATTTTCACTGAGGTTCAGAAAACCTAAAAGTCAGCTTTGAGAAAAAACAGATTCCAAAATTAACAGCTCAAAAAGGTTTTTTGAGTTTCACATACATGACTAAATTCTTACATGACTTAATTCTCCAAAATTTGGACCCCATGTAGTCATTTACAGTTGTACAAAGCTCACTAATGCTTCCGCATTTTTGTGTAAATCAAAGTATGTATGCCAAGATGAATAATAAAGATAGCTTTGTGTATGTTTAATTTATCATATCAATTCTTTACTAAAGGTTCTTGTAACAGAAGTGCCCAGAGAATAATGTAGTAAGAAGTCCCATAAGATAGAAGAGAGAGCTGTCATTTCTGAAAGTTCCTAGGTTCTCTTGCCAGAAAGAACATCTGTCTGAAAGAACAAAAATCATCTCAGAAAGATAATATCACAGAACTCTCAAATTTAAGATGTTATGCTGCCTATTTTCTGTGTAAAGACATATGTCACATCTGTAATCATAGTATCACAGTATGTTTGGGATTGGAAGGGACCTCAAAAGATCATCTAGCCCAATCCCCCTGCTGCAGCAGGAACGCCTAGGTGAGGTCGCACAGGAACATGTCCAGGCGGATTTTGAATGTCTCCAGAGAAGGAGACTCCACAACCTCCCTGGGCAGCCTGTTCCAGTGCTCTGTCACCCTTACTGAGAAGAAGTTTTTTTCTCAAATTTAAGTGGAACCTCTTGTGTTCCAGCTTGATCCCATTACCCCTTGTCCTATCATTGTTTGCCACCGAGAAGAGCCTGGCTCCATCCTCATGGCACTCACCCTTTATATATTTATAAACATTAATAAGGTCACTCCTCAGTCTCCTCCAAACTAAAGAGACCCAGCTCCCTCAGCCTTTCTTCATAAGGGAGATGCTCCACTCCCTTAATCATCTTTGTTGCCCTACACTGGACCCTCTCCAGCAGTTCCCTGTCCTTCTTGAACTGAGGGGCCCAGAACTGGACACAATATTCTAGATGTGGTCTCACCAGGGTGGAGTAGAGGGGAAGGAGGACCTCTCTCGATCTACTAACCACCCCTCTTCTAATACACCCCAGGATGCCATTGGCCTTCCTGGTCACAAGGGCATAGTGCTGGCTCATGGTCATCCTGTTGCCCACCAGGACCCCCAGGTCCCTTTCCCCTACACTGCTCTCTAATATGTATTTTCCCAACCTATACTGGAACCTGGGGTTGTTCCTGCCAAGATGCAGGACTCTACACTTTCCCTTGTTAAATTTCATTAGGTTATTCCCCATCCAACTCTCCAGCCTGTCCAGGTCCCGCTAGATGGCAGCACAGCCTTCTGGCGTGTCAGCCACTCCTCCCAGCTTAGTGTCATCAGCAAACTTGCTGATAGTACACTCTATTCCCTCGTCTAAATCGTTAATGAATGTATTGAATAATATCGGCCCCAGTACTGACCCCTGAGGCACTCCACTAGATACTAGCCTCCAACTAGACTCCGCACCATTGACTACCACTCTCTGGCTTCTCTCCTTAAGCCAGTTTGCAACCCACCTCACTACTCTATTGTCTAGACCACACCTCCTCAACTTAGCTGTGAGGATGCTGTGGGAGTCTGTGTCAAAGGCTTTACTGAAGTCAAGGTAGACCACATCCACCGCTCTGCCATCATCCATCCACCTTGTTACATTCTCATAAAAGGCTATGAGGTTGGTCAAGCATGACTTACCCTTGGCAAAGCCATGCTGACTGCCCCTAACAACCCTCTTATCCTTGATATGCCTTGAGATGGCACCAAGGATAAGCTGTTCCATCACTTTCCCAGGGACAGAGGTGAGGCTGACTGGTCTATAATTACCCAGGTCCTCCTTCCTGCCCTTTTTGAAGACTGGAGTGACATTTGCTTTCCTCCAATCCTCGGGCACCTCTCTCATTTCCCAAGACTTGGCAAAGATGTTGGAGAGCGGTCCAGCAATGACTTCAGCCAGCTCCCTCAGCACCTGCAGATGCATCCCATCTGGACCCATGGATTTATGGATGTCCAGACTATTTAATTGCTCCCTAACCCAGTCCTCATTGACTAAAGCAAACTCCTCCATTGACTTGTCCTCCTTCATTGTAAAACCCCGATGGATAATTGAGGGTTTTGATTTTTACCTTTTATTGAAATTTCTACAACTTGGAAAGGAGACATGCACATTCAAAACAAGCTTCATTTTATACTGAAACCCCAAAAGAGTAAATGAAACAGTAAAATCGACTGCAGTGGCACATAAAATCTGCCTCCTATTCAGAAGGCTCCTATCTCAACATGATAGTTGTTCCACAACAAAAATGTTACATTCACAGTGAAAAAGCATGATTTGCAAACGCATATAGGCATAATCACATAGAGAGCAAACACACTCTAAGGGCAAGTATAAAATTATGTTCCTTAAGGAAAAAAAACCCCACCCAATGTGTAAAAACAGAGGAAATATCTTCAAAACCCTAACAGGTATCTCTGCTCTTCAGTAGATAATGCATTTTACCTTCTCTCACCAATAGCAACCTGAAATAAAAACTCAGTCTTTACTTTTACAGCTGCAGAAGGAAATGTCAGCACTCACCTCAGCAACATCCATGATAATGTCTGTTTTTGTATACTGATGCTCCGCAACAACCAAAATTTTGAGTAGCTTTAATTTTGGTTAAAATAAGGCACTCAAATGATTGCTGAAATTAAACAATTCCTTACATGTTTCAGTCTCTATTCTATACATATATTTCTGTTGTTTGGCAAAGCTGTTTTGCAACCATAATCAGATTAGAGCCAAAGTTCTTCCAAAACTCTACTAAAATCACCTGTACTGTAAAACTGTAACTGATGAAATCGAGAGTGAAGTAACCTTCTAGTAAGTGCTCTACACAGAATACACTTATTCCACAAAGTGTCCATGTACTTAACCTTAATGTGATCCTTATTCCCTCACACTGGTGCTTGTGAAGGAGGCAACAAACTATAGCATTATGGAAACACGACAGATTTTGATGTTGATGACAAAAATACACGGAATTTATATCCTAATCTATGAGATACTCAAAATGTGAATGGTGTGCCTTCATATGCTGTTAAGCACATCTGCTCTGTTGGGTAGCACCACCAGTAAGCCAGGTGTAATGTAAATACAAAGACAAAGAACATGCATGTTTTGAAGAACAGAACTCAGCCACAAAGTCCACAGGTAGAAAAAGGGAGACCATGTATGATATATGTGTCTTTCTGTTTATTTTCATTTGGTTTAGGTGTAACACTTTTATTATGAACACAGTATTCATAGTTACAGAAAAAATATTTCTTCAGAGGGTTTTGAGCTAGAAAGGATTTTTCAAAGGTTTTTCTATGAGGTTTCCTTTTTGCATTTAGAACGATCCTCAAATTTAGATAGCAGCTATTCTAAGTCTCATTATTATACAGGTCATTCCTTCTCCCTACATCACTCCTTTTTATCAGCTCCGCTAGCCTAATGTATTCATACATTTTCATCTGTAGCTGTGGTACGCAGGGAAGTAATATTTAAATTAAGCCATTATGCCATTTTTCCTTACAAAGCCTTTTAACTGAAGTGGGCACAAGTCAAATCCCTCTAAGTTTTTTAAGTTCAGACTCAAGACCAGATCACAACATTGAAGCCAGTCTCTCAGATCAAAAAAGGTGCTTGCACAGGCTAGATGTGACAACCAAGGAAATTTTTGGAAGATCAACCTTTGATTTGATTACAAGCAACCTTCCCCCATATCCCATTTCTCAAATATACTTCATTTCAAGAATCTGTGTTGTAATGGAGGAGCTGTTGGCAAATGAAGAATATTGTAAATCATTCAGCCATAATGGAAGGTAAAAGCCACATTAAAATTCACAGTGCTTTTCTACAAGGATTTGTAGCAAAGATTTGGGTAACTAAGTTCACACATGTCTAAACTAAATCAGTCTCTGCTTTACCCCCATCCATTACTGCAGGGGAACAGAGCAGTGCCTAAATAATGCATAGGTGTTCCACAACTGCTCAGGACAGAAAATGGATACCAACGCAAATCAGTTCAGCCCACAAAAATGAAGCCAAGGACTGTATAATTTCAAATCATCATTTTGTCAGAACAAAAAGACGAACCTCTGCTCTGAAGTGGAAAAAAAATGCAGTGGACCATAGTGAGTCTTCAATAATGCATCTAAAACCAAAACACCTGACATAAGCAATATGAATTGCATTAATACTAGCTCAAGGTCTTGTGGGAATAAATTTTCCCCATTAGTGTAATACATGCACAGTGCCTAAAAGGTCTTTTACCCAGACACTGATTGAGCTTGACTTTGCTCATTTAGGAACTGGTCACTACTCCAACATTATGGAAATGAAAGAAAGTAGGAGACACAAGGAGCAGTCTCATCAAGAAAGCTGTATTATTGTAATGTCCTACTGGTTTTGCGAACTTTGAGTGATCCCTTATTGTTTCATACATTTCTCACCTTTTTATGCCCCGTCATTTTTCTTCTGCTCCATTTAATTATTTTTCTATTGTTCTGCTTCTGTTACAGAGTAATCTGATAGGAGACAGTTCTGCATGACAGGAACACAAATTGCACGAAGTTAGATGCAGCTTTGGTGCAACATTATTCCACAGATTTCAGAAACCTTAAGAGATCAATATAATTTACAATGCAACAATGTCAAAACATGAAGATCAATAAATAAAGTATGGCTTCAAGTGCAAATAATTAAACATGAAAAAGTACAGCACAGAAGTGAAAGTCAAAGGCACTATGGGAAGATGTATACAATTGCACCATAGGGTCTTGCATGGCAATCAGACCAGTAAGTATGCTAGCTGTCTCCAGTAAAGGACTACCTTGTACTGGGGAAGAAGATAACACCCCCTGTCCACACCATTCATCTAGCCAGCATTGTAGATTGTCAGAGTGAGACCTTTCATGACTTCTCAGTTTATGCCCTGAAGTGTGAGGTTTGATTTCCTTTATTTTTATTCTGAATAATATTGCTGATATTAAAAGATTACTGTTTTACCCAAATCCAGTACAAGTACTATTTTGATGGTCTCAAAGGAAACATATTCCAGATTTATATTATGCATTGTGTGAAAAAGATGGTTCTTCATTACATGGTATGTTTGTTACCTATAAATTCACAACTTTGAAATGTATCTAAGGATACATTTCACAGACATGGTTAAATTATATGCAGTATACCTCTCTTATTCTCTCACCTCCTGTGCCTGAAGTCAAAGTTTTCTAATACACTTTTTCTGTTTCTAATTCTGGACAGCTTCAAAGAACCATCCTTAAAAATATCTCTCTGATAAAGATTTTCTCCCTTCCTCAATATATATGCACAATACTACATGTATGAAAAGAGAAAAAGGAAAATAGTACATGTAGTTCACACACACCCATCAGAAAAGCTTCACACTTACCTTAGTATCTTCAGTTCCACCCATCAAAAGATGATGTTGCTATCATCACCCTCTTAAAAACACTGATATATTTCTGTTAAAAAAACTAACTTAAAACAGCTAACAGTAAATGTAGGGTACTTACAAGGTACTTAAAACCAGATTTTACTGTTGAGTTTGTGGTTGCTTTAAAAAGAGCTATTCAAGCTTTATACCTTCTTACATTCTTTTTCCATCCAAAGATTACACACTTCCACTGGGATACCTTAATACATGTGAAAATATAGGGTATTTATGGCCTACAAAAGACATAGGGCAACATCTCCAAAAAAATCACTTCTCTTCCCTGTCCAAGGTCATGGATAGGGCTGAGAGACTCTTCATTGAGGTTTGTAAAAGCCTACTAAATAATCTGTATTTGCCTTTGTGAGGCATACCTGCATTAAAGAAAAATGCAGTGGTAATTATAGTCCCTGGCATTCTGTAATTTCTATGCAAATTAGATATAGGGCTTCAAGCAGTTAGCTGAAAAAGGCCTCAAATTCTCTTCTGTTTGTGCATTTCTATGGCAGGTGTCATGCTCAGTAAACAGGGAGAAGCCAGTCTCTCCCAAGTGCTGGGTTTTTTTCCCTATTCATTAGGGAAAAGTTACTCTTTTTATCTCTTGCATGTTTTATTGTTTCTAAAACTTTGGTTCTAGAAACTAAGATATAAATTGCCACTGATTACCAACATCTCTTACACATTTGAGGGAAACAAATTATACCTTCACACCTTTTTATACAACTCTTTCTTTAAGCTGTTAAACTGTGGCAAAGTAGGCTGGCATCTGAACTACGTGAGCAAAATGTTATTTCCCCTTGGAAGAATAATAGTGCCTTTGTGTTAGAGGTAGATTATAAAATCAACAATTATTATGGGCTTGAATAGGTCAGGAGCAATGGACTATTAATGGTTTTTATGCCAGACATAATTTTTAAGCAGACAGTCATATCTGGTTGCACTCTCTAGCACTTCTGTTCCAATCCATTGAAAGTGCATCCATCATCCAATAAAATTGTTATAACACCACATGCCTGTTCTTCCCATTTACCCCAAAGCAAAGAACAACTAGTAAATCATATAGAAACACAGTATTATTGATGTAACTCCTTAAATGCTGACAGTTTGAAACATTCAGAGGCCACGTCTCACCTTCAGCAAGACAGAAAGTGAACACAGTCACCTGAGCGAAATGTGAGTATCTGCAACAAAAATCCATCAGAAATGAATGGCAACAGCTGTTTCTAATGTGGTTGGTGGTCTCTAGGGTTTCAACACATATTTTGCCATTCAAGAAAAGCAGCTATATTCCCTGGGTTGACCTGCAGAACAGCAGATGTATTGGATCTGAAATGCTCCGTCATCATCCTCAGCACAGGCTGCAAATTGAAAACACTCCACTTGCTTCTGAGGGACAGACAGACCCTTCATCATGAGCACAGTGAGGCTCAGTGGTCCAGTTTGTCACACTGGCTGAGAAAGACCACAGTCAACATGTGCCTAAATGGCAACTCATGTCACAATTATTGAAGGGAGTCCTACCCAGTGGAGGTTTGTTTAGTAATATCTTACTGAAAATGTCCTTTTATTCAGAGACTTGCCAAACCTGACAATGAAAGCAAAAAAGAAAAGAAACAACATCTCATCAGTTTTGCCCAAGTCAACCTGTCAAGAGGAAAGGAGAGGAAATAGCAACCTAACAAAACTTAATCCTTTAATACTTGAAAATGGAAAACATCCCAAACAATTTTTTGCTAGTAGTGTTTAAGGTCTCTTCCTGTCTTATATTTATGAATCCCACAGGTTGTTTTAATAAGAACATTTGAAATTAAAACCACTTTATTTTATTTTTTAATGAGACAACTCCTTCCAGCTGAAAGACCAAGAACCTGCTGCTACTCTATCTGACTTTCAGTATTGTTCTCTTAATGTAAAGAAAAAAAATCTGCAAAACTCTGATCTCTGTTCTTTGGTACAAACAAACAACAGCACTTGTTATTTCTTCAGCAGCTTTCTTCTGAGTGCACCTGAATACATATTAAGGATGCCTTGTTCTTTGTATCACCTGGGAAAAACAATTCTACCATGTTTCTGTTTTACAAGTTCAGAAACTGAGGCCACAGGTTTTGGATCTGAATACCTACATCTGAAATACATGGCTTAGTCTTCACAATTATTAGCTGGAAGCTCATAATGCAAAAGGAGTTCAACACCTCTTACGACCAGCTAAATTTTAGATACTTTGGCTGTCTAGCATTAGAGCAGTAAACACACTTTCAGCCTTAGTGAGTAAGTAAAGAATCTTAGGCTCATGCTCTGTCAAGATATCTCAGTTTGAGATATCTTGAAATACAATAGATGAACTCACTAAGAAAATAGTTCAAATATTTTAAGCATAAATAATAGGGACAACTCAATCCAACATTTTTTCCATCTCCTGATGTATTGAAACTTGCAGTATCATTTCAGAACTAAAGCTGGAGCAGCAAGAAGGGAGGAAAAAAGACTTATTGTGCCAGCTAATACACTCTTGTTTCCTACAAATTTAGTCTTATGCCTGTCTCTGCTATCACAATAATGCAGTTTCCCCCTATACTGGAAAGGTGTTCATCCTATACAGTAACTCAGTCCCTCCTGCCCTCCACCATACCCAGCAGCATCTCCAGTTTCTTCTCAGGCCCCCTAAGTTAGCTACCCAGTCAGAAAAATAAGATGCAAACCAACAAATGGGATATCGCAGACAATACAATTCTTTTACCTTTTTCTGATTTCCAGAGAGCTGCTTCTCCTGGGAAGATATCCAGATCACAAATAGCAAAGCAAAATAAACAAAAGTTCAGCAAACTTCATACTGCAGTAGGCAACCTGCTCACAAATAATCAGAAAAAAAATAAACAACCAAGGAAATAGAATTATTCACTATGTGATAGCCTCTCAGAATCAGGGGGTGCTATCAATAGCCATCAATGCGATTACACTTTATTTGACTCTTAAAAAGGGAAATGGGCTGCAAGTCAAATCAGATGTCCACTTTCTCCTAAATGCAGGGTGCACAGGAAGCTTCATAAATTTATTGGTTCTGATATTCCATGGAAAAAAATAAAATATTTAAGGTCTAAAAAAATTAAGGTTAATCTTTCAGACCTGCTGTTCTTCACAAAACAATAGACTTTTCTTCATGTCAAAAAACAAGCCCTTTTAAAAATCATTACAGATTAACATAGCTTAAGAAAAACTGCGGAAGCGTAGGCAGCAGTAAAAAGAAGTGTGTTGCTAGGAAAGGAAAAAGGTGAAGCTTAATAATTATGACATGTTCTTATTTTCTTTTCTAGAGGAAAAATGATGTTTTGAGTAATAAACTGAATTATTAAAAAGAGCATATTGATTCAGCCTGCCAAAAAAACACTGCAATATTCATTTTTCATTAACAGCTTTTTTAATATACTGTGTGATGTATCCCAACAAAGGTGTTTATCAAATCAGTGCCAATGTGGAGGATTTTAATAAGGCAAGCCTTTAGTATCTCATAGATTACATCCATTTGTTATCTAGTACCTCAGCCAATTTGAGTCTCAGATCCCAAAACAATCTGCCTCCAGCTGTTACCCAAATTTGTCCTTGTAAAATATTTTCATTGATCCTGAAAAATTGGGAAAAATAAGCAATAAAATAGTGTTGTACCACAAAGACAAGATAAGGATAAGAGAAAAAGGCATATTTGTAGCACACATAAAGTAGGTTTTTCCTTAGCAAAGTCCTCATGCAGATATCAATATCTTTTAACTGTAAGCATATGCTCACATTCCAGTGACTTCAGCAGGACTTCAAAAACCTCTTACAGTTAATAATTGCTGAAATATTTTTCAGAACACAACTGATTTTAGTCATGTGTCCCAGTGTTTTACCTGGATCAGGACACCATCACTGGCTATAGCTTTCCTTTTATCAAATTGAAGCCATGGCAGTCAAAATATGAAAAGAAATAGCCTGGGGTTTGGGGTTTTTTTGTTTTTTTGGTTTTTTTCCCCATGAAACACAGAGAATTCCTTCAGCCACCTTCAAGTGCAGGATTAAGTGCTTTATGTTTTCAGCTGTGAATAATTCTAGTAGGGTGATGACTTTGTCTACTCATCCCTTGTCAAGATGTCTTTCTGTGCTATGAAGCATTGTTTCACTGCCTTTGTTTTACATAAATGCATTTTTACATGAACCAAATAAACAAAAACTTGGACCATTTCCCATATGTTAATTTCCTTTATTCTCACCAAGAGCCACACTCAAGTGTTGCATACCACAGGGGCATACTCGCTATTGTTATAAAATTCCTGCTTTGTTATGATTTGGTGGTGTTTTGAATCAATCAAGTATGGGCATAAGAAAACAAAGGGCTCCATGAAAACTTCCTCTTAAGATAAGCTCAGAAAAAAATAGACAAATTTCAAATATGACATTTAATTTGCAGTCCATTTTGAATGGATATTTTTTGACATTACCTCTCTGCAAAACTGAACCTTTCACAGACTATTTTGAGATTCTGCCATCTTTGTCCTCTACACAAGCCATAAAGTAGCCACGGAGGTCAAAACTTCCCCTTCAACTCTGATGAACAGCAAAGACAACCTCATATCTACATCATTTACTTAAGAAGCTGATGACTCTTTAGTACAAGCAAATTTAGGCCCTCCTTTAATTCATATTTGTTAAAGGGGAAACCTATAAAAAGTGAAATTCAAATTAAGGCTGACAACTTCCTCTATAATAGCATTTTATTAATTGCAAATACGTGCTGATTGCAGCTGGATATCATCTCCCTCTGTTATATCACACATTGACACAGTGAGTTCTCCTTTTGGCAGGTAGCAAAAGTGTTGATTTTGCACTTTAGGAGGAAGAGTAAAGGGACAAAAACTGCGTGTGAAAAGATAGCGTGGATTTCTCTTACTGGGAAGAAGAATCCCCCTTTCTCCACTGAAGAAAAGGCCAACCTATGTAACTATTAATCAAGCTGAGTTCACTGACAATACTAGTAAAGTAAATGGTCATGGAAAAATAATATTGAACAAGAGTATTAAAACTGAAGAAAATATACTCAAAAAAGTCAGTTTTAAGGCTGACTGTGCTGTACAGATCTGGTCCTTTTCTGCTTATGTACTGTTGTGGTTCTTCCATACATTATGATACTATTTTTCCCCCCAAGGCTTTTTTTGCATTCCTTAGTGCACTCCATGGATGATACCTGCACTGTGAGCAGCTGTTAAGTATTTCGTTGCATCCTGGTGGATCAATGTGCCTCTCTCCATGCATCGTGCTCGAGCTCTTCTCCTTATACAGAAGTATTCACCATGAGTTTTCCAGGGCAATCTCAGATATTATTATTTTTATTATCTTTTGAGACTTCAGCTGCAAAGGTCTAACAATTGTCTTGTAGGCATAAATCAACTCCAGCTCAGGGGTCTGTAGTCTGGATTTGCTTTCCAAGGCCATTTTCTGACAAATTTCACAACACTTCTCCAAATCACTGCATCACAGGGATTTATTTTTGGATGGAAAGGTATTTTTCTATATCATTCTTCTCTGAAGTAGCTGAATATTTTAAAAATATTTTCATAGCTTGCCTTGGATGGTCACCTAGCTGCAAAGTTTCAGATCAAGCAGCTAAAATCTTGCTAAATGATATCCTCCAAAATAATACATAAACGCAGTGTGTGCTATACAACTCAGGTTGCCTACTTCTTATTGTAAGACTGCTTCTTGCAAGGCATGGTTGGTAATTAATAACTGTATGCCCCTACAGAACTGTGGCTAACATCTCAGAAATACATTATTATTGCATTCCACTGCTCTGTACTTTCTTCATGCAATATGAAGTCAATGTGGTTAGCTGGTACATTTTTTTTGTCTTACAGATGATGTTTGATATTAACTTCCTCACCACTGTGGGTCATTAAAGAACATATAAAGATATCTTCATTTTTGAACAATTTTTTTTTCACCTTTTTCTCTGATCCAAAGCTTCCTTCTCTGTGGCTCGTGACAGAACTTTGTTCTCCCAGCATTGAATGGTTTCTTTCTGAGAGTAAAATTCCTTTAAAAGTCTTCTGATTTAACCATTTTCCTCTGAGTTTCTCTTTCATTTAGCGGTTTTAACAGATGATTTTTAATGCTGGAGTTTTTTTAATTCATTTAAAAAACTATTCCCAGGGAGTTATGCAAAGCTGCTGCTTCCATAGAGAGATTAAGATATTCATCTTCTGAAGCAGTAAACTCCACAGGGTATTATTCATGAGACAATGCTGAGAGTCGGCCAAAATTTTGTACAGAATCTTTTTCATTAAAACATCTTGTTTCTTAGAGGTACATACTTTTCCTCATAGATTTAAATATTTCTAGGTGAAATTTTCTAAAATCTTCTATTAATATAAGACCCAGTGAAAACCTGATTTGTTTATTAGAAAAAAAGATGCTCCAGTACAACTTTTTCTGCAAAAAATTCCAGGGATTCTGATTTCACTCCAACACAGAACAAAAAGAAATTTTTAAACTTCAAAAGGTATCACAAAAGGGAACAATTCTCCCACAGTCAACTCCAATGACTTACGAACCAGGAAAAAATAACAGGCCCCCATTCTAAAGAAAAAACACTAATCCCTTCAAAATATTTTGTGAGAGATATAATCCCAATAAGAGAGAGCTACAAACTATTTGTTTTGCGGATTGGGCTTCACAGGTTTACAGGGGAAATGAAGATGAGCACACAAGGAAAAAAAAAAATAAAAAAAGAAAAAGCAAAGAAAGCAAAAAAGGAAACTGAAAGTATAAGATCTTTAACATCCCATGACTTGGATTAGAAATGAAAATCAAACAGCTGCAGTAAGGCTGGATCTCCATACTCAAAACCAATACATACTGAAAAACCTCCCCATCAGACAATGATGTATTGCAGTGGCACAAGCAGGGCTGGAGTTTCAGCTGGTGGCATTTCACCGGGTCTGCACCTCTGCTTTGGCTCAGACAGGACCTGTTCCTGGGTGGCTCTCTAGTATCTCTGCAAGGTTAGAGCCTGGCAGTGCTAAAGGGAGCAAACCAAGCTTCATGATCAGAAAAGGTGGCAGCAGGAAAATATGCAAAAAATTATGCAAAGGAGATAATCTATACATACATCCACACATCTCTGTACCTATCAATGTGTCCTTATCTTACTCTGTTTTGGAGAAGCTTAGCTTTTGTACTTTTCAAAGTTTCAACACTCAAATAAATAAATCTTTTTTTTTTTTTTTTCTTCTGTTGTAACATCTGAGGTGAGTTAATGCAGTGATGCCTTTCCTGCAGCCATGCATTTTCTGGCCATGATGAAGGCATCAGAAAAAGAAAATAATTTGTTCTTTCAACATAATCCAATGTCCCTGGTAAAAAATAGAACACCAAAAAAAAATGAAATTCACTGATGAAAGATAGGGCCTTTAATTGCCCAATTGCTAAACAGGCAATTCTGCCTTTAGTATATTCTCTTGAACACCTACAAAGCCTTTAGCAGTTATATATATGTAATTAAAAACAGATTTGTGATCTGGTGCTTTGTACTTTAAATGAAGCAATATATTAATAGTGTTGCTGTTTATATGTTTAACAATTCTGAAAAGGAGATAAATACTTTTCCTTAATAACATACGTTGTTAACAAAAGTCTCAGAGGTCAGATATTCTGAGAAATTAATGAGAAGATAAGTGACAATTTTTTTTGTCTCTATGTCTAAACAAGTCTTTATGGTAGCTAATTACCAGCAAGCAGTTCACTTCCTTCCAGCAAAGGCTATAAATCTTTTCATGTTGGAATCAATGCCAAAAAGCCCTCCCTTGCTTGCAAGTAGTCCATACTTGGAACCAGTGAATATGTGCAAGCAAGCAGTTAGCAAAATGCAGGTTTTCTGGATGCTGGAATTGTGGAATATTGGAATATTGTGGAATAACTGCGGTTCCTTTACACTTTCCTGAACTAAGACAGCATTTTAACAGTTTGAACATGAGCATGAACATCATGAATATGTGTTTATAGAAAACGAGATACTTTGTGTTAGCAGAATCATCAAAAAAATCTTATTAAATAAGAGCCAAGGTTTTGGTATTTCATGGACCTCTGAATAGCCAGGCTACATGCATAAAAGTAATGTATATTTTTATACATACAGGGGTAAAATCAGTCCTTTAGTGTCCTGTCATTTAATCAATGACTTCATGTCAGCTAGTTCCTTCTTAAATAAATAAAATAGCACTATTAAGTAAAAAGAAGCTAGATTTAGTAGGAAAGAGCTGGCTTGAGAAAAGTCAATGGTAGGCAAATATTTGAAGTATGAAGATTGCTTGGATAGAAAGGACAGACTTTCTGACCTCTGTAAGTATTGAGTAGAAACTTCGGGCCCTGAGAAAAAAAGGTGTCAGTCTACCAAAGAAACAAACAAACAAACACCAACCAACCAACCAACCAACCAAAAAATGCGCGACCTTCTCTTTTCACAGTCCATAGTTAATTATAATTTGACTTTGAACAAATCTCAGTGATCACTTCATCTGTATTCCCAACCAGATGATTATGGTATGATATATAAAACTGTTTGTCTCTTCTCTTGGTTTTATCAGTTCTGAACTTTACAACAGATAGTCACTTCCAGTTATTGAACACGTGCCATTTCTTCCTATCTGAGAAAAGCTGATATTAGGTTGTGTTTCTGGGTTGCAATATGCAAATGATTTGGAATTCATGCTTAGAAAACTATTATCTAAGTAACCTTCAGAAATTTTCTTTTGTGATAATGACTTTTTTGATTTCAAGTCCTCTATTTAGTTGTAGAGAGCACTCCAGAGTACATGGGTATGAAATCGATATCATAACCCCTCTAGGGAAAAAAAATCACCTGGCAAAAACCTCACAAGGACCAAACTGCTAGCATCCTCTCAGGATAATTACCTGGTTGTGTGTGGTGGCTGTTTCATAGAGACTTTTTTTTTTTCCCTCGGGACATGTATATTAGAACAATACTAAAAACCCAAATATACTTTTTATCCTACTGCACTCCTCTTCAATCCTTAATTTTAATAGAAATCCCCATTAAAGTACAGTCAGTATTTAGATAACAGATTTTTGCTTCTGAAATTGATGTGTGCAATTTTATCTCTAGAACTTAAATAATACTATTTTGAGTCAGTCTTCTGATATCTTACAATCTACAGAACTATCAGACAGTCACAAGCTCATAACACATGTTTATTAGCATTAACAAGATTATGTAACCAAATATTTGGTTATATTCTTAAATTTCAGACAAATAGCACCAACAAATTAAACATATGACTAGATATTTGTTCAACAGCCAGCAAGCTGAGGAAAGTCCTTAACATAGCAAGAAATCAGTGCAAGCCAGAAAATTTCAAGACAACTAGACTGAAGCAGCATGGATATTACAAGCCACCAACAGAGTGCAAGGTGAAGAAGGATATATGCTATGAGTGAACCAAGGCACTACCCGCACATCTGGGCAGCCACCACGTTGCACAGACGAGCATTGCTACTGGGTTCTGCTTTTGTGCAGTGTCTGAGGAAGAAGCAGAGGCAGAAGCACAAGCTGTATTTCCTGTACTTTGTCCAGGCTTACCTCCAGGGAACGTGAACAGCAGAGTTTGCATTTAGAGCACAGATGGTTTTCCTGCACATGGCACTTTCTCTGATCATTTTCTACAAGCTCAGACTCAACACAAAGACCTGTTCTCTGTTGCCAGTCCAAGCTCTGTCTCTCCCCAAAGCATGTGCTCTCCTCATCTGAGAGGAACACAAGTCATTTCACAATTACTCTTGATGACACAGATGAGGCTGCAGATCACAATATCTTTTCAAGCAGCCTGTTCCAATGACATCACATTTCAGCAGGGATCCTCACCAGTTTGGACAGAGGGGAAGGGAACTGCTCTTCACAACAGCAGATGAGTTTCTCTTTGGGTGCTCATAACAAGGGGCACTGCCTGGTCTTCCATGTACACTTACAGACAGGACTGCCTGAGTCTTGCCCAGCCCTTAAAAGACAGGTTTTCCTCCACCAGCTGGGGGACAAGAAACAGAGCATGTGATAAGCTCACACAACTTTTACCCGCTGGTTAGCACCAAAGAACTGCACAGAGAATAAAAGACTGAGGCTCCCTCTGATGTTTACATTACCACAGCCACACATCTATTCTGTTCCAGCTATCAAGTAAAATACTAGATAAAAAAACGCTGTAGGTTGAATACAGACCACAAGAGGCTGAAATTACTCCACATCAGAGATACTGTAATATAAGATCAGCAATAGAGAGCTCTTCTTTACCTAGCCTCTCAGCTTGTGGTTCCCTCCTTCCCCACACCCTACACAGGAACTTTTCATGTGACCACAAGACCACTCTGTACTCTGCAGCACTGCCGCATTACTTGAATATTTCACTGAGGCCAAATAAGGAGCGAGTCAATCTGAGCATCTCATACAGATGAGCATAATTTGGTACAGGTGTCAGCAAAATGGAAGTAGACATGGCCTGACCTGTGGGAGTATATAGACCAAGCACCTGTTAAAAGGAGATGGGCTCATGAATGACTTATGAGGGGAGGGTTATAGGATTAGTAACCTCACTCTAAATCAGCCAGACTCAGGTAAGATCATATAGAAAGGCGTAGTACCAGGGTTGAAGTAGCAGAGAACAAGACAGCTCTTAGTAATTTCAGGGAAGCTGAGTATGAGAAGACACGGCATGTGGCTTTTCAGCCTCCTTTGCCCTTGCCACCTTTTCAGGCTTTGGCATGCTATAGGAGGAATTGGACCAAACCTCGTGAGTTATTGCCCAAACATTTCTCCAGTCTCCTTCCACAATTACCACATTTTCCTCTCTAGATTTACCTTCTGCTTCTTCACACTTCTCATCATGGCTGAATTCAGGTTCACATCTGGTCCTTGTCTGTCTGTTCAGCATGTGGTAGCAGAGACATCCCAAGACCGCCAACACAGGATGACAACGAGACCCACAGGGCTTTACGCAGAAACATATATGGTCACTTACAAGTTGCAACAGGAGTGTAACATTGAGAGCTGAGCAGAACTCATTTTTGGGCACAAGAAAGAGACCAAAGAACATATATCCAAGGAGCAGGAAACAACTTGCACATGACAAAAGTACAAAAGGCGATAAAACCAACAGCAACAGCCCCTCTGAGAATGAGGATGAAAGAAAAAGAGACTGGAAATGTTTCCCTTAGTCAAGGACATTGTGATGATCAGCACTACTATTAATATATATGTGCCAGCAGTCCTTAATTCACCTTTGAGAGGAGAAACAGAACTGCTTTTTTGATTTTTCATTCATCGCATTTTGCCACGCTAGACTTAGAAATCACATATAAACGTAACAACTTTTACTTTATAAACGAGGTAAAGTAAGTCAGAATTTTCAGCAGGAGTGCATGTGTGTTTATGCTTTCTGCTTCAATCTTCAGACATGGCATAGCAGTGGAGACTGCAGCACTAAAGAGTAAACTTGGATACAACATTCCATACCTTCGCAATGATGTTTCCACCGAACCCTGTCACTGTTTAATCTTCCTGATGAATATGCTAATGTAAACTGAATTCTGATTGCTTACATGTCTGCTTCTTCTGCTCCACTAACACAGACTCAGACTAGCAAGGTAGGGGCCACAGTTGAGGGTGAAGGGACTGACCAGCACAACTGAAGGAATCAGATGTTAGCTGCTTAAACTCCTGCATAGAATTTGAATCCTACTCTAATTGTGCTATAAAACTACTGTATGTTTTACCTTAGTGTATTTTTCTAGTTTTCATTTTAGTTTGCTCCAGGGCTTGCCTTAACTTTCCAAGCCTATTTCATCTTTGCATACAACAGTGCTCCACCTGGGAATACATTAATGTGCTTCCTATTTGACCGAAACTGAATTTTGAGATGATCTTCATATGAAAAGATGTGGAACAAAGAATTAAAAACCTTGAAATATTACACTTTTAGACACAGACAATCATGACACAGAAGAAACATTTAAATGTTTTTAAATGTCTTTTCAGACATCTTTTTCCCATAAAAAATATTCAAACTAGTCTTACTGTTATGCCTAGAGAATGCAATATGTTTACAGTAGATTTATCACAATGTAAAAAAATAACATTTTCATTTGTCACATGCCGATAGTAATTTTTATTACTAATGTTACACTTATTTCAGAAAACTGTAGTGGTAGCCTTAGTGGCATGACAGATTCTATAAAGATTTTAGTTATGAATTCAATATAAATTTCCTTTATGTTTTCTACCAAACACCTTGATAAGCTACCAGTTTACAATAGTTTTGAAATTCAGTCTTACAACCTGACATTCATCATTCATCCCTACCTTCTTTTGCATTTTTCCCCACTGCTAAAGTTAAAACAAAAAGATAAAATAGGGTGTGTTTAATTGTCTATATTTAAATCAGAACCACAAATTTGAATTTAATTACTGATTTATGGCCATCTTTGTCCTCTTTCTTGTGGGGCTCCTTCATAGGAGCCACATTTCTGGTCCAAAGGAGAATGGATGGTCTGGGGGGGAGGAGGATATCCATGATTGTCCCACTCTCAAAGAAGAGGTGAAGACAGCAGCAGGATTTTTTATTATCAGAAGAAACCCTGCACTGTGCCACTTGTGCACCTGTGCCACTAGAATTCATAAAGCCACAGCATAAACTGGTTTAAAAGAGGTTTAAGTAGGACTCAGCCATGAGGTTATTACAGCTTTCTTTATACAGCGTAATAAATCAACATAACAAACAGTATATAGCTCATCCAGAAAACCTTCCAGTTGACCTGTAGCTGCACAAAGACTCAGAATAATTTCCTCAAAATGAAGTGCTCAATCTTCACAACAGGAACTAAATATAGAAAAGAAAATAGATTTAACACAACAAATTGTCTACAGGTACTTAGTTTACCTAATTTAGTGAGTTTTGTAAGCTAAGACTGATCTAGGTGCTCAAAGCACTATTGCATAGGGTCTCTTTATCAGTCTGTTCCCTCAAATCATACCCTGACATGCCTCTATTCAAATTCTTCTGGGACAGGCTTTCCACTTAAATATTTTTTCTACCAGATTTACAATCAGAATTATTCTCAAGACCATAAGTCAAACCAACTTACTGCTCCCAGTACAACAGATAAAAAAATTTCAAAGGCATCAAGTCCTACAGCAGCAAGTGTAGGCTGAAAATATGTTGAACATAGAGGAGGGCATGGAAAACAAGGGGCAAAATTTCAGTAACAACAGATATTTCTGTGATTCTGCAAAAGGTCTGAGGAGTTTTTAAAAGTGTATAACTAAATTAATGTATTGAGTCTCAATGTAACATTTACAAAGTCAGTTGTTATAAAGATAAAATCAAATTTGAGTTCCACTTCAACCACAGAGTGACTGCTGCTCTCTGCTTTAGAGCCAAAAACTGTGCTTCCAGCTGCCTGGCAGCTCTATTTTCTCATCTCCATCCATGTGTACATGGCTAGTATGTAAGAATGGTATTGCCTTATCTATAGGGACCTTGTTTGCTTGTTATTTTAAACAAAGCACTGGTCTATTCTATGAACTCATCAGCAGATATGTGTTCTGCCATCCCGTGCCCCACAGCGGTTTCCTCAGGGGCTGCCACATCAGCAGTGAGGAATGGGCAGAGATGTTCTGCTGGAACCCAATGTGAGTGATATCAGCCAATGGGCAAATTGCACCATGACAGCAAATGTAATGGGATTGACACACCAATTTCTGTAAATTGAGAAAAGCAGACCTTAAATACATCGATTAGCTTAACTTCTGCTACCAGTTTTTTGGGGGGTGGGGCAGGGGGTTTGTGTGAGGAGGGTATTTTCATAGAGATTTCCTTTCCAAAGCAGGGACTGTCTTCATATTAGTCACTGCACACTCAGAAAGCTGATTCCCCTAGCAGGTATTTTCACAAAGCAATCTTATTATAAGCAGAAAGACAGTACAGCCAAAATAGCCATTTCCATCATTTAAATGCCCTGAAACAGTTTCAGACTCTTTCTACTTTTCTATAAACACCACTTCATTGTATTCACTTCCTCCACAGATTACATTTATTCTAGTACAGAGGAGCCAAACAAAGTTTTCCAAATAGTTTCGTTTCTTTGGGTTAGACAACATAACTATCCTTTTGGCATACAAATTGAGATTTTACTACCTTATCCTGGAGCTTATTAATAGGACTTATTTGAAGTTGTGATATTTATTTATTATTTTAGCTTTTAGGCAATCAATTTATTTATTTATTTATTTATGATTTCCATTATTTAATAGTTTTATAGTTTTTTATTTTATTTTATTTTATATTTATTTAATAGTATATATTATATTTTTTTATTTATTTTTATTTCTTTTAATATTTATTTATTTTGTTATGCCCACTTGCCTTGACATTGTTAGCATGTTTGTGTTTCTCTAAAAAAATTAATTCTTAGAACTGAAGGGTGACGTCTTGCACAACATATGATTTAAAGAAGAGACGCTGCTATTGCTTCTGTCCCCTTTTCAAGTCAGCAGCCATTCTTCCCCAAAGACTGGAGAGAGGCCTTGAACCTACCTGCAGAATAAATGCCATAACCATCACCTACTCTGGTTTTGGCTGGCTCTGTCCTGGTGATTGCAGGTTTCCATGTTATCTACCTCACTGTTTACTGGACCAGAGAAAGAGAGAAATTACAAGAGTGACACTATAGCCTAGTGGTGAGATCTACCAGCAGGGATACTGGAGTTGATATCCTACTGTTGAGTCACTGTCTAAAGGAAGTACTTGCCTCAATACTGCAAATATGACTGTGGAGCTTCATGGTACATAGATGCCATGCAGTAAACCTTGAGTAAGGTACTTGAACCCTAGTGGGTGTCAGCATTTCATATTTGCTGTTTTAGGCAGTTGCTTTCCAGCTCTGGTGGACCACTCTCGTATTATACAGTATTCTCTGCTCACAGCATTCTCTGCATAAATTTAATCTCAGGAGCCATGGTATTAAATATCAATGTGCCTAAAAATTAGGTGTTGTGACAAAAACCTTTTGTAGTTGATCCCTAGTGTTCAAATACTGAAAATCTGAGTGTAGCCTGAGGACTTTATCCTCTCTTTTGAACCCTGCAGCCTCAAGGAGGATTTTTCAACCACAGAAAATGGGTAAGAGAATGATGCTGTGAACTAGTATTGGCATTTCTCTCAGAAGACTGCACAGTTGAAACCCTGTTCCCCTGAAAGTCAATGACAGTATTCCCATTTCACTACCATTAGGGACAGAGGCTCAATCACAGCCTTAAGTGAAGAGAAGAAAGTCACATTGTCTTGGTGGTTCTGAAGAAAAGCAGCAGCAATGGGGAAGGTTTCGGTGGGATGGGTAAAGCAAAGACACCCCTAAATTCTAGTTACTAATGAATGTAGTACATATAGACAGACATGGAGCTCTGTGGAGCAAGGAGGCCCCAGGCAGAAGCACCATGCTTGCTCATGGCACAAATATAAAAGAACGCTTCCTGCATTCTTCCACAGAACTCCTCATAGTGGACACAGGCTGAGCTGTTGCACTTGTAAAAATCAGGCTGGAAAATAACAATGGATGGCTACAGTACATATTCACAGATTGGATTTAATTGTTGGTAGTAACTGTAAAATCTTTACCTCTCTTAAGAGGATAATGTGGACTTAAGATTTTCTACTCTTTGAGTACAAAACATTTTTAGAGGGTTTATGGACTGTTGTTGCTCCAATTAATTGTTCCCCTATATGTAAAAGCTGAAATTACATTAACATGCCATTAACAGCAAATTACTCTCAGTATCTTAAAGCATAAATGAATCTTGTGGTGTAGAGTTCCAATAAAACTGCAATTCTCAGCATTAGATGTGTGACAGGTGACATAATTTAAAATCCAGTCGCATGGGAATGTGATCATCAAGTCAGTAACAGTCAAAAGATTATAAGCATAAGGCTATGCTGGATCAAAGCCGTGATTTGTTTAGTTTAATTGCTCTGTTTTGATGGTGATTTCCAAGACAGATGCCTGTTCACCTATGTATGTTAACACGTTTTACTAAAATTGGCCTTAAATTAGATCTTGATTAGGGTATTTGCTTTGAAGGAAACTTACCAACATGTTTCAGTGGACAGGATATGAAGTCACATCCACAGGGCAGAGATGCTTCCTAATTCTGATTCTTTGGTAATCTGCACATGAATGTAAACACTGATTAGTACATCTGAATATAAGCACCGATCAGTACCTCTTTTACAATCTAACTAGGAAATTCATTATGGTATTCCTATTGCCCATCCAAATATCTCACCATCTGAAACAATATTAAACCCATAATCTCTAAACTGAGCTCCTCAGATTCCTTCTTCTATTGAAAACAAAAAAAAGCTGTTTTGTTACTTTGAAAAATAGCTTATAATTTCCTTGACTAGCCTCTGATTTCAGCTCTTAGAAAAGGTCACTAATGTTAACCCCTTCTTGAAAGATCTATTACTACCTTGATTCCTTTCTTTATCCCTTTTTTTTGCATTTATATCCAATTACTAAAGATATTATTTTAACAGAAATGTCTGAAAAGCATTATAAAAAAAAAAATTTAAAAAATCAGACAGTTAGCTAAATAAGTTAAATTAACTAACCCTCCAGTCAATAACAGAAGAGGAAGATAAGTCTTCAAACGTGGAGTATGCCTTACTGTTTGTTCTATAAAGCCCCAGGGTTTGGCAAGCTTTTGGACATTGTAAAAATAAGAGTAAATCCATTGGGGTTTTTTGTTGTTTTGTTTGGTTTGGTTTGGTTTTTGTTACAGCTAATCTATAGGTGTTTCTGTTGTGCACAACGTTCAGGTTTTTTCTGAGTACATGCAAGCTGAGAACATTCAGAAAAGTCACCTACGCAGATTTGTTTTCCTGTCTTTTTTATATCACATGGTACATATTGCCTTGTGACTTCAGTGGACTTGCATTTGGCACTCCTTATGTTTGGATGACAGGGACTGTGTATGTGGTTGTACCTAGTATTAAATATACATAAGTCTTGTTTATAAAAGCTAGATTTAAAGCAAATTCCTACATGGCTTTGGTGAAAGTGCAATATATTAGTTTCACATATTTTAACCTACTCAGAATTTGAAAGCTGCTTTAAGATAAAGATTGAG
Organism: Nesoenas mayeri; assembly: GCF_963082525.1. Lineage (NCBI taxonomy): Eukaryota > Metazoa > Chordata > Aves > Columbiformes > Columbidae > Nesoenas > Nesoenas mayeri. The sequence goes on along the minus strand of NC_137544.1, from coordinate 79,788,655 downwards.
GAAAACAGTGAATTTAGGCTGTATAAACTATTCTGTAGAGGCTTCCTTCACTGGTCTCCAATATTATACTATATGGATTGGATTAAATGATAAGAATATAAACGGAAAGCTACCCCATAATAGGGGATGGACTACATGGGCACATATATTTCCCTGTTGTTTCAGATCACCATGTATAAAGAAATGTTCAAACCTGCAGAAGTTAAAAAAAAAAAAAAAAAAAGAGTAATCTCTCCATAGACAGATGTCTCATCCTGGACAGAAGATAATGATCAAGCGGAAATGCTAAGCACAGAGGAGCAAACCTCTGCTACAGTATAGTGGGTCTAGTTGTCATATTTACTCTGAGACTATCTGAAATCATTCTATCAAATGCCAGCAGGCAGCCTGTTGAGCCATTGTTTTGATTCATACTGTTTGCAACGAAATGATACTTTTTCATAATTAAGGCAATGATTTCATATGTCTGTAGCGTATTTCATCTAGGTGAATCACAAACCACTTAAATTTCATACTACTTATACATATTGCATGTAGAAATTGTTTTGTGGGCCACTGAAATAAGGCCATTTATTTCTTTATGTCAAGAAAAAAATGAAACAGATGAAAAACACAGTTTAGTAACTCCTTGATACAAATCTCTCTCCCCACCTCCTCTACAGTAACTGAATTATGAAGTCCCTTTTTTTTTGCAAATAGTTTCAGAGAAGAGTGAGGAAAGGAGAAGAGAGGGAGGAGAGAGGAGAGGAGAATCAGAGCTATGGTTCTAATCAATTTTATTAGTAAAGAGGAATTTAAGACATGACTGAAAGCTATAAGGAAAGTAAATAACAAAATTGGATAGGTTTAGAAAAAGTAGAAAGCATGAACTGGTATTTAGACAGGCCTCCTAAGAAAATGGACAAGAAACTTATTTACAAAAAAGATGATAAGTCTATGGAACAGCTTTTCTAAGGCACTATGTAGAAACTCAGTTTCAAAGAAGAACTGGACAGATGAAGGGGAAGCACACAGCATGAGGTACAAGATTTACAGACCTGCAGATACCTCAGCTTGGATAGATTGTGTCAACACCTCATGCCTTAAAAAGCCACTAATTCTTTGAGGATAGTAACCTAAACAGAAAGCAAGCTCACACAGACTGAGTTTGAAGGAAAGAGGTGATTCACTGTGAGTAAAAGTGAAGTCTGCTATAGATGCACTAGAGTGAAGAAAAAACATAACTGAGAAGCTAGTATTGAGGTTTAGGGATGAGTTTCATAGCAATTTAAAGACAGTCTTTCAGTAACAGTATATTGATTTTCTCCATTCACGGTGAAATATCCTGTTTATGGGAAAGAAATACAATAATTGCAGTAGAGAAGTTGTCATACGCTGTGAGATCAAATGGAGTACATAGAAACTTCAGAGTAAGACAGAGTAGAAAGGAATCCCTTGCAGCCTGAATATTGCTTTTCCTTCAGAATTTTTGGTGGTGATGGTGGTAAAAGTTTGAAATATAAATCCTAAATTCACATTTTAGATTTCCTTATCCTTAGTGGGATTCCTACATGCAAGTTTAGGTTCTGTAAACATAACTTGTTACCAAAATCAACCAGACAGTTACAAATTACTGCAGCCTGATATCAGACTGAAAATATAATCAATGAGACTTGATGTGGCAACAAAAGGTATTATCTTGATCTATATATGTAAATATTTATGTATCAAATTTGTTAAAGTATTACATTGTTCCACAGAAAAACATTTCTACCCTTCCTAGTGACTGCATGACCATAATGGGATGTGTGCAATACTGCTAAATTATGTATGTTATGGAAAGAGAACATTTAGAACCTTTGCTGACCAAGAGCTTTCTGCAATGAGACAAGCTAGTAGAACACATGTTCGTTGCCTTTTCGTAACTGATAAGATGTCTGAGAAAGGGGTCTCTGAAAAGTGCAAAATGTGCAGTTGGAACAGGTTTCAGAATAAGTAGCACTACATTATCATAAGTTATGGGCTTTAAACAGTGAATTAATCTGCTATTAAAAGAGAAAAGACAGATGGTAAGTGTAAGCACCATCATCTATGCTATACATTCACTTAGGAAATGCAAGATGAAAGAAATGTTTCATCCTATAAAGAATGTAGAAATGAAAGTTATCCAAAGAATAACAAGGGAATTGTCTCTAATTATTACAAGGCTGAAGACAGATATTCAAAACTGGAATGAGAACTAGAACTAATGAAAATGGAGTATGAATTCCATCACTCAGAAAAAATGATAATTGAGAGCATGATTTTTCACAAAAGAAAGCTCGTCTGGGTATTCAGAAATCGTGCTATTGTCAAATATAGTAGGTAATAGTTACATTATGTTACGTTACCAAATGTACTACATGTATATCACGTAATGATTTAACTCAGAAAATATACAAAAGGGAAATCAGAAGCCCAGCCATCTGCTTACCAGACCTGTCTTGTAAGATCAATTCTAAGAAATTTGCATAGTAAAAAAATGAACCAAAATCACTTGACTCCATTAGCAAACATAGACTGTTTTAGCTAAATAGAACATTAAGGGTCATTAACAAGTTTTGATCACCTCACTTGTGTTGGCGCATTAAGTACTTCAGATCAGAGTTCTCCATTTATTATATGAATGCTACTTGAAGAAAGATTAAACATGAATTTCACAGTAGACTAAAGCTTACAGCAAAATATTTGGAAAACAAAAAAGTGTTATCCAAAACACATTAATACAATTTAAAAAAAAAATAATTTAAAAAAAAAAAAAGAAAGTGTAACATTCCCATGGGATTATACCACCAGATGATATAATATTAATATGATAAACCTTTAGGAGTGGCTAAATTAAACCTGACAAAGGTGAACACACAGAGGGCCAGCTTAAATCCTTATCAACTTTCACTCTTGGTCTCAGGAGACAGCCTGGTAAAATGATGGTCACTATTCCCACTCCTGTGTGGCCCCTGCCCATGGGGTCCCAATGACTGTACAATACGCAGTGACTGTGAGCCCACATTGGGAAAGGGTTTATTTCCATCAGCTGCAAAATAGTCCAGGACATAGTGAAGAAGCCTCTTCCTCCCTTCCCCAAAGTTTTAAAGAGGCAGGAGAATTATGAAAGTAGTGATGGACATGGTGACAAATGTTTCCTTCTTTCACTGTTCTGCATTATTCTGGGGATTAGATGGAAATGGTGAATGATGCTTTGATGACTTCATTGAAAACAATATAAAGGGAACCTAAAGCAAAGGGATAGAAAATGTTATTTTTTCCTTTCTTTGCTAATTGCCTTAAAGAAATAAATTTTCCAAATCTCAAGAGCATGGACCATGAATGAATATACTTCCTGAAATCTCTCAGGAAATCTCCAGAATTCCACTAAAGGCAAAACCCAAAAGCAAGTCTCTGCAAAAGAACCATATCCCTCCCTCATTATTCATTCATTGTCTGTAGGACTGTTAAAACTAAATTTAGCAGACAGCAAGTCACATGGAATTTGTTTTGCTTTTTTGAGTGAATAAACAGCAGGAATCAAAGCTGGGTGCACCCATGATTCGACATCCAGGTTCATTCCTAGGCAAAGAATTTATAATAGTATATCTTTGATTCCTTCTCTGTGTTATGCTTGCGTTACCTTTGTCTCACTGAAGACAGAATCAGCCTTAATTTGTTTTTAACTCCTTGCTTAAGTACAAAAAATGTTAAAAGAATCAGTCAGAGGCTTTATATATTTCTGGCCATTGACAAAAATTTCATAGCAGAAATATGACAAGATGAACTCTAGCTGAAAAAAGAATCAATACTTATTACTGTTTTATGCTCACTTTGCATCTTAAGGTTCCAGTTTTTATCTTCATTATTGCACTGATTCTTTTATTTTCTCAAACACTGTAGGAATGATTGTGAGTCACACTGTTTTGCCATGCTAAAATAAAATCTCATCTAACATAATGTGATGAAAAAAACATTATTTTCAAAGTTATATCATCTTATTTCAACTAGAGACCTAGATCTGAAAGTTCATCAAATTCAGTTGCTCATTTACACCTTTTTAAATTAAATGAAACAAAAATGGGCCCATATAAAAATTTTTCTTGTTTGTTTTTCTCACTTGGTAAAACACAATAGCTCTTTGAGAGCTAGATCAACAAAGAGATTTAAATATCTAGAGTGATGGGCACAAAGCCTAAGCCTGATGTTTATGTGCACAAATCAGTCACTCTTCTGCCACATAATCTTGGAGTTACTTATGTGCCTGCCAGTAAACACAATCACATGACAATCCTAACCAACGTAAATGCTACCTCTTTCCTCACTGAAAAAAATTCAGACAAGGCATTTTCCTCATCTCTGTCTCCTCCAAGGCATAGTCTAGTATTTGAGGAAATGTGGTTCTGGTCTACAAAATGTGTGAGCATGAAAACACTTCTCAGGAAACCAACTAAAGATAGAGGTGAGGCATTTCCCTTGATGAGGTTATCATATTGTATACAAGTAATTATTTGCAAGGTCAGACCTAAGCAAATGTCTCAGCCTCATGACTATTATCCCCATGCAGGGCAAATATAATTGAGTCCAGTTCTATTAAATATGTTTCCTACGCAAAATATACAGCTTTTAAGAGCCATGTCTACCCCTTCACCACACTCAGGTTCCAATCTCTGTTCTGTTCAAATCTCTTAATGACTTTTATGTATCTATGTTTAGTAGCCTAATGCAGCTGCTACACGGAGATCTTGTTTATTCATTTTAGGAATCTGGACTCTGAACACCTGAAGTTAAATGTTACAAAGCAGACCATAAGTGTCCTTAATGCATTTAGCTTTCAGGCAGAAAATAATCAAGAAAGACTTTGCAAGCTGCTAACAGAACTTCATGGAATGCATATCCTAAATGCAAGACTGTAATCTCCAAATTCCAGGCTTCAGGAGCCAGCAAACTTAAGGGGCTTACATAGATTAGCATTTGCATATCAGATTGCTACATTTTCCTTGACATGAGACTCCTGTGCAAACAAAGAAATGACATGGGCTGTATAATGAGGTGGTGAGAGGTCTTGGTCCCAGTGTGGAGACCTGAACACATACTGGACTTAGTAAATGAACTTGGGAGTAACACCACACACCAATCCGAACTGGAAGTGACATTGTTTAGCCTCTTTCATTAAAAAATGCTGTTCGCATGTTCTGTGAAATCCCACTCAACCCAGCCATAGCGAGACCATCATTAAGGCCCTTTCTCAACCCAGGAGGATTCCACCGGCACATGCAGATGAGAATACACTGTCCAGTTGCCAGAGAGAGAGTAAGAGGTGGTGAAATCTGCTTCCAGTTGAGTTTTAAATACAATGTGTAATACATTAAAAGCAGAAGATGTGTAATACATTAGAAGTAGTGCAGCCAGACTCCTTCTTCACTGCTCTCAACCAAGGACTTTAACCATTAAGCCAGACAGCCCTGGCATTTCTGTATTCAAAGAAATACCTAACCATGTGGAGGAAGGCTAAAATTCATCAAAATGGAGAATAATAAATTTAAGCTATTAGATCACATATGGACATCTCTTATCCAGGTAAAATTAAACACAACAAACCAGATTTAAAGCATATTACTTTAAATCTCCTCAGAATCAGAGAAGGAGGGATATTTAGAAGTAAAATGTAGAAACACAGTCTCTTCCAGAAATATACACACAAAAACCTAGTATTTCACAAAATCTAGTTTTCTGCTGTGTTTTAGGAAGAGACCTAGTTCAGCTGTTTTCTACACACAGTGAAACATACCTAAAAATAGACTGTGAAATAAATATAGGTTTTAGCTTTGGGTTTTGGTTTAGGTTTTTTGTTTGTTTATTTGTGGTTTTGTTGTGTTTGTTTGTTGGGTGTTTTGTTTGTTTGTTGAGGTTTGAGGAGGATGTGGTTTTTTGTTGTTTTCTCTAAAGGAAAACAATGGTTTATAAGTAATAGCAAGTGAAGAATTACACTTCTATCATTAATTTCTCTTCCAATTTTTTACTTAACAAGGCAAATATGCAGGAAGACCAGAAGGCCCAACATAAATCATCTGAGCTCTTTAAAATTACATTGACAAGAATGGAAGAAAACCAAAGAAAAGGTACTAAAACTGGTTCTCTGATTTTATCATCAAGATATACAAGATTCCCAAGGCCCACTAACAGGCCAGCTGGTTTTAAAATGAAACATTTTTCTGTCAGGCATTCCTCTACTCTTCAAGGCTAATTGGCAGTGTGCACAGAAGAATTATTGAATCTCAAATTAGCCACTTCTGATAGCACATCACATCTGTTTGTCTGTCATTCTGGTGATACACTGGGATTGTTGAATAATTTGTTTACAAATAGGAGAACAATCTGTGCTAAAAGTTTTGCAGATGAATAGGTACATCTGGAGAACAGCAACATTGCATTGATCGTCTCAGAATAGCACAGGCATACTGAAAAACATCCTTTGCAGATCATTAGTCAACAAGATGGCTTGTCTTCACATCTCTGTTAGCTCCAGCTATAATTCAAAAGATATGCCTAACTCCAAATGATGGTCCTTTATTTCATTTACAACAAGTATGCTTTACTGGAGAGCTGACTAAGGGCCAGTAAGAGATAAGAGCTTTAATAAGAAACCTCCACATGGGTGGGGAAAGCAAGTATCACCCAGCCAGAGGGCCATCACTGCTAGGAGAAAAGAAGCATTTCTGTCTAGGCAGAGAAAGGAAATAAGACAGTGATTTCAATAGATCCTCCTGTGTTTCATCATTTCTTACTGTAATAATCGTATTTTCTTCTGTTTTAATAATTGCTTACTTTAATAATCTTAAATGTTATAGCCCATCACTCAATGGATCTTCAAAAGGAAAGTGTTAGATTATTTCAATATTTGTCCTTTAGCCAAAGTGTTTCCTTTTAATGGTAGGGTTACTATTTTGTGAAATTAGTAGCCACAGAAATCTTTTTTGTTATAGTAAAGTTAAAATAAATCCCAGAGCCCACTGTGCACCTTTATACCTTCAAACAGACTCTGTTAAAATCACTGTAATTCATTATCTAACTAGAAAAGGATCAAAATCTAATGTGTCTTTGGCTCACTATTAAGAAAAGAAACTTCATTCTATTTACTTTGAAATTCTTGAAATGCTGAAGATTTTATTTTTAACCTTGGCTGAAGCATGATTTCAGAAATGCTGAAATTTCTACCTCCTTCTCATACTATGTACCTCAAGATATTTGATCAGTAACAAAGCACTCTGCGCAATTAGTCATTATATCCTGAGCTGAAGGAAAAAACGATATATTTCAATTTCTTCAGGGTTTAGTTAGACATGAGAAGAATGAATGCAACCTTCCATGTTAATCGAGGTGTCCTAAGATGGAGACCTACTGAGCAGGTGGATATAGTGGAACTCTTCAAATCTGATTTCAGGATTAAGTTATATCAAATTTAGAAAAATCCCTTAAACTTTATTATAAAGAGAACTGAAGTCCATTTTTTATTCAAAATCAGTTTGAAAACAAAACCAAGTTAGAAGAATCCTGTGGATCCATTAAAAAGATAATGTTCTTGTAAGAAATCTGGTATTATTTCTATAAGAACAAGTCCCTTTTTAAGTTTAGCTTGCTTTATTTTTTGAAATACCTGCTAGTTACTTTGCAAGAACTAGAGGAAATTTGACTAGTGAGTATTAGAAGGGATGAAAGTATCTGACAGGTATCAGATATTCAATGGCGAAGGACAGTATGGAAAAATGAGCAGAATTATCAGAAGTGAAACCTTGGAAAATCTTACATTATGGTTTTACAATACACCATTATTACCATGTCTGAACCCCATTCTATCCAGGTCTCTGCAAGATATGGCTAGTTTATTTACTTCTATCTGTCTAGATACTGTGATTTGACTAATACATTAAAAAAAAAAAAAAAAGAAAGAAAGAGCTCTAATTCCACCACTTCTGACAGGAATTAAGTTTCTGAGCATGGCAGAATAATGGAAAAGATAATAAAAAACCCGAACAAGGAGAATTAACTGTTATGGGGATGTGACACCACAAGCCAAAAGCATGGAGCTGATTAATGAACAAGATCACAGGCACTAGCAAGAATAAGAAAACAAGTAGATTAATGACCTGAAGTTTAGTAGACTGAGTTGACACAATGAAATATACACAGTACAAAAAGCTGAAAAAAGTATTAAGAGAAGAGAGAAAATCTCTAAGTCTCCTGGGTAACTTTTGCTAATCTGAGATACTGCAGAACTAGGTCAGCTTTTGTTCATCAAATAGATCAATAAGCCCTCTTCCCTCATTTACAACCATACATATGAAAGCCAATCCAATAGGTGCCAGTTCTTAGCACTGTGCCACCTAATCAGCACCCTCATTCCAGAGACATCATCAGGAACTAAGATTTATGTGCTAAGCACATTTTTAACATTCAGAAAATCATTATCCTTACATTGATGGATGCACAAAATAAAGCAAGGGCAAAAAGACAACTAGACAGATGTGAGAAAAGGGGAAAATAACATGTAACTCATATATGTCAACCTGATTCACATAAAGCAGCACAACTAAGGCAGTTATTAAAAAGCAATTTTACAAAAACAGCTGAGGCATCTTGCAAATAAAATACAATAAATTTTCTGGTGGAAGGACATTGATAGATCAACAGAAATGGAGGTGAAGTCTACACAAAGTACTGTACAGACCAAAAAGCAACCAAGTGAAAAGGTTAAGTTACATGTAGGCAGAATATGTTTTTATAGTTACTATGGTTAGCAGCTAATATAGATAAAGGAGAGGAAAGATACAAAGCTAACATGCAGGGGAATCTGCAAAACTGCTTGTATTGCCTTCAGTGAAGCTAAGGATATCCTTGTTTGCTCAAGTTACATTGAAGTTCACAGAACATGCTCAAGGACAGACACTCAAGATACAGGTTGGACTGTGGGACTGAACAGAGGTGGATGAGGTAGTACTGGAGAGGAATCATCAAGTAATCAGTGAGGACAACTGACCAAAGTCACCTGAGGATAAAATGTGACAAATGAAGCATTACACGTGTCAACAACAGAGGACAGAGTAGGAGGATGACTTAGTGCTGCTGAGCACAGACCCCTTAGGTCACTCAAGCTGGTTTCTGCATGTTCCTTCTGCTGTCTGCCATGAACACAAACGATGGCATTAACACCCACATGTGCCTTTCTCTCCTTGCACAGCTGCAGCACTGGCGGTTCTGATTCCTCTGTCAGCTTTTGGCCACCGCAGCAGCTCCCCAGGCACAGGACACATCTGGAGTGAGTGGCTGCATCCTCACCACAGACCTTGCAGAAACCAGTCTCCACAGCAACCAGTGCAAGCCTGAAGGGTGGACCTGGTGCTATCTGTCAGGTTTAAAAAGGGTACATCCAACTCACAGTCTGGATTTTTTCCTGAGTGCAGGCTTTAATACCAAGTTATTGTTTATCTGAGACTTAGAAGGTAAGGAAGGTAAAAAATACTGTAAAATATCTTATCAAATAAGAAACCATTGACATCAACCAGCACAGAAAAAGATACCTCATTCTTTGATCTGTAGTGCTTTACACAACTACCAGTATAATTTCATTTAAATGAAACAAAGCACTAAATAACAGACTAACATCAATAATAACACCAAGAACACCTGCTGAACAAATCCTGCAGATAATCTTGTGTTTATTGGACAACTATTTTATTTGCAGGAAAGTACTGTTAATAAACAATTGTTACTGACAGGTATGATGATTTTAGAAACATTACAAAACTACTTTTTTTGTGGAATAAATGAGACTTACCTGTTGTGCAAATAACACTGCTAAGGCTGAACGGTCATTCTCCACACTGAGAAAACACATATAAATTGAATTTCACACACATATATACTAAATTATTAAATGGGAACTGTAGGATGAAGAGGGGAAAAAAAAAAGGTGCCTATTTTTCATTTCCAAAATAGTTCAAGGAGATAGGAAACCCCCTGTTACTGCAATACATTTTCTTTATGCTAATTACCGAGAATAAAAAGAGCTCTGCACCTTAGTAATTATAAAACTTCCCTGAGTGAGAAAGGCACAAAAAATCTGATTCTCTTTTGCAAAAAGCTGCTTTTCAGTGCTCTGCCTATGAAAAGATAATTTACAGCTGTTTCAACGCCCTCTTATCCTGCCAGGTTATGTTTGAGTAGACTTAGATGAGAGCATTTACTTGGTTCAAAGTAATTTAACAAATTTCTTGTATCTGTTAAAAATTTAAATTCTAAGTAAGAAAACTGAGATTACTCTTTTTTTAAAACCACCTGTTCTCAGGGGAACTGATTTATATCTGGCCAACTTTAGGTTTACTTCACTCCACACTATCTCATGCCACTTTTATCTTTCCGTGTAAGCACATGTTGAGTTTCATTTTGCTTGAGTTTAAATGTCATTGCAAAACCATCAAAAGCTCTGAGTGAGTTAGTCATCATGAGGGAAAAAGCAAAATATCTAATATGACCATGAAGAAATCCATGCTTTAGGCAAGTGTTTCAGTATAGATAGTGGTATTATTGAGGTGAGGCACAGAGCTCATGGTTTTAGCTTACATACTTCGTCATACAGTAGGCACCTTTTGGCAAATAGCACCAGGCAACCAAGGATGCTGTAAGTACTTTGCAGAAAAAAACACACCACAGGGTTGGTAATACAATACGGGGCTCGTAATGAAAGACAAATGGATTATACTTGTGTCTCTTCTGCTGATTTATTGCTTAAGGTTGGACAAATCATTCTGCCAACCTGTACCATAGTTCCACAGGTACAGGATGAAGACAGTTACAGTTGCTTTAATTGAGGAGGAATCTTGGAAGGTTCATTTAAAATGTTTATATGAATGTCAAGCAGGAAGTTTGAGGAAAAAGAAATATCGATCTCACTGAAGTGATATAAAGCTGTATACCAACTTAACCACAACTTCCACAGCCTGTACCTCTCTGATCTGGTTGTTGCAAGCCAGTGCACGTCTGTCAGCACCTGCTGCAAAATAGACAGCTAAAGAGAGAGACAACATGAATAGTGCTTTTTGGTCCATTTAAGCAAATATTGCTTTTTAAAAAGGAAAATGCATTTATATCACAAAATTATATCCTTATCTTGCCAGTGGCTATACTCCTCACCCAAATTAAGCCAGGATTTGGCACACTAACAATCAATAATTTAGTAGTAAAGATAATTATAGAACCAATGGGGAACTTATAAAGAGGAGTCATTAGTTTATAAATTGATATGCATTCTAACAGGAGTTTTATTATGAAGCCTGTGTAGCTGTCAGCAACAGGCACCTGGAACATGGTCCATGGCTTTCTGCCACCCTCAGAGTTCAGACCATTACAAAGCACAACACTTCTTAGGAGGTGAAGAAGCAAAGGGCAAATAGTTATCTTTACTAACAAGAGTAATTTCCAAGCAAGTGTCAATTTTAGCACTCCCCACAAGTGACAGAAAGTGTAATGAAGCCAGTGAAACAATGCTGACTGTCTTCTGTTGTGCCAGTGTGAGTCATTCATTATTATCTTGGGCTGCAGCTGCCTTGTCTAATGAGGCTAATGAACTGTCTGCTACATCAGTCTGCCATTACTGACACACGGGACTGAATAACACAGCACCACTTGGAAAAAGTAGATGCAAAAATGTGCTAAAGTAAATCATTCTGCATACCTGAAGGAGCACAGCAGGCATCATGCTCCTTCCTCTTCTCATTTGAACATCTCTTCTGGCATGTTTCAAATATTTCACTTGCAACATCTTTCAGTTCTTCTTGTTGTTATTAAAGATCTTTTCTTTCCTGTCCACACTATATCCCTTACTGAAAGGCTCATGGGTCTTTATAGATGAGTAAATAACTACTTATCCATCAATGTTTTAATAACAGTCATTATTAAACATTCACCTTAACCTAACTTCTTCTTCTGCTGTTAAAAGAGTTGCAATACTTTCAGTGAATATTTTCACGTATGTTCATTTATTGGATGGTAACTCTGTTCTGGGGGAGCGTAATTTCCTGTAGTGCAGAATACCAGAACAATGACAACTGAAAATACACTTAAACTTTCAGATTATGTGAAATTGAAGTGACAAATAGGTTTGGGATTAGTATTATGAGTAACAGTCTTCTCACTGAGCTGAAATAAATTGTTTACAACTGATAGGCTATTCCACTGAGCAGGAGAGAAGTTATTGGGCAGGTTGTTGAACACCTCTTCCAGTCAGTCTGGCACTGCTGCATGTCCTCCCCTCTGCCCCAGCCACACAGGATGGAGCAGAGAGACCAATCTCAGCGAGACCTCAGCTGGTACAGAAGCAAGTGGGACATTCTCTACCTAATTCTTGGTGAGAAACCACTACAGGAAGGTTAACTTTTACAATAAATTAATTTCCATCTTTAACAAAACAGCAATTGGGACAAGTTTTTCCAGGACTCCAGTAAAATGAGCACATCTGATCTATAAAACTGAGATAAGAGCATACAAATCTTACATGTGGAAAAAATTATTTGAAATACCTGAAGATAAGCAGATAATCTACCTAGATCCATCTCCGTTTAAGGGCAAGAAGTGACTCTAACACATGCTAACTCAGCTCCTACTGAACTAAGCAGTGGGATCCAATCTGTCTTCAGGTAGTACCAACCCATGATATATTACTTCTGACCACAAAACTAGAACTATACTGGTATATTTATATTTATATTTACAAACTCAACTCACTGAAAAAACATTTCTCTAAAGAGCACTATGTCAAAGTCATTTTAAGTTATTTGTTGACCCATTTTGTTACAGAAGAAACCTGACACGCTTTCATAGAAGAAAGCATACAATAACAAGATGGAGAAATCAAGCTTCTGGTTGAAACAAGGTGAGGATAAATAAATTTGACAGATGTTGATGAGCATGATTTGACAAACATTCGCCCTTTTGAGATTCTGAATAATTAAGTAAAGCACAGAGAATGCAAACCACACAAGAGCATTTTAAGACAGAGTAACATAGCAAAAAAGCATAGAAGAGACTGAGTGTTATTTGAGACCTACTATTACATTATTTTGCTATTGACTCAAAACATACCATTACTGCACACATATGATAAGGTATAATAAAGTAAGGTATTGTATTCTGTGTCATTTTTTTTCCTGTTTTGAAATATTATATTCCACTGAGTTAAAACCCTGTGCTGGAAGTACAAACAATTCATGGAGAACTATATGGACTGAAGTGACTGCAAAACCACAATCAGAGAAAAATAGCCTTCTCCAGAGGGTGGACCAGATAATCTAAAGGAAGCTTCACACATGCAGCCTACAGAGACCACTTGGCTCCTTTCATCTCAGGTAATGAGTGAAAGTTAAGCAGTCCAAAATGCCACTTTGAACCTGAATAATGTAAAACTTAAAAAAAAAAATCATCAGTTAATTCCCAGGGCTTGGACTCCTGGTTTTGGTGTGCAATATTGTAATCTGATTCCACAAGAATCTGAAATAATTAAGTTATTAAGTTCTGATCTTCAGCTTGCCACTGAGTTAGAATGCCCAGATGAATAAACACCCAAAATTTTAAGGCACAGTTTAGGGACATCAGCATTTTTCACATGCTTATGTCTATCTTTATATACAAAAATAACTTCTAAATTCTGGCCCTTTGTTTTTTTTTTCTCAATTTCTCATATTAATTAGTTGGAAATTGAAATAATACTAATCTTTTGAATGTTTTGATATTCTCACAAAGAAACCTCCATGGAAATAAAAATTATTAACATTTTTCAACTCTTTTGCTATTGAAAGCAAGTATTTTTATTAGCATTATATATCTCCTAGGAGTAATCACCACGTTTCATGATACAAGTGATTAATGTTTTTATTCAACATAACCGAGAATGTGAATAGTATTTCAAGTGGGTTTCACCCTCACCTAGCCGGTATCAACCATATGGTGGGAAGAAATAATTACTGTTTATTAAGTCTACATTAAACTTTTCAGAGAACCATTTTATGAGATGCCATAAGGTTGTATGCTTACTGCAGTCATTAATCTTCTTTGGGTGTCTTCAATCAAGCAGCTCTGTCAGAACCATTATATGACGTTAGGCCTAAGCTCTTTAATTATTATGCAGTTTTTTTAAGAACCAATGTGTTAACTGCATTGTTTTCACAAGTGAAATTGCTCTGTTTCAAGTTCTGGACGACCCCTAGAATCAGGTTCACCTTATGAAGTACATTTTTAAATGGTTTCTGAATCTGTAGTGAAATACCATATGACCATGACATGCTGGTTTTAGAATTACAGTGAACTATTCATGTCAAGAGGTCAGGAGATTTTTACCACATTCCTAACACAAATAAAAATACCATAAATCAAACAAGTAACATTTAGAGTTGGTAGCCAAAGTTTGCAGAAGCGAGAGGTATAAAACAGCCAGTAAAATAGCCCCAAAACATTGAATAGAAAACTTTTAGTGCAATTGCCATTGCTGCACAGTGCTTACAAATGAAGCCAGAATAAACAGAGTTTTCTCTCAGATTAATGATATCTCTAGTTAGATAACATTTAACCTTTCAGTTAATGAAGGATCCTCTCAAATGAATCGTGGGCCCCTACAGCAGATTATACATTCATACAGTTTCTGGTCCCCTCTTAAATACTGCAGATCCAAAGTAGTTCTTATTTCACATAAATCAAAAGGTTCTCAGTGAGAAATGACAATTTCTTTCTAATTAGAGGTCTGCAAATAAAACATATGTATTACCTGAGCACCTATTTGAACAACACAGTACAATAAAGGAACTGAACAGATGGAAAGATACAAAATATGACAAATAAATTCATTATATATTTTCAATAAAGAATTTTAAAAATTATTTAAAATCTTGGGGTTTGTGGAAGAAAGTAACATTCACAGTAACTTTCAAAAGACGAAGTCTCAAGCAATCATAAACAACAATATTAAAACATAAAAATAGCCTGCTGTGGGTTTTTTCCAGTTGTCTGCCATAAAATCTGAATGATTGCTGCAATATATTCTCAGGAATGAACTTTGCTGCTCACTATTTCTAAGTGCAGGTGAAAAATAGGTGTCTCCTTTCTAGCATTATTAGCACATGAGTTCAGCTGTTAGTGTTGCTGATGCAATGACAACAGTGGCGTTCTCTACATATCTCTCCATACACATCTCTACATATCTCTACTTAAACTTATTTTTTAATTGTCTGGGCTTTTTAGCAACAATTTTTTCCTAGTAATAAAAATATTAGAGTACTTTCTAGTAGACATTCACATTTTAAAAGACTAAGGAATGTGAAAAGTGTTGAGAAAAATTTCTTCCATCTGAATATTTCTAAGAAGAAACGTGAAGTTTTTTACCTCAAAAATCTTCTAGTGATTTTTTTTACAACTACCTGCATCTGAAATTTAAGAAAATAAACCTAAAAAATTTAAAATAATATGCTGATTTTTGTTATTAATTTTGGAATTCTGGGTTAACTGAAACCTAAGATGGGCAATCAACCAAGCTGAAGAACCAGATGCTCAAGGAAGAAGTGGCCACAGCAAACATTTGAAGTCAAATAATGTATTTTAGCCAGATCCATACAAAAAAATCTTCATTTCCACCAGCAGTCTATTAGCAGGCACTTCACATTGACACCACATCTAGAACAGCCATCGCAGAGGCTTTCTCCAACCCTGTGACAAGATTTCCTCTACACTCTCTGAAAAGAGTCTCATTTTCATGCAGGGGCTACACACTGTTTCTGTCAGGATGATAAAGACGCCACTTTGTACCAATCAGGCTAGTGGACAGTTAATTGCATGGGTTCACAGATTAATATTCTAGGCTTGACAGTCTCAGAGGGAAATCCGATGTTCACCAATCCATTTCCTTTCCCTGTGCACACTTTTCAATTTTATTAGATTTTTTTTTGCCAATTTGCTTCAATTAGCAAATTGTCAAAAAAAACTAACACTCCACTTTTGGGTCTTTAAAAATTACTTTGTCGATGATGTTGACCTCTCAGTTTTGCAAACAAGAAACTTCAGGTAACAATATGGCTACATTTGCTAACAACTGTGAAAAAGTTGGCAAAAGTATGGATAATAAGTGAGATACCATATATCTTACCATTTGAAAGGACAAAAATATACAGGCCTTTAGGGCAGCACTTTGGCTTCCAGAACACTATCTGCAATATGACAGTGTTTTGATTTATACACTTATTTCAGTAAGTGACTGGAAGTATAAGTACTCATATCAACTATGGTCACAAACTTTTCTCTTTCATCCTCACATAATTTTTATAAATTACAGCAAAAACACTCTGTCCATAAACAGTTTTCATTCTAATGTAGTTAAATAGTAATCACAGTAGTATTGGGGCAGGGGGGCAGGCAGTAGAGTAGCTTCCCTTTAATCAATATCCACATATTGAGTATTCCTTTAGCACAAGGAAGTGAACCTCCTCATTCTGAAATACAAGAGTAGGTTGGTCCTTCTGAAACCAGTCCAAGGTGATGTGCCCTGGTTTTCCCCTGGCCAGAGGGTTAGTGTGCCCGTTGTCAACTCCCAAGGACACCCTCCATCTCGCGCTTCCCATGGCACAGCTCTGAGTGCAATCATACACTACTGTGAAGAGACACAGGGGCAAGGGCTACTCTCACATCAACCTGCTGACTGAGTTTTACACTAGAAAGAATAAGTATTGGAGAAGAGGGAGAGTAAAGACATGGTATGGAGGGTGGAACACTGCTGGCAAGGGTATTGCAATCCTGAACAGGGTACTGCAGATGTTGACCTCCATGTCATCTTGCTGTGCTCTACCATAGGGGAATTTGTCACAAGATGGTTCTGTTATAATTCTCACATGGACATTACAACTTCTATGAGAAAGCTCAGAGGAAGCAGGCAGGCCTGGCATTTGGTTATATGTTTTATCCCACAGACAGTACTGCCTTTCCTGCACAGATGGTTGTGGCTGCCACACTTCAATGGGGAATTCATCTGGTGCTACAAAATATCAGCCAAAATATCAGTGCAGCTAAACATGCAGGAATTAATTTGAATGGAAATAAGTATGATGGGCATTGAAAACTGAAGAAGAAAGTAAATAAATAAAAAATCTGCCTTCCAAATGTCAGCTAAAATGTCATTTCCTCTGAGCCCCCTAAACGTTGTAAGAGGAATTCAGAAGGGGACAATAACAGATGTCAATGCAAAGACCAGATCCTTTGAAGAGAAAGTGTCATCAAAAGAGGTAAATTATGGCTCCTATTCATAACATAATTTTTGGAAATGCATAATCAGTCCCTTTGAGGAAACTCAACTAATGCTAAGTGAAGAACCCTTTCCACGTTAATGAAATTCCTAGAGCTCCTCATATCTAGAAGTCATTACCAAAATGTCTTTCAATGGTGCAGGAACCATACGGAGCCTACGCAGTGAAGAGAGAAAGTGTTCTTTGTCTGAAAGACACTCCCTTGCAGATGTCTTTTCACAGCCTCAAGCAACCCAGAAAGGTCACTGTGGTACCTCACCCTGCTGCTCAGCCATTAAAAAAAGGAGAGAAAAGGGAAAAAAAAGGAAATGCAGTAGGATTATGGTGCCTAAAAGTCCTGGGCTAGTTTGGCCAGGCAAGGTGGGGAGCTGTTGGACTGAACGTTGATATCCAAAGGTTTTCCAGATCTCTGTGAAAGTCAGATTACTTGAGCAAAGGGAGAGTATAAATAATTAATTATTTTCCTTTCATAAATGGATGTAGAACATTTTCTTGCAGCATTTTAGAAAACCCAGAAGTGAAAGCTTCCGTAAGGGATTTCCCAGGAATTGGCATTTGGTAGCCAGCAGTATTTTACTGGAAACTATTTTAAGTGTTGTAAAGGTCACACAGCTCAGTAACTCTTACATGATGAGAGCAGTACAGTAATGAGGACGGAACAGTAATATAAGGTTTTGGATTTTGATTGTTTGGTCATTTTGAATAGTTTTAAGTCACAGATTCATGAACAGGGAATACAATCTTACCCCAAAAAGCAGTGGGTTTGGAGAAGATGCAAATGTCATATTGTTCAAGCAAATATATTCATGCTTTCAGCATGATGCTTCATTAAAAAGGATTTTAAAAAACCTTAGCAGCATAAATAAGTCATATGAGTGTTCACTTGATTCTCTCTGTATATGACACTAGATAAAGATATACCACAGTGCTTTTACAATGCACATGATTCTGCTATCTATGCTTGAATAAACATGCTTTTCAAAACACACAGTTAATGATGTCTGAAGAAATCATCTAACAGAGAAAAATGTAAAGAATTCAGTGTGCTTAGTTTATCAAAACTGAGAGATGACTCAACAGAGAATAAGCATCTTTGTGGACATGAAAAATAGGGTATGAAAAAGTGCTTTAGGTAAGCACAGAAAAAAATGCTGTTCGCTGTATTTGATGAAGTGACATTACAAATAAGGTTTTAATTTCTTTAAGTGAGGCTGATCAAACACTGGAATAAATAAGGCAGTATATGTTTCTGTGTAGTCTGCTGTCTTCAGATCAGAAAAGCAGGGCTTCTGAGAGAGATATTTTCTTCAAATACAATTTGTTATGCACAATTCATAAAATATTACAGTCTATACTACACAAAAACTAGACAAAAACATTGCGTTTATGCTCTCTCCTGCTTTTAAAAATACATGAATTAAAGTGCATTCAACATTATCAGGAAGTCTTTGTTTTAAAGGACTGAATCAAAGCAATCATAAAATCTTTCAGTGCGACTGTCTCACAACTTGTCCTCCTTTAAAGCTGTCACTGGCCTCCATAGCTATAAAAGCCTACAGAAAGTTTATGTACCTGCACTCCTGCTTGAATCAAAGCAACCAATTGCAGGAGCCAACTACTGTGAATGCATAAAATAGTTACTATGTTTAAGAATATTTAAAAGTATTTTATGAGGACAGCATGTGAAATGCAAAGCCTGAATTTCGTCATTTTCATGATTAAGATTTATGATTTCTTCTATGATTTCTAAAGTTTCTTCAAGAACTGGGATCAGAGTTCCATGCACAAGAGAAAAGCCACCCCACAACACCACACCTGGATTTTTTCCAAGAATATGAAATAAACATTAAATAAGCTTTCATCGCTTTTATACTGCATAACAATTAATTTTACTGAGTTAAATGAACCATGAAAAGATACTAAGCAAAATAACTGAATTTCTGACTCCTTTGTTCTTCACTATTGCTTTTTCTGAAGCATGAAAGGAATCTTATAGAGCTAAATGTTTAATTGTTTTATACTTGAAGCTTCAAATGAAAACGTTGTATAAATAACCCTACACTCAGCTAACATTAACAAAGCAGGAACACTATATGCTTGCTACAATATCGCCACACAAGCAGTGCTCAGGCATTTATCTGCCCCTTTCCCCCTGCCAAATTCAGCCATTTGTAAAATTGTTGCAACACAACCATTTTCTCACTGTATCTTATTTTATTTTGTAAGTGCCATTTAGCTAGAGGTTGCTCCCTATTCTGCTTAAAAAGACCAATTCTAAATCAGTGTAATATAAAGACTGTATTTTATATGTTTTTCCTTAAGGCAACAATTACATAACAAAAACTTTACTACTTTATAAATAAGCTTTCAATTCTGACTTATTTTCTGTACTTCTGTAGAGGATACCTAATTGTTTTAAGTCATTAAATATATATTTTCTAAGTCATTTCCTCCCCTCCTTCCTCCCCCCCCCCGAAAAAAAAGCTAGTAATTACTGGTCATCTTTCTGTCATTGATTACGATTAGTTTGCAGATCATGTTTTACTGAATTCATCTACTTATTTCTGGGACCTCATCAATGCTTATACTGCCTCCCAGACAATTTATTCTTATAATGTGAACATTCACAATCCATGATTGCTCAATGCAACAAACCAATCTCTAAATAACCACTAATATAAAATACTTTCTAACAGCTTCTTAAAAATGCTAATGTCTCAAAATTGTAGAATAGCTGGATAAACTAGGATGTACTAATAGCTCTTTTCTAGAATTGTTATTTCTTCACTTGGCCTTAGACAGAAAACTAAATTATTTTTAATGAAAAGGAATTCTGAGTTGCTATAAAATAAACCTTTCTTCCTAATGTTATATTTAAGCTTATCTTATGCCTCCAAAGTAGACCAGCTTGATTAATTTGTATCATATTAAGAATATAGGTGATTTGCAAAAGCAGTATACAGAAACATCAACATTTCAGATCCAGTTTTGAGTATGTATAATTTCACCACATAATAGCATTAATAAAGTATCTAAGGGTAACTGTATGCATCAAACAGGGTTTTTTCCATTACAAATATGTTAATTCTTCCCTAGTTAGCCGTTACACTGGCCAGCTGCACAGGCCACACAGACTATTGCACAAGTAGGAGTGTTTTCACAGCCATGTAACCAGCTCTGCCATACATGCACAGCACACAATCCATACCATAGATCCAAGACTTCTCTAAACATCACACACAACATTTCTTATATGTTTCTCAGTTGTCCTTCGGTAAGCATGTAAATTGAATAAAGTTACTGTCATCAAAACAATCCATTTTCCCCACTCCTGGCCATCTCCTTCCTTGGGGGCCACTCAGGATTGCATAAAACTTCTGTAGGTTGGTTCATTCATTTGTTCGGGATTGCCATCTCCTGCCTGCTATATTTGTTTGGAACCCTTCAACTGGACAGGTACGTAGCATCTCTCTGTGTGTGTCATGTCCACAGAGGAGAAGAAGGGAGCATATAACCAAGAAACACAGCAGCCCATATCCAGCTACCTGAGCCAGAACTCATTTGGCCCCAACAAGTTCTCCATGTTAGGTTAATTCTACCTCATCACTTAGGCCCCACTGGCTACAGCCTTGTGTGTTTCTGGAGCATATAACAATTTACATATAGTAAAGAAACAGGGATATCAGGCAACAAAAATAATGCAAATTTTGGGAATGCAAACTAAGGCACAGAGACATACAGTGAGCATGCAAAGGCAAAAAGAATGATGAGCTAGTAGAGCTCACAGACATTTGAGTTTCACGAGTCTACAGTGGTAAGACCACAAGCACAACAAATAAATTTGTCTGCTGGCTGTAGGTCAAAGTTGGTCAAAATAATGCCAGCAGAGATGTTCCTGCATGCAAATCATGGTTAATCTGCATGCTGAGTAACCAGACCACACTCAGTGAAGAGATGTTCATATGTGCAAAATGTTAACTGTAAGAGCCTTATACAGTAAGTTCCTCTCACAGCTCTAGTTTTTGTAGTTCATGTTGCCCCAGTTGGCAAGTTAAGCAACAAACAACAGGAGGAAAACCTAAAGTGAATTGTTTTCTAACAGTTCTCCCAGGGACAAGCACAATTTGAGCAGTATTACTCAGACTCATCCCAAGAAGCTTTTTTTAACTAGCTTTTAAAAATCTGTTGGATTCCTACAGTGAGGAATTCATACCCTGCAGAAAAATGTTTTAGGTGAAATGTGCATATTATTTTTACAAGCATATAAGTTACCTTGATTTTTTTTTTATCAAATTACTCCCAATAAAAGGCTACTGCAATTGCAGGTTGCACAGTAATTTCTTACAAAAGCCTTACATATATAGGATAAAAAATAATTAATTATACATCAGTTCCATTAAGCATATAGAGGCAACATTTTTATATACCATAAATTGTATATTTTTGAGACTGCCATGAGCACTCAGTACTGGAAAGTCTCTACCCTATATTTGCATACTATTTAGATGTTAAAGATCATCCACACAGCTAAAGGTTTGGAAAAAGATAAAAATAATTCCATCTAGATATTAACCATAACAGTCTGTGACTCTCCAGAGCAAATCTGAAATAATATTTAGAAGCAAAATTTAAATGAGAAATTGTCTCTTTAAATTGTAAAAGACTAACAGTCAAGAAAATTGTATTACATTACTCTGAAACAATCCAGGATTATTTTTGCTTTTTTATATAATCACTTTGAAGTACTGCAAAGTATGTGATATCAACCTCTTGATAAGGTGCAGAAGCCCAAGAAAACAGAAAACAAACTTATAGTCAAGAATAATGAAAGCTGAGCCAGGGACAGGCAGATTCTGCAATAATGCGTCTATCTTTACGCTCTTCTATTTAAATTATTATTAATTCCGCACTTGTTCAAGCATGAAGAACCGGTGAAGAAAATAAATTCAGTGTCTATATTCCCTGTCCCTTGTTCCACTCTGCCATATCTATTTAAATACTGAAAGCTTTTCCAGATGTGCACAGAACACCACAAACCACTATCTTCTAAAACAACAGGCTCCAGAGAAAGATAATAATTTTTCCCATCACTTGAATAAGCTTAAAGCAGGGCACATAGATGAGTGTTGAGGACAATAGTCTTTTGGAATAGCCAAGAACTGCACTGATTTTTGGCTTTTAGCATTTTATTAGTATTCAATAGCAATGACCTGATCTATTAACACCTCAGGGTAACATTGTGAAGCACTTAAAAACAGCTTAGTAGTTATGTTAAATCTATGAGGCTGTTTATTCTAATATAGATTGTAGATACTTAAAACATCCACAATATTTTACTTTGTTCCTGAAATTCTATCTTCTTTGCACAGAGACGAAAATAAACTGCCTGCTATATAGTCCAGTCATACTACTAGTTTATGTCTCAGTCAGTGGATAGACTTCTTTCCTTCCATTAGGATGGACTGCATGATGAAGGGATATGCCTTGTCAGAACTGAGTAGCTGCCTAATTAATCTAACTTTAATATCTTATGAGGAAGAGTCTGTGTATCGGCAGATAGAGCACCATGGAGTCCACTGCCAGAAGACAGAGCAAATAACACAACTGAGACAACACAGGTGGTCGGTTGTCATCCTCTCCCTGGCACTGAGGTAGGTGGGGAAGGGACTCCTTCAGAATCAGATGCACTGACACTGGCTTGGGCACGCTGCCCCGGGATGGAGCAGCAGCCTCGGCTGGGCGCCACTGTTGAAGCCAGATGTCATCCATCTGGCTGCCATTCCTGCTGATCTGTGTGATGGGCACAGCACAGCTCAAAGCTGTGAACAACACGTTCTTTGCAAGTACTGCAATTTCTTCATCTCCAAAGAAATATAACAAAAGTTCACGAACCTCTACTCCTGCCATTTCACTCTCATTATGTTTTATTCCCTGGTAATTTTTGTGAGATTTAAAATAATTTCAAGCCCTTTCATCTTAGTTTTCCATTCCTTGAACCACTGGAAGCAAAACAACTGTGAAGCTTTCAAAAAATACAGGGTGTCCACTCACTAGGAGCTCCTTAAGGAGTTTGATGTTCCTGGATTTTACCTAACTTCATTGTATACTTTATCATAGTAACATTTTTATTAACACGGAAAATGAAATTATCCAACTTTAATTACAATGCATACTTAACTGTAACACAGTAAAGTCAGTTCTTAGCAGATTTTCCCAGTCAATTCAAAGTATTTTTGCATTGTGCCTTTTCTTTAGAAAACCTACAGGCCTATTGGCATAATTATCAAATGTTAAAAAAACAACCCCCCTCATACTTTGCTGAATTCTACTTTCTGCCACCATATGTTACAGAAGACGGAGCTGCATGAATCACAAGACTTAAGCACAGTAATTGTTGAGAGAGAAGGAAGCATGACAGATTTGGGTTAATGCCCAATACCTAATTTTAAAGCAATTCATGGCACTGTTCTAACATATCTCAAAAGCTGAGCAGGAAGGAGAAAAGATGTTAGCATTAGTCAGGTACTTCTTCTGCTCATGAATACAGAGTGGTTAATTAGGAGCAAATTTTCCTTCAAAGACACAGACTGGAGAAATAGTTGAAATGAGCGTGTTCATCTGAAATTGAAACACAGCAAGCTACAAAAATGCTAATGTTTCCCAAAGATTAGCAGCAAGTGTATTCTCTAAATCTACAGCAAGGCAATATTTATCAAAAATAACAATAAAAAAAAAAATAGTGAAACAGAGCTTGGGGGATTTTATGCAGCAGTAATTTACTGGAGGGAAAAGAAAAAACCAAACCAAACCAATATGCTTAAAAAAAATCTTGCTATGTGTAAGACCAACTGACTTGTCCTCCTACCAACTTTTTTTTCTTCTCAGTTATGTTGCTTGTAGATAACCTAGTAAGTAAGCAGCTGATGAATTTTTCACCATTACCTATACTGTTCCTGATGTTATCTTACTGCAAACTTGACCTGTCCTGTCCATACACTGAAACTACAGATTATTTCTTGTCCTTTGCTCAGGCCTTCAGCTCTTTAAGGCTAGAAACTGCAGGGTTTTTACTAACAGATGTGGCAGCTGACACCATAAGACCTTAATTCTGAATTTGGATCCTAATGCTCCCTTATAACAGAAAAATAATTTTAAAATATATCATGAAAACCTAAAAAATGAATCTGTGTCTATAAAAACATACAACAAAAACTTCATAAAAATTCTGGTTTTCAACCCTTTTCACTTATAAAGCTATTTTTAGAAGAGCTTGTTATCTGAGTATTTTCTATATATCATCTAGTATTGCAGAAAAATACTTAGAGTTCTTATGAGTTTAACAGGAAAAAATAGAAATTCCATTACAAGAGTTAGTGCAGAAGCAGAGCTCATCAATGGTTTCAGGATGAAATCCCACTTTCAACTGTATATCTACTGTACCAAATTGTATAGGTTGAACCCCTGTAGCTGCAGATCAGCCCATGCTTATGTGTTACTAGAAAAGCAAGCTGTTCTTATCAAAAATTCCCTCAACTCTTGCCCGCCATTGCCAGAGATCCCCAACAACTGCTGAGAAGGCTTGTGTTTACCACCTAGAGTATGCACATCCTTTTACCTGAACAAATATCCAAACAAACAAAAAGATAATTGTGAATAAAACTAGATAGAAGGCATTCAACAACTTAAACAGCACATTAGTGGCCAAGACGAAGAGATTAGTGTTGGAGTAATGCACAGACTCAAGGATATTGCAGTGTCCTTTTCTTGTCTTCTATTTTGTGTGATTGTCTCAGTAGAAAAACCCAAGCTTCAAAGTTTTAGGGAAAGGAAATACACAAGGACAGAATATGGGAAGATGTAACAAGCCTGAGGTAACTCCATTCTAACTAAGTGGAACAACATATAAACAGGTTTCTTCCCTAGAGTGAACATGTATGCACTAGGATCCCCAGGTTTAGATCTCTTCTTAATCCTCTTAGCATTCAAAGGTAAACAGCAGCAATGCTCTCCCTGCTATCTTCAATAAAGGGCAAGAGTTCCTCCTGAAAACTACAGTTTTACTGACACAAACAGTAAATTCAGCTAACTGTTAAAAAAAGCATTAGCATACACAAATATGTGTGTAAGTATAATCTTATATTAAATATCATGTGCATAAGCACTGTAATTGAATTTCTTTGATATAAAATTGCAGTTTTCAGGTGACATATTATTACCTGCTCCTGTACATTGCACTAGTATATAGGACACATCTGTCCATGTTAATTTATTTTGATACAACTATTAAAGCAGTGTATTGCCTGTATTGATTGGCTATATTCATATGACCACATTGTTTATTTCACTGACTCTCTTACAACACAAAAATTCAAAGTAGTTGCGTTTTTCACAGCAAGTTCAGTAAGTCTTAATAAAATCTAACACCGCTTCAACTTTTTCTAATGCTAAAACAAATTAAATGGTAATAGCTTGGACACCACAGTGTGTAACATGTAGTTTGTGGCCTGCGTGAATAATACAATCCCCTTAAAAGTGCACATTAGTGTCAGGAACAGTATTAATCACATGAAAGGCATACTTTTAAAATAAACCAGTTTCTTATGATATGTAGTCTTATTTTATTTTCAAAGTGGCCTTCTTTTCTTGAATTAGATGTTTTAAGTGTTAAGAAAAAGGCTGTCAGTGGCAAGTTTTGTGCACTGAAGGAAGCAGGAAATGCCCAGTTCCAGGGACTCACAGCCACTGCCAAGGGGACAGTCTCACCCAGGTGCTGGAGCTCTGCCCAAGCCAGTTCCCATCCTTTTTCAGCACTGAACACTAATCTTGCAAACTCTACTGAACCAGTTCTTAGTTGTAGGAAATTGCTTCTGTGAAAGGTATAAATGAATGAAGACTTTTCATACTGGAAAAGAAACTTTTTGCACACCTCATCATTATCTCGAGCTTAAGTGTGGCTTCACCTGTATTTGTTATACAGCATACTGGATTCAACAAGCAAGGACGCTCCAGAGGCTTTGTGACATGGACACTTAGGTAAAGAAACATGTCACTTTTATTCTGGTATTTGCCCACAAAGTTCATTTGAATTTGTTTTCAAGACAAAGGAATAGTGAAGTATTAGCCAGAATCATTAGCTACATATTTTTCAACAAAGTGTGCAGAATTAAAATAGAGTGTTTGTCCAGTGTCACATGAAAACTGTTCTCATGTTGTACACCCCCAAAGGAACATCTTTCAATCTCCCATTTCTAAATCTTATCTGAAAATCCCAGAAAGGCTAATTAAAATCATTTATAGAGCTGTGCTAAATAAGGAAGACAAAGCTGGAGTGAATACTCCATACTGGGTGGGGTTGATTTAAAACCTGAGTACAAATCGGAGCTGCTGTATCTGCCCCTCCCACCATCACCAGCCTGCCCAGCCTCTGGCCTCAAAGATTGTAGAATTTTAAGGATTATTTCTTTAGTTACAACGTCTCTTTGTTATAACTGAACATTGATACAGTCAATTTATTTTATGACAAAACTGCGGTCTGTTCAGAAATAAGGTGGAGGAACAGAACAGCAAGAAGTCCAGGAGAAAACAAACAAACAAAAATAAAAACCAACCCAACAAACAAAAACAAACCAGGAACTTTCATTAAGAAAACAGCAGCTTAATCCTGTTTTGAAGTGGGTAGAAGTAATCCAGAGATTAACGCAAAGATTCCATAACAGAAACCTCAAATGCTACCAAAACCAGCTTGTTTCCATTCTGAATCTCTGTTTTTATTTGTAAAGACTGGCATTACAATTGAAAAGGACTCAAAATGGAGTGATGTACACATCATTGGTGTTTCATGATGCAACCGATGGAGTCCCTGAATGGATATTGCTTCAGCTTTGCTTTTAAAAAATAATTTAACAAGAAAATCTTCAACTCCACTATCAATCACAGGTGGCAGAAATGAAAGAAAAAGAAATTAAACCAAACCTACTGTCAAATTCGTAACATATACATTGTTGGCTGATGACATTTGTTCCGGATGTACAATAAAGCCCACAACACTTTATTACTATGGATATAATTATCGCGAATGTTTTTTCATGTTGATCAACTTGCTTCTGAAGGTTGTTTTTTTGATTGTTTTAAACTTGCATAATAAACATGCAATGAAACATTTCTTGTTAAAGTGTTTTTTGCAGTTGTCTTGTTTTCATACAAAGACTTCATAAAGTTGCAGTGTTGTATCAGAGCATTACCAAAACAAGAGCAAAAGCTAAAGAGGAAGGTAAACGTGAAATGAATTTGATGAGAATAACCTAACCTTGTCCTGAGACACTCCAGTCACTTGAAAAGATGTGCACAATCAAATCCCTTCCTCCCAAACCCACCAAAACCACAAAATAAATAGTAACTTGAAAGAAAGAGAAGACAAAGGAAAAAAAAGATGTCATCATGCGCTCATCTTCTGCATAGCTCAACCCACATATAGTAAGGCACTATTTCCCCACAACGTAGTGTCCACAACAATCTTTTACAGTGCTCTGCGAACTACATATAGTTCCTTCCAGGATGATGAAATAAACAGATTGAATGAGTGTTGCTACCATGCCACCCCATGTGAGATCTTATAGACAAGGGCATCATCTGGCAGTTTCAGAAATAAGCTGTCTCGATTCTCTTCTTATGTGTGCATGTTATGTATAGGGATATCTTTTGTGTGTGCAAGTGGTTGGTTTGTTTTCCAAAGTTGCTGTTATTTTTCACTGTTTTGTACTCCAGTGTTCTCAAAGCAAATACACAAGAAAATAAAAGTGCAGTTGGGTCATTAAAAACATAGCTTTGGTGCTCCAAAAAGCACACAGCTTTGGGGATTTAAGAAATCTGATAGACATTCCCAGAAGAGCTGGGAAACACATGAACATATTTTCATCTAGAAATCCTCATCTCTGTTTAGTTGAGCTGGTCTTCATATTGTTTTCGGAAGCAATCACCAGCAGGGAAAAACTCCCAGCACCGTTCTTGATACATTTTCCATACATAGGATTCCTGAAAAAAACCACAATTTAAATAGTTTAATGTGATTCAATGAGAAAGCACCAACCACCACTTTTTTTTCCTCCTCTATTTATATACTGCTGCTGATTTTTTTCATTCTGTATATATCAGGTTGTTACATATCAATCTACAAAATAATGTTAACGATTTTTATCAGTTTAGAGTAACTTCTAGATTTTTGTCGCCTAGTCAAAAAGCAGCAGAGAAACACACAGAGAGAACCAGGTAGTTTAGTTCTTATTGCACATCCAGGAGCACTGTAAAGCTCAATTAAAGCTGGTCACAAGACAAATGCCAGGGTAAACAGAATATTTTTTGTCATAGAAATTTGACTGAATTTCTGCATCAGTCATTTCAAAGCATGTCTACACACAAATAAATAAAATAAAATGGCCTTTAATGATATTTCTTAGTAGAGCAATATTTTCTGAATCAGTGGTGGTGTTTTTTGTTTTTTTTCTGATTATTTGTTCAGGTAAGGATCCGTCTCTAGGTAGTCTGAAGAATAGTAAAGGATATGTCAGTTTATTTTTATTTTGATCACAGCACTTAAATGTGCTTTTTATTATATAAATGCCATGGTAGAAAGGATATGTGTTACACAAGTTATTTAGTACGAAGTACTCTCAATTTTCAATTTATCAGCTAATGGTATCAAAACTGAATAGTTAGCAGAAATCCAGCTTCAATGAATATAGTAGGACATACTCTATGCCAAGAAAAACAGACTTTTTAAAAAAAATCTCATTTAATATTAAATTCTCAAATGACAAATGGTTGTTCAAAAACAGCAAAACAAATACATAAAATCTGATACTGGAAAAGGCTCTGAAGATTTATGCAAATAAGATCATTATAATTGCCCAGTAAATACATCAGAGTTCAGAAAGAGTAAGCTACATAGATTTATGGCAAATCACCCCTCTGACACAAATCTATATGGCTACATATATGATGGACTTCAGGGGTTTTGTTTTCTCATCTGCAACATGGGAACATTTGTCTAGCCTTCTGCAAGACTATCACTAGAAAAAACAGTAGTCTGTAAGTTTGACACTTTCTTTTACTGACTTTAAGTATACTTAAAGGAAGTTGAAGGAAGAACCAGAAGTTTGAAAGGACAGCAGCAAAAAAGAAACCTCCAGGGAAAACTGCTCTCACAGGTTTCATTTTAAATCTATGCACAAGGTCTTTCCAAGATTGTAACCATAGAAGATTATATATAGAAAATTATCAGGGACAAAGACTATTAAAAAAGAATCCACAGGAAGAAACGAAGAGTGCTGCTTTCACAGGATGCTTAAATGTTTTGTTTCTCATTATATTTGTTTGTACTCTGTATTTGTATTTTGTAGAAGTAACAATTTAAGAATAACAAGTCAGATAACAAAATAGGAAATGAAAGTACTACAGAATTGATAATCTAATATTAAGCTAGCAAAGGCCTAAGAATTGTTTAGAAGAATGAGAATTAAGTTACATACCATATATAGGGAGCTGTTAATTAGAATACTCTAAGTTTTGCCAAGCCTGAATGATTTTTATTTTAGAATCAGTCTTATATAATACCTGTTTACATTCATACAGTTGCTCAACCTACCTGTCCTGTATGCTCTGTTTCATCTTTGTTAATAAGATACATCAGAAAAAACCTACAAGCAAAGAAACAGTTATTATTAATACAATACGTGGAAACATTAGGCAACCCGCAGAGGGATGGATATTCTTCAGCATGTTGTTTATAGTGATAATGCTGTTCATGGATTTACAACTACTAGAGCTCTATTTATGGTAATATTCCCAGACACACTAAATTTACTTTCCTGAAACTGCTGACATTCACTCATTGTTCAATTAATACTATGCTAAACTGCAAGAGATTGTTTGATTTACAGTAAATAACAACTCAGTTTAACTGAAGATATTCTAAGCTTTCTAATCTGAAAATTATAATAAACATTTTCTTGCCCATCAACATCAACTTGGAAGTAGACAGAGAATAACCATTGGAACTGCTTTTACCCTCTCCTCACAAATAATAAGTGAAGATTATTAAGTGATTTCTCTTTTTGAAATTATAGGTTAGGGATATTTCACTAGTGCATGTAACTGAAGATCAACATACATAAAACAGAACTTGTAATTTTAAAAACATATTAGTTTTTGGGTTTGAGATCTCTGCTCATCACTAGGTGATGATTTCAAAATTTCACTCATAATAGTATTCTCTCCAATAACATGTAAAAATATAAAATATGAACAGACATAAAAATATAAAAAAATATTTTCTTAGCATGATGTGCTTAGGATAAGTATGCTACAGTATTTCTGTAGTAATTTGTGAGCAGAAAAATGCCATACGATGGTGTTTTAAAATATATTTTGTTTGCACAACCAGTTTTTCAGGTGGAAGTTCTTCACAGAGATGTTTGGTTTACAGTCTCATTATTTTGTGCATATACACTGCTAGCTTATAGACCCAAAGTTTATTTCTTTGTACTGACAGCACTGGCAAAAAAATGTGTTTGGCACTAGATTTTTGTATGTATTTGACAGGAGAGGAATAGTATGATACAGCAATTGTGGACCTGATATACGGTTTTATTTCCAGATTTAAAAAGAGAGCGCGTAGTGGTCACTGATGCTCTGCGTGGATTTTCCAAAGGTGGACTTGATGCCCTTGATCTGATCCCTCCCCTCTCTAGCTCCTCGTTCCAGTTCTCCTACTTCCCTTTGTCTCAGGATCTCTCGGTCAGCCTCAGCACCCCACCTAAAATATTTTGTCCAACGTAAACTTTTCCTCTTTTGCCATACTCCTTTGCTTGTGCACTGTCTCTAGCAATCTCCAGGACAGGTCATACTGTAACTTACACAACACATTCAATTTTATACCACCTCCACAGCCACATACTAAGTTCCTGGTTTGTATCTTCTAGCTCACACAAACTTGGTGTGTCACAACCAAGCTGGAATCAGGGTAATAAAGTGTGTTCATTCCCTGGTCCCATCACTACTGAATTATATATTCAGACAACATGAGTGTACATCAAAGCGAAACAGTACTGACTGCTACAAGAGAGCCAAACAGGTACTTGCAAAGGCTGCAAGGGTCACAAGATAGTGAGTTCATTTTTCCTGTACTCACAAATAATTGGCCAAGTTGTGCTCCTGAAGTGTGTGTGTTTCAAAGCCATGGGGCACTGTATCAAAGTAGTCATTTCCTATTCCACAGATAAAGCACTTTGTCTGAAAGAAAGAATACAGAGCACTTCAACACTATATATAACCCTGTCTCCCTTTCAGAAAGGCCAATAAAAAAGGAACAATTTTCTTGAAAATGGCAATGCATCATGTATAATATGTACTGAACAAAAAGGTTTTTCTTTTAATGACTGGGCCTGGATACCACAGCCAAAATACTTCAATAGAATTTAACGGCCATCAGAATAAAATTAAAAAATCTTTGCCAGTTGTAAATGAACAGGCATCAGGAGAAAGAACGGCATACAATGGTCAAAGTTGATTTTTCCTTTAACGTTGTAAGTAGCACTTACTGTAATATATGGCAATATTTACCTCAATGCCTGTTGTGCTTGTAGAGCTGAAACTGAATGTGCTCAAAGTTTAGATTAAAAAACACAGTAAGTATGCAACAATTTTTTGAGTCCTTACAGTCATATTTAAATGACAGAACAGAAAGTCATGAAGTACAGGTTACCTTCACACATAGATTAACCAAAAAAATCTATATCTGAGATTAAGTGTAACATGACAGTTTTAACACTTATTGTTAGAAACCTCTAGTCTGTAGCTACGGACATGTAATTCATTATGATATACAGAGATGTACAAGGATTTTTCTTACAAAAATGAAGATAGAGGGACTAGTCTAAACTTTAAAAAGCCATGAAAAAATAAGTTGTCAGGCTTTTTGTCTGAATTTTTGTTAACTTATCACTGCCAGCAAAAAACTGGCCACACTTGATCTGCAGGTATCAAAAAAATCCATACTAGGAACTGGCAAACAAATTCAAAATATGCTTAGAGCAGAATATCAGTTTAGACAACCTGGCTTCATGTCCCATGTAAAGAGACATGCAAGATAGCAGGGAGCATCTGTCAAAGCTTAGCACACCTCTTTCACAGGAAGCAGCAAAGTGTGATAAACACTATTCAGAACCTGAATGCTAGCAGAGTTTTCATAAAATTGTCTAAAAATAACTTTACTGGGTACTAACAGAACTACTTATGTAAGTTGTTATATTTTAATAGATATAGAAAAAGTAAATTAAAAATATCTCAGTTGTTATTTCCATCTAATGAACTGAGATGTGAGAGTAGAATCTCATCTGGGACAATGTATGATATTGAACCATGTACAAAACTGTATTTTCATCTTAGCTTAAAAAAAACTCTGCACTAGCCAGATCATATTGAAAACAGATATTCATGCAACATGAAAAGTGGGTATGGTTCAGCAATTACATATTCTTACCTCCATGTCTTCCTTAACTTGCTCTTGTTGATCTCTTAACTCACCAAAAGCATCAATAATTAAACCTAAGATTTAAGTTAAAATAATAGATAATATTAAAGAACTGTAACAAAGAATACTAAAAGAGAAGTCAATATACAGTCCAAAGACCACAAAACCACCTCAACATGTGAAGAAAAATGAGCAAGTCAAAGAAAAATGGCTACACATAACACGGCTGGCAGCACCATTTGGAATTGTAAAATGGGACAAGCAGACTTCTGTTTTACTCTCAGTTTAGTACATGAAGACACGTACAGTTTTACAGTGATGGAAGTTTTACTATGGAAAGAATACTACTGCACTTTTAACAGAGCTCAGGCAATATCACATGGCCCGGAGCTCTGTGTGTCCTCTATCATTATGATTGTCATGTAGTACAAGGCACCACTATCAGAGCTCTGAATAAGTAAAGGGTAATTTCAGGAAGATATAGAAAGAAAAGAAAGACCACCAGAGGTTCCAAGTCTCAGATTATAAATTCTTTATGATTCTCCCTTCACTTACCCCAATACAAATAAGGACTAACTTACTGACACTACTGTACTGTAAAACTGATGAATACCAGATGAGAATTATACTGAAAGCTTGACAGCTAAGGCCTCTAACTCTTCAGCCACACACAAAATGAAGAAACAAACAGTAGGAGATACGCCATTTCAGCCGTATTTTAGTATCCTCCCCAAGCCCTTTAAACAACTTGTTGCTTCAGTAAGAGTTATAAACAATTTACCAAAAGCTCAGAGTCACGTTCTAAACTTCCTTGCAGGAAGTGAGAAAGCATCCTTGGTATTGGTAAAATCATCACAAGTTAGCTGTTAGCTGACAGAAAGCAATAGCTATCGCTATTTATAAAAGCAACTGAACCTAGCAAAAATCATTACACATTTTTCCAAAATCAAGAATATACTTCTGTTAAGTTGTGCAAAATTTAATCAAATATGATCTTCTGGGCATTCTTGACAATCTTTTGAAGGTATAATACATAAACAGATAGGGCTTTTAAGTACTATAGGTAACAACATTAAACAGCATTAATTCAAATGTAATAGAAAAAACACTGACTTCCCAAAATTCAGTATCCGCTATCCAAATTACAACAGCAAGGCACACAATCAGTCTAATAGTTTCACTCAGATTCAGAAGCTAACCTGATAGTAGCTGACTTTCCATTGTCATGAACCAGGATACATTAATACTAAAGCTGTTTCATACCAAGAACCTTTCTTTACTCTGACATTGTTCAGGTAAGCAAGCATCACACCAAACAGAGGTTTTAAGTAAGAAAAGATTAAGCCTCTTAAAGCTACATTCCAATTTTCACATCACTACCACCAAATCTGAAGATCTGCCAGACAGTCAAGAACATTAGATGCTGGCAAGTGAAATACCGACCAGCACCTGCTCCTGATTCTGTCCACAGAAGCTCATAAAGTGTGGGTTATGCTGAAAGATAATTTTAAGGTATGCCACAAGATTTCTAATCACTTCTCTTGCTGATTGTTTACAGGCTTTTAGAAAGGGCAGTGAGAAGGCAGAAACTGTAGCGACACCAGTAACTGCACAGCAAAGAAGTTTTCTTGTTTCCACTGATGCAGTTGGACCCTGTTGATTTTACAGAGACTAGAAAGAACAGCATATGGATAAAAGCCAGCTGGGTGTGATTTACAGTATAAATGTGTTCTTCATGATGTGCCTTGGTGTCCTTGTTGAATCTTAGGTGCATGATTACCACAGCACTAAGACACAGTACTGCTAAATTACGCTTTCAGTCTCACCATGAGTTACTAATATATACCTTGAATAATTGCAAGCAGGATGACAATCACAAAGAAGAAGAAGGTGATATCAAAGATAATCCGATAGATTTCATATTCATCTCCTGCTGGATCCTCTATTTCATCCCCAATGCCTCCACCTGCACGTACTCCAACGTACATGTGAAACATGTAGCACTAGAAAACAGAGAGCAAAGGAGTACAAAGTTCATCTGCAGCTAAAAGTAAAAACATCCATTGTTTCAAATTCAGTAACTGGCAGAACTGCTCTATGGTCTAGCATTTACACTATATCAAGTTATCTTTTTCTCCTCTTTGAGGTTATGTGCAGTTCTGAGGGGGCAGAAGCTACTGTATTTCACATTCTGTAATTATGTAGCAGTTCAAGAAAAAAGTGAATGGCTTTCCCTATCTTTGGTGTTTCAAATAAAAGTTAAAAAAAAAGCCTTTGAGAATGTTTGTGTGGAGAACAGGATAATGATTGGAAAAGTCTGAGACTAATACTGTGAAATTATGATCTGAAAAGTGGTATAATAGGTCTCTCAGTATAGATACGTGGGATGCTTATAATGTAAACTTTCCAGTTTATCATGATATAATTTAATAGAAAATGAACGATTATGTCACTCTCAGAGTTCTGGAGTTCTTTAAGTGGATTTGCAAGGTTCTCACTCCCTATGAAAAAGTTGTGATGACAATAAGAATAACTAACTCCTAAAACCTAACCATACAAAAACCCCACTATTTTATTTCTACACCACTATTTTATTTCTACACCACAAAATCCCTTATGTAAGAAATTGCTATAGTAACATACAATGGCTGAAAAATGAAACCATTTTTAGATATAGTTTTTATTTCACTATTTCACTATTGAAAGTCAATCATTACTTGAGTGAATGTAATATTATCTATAAAGTTTTAAAAGTTATTTTTATCTTTCTAAAAATAAAGATATATTCCCTTTAAAAAAAAAAATAAAATAAAATCACATTGCAAGTCTTACTGTTTTGTGAGACAACCCTGATTTTATAGCTTATCACATTATTCTAACTCATTCCTGTACAATATTATAGCCTCTTTTGTAAGTGTATTAATGGCAACTCATCTT
The DNA here is from genome assembly GCF_963082525.1 of Nesoenas mayeri. NCBI lineage: Eukaryota > Metazoa > Chordata > Aves > Columbiformes > Columbidae > Nesoenas > Nesoenas mayeri. Next base: position 79,752,856 of record NC_137544.1, on the reverse strand, counting down.
AGAAATTCTTTGTGATTTAAGCTCTACCTACCATCCGCAACTGCAAAGCCTGTCACTGTCTTAGTAAGTACAAAATAATTTTCAGTTGTTCTGAGCACAGAAGAAATTTCAGTAACAGAATCACCAATTGGAGTTAACCATGGCAATTCATACTATGGGAAACTGAGGGATTTCCAAGCTTAAACAAGCATTTCAGTACCTAAATTACTTATGAAAACCCTTGCCTATAACTGACCCTCCTGAATGGCCTGTAGAACTTCAGGATTCAGAAGTGCTGCCCATTACAGACTCAGCTCAGCTTCACAGCTTGTAGTTGTTTCTCATTTTTTTTGAGAAACTATAACAAAGAATACCATCCCATTTCTTCTATTAATTTACAGATGTGTTTGCTTAACATACACAGGGTCTATCTAGTTGTTAGGGATGTTAATTATATTTGTTCTTTTGCCTTCAAGTATAGTCTTTCCTGTTACTGGCTAATGATACAACTGTATGAATACGAATTACAAGAAGGTCAGGAAAAATGTAACAGTTTAAGAAAAAAATCCAGAAAGCAAAATAGCACTTACTGTTAGCATATCATCACATTTCATGTCTGGCATATCACCATCTTCACTCTTGTTGTAGAACTTGCGGAAAAAATTGAATGCCACAACTGTATACAAGTATACAACTACTGCCAGCAATCCCACTGTTAGGACAAGCTGGAAGAAAAGATTATAGAGTGGATATAACACCATCACAGAATTACACTATATAGTTTTCTTTGCAAAAACAAAAGGTAACAAGTAATCTAATAGGTACTAACAGAAGGAAAACTTTTTTTTTTTTCCTATCTCTGCATGACTTTGTAATATTTGATAATATATCCGCATATTTTCATGCAAAGAATTTTCATTTCACCTGCAAGAAATACCACACTGCTCATCTGAAGCAAAATATTGCCTTGAGCTTTCTGAAAAGCAGCTGGAAATGAGCAGAAATATCCTGCAAATTGATATTTCACTGGCATAGCTGCGAGACCTAAAAAGTTCCTTATCATAAATAACGCTATTTTGCTAAAACTTCAGGGCTCCTTTTAAAACATAGAATGCTTCACTTCTTTTCATGTGCAGACTGTTTTTTTTTTCACTTTTTTGTTCTTTTAAGAAATCAGAATTAAGAATTTGAGAAATTCTGTTCCTTAAGGGGCAAAGAATGCAGTTATGTCAATTTCTGTAACTTCACAAGATACAATTTTTGTTCCACAAGTGAAACCTAAGTTTGCCACATGCATTAAAAAAAATAACAGTTTCTCTAGGTGAGTTCATGGTTAATAGCCTTCTACATGTCATATGCTTCACTAGCTATTTTTAAATATAATATGTGTCCATTTAAATGCTTATTACTTCGTAAAAAATGTTGACAAGGACAGTGCATTTGAAGGCACAGTTAAATCAATCACCCTTTGCATTTATAAAAAAATCATTGCTAAAGATAAATTTCAAAATGGTACTTGCCACCAGACTTTTAAAGCACCTATGTTATATAAAGTTCCATCTTACTACAACAGCACCTAAGTATACACAACAGAGAAGACCTTTATGTTATTATTCCCAGCCCACTTGAATTAGAATCATATTAGCTGCCTTGCTGGAGTATCTCCTAAGCAGAACAAGGATGGCTTTTTTATAATGAAAAATTGTTTATAAAGGTACTTTGAACTAGAAAGGCCATCAGAATCGAGGAACACTAAATCTCATGTTACATTAAATGCCATTTCTACAACAGATCACAGTGGATAAAAATCCTTAGTTACTTTCTTTACTTAAATTAGACATGCATTTTTTGTTTTGTTTTGTTTAAGAAAAGTTCACTTATTATCAAAGAGCTAAGCTTCCCTAACAGAAAGAGTAACTGGGACTCAACTGGACCTTTTTTCAGATAAATCTTGAAGAAATTTTAAACAACAACTTTATGACATGGTTTCTCCTAAGAAATAGAAACAGTCACACATCCTGGTCCTGTTTTCTTATGCTTATAAATCCCACTGACTCAAGTTCTGAACTTGAAGATGAAAGAACAATTCAGTCGGCAATCTGCAGAGCAGGTGAATTAAGACATGAGGTGATCTTTTCCATGTACTCCTTAAGTAAAAGCATGAAAAAGATCTGACAGTTAATACCTGTTTGCCATTGTGAGTCACTGATGACAGGATAGTTCGTAATGTCTTGAATCCCATCGCAATATCAAGGAGATGAGCAGCAAAGAAAAAATTGTTGTAATGGCCAAGGACTGACATGGTCATGTACCAAGCTAGGTAAAGGAAAGACTAACAGAAAAAAGAAGTATATCACAAAAGATGATAACTCATGGCTATTATCTTCAACTTAATTCAAAACACTAAAGAAAGGTAGAAATTGCTTGAGTATGCCTTTCTTTAAATAGAAAACTTTTTTTTCCTCATAGAATTTGCTAGAAGTCTTTAAGAATTTTCTCTTTGTGCAAAAGTATTAAATCAGCAAATACAGAGTTCACAAGAAATTGCCAAAATTGACGTCCTAAATTTTAATCTGTACAAACTGATTTTGAAATTGCTAAACTTTTATTTGTTCATGATTGTAATATAAAAAGATTTTCAGATTTAAATGTGGTATTTTTTATGGCTTTCTGAATAATTATATTAAAATATTAAAGCCCTAAGCTGGTTAATGACAAAAGGAAAGCAACAAAAGCAATTCTATAATTAATTCAAACTACTAAATCTACTACTTAAACATTATTTAGGTAGTTTACTGTCTGTTACTACAAATGTTAATTTCATCTTTTCCTCTATCATTTAATTTTCATTGGACTTAAAACAAATACGTTGTAATAAAAGAAATTACAGTCCCTCCCTTAGGAATAACATAATCCTGAACAAACTCTAACTCTACAGATCACGTTGTCTGTGGACCTGGAGATTTACTGTTCCACTCTTCCTGACTACAGTCAGATTACACTTTCATTCTCCGGCAGTTTTAGTTCCAAAACTGTTTGTTTCCCAATCACTTTTTCCACTTGTAAAATAAGCTGATTAGGCAAGCAATAATCATAAGACTCTTAATAATCATATGATGACTTACTTCTTAAACTGCAAGGTATTTTAACAGTCAGTCCTTCTTATCAATCTTTCTTTAAATTTTGTTTTTAAAGACTCATTTTTTCAAATTATTAAAATCATCAGCCTTATTCTGTGTCACATCCTATTATCAGTTTCCGTGATACAAAATTTTAGCAATGCCACATACATTAACTATGCCAAGATGACTGTGCTCCAGGAAGATTCAAGTGTTCGTAAAGTTTATGAATAATATGAGAAATGACAGTTAGAATTTCTATAGTCAGTTTTCTAATTCAGAAATATCAGAAGGGGGTAGGAATTGATGGAAGTTCTGTAGACTAATACATATGTAACTGGGAAAAGATTCTGAAAATGCCATTTTCAGCTTCCAAGATTTTCTTCATCTATTAAGTAAATTAAATATAATCCAAAATTTTTCATACCTTCCTTTGAAGCACTTTGAGTTAACAAATGTATATTGCTTTTTAGAAAGTGAATATATACATACACATATATACATACAATGATAAACTTACGTTATCAGTGAAAACAACTCCTAATTTCCACATCTGATACTTAACATCAATGGAATTTAGCCTGTAAAAATAAACAAATAAATTGAATTTTATATCAAAACACAACAGGAAAATATACAACACAATCTATAGGAAGTGTATTGTTACATAAACATGGGAGGAAACAGCTCATCTATTTCTGTAAAAGCTGAAATACATCAGAACCTTGTTTAAATTCACACTTTTACTCTGTAAAGACTTGTCCAAAAAAAACCAGAAAAACAAATTAATAAGTACTAGTTTGGATTCATCAGACCTCATGTTGATTGTTTTCTACAATGTAATCATATACAAGTGAAATGAACTGTCTTTATAATCCATGGAAAAGAAGAGAATTTTATTATTATTATTATTATTTTAATAAATGCAACCCATCTAAGCCTAATGTTGCTATCAAAAAAGGTCAGAGAATTTGCACATCAAAATGCCAATTCTTTACCATCAGTTGTGATAGCATACCTTGGGTGATATAATTAGAGGACATTAAAGACAAAGTGAGGTGAAACAAATCTCAGAGCTTGTGTCCTTTGCTTTTCCCACTGAAATCAGGAAAAAATGTGAATGAAAGAGAAATGTATACTAAAAGCTTTTGCAGAAAAGCACCTGGGGCTCTTGGTGGACTGCAAGTTGAGCATAACCCAGCAGTGTACCCTCACTGTAAAGAAGGCCAGGGGTACCCTGAGCTGCACAAGAAGCAGCGTTGCCAGCAGACAGAGGGTGGTGACTCTTTCCTTGTACCTCAACCCTGGTAAGGCCACACCTGAAGTACTGGGTCCACATCTGGGTTCCCAGTTTCTTCCAAAGTTTTTATTGCTTCTCACTTCACAAACTTTTATGTTGTAGAGGCTACTGTTGTTAACTTTTTTCTCCAAATTTTTCCCTTATATTTCTTTAATTAATATCCTTAGATATTAATTCTCCTCTTACTCTATCAACACAAATAAATATCTCAGCTTCAGGCTACATTTTTTGCACTAGAATAAAACCCATTAATTTGCTTGAAGGATTTTTTTTTTCCTCTACGGAGAAGTGATACAACTAACTTAGCAAACAAGTTGTATACCATTTTTATTTTTAACCGTAATTGTCCTCTCTATTTTTTTAACTTTTTCTTTTTGGAAAGGTTTGGATCATCTGTATCACACAGACACAAAAAAATTCCAAACTTGGATACCAATTCAGGAACAAATATAAATAAAAGCACGAAAAATGTCATCTGTCCTACTTTTATCCTTAGAATATGAGTGAATTCAGTGTTTCTGAAAGAGAAAAGCTGCTGAAAATTACTAAACAAGTAGAAATAATGCTGACAGATGTCATATACCTACCATATACAAAAGCAGGTAGTACTTTTCTGCTAGATGTTCATATGGAATTACCCGAGGCCTCATATGGCATACCCTGGTCTGTCCAGGTCTGATTTTTTCCAAAATTCTCACTTTTATACAGTTAGTGGCCCTGGCTATACAAGTAATAGTTTTATTTGAATATTAAATTCCCAAGGAATATTTTACTATCAAAATACCAAATTCCTGCTTGTGTTATATGCAACAGCATTTATTCTTTAATATAACCAAAACCTACCATTTTTACACATAAAACTAAAAGGCAAAGGACTGAAATTGAGCCTCCTGTATGATAGCATAAACACTACATGTATATATGTGGAGCTACTATAATTGAAAAAAAAAAAAAAAAAAAAAAAATTTAGATCAAGACCTCTACTCCAAATAGTCTACAGCCCATTATAATTACAACCTCATTTTTCCTTCTGAAGTGTATTAGTCTACTTGAACAAAAAGGGAAAAGCAGAAGAGATGTAGAAGTTTGTTAATTTATGAAAGATTTGACCCTTACCTTACAAAAGATGGATATTAAAGGTCCATCTTTACAAAATCATCCCTTGCCTCAAGGCAATTCTCATCTACTAGTGGTCCCACTGTCTACCTCATATGAATATAAACCTTGCAAACCCATTGACAAAATGTTGCTTTTAAAGAAAGTGATCAACAAACACTTATATTAGAATCTCTGTAGTATTAACAGTCCATCTGTTAAAATATAGTCTAACTATTTGGATATATTTTTTTACAACACACAACTCAAAAAAACATTTTTTGCAGTGCTTTACAAAAACTGAGGATGTCCCATGTCTAAGAAGGGAAATTAATGCAATTACTCTGAATATCTTGGGGCTTTTCTTCAGGTCTGTCTCTCAGATGATAGGCAAATACAGTTTAGGGAAAACAAATTATAAAAATATGTTAAAACCAATCATCCAACTTCCTAGATATTGCTGGTAACTATCAGTTACACTTATTCCATAATTTCTTTATAATCAGAATACATAGTACCAATTTTACCCATTTCTTCCAGCTGAGTTGAACTGAGAGAAGTAAGAAGAGGAGTTTCCAGCCCAGTTATCATGACACTATCAAAACACTGCACTAGCAGCTGTGCACAAAATACTCATACATAAAAAACAATCGAGTCTTGCATATATGTTGGCTATAATAAAATAAATTCACTATACAATTCTATTTAAGAATCAGTTTATCTATATAGCTATACATAAGAGTTACAAAAAAAATTCTAAGCTGACTGATAAACTGGGAAAGCTTGATTTTAACTTACAAAATATCCCCAAAGAATCCACAAACAAACCAGAAGCAAATGCTTACACAGCAGATAAGGAGCTATCCTTCTTTGGTTTCTTCTTTTCTCGAGCATCACTAAAATCAAGAGCAGCTTTGTCCATTCCTAGTAACTCACTGATCCTGTCACGGCCATAGAACTCGCCATATTTATCCATGACCTAAAGTAAGGAGGAATATTCAAGAGAATCAGTTGGGTAGACCAGCTGGTTTTTAGCCTGGTTTCTGAGGGCAAGAGGTTTAATGTCCATGATCTTTTTTATCTGTTTGCTTCCATCTGTCTATCATATCAGTCAAAGTATTCTTTAGACAGGTTGACATAAAACTGTTATGAAGCAAAAGAGCTGCTAGTATTTTAAAAGATGTTTCCAAAAGTGTGATTCACAACTGGTATTAAATGGTATGAAGGAGGAGTAAATCTGATCCAATAACATAAACACCCTTTTTTCAATTGTGACCAAATGCATTAGGAAGATTATTCTTGTTGTATGCTATGGCACATACATAACACTTTCTAAGAGCAAGCTGAGAAAACATTTAACATACGTCCCTAAGAAATGTACTTAAACAGTTTCTGCTTATGGGGGGCTGGTTTTGAGAGAGAGAGATTTTAGGTTATGTGATAAAAGCTCATCTGCACACTCACAAAGCAGCACAGAGATACAACATCTGGGAGAGAGTTCAAAGAACAACATGCCCAGCTACCTCCAGATGGGTCACAGAAGCCACCAACCCATTAAAGGCCCACCTTCTCAACCCCAGAGAAGCACAGGTGCACAATGGCAGGCAGGAACCAAAATTACAGACTCCCAAGGAATGGACACCCTGCCTGGTCCCTCCCAGGATTATCCCAGGAGAGCCTCAGCCCCAGTGTCCAGGTGTGAAACCCATCAAGATAAGTCACTGGGAGTAAGTCTCTAGATCATGTTTCAGAATACGAGAGTTACTGCCAAAGGATGTGGGATACATTACAGGATGGCAAAGCAAAAGCATCTGGGAATTGCACAGAACCTACTACTGGATGTTATCAGGAAGAAGAAAAGGTGGGAAAAGGTGATTTAGGTGATTTGGAGAGGAACAAGTTGGGGGAAACACAGTGGGAAAGGACAAAAAGGGCCAGATAGATATATATAGTTTGCTGGTCAGTACAGACTATGCCCTGTACCTAAACATTTCAATCTGTTCCATTTTATTATTAAATTCCTTTCTAACCCTCTTGTGGGTGAGGAAATTTATTCTGTGTCTTGTATGTGAATATATAGATACACACAGACAAAGCAATTTACACATGTTGAAATACACATACAAGCGTACACAGAAATTGTCCACAAAACTTCATGAATGTATTTGAATTCCTATTTCATACAAGCTGTACGTAGAATCAGTTTGAAAGAATAATTATTCAAACCACAAAAAAGTAGTCATAAGCATGAGAAGAGTAAGGGATTGTGTATTTTAAATGGTAAATAAGGAAACCTACACCAAATCAAATATATGTTTTAAAAATGTGTAGTATGCATTTCTTCCAACATGAAAAAAAAAAAATGTATTAAAACTTTAACTTCATATATATTTTTAAAAATAAAACTTACCTTTCTTTTCACAAATTTGTCCCAATAGTTGTTTGGAAAAGACCTGAAAAACACAGATAAACAAGATTGCATTTTAGACAGTCATGAGGAGATGCAGTAGTCAGTAAGACATCATTAAAATTACATACTGATTTTGTTTCTAAGAGGCTCTTTGTTGTTGCTATCACCAGCTAGTCATTTGTGAAGTCACTGGAATGAAAATTGCCAAATAGTGTTCAACTCCTACCATGTTAACATGGCTGAGAAAGAGCAGCAGAGCCTGCAGACAGGGTTCTAAACCAGTGGGATCACACAGTCCCACCAGGCAGAGACTCAGGACTTTACACGTGTTCCCAAAGGAGACACTAAAAGGTTCAAACCACAGTTCACTTGAACTGAAAGCAATATGCAGTCATCACTTTGCTTGTCAAAAGAAATTCATATTATTTCATTTATTCTATGAAACAGAATTAGTTGTAAAGTAAAAACCTAGCAATGAGGATTAAAAGTAAGAGTAAACAGTTGCCTGAAATGTTATGTATATCCTTGTTAGAAATATATCCCGCACAATTGTTTATTTCAGACAAGCTTGTGGAAACTGAAGAAGAATTCTTTGCAAAGCTATAAAGAGACAGAGTAGGTAAAAACTCACTGTGTGTTGATTACAAGTCTATCCCACTGTCCTTTAATATCATCTTCTGATGGCTGTTCAGTTATATACAGCCCATCAAATTCCAATTTCCTTGCCACTTCCTTTTCTCTCTTAAAAATAACCAGTGGAACCTGCAGTTGAAAAGAATATTAGGAATTATTTAAAAACGGCTGGCATGTCTGAAAGTTTTTAAGGAAAGCTGGTTGATATGAAAATTAAGTATGAAAACTGAACAAAGCAAAAATAGTATTTAAAAAAATTCAGAGATTTGACAGTTGCCCAGAATACACCATGAAGATATTGATGAACAAGAACTAGATCATTCAGAATCTTATAGCTATAATTACCACAGAGTGAAAAAAACATGGCCAAAACCCTTGAAAAGGCATCCTTCAAATAAAAATAGTTCTTCAGTGCTAGGGAACCATTAGAGCTAGTCAAGTGAGAGTTAAAATAAAAATATTTTTTAAATCCTTAGAAATTCCAGTTCAAAAATATTGATTTGGCATCACACTTCTGGATTGCATTTTGATACCCAGAGGTGTTTGAAGTTCCTACAACTCATTCTCATTTTCTGGAGGGCAATGAAAACTACATTCTGAGAAGGCAGATGTAACTAGTGGTCCCAGCACAGTAGATTTTTCTTTGGAATTATTTCACAGGTCTCCAAAATTCACTCACCCTGCAAGGCTTACTGTGTTACTACTGGTCAAGACTAGACATAAGTATACTGAAATAAAAATAACAAAAATTAGACTACTCAAGCAACATGGTGATTGTATTAGATACAATAGCAATTAGTTCTAATCTTATTTCCAGACAGTTAAGTGAGAAAAAATTTAGTGGATTTCATGTGGACCAATCTCCAGAAGCAAGCATATTACAAACAGACCTGCAGTTATCAAGATTTTTAATGTGAAAGCAGTATATCTCCAAAAGCAGAGACAGAAACCATATTTCGTCTTTTCTTCAGGGTTTCAGAATGGGAAAGAAGGCAATTCATTATGGCAAATGATGATAATAATGTCTTTCCCTTTTAGTCAGAGAATTAATGCCATTGGAAAAAATGATGTGGGAAAGTAGCATGAAAAGTCACGGTGTGAAAAAAGCTGAGGTGGGAGAAGAGGACACCTCAGAAGCCAGAATTGTAAGCTTTCATGCTGTATGCTAACCAGTGAAACAGGAAAATGTGGTTTAGTGTTTATTGACCTGCAGAGACACTTAAGAGAGAGATGAAAATCAATCACTTAATACAGTAGTATGGTGAACATTTGCCTTAACTACAAATGCAGGTTGTGTCTTTTGGGCATGGAAAGAGTATTGTCCATTAAAAGAGGAAAAGTAAGGTATCAAGAACCACATAAAAGCTTAATAAAGACATAATAATTCTAAGGACAAATAAGCAGCCACACTGGGTCGTAGTACTAAATTAAATGGACCTTTCCTACCTTGCACTTTGGCCTATAGTTTTTGCATGGGAAGAGTGTAAAAACAGGAAAAGTATATTCCAGATATACTCCTCCCAGCTCCAGAGATTTATGGCATTTGGTCTTCCTAAACCAAATAAGCATTTTGCCAATAAAGGTGGCATCTTTATTTCTTACATTCCTAACCGAAATCTTCTGCAAGAAATTCCTTTAAAAGCTTAACTTTCTGCCAAAACACACCCAGCAGAGTATATATGAGTGGCAGGGATTGTCTATAGCCACAACACATAATAGGGGTAGCCTGAAGTGCTGCAGGCTTTCCAAATGACCCAGCGAACAGATTGGTAATGCCGACTCTGTAATCTAACTTTCCCTGGCCAAGTGTGTTCACAGCTTAGCTTTGACAGTCCCAAGCAGCTTCTGACACTGGTTACTGTTGTAATTGTCTGTCTGACGTGACAAGGGTGTGAATGCTGACCCTATGACCCAGTGTCAGTTGAGCAAATTTGTCTCTAGCCTGTAATTTCATGAATTGACAGATCACCTAACACACAATTTCTGTATAGGTTGCACTAACAGAAGTGTTTCTTTACATAGGCTCTTAACCTGCTTCAGCAAAGTTGTTATAACTGTGTTGCAATTTACACCACTCGATAGATAAAGAAGTTGGGAGGTAGAAGAAAAAAAACCCACTGTTCAGTTTCTCTTACTTTCAAACAGTAATACCCTATGATGCAGAAGAATGAGATGACTGTGTGTAGGATGGCCAGAATCCGCAGTGTGGGCTCCATGTAGCCACTGCTTTCTTCTAGGACATAATGCACCGCAATGACCCTCTGGTTGTCGCTTTCCAGGCTGTCCAACTTGGTACTTTCATCAGCAGATACCACAGGAATGTCCTTTTCTTCTGTTACAGCAGAGGTGGAGACCTGTTTAAATCACTTAATCTTAATATTGGAGCTGTATTCTTTGACAGGACTTTTAACATTGCTACAAGCTAGTGGTATAACTGAAAACAATCATACCCAGTACAATATAATTGCGAGGAAATAATTTTTTGTATCAAAACGTTCACAGAGAATACCTCACAGAGACCCTTTCATCTTATTACTCCAATCTGTTACAGTGTACGTTTTCTTTTTTTTTTTTTTTTCCCCCCACATTCTGTCCATGATAACAAAATTGGGCCATGCTGAATTTATCATCTCAAATTCAAGAAAGGGCATAGCTCTTTTGGAAGAAGCCCAGTCAACTCCTGACATTCCCATGTAGCTTTCAGCAGCAGCGCTTTGCCAGAAACTACTTTGAGCCTGAAGGCTTGAGTTGTATTAATAATACTAAAAGTCTTGATGAGGAAGATCAGGGATATCCTAGGTATGTTAAGTTGATGTGACTTCTTCCTGCTGTACACACTGTCTCAGGGGAGCATGATGGCACAAGAAAACATCTCAGCTGGCGTCTGTTAGTTTAAGTTGCCAGAGGAGGTTTGGTTTGGCTGAGAGGCTGTATTGTGGAATGGAGCATCAGAGGCACGGGTATACATTACAGTCTGCTGCTTCTGCTGCAGCACAGAACTTTATAAATAGCTATTTGTGTGCTGAAAGTCTATTATAACTTCACACAAATGCTTTAGCTCTCATGGTGTTACATCTCTGAAATGGCAGTATGAAGCAGGAATTTAATCTGTAAGGCTAGGCAGTTTTAATGTAGCAGACTATCTACAAAACCTGAACGTTTTTCAGTATACAACTTGAAAAGTAACCTCTTGACAAGTTTACCTTATAGAAAAGCAGGATGAAGTTGATGGCAAAAGCAACAAACAATGCCAACATCCTCATGTTATAAAAGTTTCTAGCAAAATAGTTCTGTAAATAGAAAGAGAGTATAAATACACTTTGCCTAGTAACGATACCGTAATCAATATTGGGTTGTTGCATGGTGGTGTTTTTTATTTGTTTTTGTTTTCCCTATAGAGCTTTATAATAGCATTATAAATAGAAAAAAAGAAAAAAAAAAACAAACACTTTGAGTGATGTACAAATTCTCTCCTACTCCATATATGCAATAATTGATAAAGGACCTTCTGTTTCTCTCCATGCAAAAAGGGATTAAGGACTTCTAATTGCCTCAAATATTCTCCATTATCTTCTCAATACACTTACAGGCAACACAGAGACATCACAGTGTAATAATAATGCAAAGAGTAAAACAGAAATCTCCATCTTCCCTGTGCCTTAATACTAATGCATGTGCATTTTACAACCTGGCAAATTGTTACTTTTACCAAAAACCAAAAATATCTGCATATAAGTTTATTTTAAATCCTTTTCTATTCCAAAATCAATTGCATTTTTACCAGATCAGTGAAAAGTTCATCTGTGAGCTAAGTACCATGAGTAGAAAGCTTCTCTCACACTACGATGCTACCCAAAGGATTGTAGAAATGCACGTTTTCCCTTCTTGACAATTCATAAAACTTTGCAGCACACACTTTGCACACTTTAACTCTCTCATGGGAATTACTCCATTTTTCAGGCCGAACTATAGAAAACTATTAAATGAGACCATTAGAAGAAAAATCAAATGATAGTCACATGACTGCTACATGATTAGTCTAAAAATGAATCTGAGTTCAAAAGCAAAACTTAAACACCTAATTCCTTATTAAGATTGTGACTGCAGTTTTGTATTTTTGCAAAATTGTATTTCATTTTGCTTTGGATTTCACTCTAGTCTCACAGAACATATGTTGAATCCCCTAGGTAATAAAAGTATGTATTTTAAATAGTTCTACAGCGAACTCAAGGATACCATATTTTACTGAGACACTCTCAGATATACTATTTTAATTAGTTTAAATTTCCAAGAGTTTTGAGAAGTTTCTCAAATATTAACTTGCTGTTTCACAAACAATAAATAGCAACTTTTCTTAAGAGTTTTCAGATATGCATTCTATCTTAAATTCTTTTTGTAGGAATGCTTGTAATTTTCCAAAGTTGTCTCTCAGGGAAAGAGAAATCCCACAGGCTCATGAGCTGCTGTGAAAATTTGGGACATCTATTCACATGAAAACATTTGTCTTCTAAGAGTTAATATCTCGTCTACTAAATTATTTGTGTGTTCCTTTTCTCTAACATTCTAATTAATTCTTTGCCTTTATGTCCTTTTTATGGATGATGGTGGATAGAAAAATGAGGTTTATCAGATGCAAAATTCATCTTTACACTGGTAGAAAAATTTTGTGGTACACATCCCTGCCAACAGCTAAACACATAGCCTAGAGAACAACTTACAAGAAGCTTCTGTTGGTATGCAATGATTTTCTTCCAGAAAGCTGATTCTTGAACTTCTGGTTCTCCATATCTGTGAGTATGAAGTTGTCTTAATTTCTGCTTCCCTTTGTCTTCCTTGGCTTTCTCTTCTTTTTCTCCATCTTCTCCTCTTAGAACACCAATGAAGCCAAAACAATACGTCAAGTTAATAAAATCGCTAACAAAAATTAAACATACATCCTGAAAGAGCCTATTGCACTTCTCATGAGGCTGAAGTACCCATGACTCATGCAGCTCACACACATGAATAACAGGGAGACATATCTTTCTTCACTCTTTTCAGTTTACAGTCTGGTTAGGTCTACAGATAACTAAACCTACAGGTTTGTCACCTTGAGGTGAGGATGCTAACTGACAGAGGCAAGTGATCAAGAGCCTGCCAACCTTGTTACCTGCTCCATAATTGTGCAGCTAATACATGTGCTGACAAGTGTCCGTAAGCTGACAGCTGTATGTCCATATGAGTGCCTACATGTCTAAGTGCTCCCCTCCAACCTCGTGCACTTGAACTCACTGTTTCCCACACAAGTTGCTGATAACTTTGCTGGTTCTTGCATTTGCAAGTCAAACCTCAAGTTTTAAATTCTGCATTTCTGTCCACCTGAGGAATTCATAAGTATCCTCTCCAGGAGGAGACAGGAATAAGAAAGCTTGACAGCATTCAATGTGTAATTATATTATCACGATGCTACCTAATTACAGAAAGTCAGTTAGTGGGCTGCCTTCTCCAAACACATAATATAAGGAACAGTGAATTATCTTGGCAGTTAATTTGATCTAACAGCATGATAGATGAAAGGATCACAGTTGTCCATTTGAAGCCAAACCAGAGTAAGAGGCAACTTATATTATTAATTCCTCTGTACCTATCTACAAAGAGAATAACTGATGTCCTAAGCTACTTCTCATACTAGAATATACTCAACAAACTTTCATTTGAAAGTTCACTTGAAAGTTTGTCTTATGTTAGGAGTGGCTTTAGAGCAGCTTACAGCACAAGGCACTGCACTGCTCTCAGAGAACACAGGTAGCTCTGCAACTCACATCAAGTGGAGCAATCAACAGTCAAGTGACCTTCTAAAGTCAGGAAGATTCTCCTTCACAAAGTTTTACTAGCTGAGTTGGAAGTTTGCTGTACTGATTAGGAAGAAGAGTTTTTGTAACTGGCAAGTATTTGTCATCCCAGGAGAGAAATAAGGATAGAGCTTGAGACTTAAGGAATCCACTTAGAATTCTGACAGTGACATATCAGCTACAGGAACCCTATATATATCAGAACTCTACATATATCAGTAACCACAAAATACAGGGATAGAGTGTCATACCTTTTACTATGTTTTGTTTTCCACTATTTTTATTCTGAGCTAACCTCATTAACATTATATTTTAGTGTATCCTAAAAAGACTGAAATGATCATTTATCAAATGCTAACACTTGTTATTTATAAAGACATAAGAGTATTCAGTAATTCATTAAATTATATTGGAATATTAAGGTTTTGGCAAAGTCCAAATAACTCAAAATAGGTCATAGCAAATAGGAGGGCCAAAATAGATTCAGTCTCTACTACTGACAGGTAACAAGTCTCTGGAATCCAAGTGCTCTTACAGTTTTTCCAGCAGATTTTCTTCTAGCTTTAAAACTTGTCAAGAAAAACTTAAACACATTACAAGAAACTAAATCAACATTTAAAAGTCTGCTGCTGGAAGAGGGAAATTAAAAAAAAAAATTAAAAGTGATGTTATTTACGTAGCATTTCTTTGGAAACATGCATGGACACGGAGGATGGTTAAAAACTATCCTAACTCTGGAACGTGAATGGACATCAAATTAAAGGTAAAGAAATAAGTACTAATTGAATTGGTTTTTTTCAGTGAAATAGACCACATTTTGTAGGATCACAGGTTGAAGTAATACATACTCTGCTTTTTCAGGTTCAGATTTTGTTTCCTCCTTCTCTTCCTTTTCATCTTCTTTCACCTGCTCCTACAAAAAGCCAGATATAAAAATGCATCTAAACACTATTATATCACACAGAGTCACTTAAAAGAATACACAGAATGCAGAATGTTAGACTACTTTTTAAACAATTGAGACCCCAAAATAAGATGATCCTTAAATTTACATTAGTGAAGAGATATTTTAAGATTAATAAAAAGCAAATTCAGGCACTTAGAGAATTCAAGTTTATGATGTCAAAGAGGCTAAACACCAGTGATTCCTCAAAAACACATCACAAGCCTCCCCAAAAATTAAATGCAAATTTTATTTCAAAACTATAATTAACATATGAAAGAGAAACACACAGCAGAAATGAAATATACCATTACCTGGACTTTTTCCTGCACCTCAGGCATTGGAGCTATGGAGGGAGTGCTCAGTAAATCACTCAAACCAGCATTTGGATTGTGAGGGATCAATTTATACTGTCCACCTTCTCGTTTCAAATCCAAACCAAATATATCTGAGAGGAGATCACTCTCATCTGATAAAGTTCTCAGATCCGTCAAGTCTTCTGCAGGCAATGCAGCCTCTGTTGGTTTCCTCTCGCCCTCTTCTCCTTCCCCACGCACCTCATCCTGAGTGGGATCTGGCATATTAGCTAATAGTTCAGCCACCTTGATTTTCTTTGCTCCTTCTACTAGGCTTCCTCCAAGCAGCAAACTGCATATGATGCGAAAGAAGCCCCGAACAACACTATAAGCAAAATGTAGTAGGCCCATCAAAACGCTCCAATAGGAAGAAAACAAAGCCATGACCATGTCCTTCATGGTCATTTTCTTCACTTTTTTCATCTGTTTCTTTAGGCTCTTCATGCTGAGCATTTTCATGAGAGTCACTAGATTATACTTGAGAGCTACTAATGCTGACTTCATGGTCATGAGAGAGAAGAAACCCATTCTGGGGTCCTGTTCCTCAGGCTTATCTTTCTCGTTCTCCTCTTTATTTGCTGACCTTTCATTCAGATCTGACTCAGAGATCTGAGCAGCCAGTTGCATTTCAAAGATGGTATCCTCACAGAAATTCACAAAAAGCTCCATCTTTTCTTTTTCCCCGCCTTCATTTACAACATCAAATATAAATTGTCTCTTTGACTCTTTCACCTGAGGTTTCTCCCACTGAGTTCGACTTGACTCACTTATTTCAAAATAAACTCGTTCGATGCGCTTTGCACTGCCCATGATTTCTATGCGTCCAAGGAAAGGCTGAAAGTAGTTCAGCACACTCTCTGATAGTTCCAGGAAAGTTTGCAAGCGGCTGTCATGGGGCATGTGTTCTGACAGGTTGGTCAGGAGAACAGCGACATTGAAGCCAATGTCTTTGGCAGGTTCATGAAATCTTTTCACAAACTCCTCGTAGTCCAGAGTCTCATTCTCATCTGTTTCAGCACACGATAGCAGAAACTCAGTTTCAGACTGGGTGTAATGCTTATGGCTTTCCATTGCCTTGTGAAAATCCCTCTTCGAAATGACCCCTTTACCATCAGGATCATATTCTTTGAATGCATCAGAAGAAGTCAAATCCTTCAGCTTCAAGAACATATCAAAAAACTTCAGAATCATCTCAACATTGTTGGATGATTCCACAAGCATATCGACCATCTGCTTGCCAATAGTTCCATTCACAACATTACCTGGATGTGACGACATGAAGTTAGAGATATTGATGGCAGCAAATGTTTCGGCAAAGAAAAATGTATAATAACGACTACTGAAATAATCAAACAGCAAGAATAATAAACTATTGGCTAACACATGTGAGAAAAACAGATGTAAAATCAAATCTTTTACTAATAACACTCTCCTAGGGTTTGGAAAAATCAAGTGACTAATTATCTGCCGTTAAAGAAAGGAAGAACTGAAAAGCCCTGCAGAGATACATCTGTTACATTTAATACAGTACTAAATGTGAAGCAGCACACCATGAATTTTACTGTAGTGAAACATAGAACTAGTGTGACATTAGTTAGGATTAGTAGCTCAGTAGGTTACTCATGAAATACAGCCTATATTACTAAGCGTTTACTTTGCTTGTCAGTGACCATCTATGAGCAAAGTAGCAGCAATGCATGCTATGCTGCAAACTATGCCCCCTGAACTGCCCTCCCAGTTCTTAGAAGAAAATACATATGACAGTAAGAAGCAAAAGTGAAAAGCAGGTCTTTAGATCATCTGTGTGTATGTCTGGTTAATCTATTATTGGAAGCACCAATACAATGCTATGAAGGAGCTAAAGAAAAAGTAGTAATTCTTGAACATGATCACATTCTCTGGGGAATAATAATTTCAGGTACCAGCTATAAAGGACCTTGAACCTAGTCACTAGACAAATCAGAGACTCTTCTTTATGGCTTGGATTGCTCCCAAAATAAATGCAATGTAGCAAAGGTGTTAATAAAATGACTAATAAATGGTTTAGTTCCTAGAACTATGGATTTCCATTTCAATAGTAAAAAAAACTTTTCACTTAAGCCAAAAGAGAAGCCAAGTTCATGGAAACAAAGTAAAACTTCTGCCAGAGCTGGATTTTATAGAATTTTGACATTCAGAATGAATAGAAACTATATCAACTAGACTATATAAATCTCCCATTTGCTTGAGGACCAAACAACTCTCCTCACAACTAAGACATGAAAATCAAAAACCTGAAGGAAAAGGGAGAATTATTTCTCACGTGAAGAAAACCTCAAAGGTAAAAACCTTGCTAGAACAACGGTGAAAGATTATTTCAAATAAAATTTTTACTACCTTCCAGCATAGACAGCAACATGACAACCATATCCTTCTGAAGATCCATTAACTCCTTCAGTAATTCAATTTGACTGGAATCCTAAATAATGAACACAACATATAAAATTAGATCTCTATTGACTTCTTTGACATTTATATATGTGCATGCATATTTCACCCCATAAAAATAAGGCTTAGTAATTAAGAAGTTAGTAGTGTCAGAGCTGGTAATATAGTGAAAATATATTTCCTTACAGTAAATTTAGAGAATCAAACCTACACAATCATCTGTTTGTAAGACAGTAATTTAACAGGGACAATGTGAAACCTGTAGGTGATGAAAAAATTTAAAGCAATAACTGGGTATGTCAAGCTCACGCGGGTGATGCCTCTAATGCTTCATGTCAGCTAAAATATTGCTGCTGGTGGTGTAATCAAGTTTACAGCTATGAAGACTTGTAAAAACAACAATGGCAGCAGCACATAGAGCTCAAAGTGTAAAATTATTCAAAGCGAGTGATTCCATTGTAGGCCACTGAACTTTTTGGGGTAGAAAGAAAAGTTGAAATAAAATTTCAAAATATATACTGATAAAGTTCTATAAGTATATCCTTAAACAGACATGATATAAATTCTTTTAGCTATCTTTTATTTCATTCGGCTTATCAAGTTTACTATTTTGCTTGACAAAGATTTCAACCTGGAGTCTATCTGGATAGATTTATTCAACTACTTAATTTCTTCCTCAGTGAAACATTGTGGCATCATGCTGTTGATGAGGTATAATGGAGCATTTCTGGACTTCAGTAATTAGTACAATAAATTCAAGATACTTTATGGCAATTTAGATCTTGGATCAAAACCAGCACAAGTTAGAAACAATGAAGGTCTCTAATTGATTTGTCTTGTAACTTTTCATTATAAATCTTCTGACTTCAAAAGTTGCTTAGCACCTGGATGTTCCTGTAGATCGAAAATTTTACTTTAATTTTCTACCATATGATATTTCTTAAAAAGTATTACCAATATCACCTTGTTGCTTCCTAGTACAAGACTAGAGAAAGGAAAATAAAGCAAACAAACAAACTAAAACCAAGAAACAAACAAACCAAAAACCCCAGACAAAACAGTGTTTTAGTTTTGTTCATTTTAAAATCTTGTTTCAAATATTCTCCAAAAGCGCTCTGGACACTCCCAATTTAAAACAAAAACCAAATACTTAGCCTAGGCAAGCACCTGTACAGATAAAAGCCATATGGCAATTCCTTATAAATCAAATTAACCACACTCTACACCTTCGAAAACTGGTATTTCAATATAATCTGAAAAGCTACCAACCAACATATGGCTACTGTGTGTTTGACTCACTGTCAGTAACTACTTAGATACTGCTTTTCATGTTGCTTTAGTGGTACAGGAAGAAAGCACAATAGCCACTACTGGCTACTTTTTCAATTCTTAACAAAGATGTTCCAAAACCAGGACAGTATCTACAAGCACTTAGAAATACACTTCAATAGAAATTCAATGCATTTATCTTGAAAACCAGGTTTATTTGTAATGCCATTTGTTGGAAGAAGGCCTCTATTTAGCCATAAAGAATAAGACACATGCTTGTACCACAATGTCTACAAATTGAAGCAATTGCCCTACTTTCAATCACAAAGTCCCAAGGGCAGGGAGGAAAATCATTTGAGCAAAACTACATCAATTTATGCAAAGAATACTTTACTTGGAGTATGTCCAATTACGAATCTAGAATCACTACATTCAATTAAGATGTACAATTCTTTTAAAAGGTAAGAAATTGAAAAATGCACTTCTTAAGGATAGCATTCTTCTCACCTCTAAAGAGATGTCTATGCCAGCCCCCTACACTATTTATATAGTTTATGAAATGAGTACTCACATCCAAAAGCATCTCACCCATTCTAAGGTCTAATCACCCTCTTTCTCTGTTAGGAGTAAAAAAGGCTTAGATGCAGATGTGCTTTGAACTAGGGTTCAATGATGATGAACTATGGGACAATGTAGGACATATCAATAAAGATGGGTCTTGCATAAAAGGCTCACACAAAATTGCAGAAAACACTATGAAAGAACTTTGGTATGAAAAACAGGAACTGGTTAGTTCTTTCTGAATATTGATGACATGCTTCATTTGCAGCTCCATCTAATCAGTTTTTGCCTGTGGCCAGTAATCCAATTACAGGCCTGCTCTTCACACCCACTACAAGTTTTGTAATTTACTCCTTTATTGTATTCTATCACCTCTCTCATTTTCCCTCCCATTTCCCCTGTTAACTGTTGTTATTAATGACTCGAATATATTAATAAGTTCAACTTTTTTAAAAAAGTTACTACGTTAAAAAGAAAAAAGTAAAACAAAAAGATACCTGAGACAGCTTCATCTGCATGTGGGCAAACACATGAAGAAAACCAACTACAGCATCCCATAGCCTGCTGTGAGCTAGACTTTGCTGATTCCCAGTACAGGGCCCCTAATGTACCAGGGAAAAAAAAAAGAGACAAAAACAGAAAGGAAGATATACAGTGCACAAGTTGTCCTTTAGAAACTGCTAGGAAAAATTAAACATATTTAGAAATATTTATTTAATAATATCAATGCCTGTAAGCAATAGCCATTCCTAATAACCATTCTGCCTCTGTTTCAGACAAGTCCTAACTTACTAATTCAGAACCACAAAAGGTATATCTGCGTGCAACTTTAAAGTGCAAATGCTAAAACATACAAATATTTAAGCTGATTCTTCCCTACGTAGTTCTGTAAATCAGGAATAGCTTTATAGAAGGTTAACGCAAAATTGGCATAAAGGATTAGAGAATCTGACTCCTGACTTTTTTCCCTCAGCATATTCTAGCTGTTGTTGAAACAGTGCTAAAGAATATTCTTCAAAATATTCCAACTTCTGAAAAGCAGGAATATAAAATCTTTTGGAGTTTCAGAGAATAACAAATAAAATCTTTGCCAGCTAATGATGTCACTTGTGTTTTGTCAAGTATGTTTATATCAAATATACGTACACACCTATATAACCTACCTCTACTCATGTTTATTCAATCCTATTCTATCACATTTCATCCTCATGAACTATGAAATACTAGTTTTGTAATAATGATTTTCATCTGAATGAAAGCAATATAATAGACACCTAATAGTCTAATGAGATTCTCTCTAATATGTTTATTATATGCAGAAACAAACTGTAATACTGTTTACTGATTTACAAGGGGAATTAAGAACTAAATCACACTGAATTCCACACATATTGTGGAAGAACTGCTTTATTGCTGTTTTGACGGAATTGATCCAAATTTCATTTATTGCAGTGTCCACCTCAAGTACATTTCTACAATTCTCAAAAGTAATGTGTGACTTCAGTATTACAAACACAGCTTTGATGCCTTAAAACAGCCTTATTCCTGACAGAAAATGTAATCTAATGTTCTGTTGACCTTAGTTTCTCAATGCACTAATAGTGAAGTCTTAAAAGTGGCTAACACTGCTGCAGTCTAGGACAAATTAAAAAACAAACAAGCAAACAAAAACTCCCCTCCACAAAACAACTAAAAAACCCCCTCTACTCTCTTGCATACAATCAAATGATGATCATTTACAACTAGCTGTAAATTTGACTAAATTGCTAAAAACTTCACTTCCTACTTAAATAAATGTACTAAAATAATGTTGAAGCATAAATGCATCTATATTTCTATGTTATTTCTAACTACATTACGTCTTCATGCCAAAAGTGTGATTCGTTTCCTTTCAAATCCATAAAAATCTAATGAAACTAATTTACCTGGATATACTCTGTGAGAGTATTGAAAACTTGTTTTGCAACCTGGATGGCTTTGGAAAAATTTCGTTGTCCTTGCTCATCAATAACATCTTTCCCAGAATAATACCAATAGAAATCACTAATAGATTCCTAAAAAACAGTTGTGAGAAGCAGAAAGAGATTATGCAATCAAACTGAACAGTTATTAATCAAGATACTTCATTAGATCACATTCTAGTTCTGAAAATTATTTAGTTTATAAAGATTTTGAATGACTTCCTAACTCAAGTATTACTTCAAGAACTGTAGCTTCATCTCAAGGGAATCAGTAGGAATACAAACTGAAATAGATAATTTGAAAACCCCACAGTAAACTTCAAAACAAAATAACTAAATTAAAAAAATAGATCTGTTAGTATCTGCTCTTGGAAATACAACTGCCTGCATTTTGAAAAGGAGTACTCAGTGGTACTACCATGCCTCATGCTGTTTATTAAACAACCTCTCTTTATACTGTGTGCTTGACACTTAGTCAATAGTGGAAGCAAATGTTGCTTTGTGCGCACGATTCCTCCTTCCGTCTCCCTCAAAGGCAAGCTTATTAAAGTTTCAACAAAGTAAGCAATGGAATGAAAATCATTGTATTGTCCCTACAACTTCTACAGAATGTGTAGGGATAAAAAGTAACGTTGATAACAGCAGCAGTTTAACACACACCAATTTTCAACGTCTGGAATTCTCAGACCAAACAAATAAGTGGCTAAAGGAAAAACTTAACTAGATATATAATCATGCACAGTGATTTTCAGAAAGATGAGAGTAATAAGTAAAAAAAGATTAACATTTGTCACAAAATATGTTTTCATGTCTCTCAC
The DNA here is from genome assembly GCF_963082525.1 of Nesoenas mayeri. Lineage (NCBI taxonomy): Eukaryota > Metazoa > Chordata > Aves > Columbiformes > Columbidae > Nesoenas > Nesoenas mayeri. The sequence goes on along the minus strand of NC_137544.1, from coordinate 79,730,154 downwards.
ATCCTCCAATCTGGAAACAAATTAGACTTTTTTATTACACTACTGGGTTGTGACAATGTAATGTTTTCATATTTATTAAAAGATCAGAGAGATAATTCAAATCAGAGGGTTGAAGATTTTTTAAACTAACTAGCCTTCTGCTTTTGTTGTTTCTTTTTGCCTTTTTTTTTTTCCTCCTTAGAAACTGATGTGCTCTTTTATGCTACACCCCATGCCATCCCATGACTGTCCATACAGCAGCACAGTGTTCAGACTAAATCAGAACATGGATGAAAAAGTAGCTAGCTGAAGCTTAACTTGAACAATAGAAAACACTTTTCAGACAGAGGGTAGTCTCGGTCAACAAGTGGCTAGTGGTATTCACTGAAGTCTTTGCATGTATCTACCTTCTTGCCTGCTCTCCTTGGTTAACAGAATCCATCACATTCCTGCATCCCATGGCTGGCATCAGTCTTTCACATTTTTGTCACCTCTGACTCTCACAGTACCAAATTACAATGCTTAAAGAACTATAAGCAATAGAGACTCACAACCTTTCATATCAACATTGGCTACGGTAACCAAAATAAATGCCATGATAATAAAACTAAGCTTTTTGTGATAAGGATGAAGTTTGATTTTGCTGTAAAAAGAACTTTTGTGGCAGAGAACCATATATTGTTGAAGGAAATCAAACCATGTATTGCTGAAGGAAATTCCAGGGCAATTAAGACATTTGGAGTCTCCACATACAAACTTCTGCCTTATGATCAAAACCAATGAAATTTAAAAAAAAAAAAAAAGGTAAACATTTTACAGATACAAGTCATTATTCTAATCTACTTAATTAGTATATAAGTTAACCTACCTGAACTCTTAATAAGTAATCCACAGTGGAAATGATAATATTAACAGTTGTGTTGTTACCAGTCTGAGTTCTCAGGTAATTCTGAAAATCTAAAAATTCAAATAAAACTTGAATTTAAAATTATTTAAGTGTTAAAGACTACTCCCACAAATTAGTTCTCATTTAACATGATCTAGGAAAGTATAGCTTAAAGGAATGCCTTTTTTTTTCTGAGGCCAGAAGCTTGGTTATCTGTTTTGTTTGTAGAACTTGGCATTAGTTTCATCTAATTTATGACCAATTTTACATCTCTAGACCTCCAACAACATCAAGGAAATTACACCTACTATATATTGTGTTCAGCAAAAGCAAAATTAAATTGCATAATTCCTGATTACAAAGCCATAAATATGTCCAACGGCAAAAAAAATATTTTTTTTCTTATTTTCTTCCCTAATCATGACACAAAGAACACAGTGAAGTCTAAAAAATACACTAAATATCATGCATTAGTTTAGTTTGCTTCTGCATTTTTAAAATAGATGCTGCTTCTTCAAGAAAGATAGCCTATGTTCTTGTCACTTCACATACAATTCTGACATTTAACGCCAAATAGTGCATATGAGAAAGCATACAAATGCCAAAAAACAATACATATACCTTCCTGTTATATTTTTGCTCTGAATCTTCACTGACTAGAGGTTATAAACCATGTATAATTTCCTATATAAATTTATCTTTCCTAGTAGGTCAAGATCCAAAACTCACAATTTCGGAAACCACTCTCTTTTCTACAAAGTTGAAGCTGATTAGAAGAACCTGGCAATTTAATCCCACATAAACATCCTCCTTTCATGTACATGCTAATAGCTACTCCACCTTTCATAACATCCCATGAAGGTTGCCAAACCTCCAGCAACAAAGAACTTTCATCTTTAGTTACCATCACCTTGGCTCAGCTGAGTAGCAGCCTGCCCACAAACCTGAATTATGTCCTTCGCAAAGCAACTGAAGGAAACGGAAGAGGTCACAGGTGAACTCATCATCCTGCATCACCTTTTCTCCTGTGGAAAGGCCAGATGGAAGAAGAATATCAAAGGCTGCCAAGGAACACCCCACAGCCCCTGAAGAAAATCTCTATATTTCATTTTAAGAAAGAGAGAAGGAGACAGAGAATTTATAACCACCAATCTATCTGAAGCACATTTGATTTGTGCTTGGCAGATAGTTATTTGGTTAAAAGAAAAAAATAAAAAAAATAAAAAAATAAAAGAAACTTAACTTTTCATTTATAAATATGGCAGCATGAGCTTGGCAACATTTTACAAATAATCCATGATTTACATTCTTTTTTGACTTTGCTGGGCATGAGTGCTGCATTACACACAAAGGTTAGGACTGGATTAATTTGGTTCCCATTCATCACATAACAAGATACTTAAAGATACAGAAAGATACTTAATCAGGAAGGATATTCCTCAAAAAAAAAAAAAAAATCTATTAGTTTGCAAAATACTCTAAAATAACCCCTGAAATTTACAGATGTGCACATTCTCAAGAGTCATTTGAGCTGAAGTATTTGAGGATTTCGCACCTGTCTGCTGTTGACACAGAATGGTTGTTGGGTATTTGTCTCCCTTGACGAAATAAATCAAAAAAACTTACAATAGAACAAATGCCAATGTACTTTACTGAATTAGGTCCTTCAGTTCAGGTTTTTTTTGGTAAATAACTAATAACCAAATGTATAAAGTTTCAGATTATTTTGATTCTTCACAAGAAACAGTATACTAAAAACTCTCCATTAGCACACCATTATTTCAACTACATCAATACATACAGTTAACTTTGCACACTGACATCTGAGGAGGAGAAACAACCATTCACCCAGGAAAATAACCACAACTGAGGAAATGCAGAGCAGCTAACAAAATAACACAGGAGAACAACAACATAGCTGTTCAAAACAATGAAGGCCACCTATTGAAAGCAAGGAAATTCCCATTTAGGACTTTGGAAAAGTATTTGGAACATGTAGAGCAACAAAAATAGGAGAGATAAAAACTTCTACTTTTTAAGAATATACATCATTTGAATATGTGGCCAAGTGCTATTTGTAGACAACAAAAGGAAAGGAGATAAAAAGGTAAGCAAACTGCAAAAGATTTTGGAAAGATTTCTTTTTTTCATGGGGAGATATTTTAGGTTTTTCTCTGAACTTCAAAATCCCATGTCTACAAAGACAATATTTTAGTGGGTGAACAGAAGGAAATCAGAAAAGTAAGTGAATTAAAATATAAAAGAAAAAAGTTTTTTTCAAAAAGGTTATAGAAAATAATAATTACACTAACAATTACTGTCATACTGTTATATTAGTGGAGAAATCTAATTATAACATCTACATTTATAAATTATTGTAAGTACATTATTAAAACTGAATTGTAAACAGTATTTAGTAAAATTTAAATATGTATAAAAATGAACATGATCAGAAGTTTAACTTAAATTCATGAACGATTATAGTCCAAACTAACAGAGTTTTCAATTTACAGCCTGTGAATTTTCAAGGGAGAAGCTTCAGAAAAATGGTAGGACTAGGAAGCAAAATAATTTTGAAAACTAATATGTATATTTCAAAGGTACAGAATTTCACTCTTTCCTGTTGCTATCAAGACATACTGTTTGGTATTAAGAGCACATATCACCAAACTATACACAAATGCATTTTCTTGTAACAAAGGGAAAGATAAAATTCTCTTCCAATTCCAGATGTGTGTGTATGGTAGTGGCAAACACTATGCAATTTTTTCAACAATAATGAGCCAAACACTATAAATGCCATTCTATGACATTTTTCTCCATCCTAGACATAAATATCAGAAATAAAATTTTTCAGTCACAGGAGACTGAAAACCTTTTCAGCTAATTAAACAATGAAAAATAAATTACTCTCTCTGTCAGGGCTAATTAATGTATACATACAATATATGCCTGAGAAAGCAAGAATGCAAAATCAAGAGATGCCTATGCACTTAAAATTATGTTATTCAATATTATATGCTGGTTCAGCCCTGCAAGTACTTTCATATGTTGCTGGACAAAGGCCAGATATAGATTATCCTGCAGGATTAGTCACTTACTTTTTTTTTTTAATTTAACTGAACTCCTGTCATGCTTCACGTTACACTTGGAGTCACATGCTTTGTTGATCTAGATGAATATTTATATTTTGCACAAATGAGCCTTACAGAAAGTCAAATATTTGGTATATTCACACATTGAATCTATGTAGCTTTACTACTAATATGGCAATGATTTCAAAGAATAACTCACAGGAAAATTCCTGAATGTATCAAGTCCATAAAGCCTATCAAGCCCATAAAGGGCCAAAGTATGTATTTCTTGTATATCAAGACATCACTGAATCAAAGCCTTTTGTATGAATAAGACTACAGAATAAACTACAGTTTAATATTTTTCTACCTCTATTTTTCTTGCCCTCTTACCAAGTAAAGTTTTTCAGGACAAGAAAGAAAACAAGTCTCAAGTTAAAGTGATTACACAGATTAACTTATGAAGCAATTTTCTGGCTTTTAGTACATCCACTGGAATTTAGGAATTTTTATGAAATAGATTCCAATTTTAACATTGGAAAGGTTTAGAAGGGTCTTTTAATTAGCTCCACTATAAAGAAAACACAAAATTAATACTAGTTATTGCAAAATTCTGCAAAATCAGAAGGTATTTAGCTACATCATCTCACATAAGCTGAAAGGTCCACTTCTTTTGGGAATATTATTACATATTTCAAAATTAAGCCAAAAAAAAAACCTGTTTCCAACAGCTTTGGCCACTCTAAGATTTTAAATAATCCCAGTTTCCAATTCCTACAGCTGATCAATATCTGACTAAAAATAATGTTGGTATTTTTAGGAATTTTAATTTTCAGATGTTACTCACTGCAAGAAGTGTGTCACTGGCAGAACTGAACTGCAGATCCATTTCTTTCTAGAAAATCTAAAAGAACAACCTTTGCTGCTGTGCCCACAAATTCACACCAATACATACAAAGATTTTTATAGATAATTTACTTACAAACATACACACTGCATAAAGTATGACAGGTTGTCACAAAACCATGTTCTTTAATTTCTGTTTATATGATGTGTATTCTGGCATATATTTGCTTAGATATTAAAATGCTGCCATTGCTCATGCTGTATGTAAATGATATGGCTACACACATGAAGGCTTTAAGCCTGTAGTCTTTGCAAAACTGGAAACTGGTATTTATGATATATAGGAACAGAGGTATAGCATACAGGAAATGAAAATAAGGTTGAATGAAAAATTAAATACACGGAGTTTTTTCCTTGAAAGTGCATGTGTCCGAATTTAATAACTCCCTATTTTTTTTTTCTTAATTCTCAACTGAAAAGATTCAGCTTCTATTACTACTCAGAAACATTGGTCTGACACTACAAATTACAGATACATAAAAATGCTTTCTGTTTTTTTAAAAAGGGATAGAGCTTCTTTTTGGTGGCTGTTACACTAGAGTAAAGCCCTCCCATGGTAAATCAAGTGAATTTATTCTTATCACAGGACCCAGGCAAGACTGGGTTGGCTTGTGAGTGATCCATGCCTTTGACTTTTCAAGAATCTGATGCAAATAAGAAAAGCACTTGTTTTCTCACCAAGTGACAAACAAAATTTTTCCTTTTAAATGCAAACACTGATTCAAACACAGTGATATAAAGGTGGAAAACACCCCTCCAGTGAAGGCTACAGTGCATCACATCGGATTTAAACATCTACTTTAAGTGCGACTACGTCAGTGAAGGACAAAAGCATATTTATTGATTTCACATTATTAATGGCTGAAATTATTCCTGATGCGTACCCTCATTATAATTACTTATTTAATGGCACGTGTACCACTCTCAGTCAGTTTAATAGAAAGTCTGTTAAGACATACTATCAGGTCTTTTTCCATTCTAAAATGATACTTTACTAAAATAAGCCTTCTGAGAACTCATGGAGAAACAAAGTAATGCCGTGCTACAAGATTAAAATATTAAAAATAAAAATCGAACTTTCCCAACAAAAAGGAAAATTGGTAAAATAATCTAAGTGTAAACTTTACTTCTTAAATTTTTTATATCATATGATAAGAAAAGCAAGTCTCTCCAGAGGAGAAAAACATTGCACTTTCAAGATTTTTTGACTCACAGTGAAATCGCATAGATTCCGAGTGTTAGATGAAAAATGACAAAACCATTGCAAGATAACATGGATTTCTACATGTCTTTGGATTTGAATCCCCCTTTTTTTGAGAAGGAAACAGAACAATCAAAACAAAATATGTACAGAAGAAAAAAGCATTGAGGACATCACAAAAACATATAAGAAACACATTTGCTAAAGAATCATCAATGTTGTTACCAGTGAGGGTTCCAGGGTTTGGAAAGGGAAGGTAGTACCAGTCAGAGGAATATCAGGACAACGAGTTTACGATGCGGACAGCACAAAGAAACAGTTGGAATAGAGCAATAAATCTCACATCCATGTTGACTCAGTACAGGGCTTTCTACCTATTGCCAAGGTTGACCTGGGACCAGAAACTACATAGCACTGCCTTGGATGAAAAGCTGACTCTATTCCTATCAGTGTCAACTGCAGTTTTTCTTTTACTTTGGTATGAATAGTTTCAGGTTTATAGGTTGTAAACTCAATGACAATTACTCATTAATATGCTTCTGCATCAGATTCAGATGACATGACACACAGACTACAGTGCACATTTTACATCACATCACTCCTTTGGGAATCAATAAAATTATCTTTAATTGAGGAGTAATTATTACTCATAGAGTATCTCCCTCAAAAAAAGGAATGGGAGAAAACATTTCCAGATCTTTGGTACTTCCTCTGTCCTATTTACAGATGGTTATTTATAGGATTGTAAACAGATATATGATCTCAGGTACCCCATAAAATCTAGGATATTTTGAAACCGTTCACTACAGGAGTTTCCCCACAGACACACTGGCTGGGCTTTCATAATGCTATCAGGTATTAATACCAGTACCTGTACAGCTCTTATGTAAACTACTTTTCAACTAGTTGAAAAAGGTGTGCTTCATAATATTAAAAAAAATATTATTATTTGAAGGTAGCATAATATCAATAATAATGTAACTCTGAAAAGAAAAAGTACAGCCTTTTTTGGTTTGGCTTTGCTTTGTTCTGTTTTCTTGAATTTTCAATAGCTGGCTATTAATACCTATAAAAAGTTTTGTTAGCAAACATTATCCCTTTGTGCCAAGAAATCTTTGACAGAGTGTGATTACTGTCATCTTGACATTGTTGCTGCTCAGTAACAAAGAAAATGAAAACACATGATCCTCTGTGCAAAATTTGGTTAATCTGTCAAATAAAAAATCTCTACTTAGAAAACAAAAATCCAGATAATCCCCCTCCCCAACATTTGGCTAATGAAAAGACACCCACTGTGGTTGAGCTTATCGTTTCTGCTGAAAGTTATATACATTTTGATTTTAAATTCTCATTTATCATGGTGATGGGAACATCTCATGGCAACTGTTCCTACAGAGCTTTCACTTCACTTGATCTTTGAGGTACAGGAACTTTGACACACCAAGTAGCTTTCAGAGTAAGGAAGAACCACCCGTACATGTTATTCATTCCTCTAAATTAGTAGTGCACCACCTCTTTCTCGTATCAACTCCTGAGCGCATTAGATAAACCTAGCCAGTGGCATGGCCTCTCCTTACTAACCACCCTCAAATCCTCACTGGATCCACCACTGATTTCCTGTGCTTGCGCAAATCAATGCAGCGATAAAGCCACATTAAATACAAAACATGAATACTACAGGAGGACTACAGTACAAGGCTTTGGTATGTATAATTTTTTTTTAAATAGTTTTAAACATTCATCCATTGCAAATATGGGCTCACTAAAATGAAAAGAAACAAAAAAGAATAGAAAAAAAAAAGATTTTAAAAAAGCTTGCTGCTCTTACATCTAGTGTGCCAGTTACTGTGCAAATCCTGAGAAAGGGAGGAAGAACAAAGTGGGAAGAGTTGACACACAGCCCAAGAAGTTTGGAATATGCAATTGTAATAATAAAAGAAAAGAAGCCAGTAGTTTAACAGTCTTAAAGGAACAAAAAAATCTAATTATGTTCAGGAGCTGTACAGTGCTGACACAAAGCTAACAGCAGGAAAAATAGATAGGCAGTTGTTTTTGATAATTACCACGCTCATGAGTGATGACTGAGGAAGGGAGGACAGGACAATTAGTTCAAAGAAAACGAAACAGGAAAAAAGAAAAAAAAAAGTTGAGAATTTTTTTAGCAAATATGAAATATTGTTAGTGTTGGGTTTTGCAAAATTAGTTCTGTATTGAAAGAGAAAGATCAAATAAACAGAAAATAAAATAAATCCCTCTAATGAGGAAGCACAAAAAAACTCTAACATAGGTAGAGTCAATTATGTAGTGTTTAAAGATTTGTTTATATTTGCATGCAAAATCTGTCCTTTCTAGAAATAGAGGCAGCAGTCAAAAGACAAATGAGCCATTATCTTGACAATCCATTTTAAAATCCAACATCATAAATAATAAATTTAATTCTTTAGTGGTAGAAATGTTGTCCAAAGGAGCAAAACATTGTGTATGCCAGGTAGCTGCATCAGTGCTCAGTCCACAATCCTGCGATCAAATTTTACCCACATGGGTTGATTTTATTTTCTTTACTCATATTAGGTTAGCAGCATTTGATCTACAATTTAAAATGTGGGAGAACTTTCAGAGAAGCAGCATTTATGGTTAGTGTTGAAGTCATTCAGTCATATTTAATAGTTCATGATTTTGATTTGAGACAAGCAGTTGAATATTCAAGAAATATGCCACATAAAAGACCTACAGGCACAAGAGCCAATGAAATATGCAGTGCTGCAGGTATGAACTATGAACCCCCAAATGCAACAATGATTATGCAGTCAAGCTTTTTAACCTTGTTTTTAAGATAAAAACAAGGTAAAAGATTAGGTGACTGTAGAATTTGAACAAACAAATGCACTGTAAAAAATACTGAAGAGGAGAAAATGTGCTTTGGTAGCTCTATTAAGTTAGATAAGAATGAACCTAACATTTCCAGAAAATTACAGTAAGGGAGTAATAGAATTTACTGTCAGACAGAAGAAAGAAATTGACAGTGAACTGACAACACAGAGGGTAGAAAGCCAAATTGGTTCAAAGTCGAAAGTAAAGCAAAAATTCTGTAATATTTCCCCAAAGACAAAAAAAACCAGAATTATTTCCAAGACAAAAACTTTCCTAAACAACAGATACAGTCCCCTCAAGCTCTAATATTTAACTGCTTAACTAAATTGTCTGGTTTTCATTCTAGCCAAGACAGGAAATCAGGTGAAAACTCTTAATTTCATTTTATGCTGAAAGTGGTTAGAGAATTCTAAAATGTTTTACATATATGAACACTGCTGGTTGTAACTAGAATCTGTTTTCAATTTTACATATAACATCTTCACTTCTGGGTAAGAGTCCTCTGAAACCATTCTGAAACTCAACACATGTTAGTGATTCACTATTGACAAGCATGGGCTTAGACAAATTAAATAAAAACCACTGTTAGGAATAATATCTTAGCTTCAGCCTCTAGACATATATTTACAGCATTCTTTCACATTCAGCTTGTTTCTGCAAAAAGTTGAAGAGAATATTTCACAGATCATTTTCGTTGAATTGATAGTACCTGATCCCTCTTCAGTCACCATGCCAAGGCCTTCTGCCTTGTTCTGACGTTCAAATGCATTTAGGTCAAGAACACTGCAACGAGAAAAATGACATTTGTCCTGTAACTAATTAAATGTATGTAATACTTCAGTTTGTGAAAAACAGAGAAGAATTTGTGATTTCATTTAAATATACGATCATACTAGTGCCAAGAAGATACATTTCAGTGGCTTAATATATTTGTCTGCTACTAGATTATGAAACTTAGCACTACAGACACAACCTGCTTTTGCTCTTTATGACTGACAGAAAAAAAAGGAACGTATGTGTTTATATATATGTACTCATTTCAGGTGTTGTAATGTAGACATATTATTGACTACTTTTATATTACAGCTCAGTTTTTCCCAAGTAGCAAGGTCCATAAAAAATTATGACATTATTACTTCCACTTACTGTTCCTCTCCCACCACGTTCCAAAAAACTAAGGGGGGATATTTATTCAATTAACCAGATTTAAGGAACATACATTCTCACATATTTCCATTTGCAAAGTTCTGCCTTTCATTGCTTAGCATGTCATCTAGCCATGGATACCTTTCTTCATAAGCAAGAGTATTTATGAAAGTCAGACGAATGTAGATGAACTACAGCAAGAGTTCTGCTGTTGAGAAACTTCACTATTTCAAAATGAAACCTGGCCAAAGACAGTGTTAAGAAAAAAGGACCTAACATGGTACCCTTGACATAACAGAAGATTGAACCAGTTGGTCCAGGAAACCATTAAACCCCTTTTCTTCCTATGGTTTATGTTCATTAATATGTTATTTATTGATATGGTTTATTCTTAGAAATTATATAGAAAATATTTAAATATGTATTTATAAATACAAATTCAATATAAACTGTCAAAAAGCATGAACAGACAAAAAAGTCACAGTACCACTGCAGTTTATCTCATTCCTTTTTCTCCCTTCTAAAGTCCTATTAATATTTCTAACAAAGCTGAGTTTTTCCCAAGTCTCTATGATTCATTAACATTGATCACTAACATGTTCTCTGCCAGATTACAGGATACCTCCAGAGTTAAGAAATCGCCCCTGAGGAATGCTCTGAAGTCCGGTGGTTTTTTTCTAGCATATCTCAAGTAGACACAAATGACAAATACTTGTGAAACGAGCTTTTTTACTGAAGTAGATACACGTCATATGAAGATTTTCAAACCATGAGCACCATCTTGTCCTTTACCCCAAATCTAGAACATTACAGTCCCCACATGCTGTTTGCAAAAAGTATGTAGAGGATCTTTCCAAAACTATAAATCCTGTGGAATAAAACATAAATATGAAATAAACTTTTAAAGTAGATATTTTCTTACCTACAGGACTGCATGAGACCAGCAAGACTTTGAAAGAATCCCACATCCTTTTTATCCTTGAGGTAGTCAAGCATTTTCTGCAGTAAACACAAATTATTTATGCAGAGAATTAATGTTTATACTATGTGTTAATTTAGTTTACTTAATATTATATAGTTTCTAGATTACTCGTGATGCTGATATTTTGAAATATCTCTATGATTTACAAATCAGACAAAAGTCTTGCAGAGAAAAATCCAGTTATCTAAAGTTAAAAGAACATTTAATACTCATGTCCTTTACAGAAAAGAACGTCATCCAACTTCGATATTCCTTCCTAAAACATAGTAACTAAAGTCATCAAGGTCAGCAGAATTTACTGTTTAATACAAATACAATTTTGACACTACTAGGCCTCCAATTTGTATTGACACTATAGCATTTCAGCACTGGACTGGGCTTGTCATGACATCCGATTTTTTTAGATTATTTTAGCTGCAACAGCATGTTAGTAGTCATGTGAATGTTTTTAAAATTTGTTTTAGCTTTATTGTAATATGTAATACCTATCTGGTAATAGATTACCATAACAAGAATTTATTCAGTGGAGTGAACTCTGATTCTGGAATGTAGTGTGTTGTTGAGTGAAGATATAGGATTATACCTATACCTCAGTTGTGAACAAAACCCATAATGCTCAAAGATAAGTCTTAGTAGGAATGCTACAAGAATTCATGGTGTGAATGAGGTAACCTCCAAAATGAAAGAGCACATAAGCAGAAAGTATTAACAAAATGTATCAGCATAACCCCAAGTAGACCCAAGATCACAGAAAAGGAATACCCCCATCAACACCACCACACTAATCAGAGCAAAGAACTCCAGGTGATGACGACTTTTTAAAACCATTTTTGTACCTCTCCCCCCACCCATACCATTCTTCACAAGGAAGACCGAGGAGTTCATCTTAGGACCTAAAGGAAAATCGGAAAGGTGAGCATAACACCAGAGAAAATGTGTAGAAATGAGGCAACTGAAAAAATAGTAATTATAACTGCATTACTGATGCTTTTGTGAGTATGTAATGTGACTAGTAGTATTAGTATTATTGTAACCATACTAATAACTGTTTCTTACATTCTGATTAGTTAAGACTTTATCAAATAATTTTTAAAATTAGGTTGTAGATTAGATTACAAATTTAGATTACATAATTATATACAAATGTCATGATTTTCCTAAGCAATCTATTATCATGACATCACTGGTAATGGTTCAAGCCAATACTTTTCTGCACAATTTGTGGTCTTTCTGGTCAATGGTAGCCCCTGAAAAGATCATTATTTTTGGCTGCACTCAGCTGCTTCAGTGGTTGCTTAACTTGGGATCTTAACTGTTCCCAGTTGTCAGTATTCTTCAAACTGTCCTACAGTGATGTAGTAATGGCAGGTATGAAGCCTTCTGGACTCTGGAATCTTCAACTAGTAAAGAACACTGAATATACTACCAGGTACTTCTCTTCAACGGTGCAGAATGCTGTTAACATATCAGACTTGCTCACTGCTCACCACATTTTCTTACTATAGATTAATAAATAAAGTTTGACTTCACTCCTTTTATCACCAAGACTCTCCATGCCATAAGCTAAGGACTTCTGAAATTCTGTAATTTTTTTGGTAAAGACTGAGGTCAGCAATTTTGCTCTGCTGGGTACAGGACAATGGCAATCTCCCAAGAAATCCTTCAGTCCCACAGAATTCTTGTAGAAGTTAATGATTTAACATAAAATTTCCCAGTTTCAGCTGAATTGCAAACCAGTTTTCATTTTGCCTTGTATTCTGCAGATTAACTAAATGTATACAAATAAATATCTATCTAGTAACCAAGATACTTTTGTACACTATTTTCTTCTTGGAATGAGAGTCAGGATAAAGCACATATAACAATAATAATGACCATTGTGTAATTATCTATACTAATTAGGATGGGTGAAAATAAATTAGTACCTTACCTGTTGAACGGTAGAATTTCCTCCATTTAAGATGGCAATCCCTAGTTTTAGGGTAGCTGCAACCATTGGCCCCATCTCACCTTAAAATTATTTTAAAATATAACTTTAGATTATATTTAAAATCAAGAATTTTCTATTAACTTATCTGTACAATGACTTAACTGGTAATTTATCAGGAGAGGGCTTTTTGTTTCTTTTGTAAAACAGACCTGTTTTGCTTTCACGATCTCTAGAGCGACCTAATATCTTCCCAAGTGCCTACAGACATTGTGCAGTGTGCAATAACACACAAAAGAAGCAAGATATAAGACAGGAAGAACTGAGCTCAATGAATATAAGCCACGTTTCATTCCCAAGAGCAGGAGTGTCAAACTCATTTTCACTGGGGGCCACATCAGCCTCACAGTTGCCTTCAAAGGGCTGAATGTAAGTTTAGCACTGTATACATGTAACTACTCCCATATTTATACAGTCCCAAAATTACATTCAGCCCTTCGAAGGCAACTGAGAGGTTGATGTGGCCCCCGATGAAAAAGAGTTTGACACCCCTGCCCTAGAGCATTCAACAGTTGATTAAAGGCTGGGTGCACAATTTTAAGCTAGCTTTCAAGTTTTACAATCTGTCTTCTCTGCATGCCAACCTAACTATTTTTCCTGTTTCTTCAGAAAAAGACAGTGATCCAAAGCATTTAGTTGCAGTAACTGAAATTTGTAAACAGCAACTTTTAAAACATCACTACTCTAGAAACAAATCACAGAACAGACAATGAAACCATCAAACCTTAGAGTAAGACGGTGTCTAAGGGACAAATGCATCACTTATGCTTCCAAAATGTTTTATCAAAGTACAACAATAAAGTAGTTATTTGAGGAATGGCAGGGGAAAATAGAAAAGGGCCAAAGTCTACACCTACTTCAAAACTGTACACACCCCAGATTTTGGGGGTCTTTCTCTTGTGTACTACTAAATCTATGATTTTTTTAACACTTCCTCTCAACTATCATTAGGAATAAAAATAATTATGATAATAACTTCATGAGAATTATTCATAACACTTTTCTGGATCGGCTGTCAATAATTTTTGAAACTTTGGGTGTATCTTGAAAGCAAACTTTATTGCCAAACATCTGCAGGCTTTGCCCAAGAAGAATTACAGTAAATCCAAAGATCATTAGAAATAAGGTTTACATCATCTACTCAACAAAACATTACCTTTACTTGCACTGATTGTCTGCAGAACCATCTCAGCAGCACCCCGGTCATGCAGTCTGGCTTGTTGATACAGAAGTTTTTGCTTCTCCATTTCTTTTTCCTGAATAAAAGTTCCAGTCATTTAAGATGAGGACTTCAGTTACTATCAGTTCGCCAAAGGTTTTTGGTTTTCTCTTAGTATATGGGCTCTATGGCAACATCATGGACCGTTTTAATACATACAATGCTACTGAACAGATATTTAACATGTTCAAGCAATATTCTCCCCTTGGTATTTTTCTTTAATATGCTTTTAGCAGTTAATCTGAAAAGAGTTATCTCAATTGTAAATCATTAGGTTAATTCAAAGCCCATATTCATAATATATATACTGCATCTATCAAACTTGCACTTTTGTACTGTGTTTTTGTGCAACAGTTCATACTCTTAATATTCTTCTATCGAGTGACCATAACTTCATACTGCTCAGTATGTGTCTCTTGAGTTGCAAGTTGTTGCTGAACACCAGAGTAACAGAAGCATCTCGGATTTTTTTTCAAAGCATTTCATTATATTACAATATAGATTGCCCACCCTACCAACAGAATATTTGATAGAATACACTGTGCTTTTATATTTTGCACTCTCTAGCGGCAACAAACAATACTGCATGGCGTTGCTTGAGCAATGGTGAAGTTTGTTCTTTATAATTTAAACTACTACTGAAAACATAAAGAAGAACATAAAGAGCAAACATAAAGGCACAGTTCATTCCAGATGAGTTTGAAATTTCACCAAGTTAATTGAAGTTTGCTGGAGAATTGAGGATGACTAAGCAGTATAAGTTGCAAAATGGAAGTTGCATAGAGCCCTATGACAGTGCGTCCATCGGATGGCGTGGCAAAAAGCTTACTCAAAAGGAACATGACACAATCAGTTAGTATCATGTCCAAAACCACAACGCCCAAAACATATATGACCTAAAAGCAGGAACAGCTGCAGCAGAAGTAGCCAGAATGACAGCTTTGCTGCCATAAACTTTCCATCCAAGTTACGGAAAAAAGACATTGGAAGATGGAAGAGGTTTAAAAAATGAAGGCTTGCTAAATAGAGGGTATGAGTAATAAATTAAAAAAAGAAGAGGTAAAAAAGATAATATGTTCAAATGAATGAAAAAGAAACCTTTAACTCAAAAGCAAACCAACACAGACATTTATGCTGTTACCAGAGAGTTCTCGCCGAGGCTGGCAAATTTGTTTCTTAAATCTTTGATAATATCGTGCTGCGGAAACAAAATTCATCAGGGTTTTTTTTTTTCACACTATTAGCTCTCCTGTGGTTAAATTGTATCTTTTTTCTTTAAATTATGTGACAGATCTAGATGGAGGCACAAAAAGGAAAAAAAAATATGGCAGCTTTGCTTCATATTGAGCCATGCTAAGGTTTGAGAGTTTTGCCTTCATGTTTAAACCTCTTCCTGGGAGTTCAACAAAAACAAAACAGAAACATACACACACGCACACACACATACGACACACACACAAACCACCAGAAAATCATGACATCACAGGTTGAATATAGCTACAAGAAAATATTTTCATTTGCTTCAGAAGCCACTGAAAATTGCTTAGTGGTTATTCTTAAAAAAACTGTTTCCTATTTCTAGTTGCTTTTAGTTTTAGACCCAACAATATTCCATTGCAAAGTTTATTATTCACTTTTGTTCACAAGCCTAACATCCACTACACTACTTTCATTATATAATTATTTTTCTATAAGTCTAATAATCTACAGACTCAAAGAATGGGTACACTCACTTCTTGCAATAGCACTACAGAAGAAGAGTAGAAACAGACAATGTCAAACAGCTTTTTCATCACACTCTTTGAAAGCAGAGACTCAAACATTTTCTGTTTCGCGGTTGGTTTTTTTTAAAATCATTACAAGTAAGCATATGCCAAAACCACACATTGCGTGAAACCACAAGTTTTAGCTCAAATATGTAGGCAACAAACTTGCAAAAACTAAATAGGAACTTTAACTGACAAGTGCACCACTGAAATTGTTTATTTTCTCATAATCCATACAAAGAATGATTCTCGGACTATCCCTTGGAGCTACAGAGAGGTTTGTTTGCTGCTTAACTGACAGCCACAGAGCACATGCTTATGATCCAGCTTCTACAGAGCACTGTTTGTTGTTTTTTGTTTGTCTGTTGGTTTAATGTGAAATTATGAAATATTTGAAGAGTAAACAGAAAAAAAAAATGTAAAGGGAAGAAATTACTTTCAACTCAACTATTCTAAGATGAATGCTTATCTTTTGAATTGTCTCCATATTTCATATTTTCCAAGACCTCTCTTTAGTCTACAGAAAAAATCCAATTAGACAGGTCTTACACTGGCAAAATGTCTGTTAATTTTGAGTACAAGCTATGTATTTAAATAAAACACCAAGTATTGAAGCAGAATCTTTATCTGTATATTCATATATATATATATCTTATATACATTAAGCCTTTGAGCTCAATACCTGCTGGTTTATGCTCTATAAATAAAGTTGAATTTTCCCTAAATCACTAATTTTGGAACTCACCAGCTCTAAAATGTGTATACATAAAATGTAAATATAATACATTACAATTTCTGAAGATTAAATATGCAGAGTTTTAAGAGTGTTAGAGGAGTTTATTTTATCAAATACACTTTCCATATTACCTAAATAAATATTTAAGTCCCTGCAATTCCACACTTATATTTCTGCTTCTGCTGAAAGTTTCACTCCCAAAAGATTTTATTTCTAGTTGAAAAGTAATTTTTAACTAGCTGATATTATATCCATTATAAGTATACCTCATTGAGTTGAAGTATCCTTTCTATATCAAAACCTGTCATTACCCAGATTATCATACAACAAAAGCAATTATTTTTAAAATAATGTACATGTAGCAAAACACAAGAAAGGTAAACAAGAAATATAGAGACTATTAAAGTCCTAGCACATAAAACAATTAAAATACAATTAATCTCAAAAGTGGATCTCATAATTAATGAATAGCCATTCTAAAGTCATTTCTCTGCCACCTATTGTGCTTCTTTGTTCTATGTACTCTTCTATAGTTTAGGAATATTGACATTGTCTCAGTTCCAGGCATTTTTAAGACTTGTATCATCAGCTGTTACTTGTATGGTACAAGTATATAACTCCAAAAATACTTTAAAGTGGTGTCTAGGTATCATCACTAGAAATGATAAATAGATGCAGAAATTAACTACTATATTCTTAGACGCATGCAGTCAGTGGTAGTCTGTTAGCAATTTTTTAATTTCCTCAAAACCACAGCTATTTATTTTGAATGTAATAATTCTTTACAAGACTTTAGAACACCAGCTGAATTCCTGTAGTAGAGGATTTAGTAAATATTATTAAGTAAACATATGCTTTTATTTACTCTCTCTTAATGACTTCATAAAATCTGAAAATATTCCCTGCATTCACCTTTATCACTGCTGGTGCTAGAAAAATAAAAATAATAAAAATAAAACATAGCTAGGAAAAACATGTATGCAAAAAGGGCTCTTTTGATCAGCTGTAAACAACATTCAGCTTCCTTGGGCATTAGCCTAAGTATTTTGTGAGGTGAGAGGAAAGGAAGCAACATTGATCTAAAAGGATCTGAGAAAAAAGGAAATTGAAGAGGAACATACCATCTTATACACAAATTTTTAATAAATTTCAGATAAGATAACAAAAAGCTCTTCTATGTTTTGCAATATAATAGCTGAAAAGACACAATTATTATAGTAATCATTAATCAAAATTTTATTGTATTCAAACTGATATTCAGAGAAATAGGTACTGGTGTTTTGCTGACTCTTCCCAGTAAAAAATGCCTGGGAGAAACAAAATGTATCATGTCATAGCATTAGATTTTATGCCATACATATGTTACTCAATATCAATAGTCAGCATGAAAATCTGCATGGGTACAAAGTAATGATTGTTTTATCAACATTATATTTCACATTTACTAGCATTTGAATAAAATACATTAAAAACGTTAATGTTTTTGTACATGCAATATATAGTTAAAAATATACTAAAAAAATATTACTCTGTGTTAAAATAAAAATAAATCTGAGGTACAAATTCACAGGAATAAAGATATCATGAAAGACAACCTTCACTATACACTTTATTTTGTTTTCATTAAAATGTCTCAATTTCAGCTTGCAGTGATATCTTTACTGATGTCATCTTGCTTGCACTGTTATTCAGTTACATCTTCCTCCCTGGCAAGAAAGGTCCTTTAGTTTCCTACATACTGCCTCCATACTCTTGGAATGCTGATGAGGTCACCCAAGATACCCATTTCTATTCTGCAATCAGTCAACATATTCACTCCTGTTTAAGCAGAAAGGGACTAATAAAGTACTGAGTCTCTAGAAGGAAAAATATTGTATTGGATGACTTTCAAACCTGCATATTCTGAGTTTACAATTTTTTTTCTCCAACATTACATAGCTATAAAATTGCCCATTACTTTCAAGATGTATCACCCTTTCTTGTTTAATGTTGGGTGACAAATTTATGTATTTGAAATAGCTGACATAGTTGTCTAACTCTCTATAGGAAAGATCAAGAAAAAAGGGTAATCGATCATTTATAACATTCTACTATGACTGGAATTTGCTAGAGCAGCAAATCTTATGTACAGGGCTAAGTTTGATAAGATTATTACCTAATTACTGCATTAAAAATAAAAAAAGAACCCAGAAGCTACAAATTGTAACTTAATCATTACAATGTATTTGTTCTTCAAAGTACATCACTCCTTCATCCCAGGACTGCCAAAGGCCCTGCCTTACACAGGTCTCAGCCAGTTCTGTTGTGCTACAGCAGTGACGCATGGCATGCCAGCTGATGTGTGAGCTGAAAGCCAGGGCAGATGGATGCCTGGGAGTCCTCTTGAGAAGTACCACACTAATACTGGTATAAGCAGCAGAAATGTAGTGGGAAGCAATGCTGATAAACGCAGAAGATGGGAAGCAGCCAGAGGACACAATAAAAATCTTAAAAAAGAATCTTAGATCATAATTTATAATTAAGCCCTTGAACTGAAACCCAAAGAAAAGCCTAGGTTTATTATTCACTTTGTAGAAAAGATTCTGTACAGGACTTTTGCAGCACATTTTCCATAGTCAAAGGGAATTGTTCATATAGTGCAAAGCAGCTTTGCCAAATAGGCAAGAAACTGAAATAGGAGATGACCTGATAATAAAGAAGGCACTGTCCTTATGTTATTGATATTTTTTTAACTGGATTAAAGACTTCTTTTTTTTTTTTTTTTTTTTTTGCATACAATAAAACAGCAACAGAAAAGTTACTGATGAAAATAGGGTGGTGGGAAGCACAAGGAGGAAAAATAAACAGGGTCCTGGCATCAACAAATTGCACAGTATCAACATCATTGGTATGTAAGACAGAGCAAAAGAACTCTACTACCCTTATGACAATATGTAAAAACAGATCAAATCTTACTTAACCTTAGGTCTGTGTTTTTGTAACAGATGTATAAAAGACTTATCCTGTAGTTGCGGATAGTGAAACCACGTATTAGGTTGCATCCATTCCATTATGGGTAGGAAAAACTAATGAGAAATGCATTTTTGCATACTAATTGGAATGTTTAATTACTAAGAACTGATGAATTGATCATGCAGTATGATCTTAATTTGTATCATTCTTTGACAGAAATAGGTACTTTTTAAAAATACAGGGTATATGGTCAACCCATTTATGCAGGCTTTGTGACAGTGACAGATAACAGCGACCATCTCTGAGCTTGCATTATTTGTATGTACTGAAACTTTCAAGTCTTTTGGTGCATAAGATAAGTGACAGCACAATGTACAATTTTGAGAAAAATCTAGTGAATTCAAAAGTCTGTCAACCAGTTGCTACCAGTAACAGAGATGAAGAAAACTGACATAGGAAGCTCTATCTCCTCCATTCATTTTCTTTCAGTGAACAGCCAATTTAAACCAAATTATTTTAAAAAGATGAGTTAAGTTTTGATTCATTTTTCTGAGTTCCCATTCTATATGTATTTAGAGCACATCAATATATGGCAAACCAGTAGAGTTGAATGCAGGAACCAATCTGCATTCAGCTAGTGAAACACTTTGATGCGAAAGAATCTCCTATCAGATATTATCAAGGGGGATACTGACACCAACTCTACAAGGAGTCAGTTTAACATTCTGTTGAGTATGATAGAAAGCTAACTTACCAGACAAAAGGCAAGGAGCAAAGATAGTCATAATAATTCAAAGCAAATAATCGTAAGCAAGTGTAGTCAGGCTCATAGTAATGTACAGACAACTTTATTGTGGGTTTATATTGTGACCTCCCTACTGCCCACATAGTGATCCCAATACAGATTATTTGTACAAAAATGAGACTGCACTGCATGAGATGTGGCCATGAAAATTGTCAATAAAATACATTTGATTTTCTCACATTCTAAGCTTTTCCAAAGGTCTCTGTTGCTCTGACTGAAAAGATTCGGGACTTCAAACATCGCACATTTTTCAAGTCTAGGGGAGCGGTAGAGTTTTATTCCCATACATATTGAACAGTCAGTCATACAAATTTGAATCAGTCACATGCATACAGAGCACAGAATAAAAGAATTGCCTTCAACATTGGACACTGAGATAGATTGACAAACAGAAAAGAACACACAAATGCACACACACATGCACACACACAGCTGGCATATATAGGCTCACATCTTTACAACTGTTTCCTGTCATGCATGAAGGAAGGATTATTTATTCTTGTGGGGTTGTTTTGTTTTGTTTTTTCTTTTAAAATAAAACTTCTCAATCAGCAAGACAGAAAATTTTCTATGGAGCATATAACATTTAGTGTATGGTAACCAGGTAGGCAGACTGATAGACACGTAGTATTTGAATAGCTGAATTAATGGAAGGAACAAAGAAGAAATGATACTATGAGATTGCTTATATACTTCCTTTGGGGCTTTGTAATATGTAATTTCTGAGTTTGGCAATTACAATACCTTTTAAACAATTTTTTGGAAGGCTGTGTGATGGCATTCATCTTCCAGGATAATGCCTTTATCTTATGAAGGTGAAACAGATTTGTGCCAACTTTTGAAGGAGTAAGATTGAAGTTAATCCTGGAACACATCTTCTCTTTCCACAGCTCTACAGGAAGCTCTTTGTTTCGTGAACTGATTGTTAACAGAATTGCTAGCAAACAAAACACCAAAACCATCTTGCTCTTTTCAATGGAGAATGCTATAGTTGTTCCTATATTGCCACAGGCAAGGAACTTTGAAGCTACTGACTGGAGTCTGACCATCAGCTAAATTTGTGCATTCCAAGTCTCAAGCAAGTCTTCTCTACTTAGTCTAGCTGCCATTAGCCACAGCACAAAGCACTACATTTAAACACCTCAGAACTAAAAATTAACTACCCCCCACACTATACCTCCTCTGAGAACATCAACATTGCAGGGCTATCAGCAAGCAGCTTGAGCCAACAATGGGAACTGAGACTTGTACTTGCATGAAGTTGGTAAGTAGGCTGGTGCTTAAGCCATGAATCACCTTCTAGAAACAAATTGTGAGACTTTCATGATGAGACACAAAAGGTTGTGTAAGAAGTTTAGTCAAAAAAGAAAAAAGTTAACACTGTGAAATTTCAGAGCTGTTGCCTCTATGCTTTCAGAGAAAACATGGAACAACTAGGAATCACTTCAGGTATGGAGTAGCTATGGAGTTTCTATCAAATACTATCACAATGAAGGCTAAGGACTCAGTCTGTTCCAAAGGAACTGAATCACAGACAAACTATTATATATTTGACGCTCTCTCTGTGACAAATGTTGGAAAAAGAATTCTACTTCTGTATCAGAATTGCATGCCTGCTAAGATAAAGAAGAAAACTTGAACTGCTTTCCCTTAAGAGCCAAATAAATTATTTTAATCATTCAAATTAATCATAAACAGAAAGAAGATAACTGATGCACAAAAGGTAAGAACAAAACAATATGCACAAGCCAAATGACACTCTGTTTTCCCCAAAATGGCAATGCAACTTTTAATGATATATTTTCTATAAATAATTCCTGGAGTATTTTAAAAGACTTTGTGCACAAGAAGCGTTTGGTAGAGATGTCATGCTGGAATTGAAATGTTAAAAATGTTTAAGACCCTTTAGTTGAACTTATCCAAGATGTTGGGCCTAAAAGTCACAGAATCAGACCCAGACAAATACACACATATTTTTTTTGTTTTACCTTGCTGCGTTGTGATCCTGTCACCTTAAGGAAGGGCAAGGACAAGAAGCGAAATAGCAATAAGAAAAAGAAGTCCAAAATTTTTTTTCTGCAGGTGACTGACACAAACACGAAACTGTCTTTTGAACTGATTAACACATTATCTGAACGTAAGTTTCATAGCTACAAAAAATAATCATGAAAAATGAATAGGATCTTCTCTCAAAAGATAAAGTTGAATGCTGAACAAAGAACTCATTATAATTTAGATAAGGAGCACCAATAAATCCCTTACGGATAAATTTGTTCATCAACCTCAACGACATACTATTTATAAATTTTCACATTTATAAGCACATGAATGTTGATAGTTAACAAGCATGCACGGGCTAACTAAAAAAAAACCAAACAAAAAACAACCAACCAACCCTCCCTCCAACCCCCCAAAAAACCCCAAAACCACCCAAACAAAAAAACCCACAAACCAACAAAAATCCCCACAACACACCATCACACTGAAATTTGGATTCATTCTTAGATATTTACCAAAACACAGAAATATTATGTAAGTTGCAACTCAACTGGACTAGAACTTCTGAGTGACTGAAAAAAATTTGGTATTGGTATTCTTTCTGATTTCTGTATGCAGCCAAATAGGGAATATATACTTAAATAATTCACTGCTATCTCATGCAGCAGCATCATGTAGAAAACATACAGAATATCTCATGTACACAAAACAATGGGAGTAAAAATAAATATGCTCCAAAACACTCCTCAAAAATCAAAACAATCAATATATTTAGAAATACTTTTAAGAACTAATACAACCATGCATTTCATGTTTCTGTGTTTTAGTAAATATATTAAATATAAGCATTAATTGATTTGAAAGATAAGAAATTTTAATTTATTTTAGCATGTATAATTCTGACATTACAGTATGAAAAATATTAACAAGCTAATTCCATCAGTGCCCTTCAGAACAGATACATTTCTTGTAAATTCCATTTTATTAATGGAAGAAGAGAGACAGATCCCAGGACAAACACATGACAAGGACTCATCTTTTACTCTTATAATAAACCCATATGTGTTTCCTTATACAGTGATGACAACTGAAATCTCAACATTGAACAACAATAAAAACAGATTCCCTATTCTAAACATAATAAAACACTTGGCAATATTGATGAATAAAAGCTCAACTTTTACTTTTACACATATGTGAATGTAAAAATACTGTGTAAATTACTGGTATTTAATATAAAATACTACTGCAAAAAGCAGTATTATTTCAGTATTTTAACCATTCAAACTGAAGGTGGGATGTGATACCTTACAAGACAAATTGACTTCTGGAATAATTTATTATCCATACTATTTCTCTTCAACAACTGCAAACTTAGTCAATCATATAAACATGTACAATCTGTTAAATTATTCTCTATGTACTCTTATATTATGTGTTAGCACATATGCTTTTGGTTTACTACTATGAATCTGGTGAATCATATCGGCCAATCCAGTTTCTGACATGCAGTTCACTGGCATAATAAGCTGCAGTAAGCCATGAACCAAGAAACACAAATGTCAGTTGGAAGCTATGAAAAAATGTCTAATATGACAGGAAAAACAAAACAGAAGTATAATCTTACTTCAAAACTCTTCACTTCTTCTTCACCATCGTCATCTTCTTCATCATGGCAGCTCTGATACCATGTAGAAAGAAAACATTCACTGGTAAGTGGCAGGGGAGCTAACTCTCAGTTTGCTTTACGCATAATTTGTCTTGATCTTCTTCATTAATATTATTTAAGCAGAAAATATGCAAAAGACAGCAAAAAAAAGTTACCTTTGCCATAATATCAGCATAAGCCATATACAGGAAATCTTCTTCTAATTTGCTGGTTAATAGAGAGAAGGGAAAATGAGGAAGATTAGAGCCATTACAGTAGAACTGGAGCTCAAAAATATTTTTAAGCATCTTAAAAATATTTTGAAAGCATTTCTATGCTCATAATTAATTACTAAATTCTTTTTGGAAAGTGAGTATTTGATTAACTAATATAAACTGAAAAGTAAAGCCAGATATAAACACAGTGTGCACCTTTCAATGAAGAAAACATTTGGGTTTTTTTCCATTATACCTAAAACATACTCATATTTCACAGTCAAAATATAACTGTCAATAGGTAACACAGACAGAAGGACAGGCATAAGAAGTCCTGAACACAGCATCCATAACTGGGAAAAAGTGTATAGGGGCACCTATCTCTCTGCAGAAAACTCCTTACATCTCATTATAAGCCACGTTAAAATCCATTTACATACCTCAGGCTACAGAGGTTTCAGTCTTAACTCAAACTCACCATATGTACATATGCACATGTTTTTGGCCTGGTCTGTGCAATCAGACTTGAACAGAGACATGAATAACTTCAAATATGGGAATCTGAAAATCTGCACACACTCTGCAGTCTCTCACACCATCCCTACCATTTTTCAGTTAAGGCTGTTCGACTGAATAGTAGAATAAGTTGATGTAAAGGATCAACTCTTTTAAGGCTTTCATCTTCTTCCGGTGGTTCCTCCCCAGGTTTCTTTAGGGAAAAAAGATTTTAAAAGTATATTCAATTTTCTATATGGAAAAATGTTTTCTTCTGTACAATTTATTAAACATTAAATATTCACATATGTAATTTTGACTTGGACAACCAGAAGGAAAAATGTTCCAAGCAAAGTATGAAAACCCTGAATCCCGACTGTTAATGAACATGAAGACTACAAAGATAATAGCATTTGCAAAGCTTTGGATTTCCTCTCCTCATAAAAATTAACCTTCTTCCCTTGATTCTGAAAATAACTTCAATCTTTTACTGCTGGTATCCAGAATGAGTGGAACCAGATGCCAATATTTGCTACTATATTTTCTGTTCCTCTTTTATGTTTACAAGGTTCATCAGCTAAAAATTAGAATTCTCTGTTCCAGGTCTTATGTCAGGTATAATTTTCACTGAAGAACTCAGAGGCTTTGAGGGAAATAGTTTTAGACAGAAGGAGCTATAGCAACCAAAACCAGTAATGCTGGCAGAATGAAAAATTTTAGAGGACAACAAATCAATAATATATAAAAATATGACATATAATTCGATTATATATAAATAGTTTTTTCATATGGTTATTTTGCTTTCATGTTTAGATAGCTCTAGTTAGTTCACTCTAAATGAAAAATGTAGTCCTAAATACTATAATGGGATCCAACAAAGCAGTCTTTTGAAAAGAAACTATACGAAATCTGTCCTCTCACTTCTTGTCTTTTGCCAAAAGAGATTTCAGAAATAAAGTTTTGCATATCAAGTTATTCACAAAATTGCTTCATCCAGACATATTTTTCTACAAAGCATGTGCATTGATAAGATTGCACAAGTAAAAAATCATTATAATTTCAGATGTTATCTGTTACCAACATTGGCCACACAACAAAGACATTTTTTGCCTTGTGTGTGCTAGTGTCAAATACATTCCTGTGAAAATGCTTATATATCTCTGTGTGTATTACATTTCATCTATGCCTGTGAAGTCCACCTTTTCCAACCAGCTCTACCAGAAATGACTGTTTGCAGCTGAGAATTCACTTTAGTCAACTTTTATGCACAATGATTGCTTCACATCCTAGTCTGAGACGGCCATAAAAGGTTCATTTCACATTTTGCAATAGGTAACAATATTTTCAGTGTCAATAACAAGATCTGAACAATGCAAATTATATCTCTAGTTATATCTCACCATTTTTGAGGTCTTCCCCTGCTCTTTATTTTAATCTCATTTAGGATTCTAACCTTTCTCTTTAATTAAATGGCAGCATTCTATACTTGGTCATGTTATCAACCAGAATACCTCTCTAAAGTTATCAAAACTGATGAAGCAAAAGCAAACTGTGTTAATGTTTAATACAAGTTATTAGCTTTGATAGACTTAATTCAAATTAGTCGGAGGATCAGATTCACCAATGACTGAGTTAAGTAGAACTCATTATTAAAGCATAGCATGAACACTAGGACCAAATGATTTACTGACATTCCTGGGAAATAAGAATTCTTAATTTTGAATGCTTTGACATATTTGCTCTATAGTTAAATATTTATGTGTAAAATAAAAAACTTTAACTGAACATAAGAGGATAAAACAAATACATTGGATAAGTTTTAGTTGTGACTTCTAAATGTTGCAGATTTAAATATTCAGTTTTTATATAATCTAATTATTAAACATCCATTAAACATATTGCTCTTATAAATTATTATGTCCAGTAATGCCTACCAACAAAACTAATCAATAATTTTATTGCATAGGCTTAAGCGTTCGTATAAGTTATTTAAAGCAGAAGCATTTTAACTATTAATAAAGACAGTGTTGACTACTTTATTATTTTTAATATCAAATATTAAAAATCTAGTTCTCTTAGAGGTTTGATCTGTTGAATCAGAATTAAGAATCAGCAGAACTAAGCTCCTCAGATAGAGGACTTGCGTATACTTTTTTCTTTTAATATACAGAGGCAGAAAAAATAGTGCTACTTTTGTATAATTAACATAAGGACAGAAGAATCAGAGAACAAAACTTCAAGTTTACAGACCTCTGCTTTAGAGGATGCCTTCTATATTTCAGAGAAAGCCCCTGCCACAGGTCTATAAAATGCCTGGATCTGGCAATGCCAGGAAAGGAGGCATTTTTTACTGCATTTCTCCCTTTAAATTATTTTTGTTTAGCAGAAAAGAGTTCAAGATTGTCAGTACTAAGAAAGAACATTCTATGGGATATAACACTGTAGTTTAACGACTACAGAGAGTTAAAGGACAGGATCTCTTGGCTGTAGTTTCTGGGCCCTGGATCGTTCCAGTTTTCTACCTAATGTGTGAACAGTTCACAAACTTCAGACAGTTCTTCAAGCATGCACTGAAGAACCCAAGGCTCCTCCTTCTTCTCCTTCCAGATGAGTTCTGCCACCACAGCCTGGGCAGTGATTCCATTTTGACAGTCCAATAAATCTTAAATTCCTTGCCACATCAGGGTACAATTTCTCTAAGAGGGACAGAGAAACTTCACCAGCATCACAACCATGTCTTTCATGAAGTCCACATAACAGTTTGGGTCAGCTCCAGGGAGCTGAAGAGCAGAACCTCAAATTCTCACCCTCCACAAGAGTGTTAAAGCAGCAGGAATCTGATAGAAATTTATTTAAAATACAGACAGAATTTTGTTTGCTCTTTTGAACAAAGGTGCAATACATATCTCCTTAAGAGAACGCTGGAGACACATGTATCTGTATGCTTGAAGAATTGCAAGGGAATGCCTGTAGTCCTTTACTAAAGGATAATATAGCAGTCAGTCCAGTCTGTTTCTATCTTTTCCAAGACAGATTTTCACATAAGCTACCTGCCAGCAGATACCTGTTCAAAATCTTATCGAAGATATTGTTTCATAGAGAAGGTAAGGAAACAACCCTTTATGTCACAGTGTAACCGAACGACCATGCTGGGTTACTTCTTCACACATACATACCTGCGTACACATATACACATACACATAAAGAGCTATGTCGTGCCGCATTCCATATCTACACACACATGCTCTCAACTGCAAAAACATAATTATTTTTGCTAATGAACCTGCATTATTTAAAACATTCATAGTGTGTTAGGACACATGAAGATATCAGTTTAAGAGGCTGCATGCAGAGTAAGTATTTGCAGAAGTCTCTTGCTTTTTCACAATACTTGATTATACAATAAGAATGTCACAACAAATTAATTCTGAATGTGTGCAGGCAAAAAAAATCAACCTCCATGGTCTGCTTAGGTTGAGTTCATTGATGCTCATCTTCCTTCCACTATTTTGATCCTTATTTTCAAAATTATTCACCACTTGAGTAGTTTTTAAGCATAAGCTTTAAACAGTAAAAGCAAATTATTGTGGTTTGCATTTGTTTGATTTTTTTCCTCTTTTGTTTTTAATAATAGCAATTTTCCAGTTAGCTTCCTCTACTGCAGAGCGAACTTTCCTCACAATAAAAAGCCTTATTTCAGACTGTGTGCTATTGGTCCTCATAGGGACTGAAACATTTCCTAGTACAAGTTCTTGCACAATCCTCAAAATACTACCTTTCTGTGTGAGAATTGTAAGGGATGAGAACACCAGGCTTTACTGAAAAATCACTCTGGGAACTACCTGGGCTAAAGACATGGCTCTAACACTTTACTGAAGGGAAAAATCATCACCTCTCTGGCCAGCTATACAAGAATGAACATCCTCTTCATGCTTTCTGAGGGACTGATTAATTTAAGGCTAGAATTCCTCTAGGTTCATATTCTATCCTTTTGATTTAAATGGCTTTAATACGAGTTACAAAGGCTTCAAATACATAAAGGTTAACTGCAAAGAAGGAAGGGAATAGGCCATTCCCCTTCTCCACAGGGCAGAAAATAAGAAATAGGGCAATGACAGCAACTAGCATGTAATTTAGACAAAGTTTTAAAAGCTTTATAAAAGGTTACTGAAACCCTGAAGCAGACTGCCTGAGGGAATTCTGGAATCTCCTTCATGTGTAATTGTTAACACCTGTCAGAGTGACTTGTTTATAGCTACCCCTTTGGCGAGAGATAGCTTAGGTTATATCTTATGTACCTCATAGACTTATTATGATACAAGATGAATGTTAATCCATAATACATTCCCATGACCCTTTGTACCCAAACATACTGCTAAGTCTTCTATCAGTTTGTCTTCAAAATAGTGTTCTTCTGTTTCAATCCAAGATTTATCATAGCCTTGAAGAAAGAGATTGACAGCTCGGTGCCTAAAAAGGGAAATTTACAACAAAAGCTGTAAGCGTTCAAAGAAAATATTTGGTCAATATGAATTTCAATTAGCTTGGACAACTGTCCAGTCATTACAACTGCCATTTAAAAGTAAAGCAAAATTTCTATGGTAAAATCTGCCAAAAGTATCTATTTTAAAAATGGCATTTACATTAAAATGCTCTATTTGAAATATTAACTCAATTAACATTAACCTGATTTTTAAAATATAATAATGATTTTAGGAACAGATAATAAATAAAACTTTAAAGAAATATAAGGACAGCCAATAAGTAAAATTAATTACTCTGTCATATTAGCAAGTTTTATTTTGAATAGAAAATATTTTCATATCATCTTAATTTAAATATTAAGATAATATGAATAGGTAACTTTGGATTGTGCTCAAATAATTGCATTTTTTTTAATGTTCAGGATTAGACTTGTATATCTAAAATAATAAACCATTCTTTTTCCAAACTCCATGAATTTAAAGGGATGATGAGGCTAGGGCAAAGAAGGTAAACCAAGGATTATGTTTACTGTTTTGTTTGGTTTTTTTGAGGATTCAACGCAAAATGTGACAACCATTTCTCCATGAAGAATTCTATCAATTATCTTAACTGTTTTTAAACCACGACCAGTCTCATTTACTGAAAAGGAAGAAGTAAAATTAAAATATACAGGAATGCTAGTTATGTGCAGGTGACCTACTTGTTAAAGTAAGAACAGCTGCAGACGGAAATATCTTGGTTCTATTTTCAGCTGTCATGGCAGCCTCATTTCAGGCTGATATGATTCTCATGCCCTTGTGCTTCCTGGGACATACTTTAAGATTCATCCTACTGACTATGGTAACAGTAATAATAGAACAACTGAGAACATTCTTAAGTTGAAAAGATCAGACACAAGTGTTCTGGACATTATTTTTAGCAATTGCATGAAAGAACACAAGTCTACTTTTTCTGAATGTTCATTCCTTCCAGAATCTCAGGATTCTGAAATTTGCTTGACTACAGATCCCATTCTCTGTTAAACAAGAAAGAAGAGGAAAAGAAGCCACTGGAAAAAGTCAGAAATGCCTAGAGCACGTGTATATATTTCTTGTCTAATAGAATGCTCTTCCCAAAAGCATGTTCCCAAATACATGTTTTCAGATAAATAGTATCTGTTTACTTCCTGATTATAGAGCATTTAACTTGTAAAGGTAACTCCATGTTTCCGGAACTATACCATGGCTTAAGAGGAAATTTATATTCCAAGATTATATTATAGTGACACAAATATGTCAATTTCTGCATTTATCTCCTATGAAAGCTGTTGACTTTTCAGAAGAGAAAACATACCAGAAGGAACAGGTTGAACAACAGCAGGAGGAGATAACCAGAAATTTAAATTTATACTTTTTGTTATTATTTTCGGAAGATATAAGAAAGTAATCAGATCTAATAAAATAAAGTAATATGTGAAGTACATCACCATGCAGTTTATCGGCTACTGGTTTACATGTTTTTCTTCCTTTTGTTCTCACCAAATAGCACTATATGAATATAAATGCATTTGTGAAAGATAGAACAAATATAGCTTTTACCTTGGCAGATTATACAAAGGTGCCATTCTAAAGCAGGCAACTACTGCTCTTTTCCTCTGTTTAGATAGCAGCTTATGCCACACTGCCTTTTTGGACCGCTGAGGATGCTCAACCTGTTACATAAAATACATATGGAAAAATAAACAATGTGGCAACGTCCCTACTGTCTATGCCTACTGGCATAGTAGTAATAATGAAAAGGTGAGATAACAGATAAATCAAGTGGAAAGAATAGCAGAGGAATAATAGATGGAAAAAGTGTTCTAGACATAAGTCAAGTGATCAGGCAAATTGCAGAATCAGAATTTAGAAAGTAAACTCAAAAGCAAAAATCTCTCTTTCCTTGTATCATATAGTTATTCTCCTTTTTTACTTCATCCACTTCTTTTATCTTTTAGATAGAATATTATGATCACTGAGGCCATCTCAGGAAACCTTAACTTTAACTACAAAGAATCTCCACTCTTTCTGTCTTTCATATCTAACTCTTTACATATGTATAGGTAAATTGTACACCTTCCCATTGCCTCAAACAATACTTTTAATTGTATTTAAGACAATTCCTTTAATCTTTTATTTGTAGTTTTTACCATGACCAGCTATAATGGGAAGGAGTTAACTTTAAAAATGAGAGACAGGCACAGAGACTTAGGACTAAATCCCTTCCATGAACCTGTATAGCTAGAATGAACAGAAGATATGTCAAAACACTTCAGCTACATTTCATAATATTTCATCTCTGTCTTCATATATATTCTCTTTCTGCATCTTAGCTCTACAGCAGCATGAGATTAAATTGGGTGCTCTCCATCCTCATCTTTTGCTCTTTCTTTTGTTCCACCTTCCATCCTTGTTTCCATCAGAAGAAAATTACTACAGTGGTCCAGAAGAGCGACCACACACAACAGTGTACAGCCTGACTGGATAACTGGGAACTATGACTGCAGGCTGTGCTGTAGATCACTCCTTTCCCGTGGCATATTCACAGTTGTAAATCACTTCACAACTGCTCCATAAAGATGATATCATTTGATATAACCCAGGCAACTCTTGTAGAATTAAAGGGGGCATGTCTTTTGTGAGGAATTGTTTGTTGGTTTGTGGGGGTTTTGTTTGTTTCTTTTATGGACAACTGTGCTAGTAGAATAATAGCTCTTCTGTCTCTCAATATCAAAGGACTCAACAGAAGTCAGTATCTCTACCCCAAAATACTTGGTGATTCTCCCTTGTAATAAAATAAAGCATTTAATTTAAAATATGCTGTGATGATGATGTTTATGTAGACTCAATATTAAATCCAAACACTGTTATCCAAGAAGACTTTTCTGGTTTAGTAAGATACAAAAAGTTATTCATAGTTAAACAATAAACATTTAACAGACTAAAATAATGCCAAGCATTCAGTGAAATGGATAATTACACTTGTAAGATTAAATGGTGACATTCAAAACCAAATTTCTTCCAAAAGATAAAACACAAATCAAAAATATTTAAGAGAAAGGATAGAAAAGAGTTCACTGCAAACATCTTTACAGTCACAAAACGAAGTCAGCACTAATAATTTAGAAGTCAGGCAAACCGAAATGTGGAAGTTAGGTAATTAGTAATAGCTTCACAAACAGTTATAAAACTCTCTATACTTTCCCAAAAGAAATAGCCTCGGCCTACACAAGCAGATCTCTGAAAATAATAAAAACAAAAACGTTAGCTGTGCACAGAAAGAAAACACAAAGAATGAACTGATCTTTGCCAGTGGAATAAGAAAGTATTCAGAGTATGTATATTTGGAGAATACAGTATTTGTATATGGACAGCAAAGGATTACTCAACACCATCATAAAAACAGACCCGGTGCTTGCATATTCATTATTTTTTGCAGACATTGAATCACTCATTTCAGTAACAAAAGCACCTGAGCAATTGTCTACAGAAGTTAAGTAAAGCTATGGGGCCAGATCTTTAAAAAAATAGGTGGAACGCTCCAGAATAAAAGCATTTACTTCACTACAAGTAATCGTTTAAGTCTGATCAAAAGGTTTGCTGTGAAATGTCCATCTGGTGTTACAGTGTACTACTGCTGGATTCTATACCCTGTGAGATTGATCCTGTGACAGAACATAGAAAACACAAGGACCATACCTTGGATTTCACCGCCTTGAACAATTTCTCCAAACTACAAAAGCTTAAAGTGCAAAATAACTAACAACTCAGTAAATAAAATGGGAAAACTAAATGTATCAAATAGTCTTTGACTTGTAAAATGTACCGACATAGCGGACTTCGTTATTTCAAAACTAAAGAAACAAAAACTTAAAGAGAAATAACACTCTTGTCCCCAAGGGGGGAAAAATATGAAATCAAAACCAACAAAACAGACACCTAACTTCCAACATTTATCCTTGGCTGACCTATGTCTGAGGAGGAGTTTAATCTGAGAGACAAAAACAAAATTCTATCAGTGCTGGTGGGAAGAAGGACACTAAATAAATTACAGATTTGTTTTAAAGTTACTGTTGCCCAGGTCACATGGGAAGCTCATTATAAACAACAAAGCTTCATGCCAGATTCTGAAACAAGTTAAATATTCTGCCAGCACTTTCTGAAACAATCATCCCCCTAACCTCTTTCTACTATTTCTTGAATGCAGCAAATAATATTTGAGCTGGCCAGGCTAACCTTGGTTTGTATTCACTGTTACACCAGAGTCTGAGTTCACATATGCAAGCAGTTTACTGGACCACCAGTGAGCAGTCTTGTTAAAACTTTCAGATTATCAAGAATTTTTAGAATTTCAATGCCAGTTTAATTTTCTCAATGAATATCTTCTTGCCGACATTCACACAAACTACATACAGATTTTTTTCAAGTAGATATTCTTCTTATAATTTTTTTTGACAGGTACATAGTAAATAGCTTACTGAAGTCATCATGAGAGAAGCTGTGTATCAAATCATCTGACTATTCTACTCCATGCAGCTATAACATGCAGCTTTCAGCCAGAAATGTATGCAGGCAGCTGTAAATTTCTTGCTACTTCAATAATTCAAGAATCTCAACTGAGGAAAAATACCTTGAAAAAAAGATATTCTTTCAATAATTGTTTTTCACTCACATTCTGTGCTCCATGAACAATTTAGTGATTACTTCCTGCTAGCCGAAATGCACCAGAATGAAGCTAAAACAGAGGTATCATTTTCTTAGTCCTTTTCCAAATAAATGGATTTTGGAGCTGATGCAAACACACTGTGGTCAATATGACCACAATATTGGATTATAAAACAGTTAAGTAGTAGTCAACAAAAGAAAGAAAACAAGAATATAACACTAAATACAGCAGGTGAAAGTACAAATGAAAGGTTGAATACTTTTGTTTAGAATAAGAAGCAATGGAACTGGGAAAATGTGTCTAACCTGTTCCAAGTGAAACAGTACATTAGCTATATCAAGGACCCTTTCCACAGTCTTCTCGGGATCTGAGGTATCTTCAGTCCTGTTCGGCAAATCTTTGTAAAGTGCCATCTGCCACCTAATGGCTGGATCCTCAAGCTGCAGGAAAAAGATTTCACATGTCACCAGGGCAAAATGTTCCTAATGTCGGGACAAACAGTTTATTTAGTACAGAAACCACTTCAACGGACAACAGAAGCACTTTATATGGCTAGCCCACACTTTTACATCACTAACCCGTACATTGCCCACTACACTGACTGGCAGAACAAAACTAAAGACTGATTTGTGCAATGTTTCTTGTGAGCTTCCAGAGTACTAGAAGTCTAATAATCATACAAAGAGCAAATGATCATGGGCCAACAAATAGCACTAGTATCAGAAATGAATATCTTATTTGAGGAAAAGTAATGAGTATGAGGTAGGCAGACATAACTTTCTACACTGATCTTTCATCTATTAAACCAAACGCCAATTAATTGTTGCTCTAGTAGTTGGGATTACTTAGTTTTCAGCCACAGAAATTAGACATATTAGGTTTATTTATGTCTAATATTTTTCTTTTTTTTTTCAATTGTTAAAAAATCATAACTACTGATTGCTAGCTAAAACATGAAAAGCTAATTTATGAAAAAAGAATTTTCAAGATGCATTTGCTTCTTTAGTCTACAAATTATACGGAACTGTATGAAGCAAAATTTTTTCTCTTATTTTTCTCTTTACATTTCATATTTTCCATTTCAGTGATCTGTGATTCTCTATTTTACCATTACAAATCTCTTTTGTGGTTCATTTTGTCTCCTTAGTGTTTTTGTTAGTCAACACTGCTGCAACACACTTTGCAACCTTTTTTTGTGCCAATAACACTGCAGACAAAAACAATGTGTAACCCATTTTACTGAGAGTTGTGGCCAGAGATCATTCCTGATTGTGCAATTTAGATTTATGTCACACTGGCCTGGATTCCTAAAGCATTTAGGAGCCTAAACCCTACAGATTTGAATAGGGTTTAAGCTCAACACTTACTTTTATAAAACACCTTTGTGGATCCAGATTTCAATATGTGCCTAAGATAAAACCACAATGCTAATTCATCTCCACAAAATATCTTACGATACACAGTTTACTCGAGTTCCAGGAATGATTATAAACTTACACAGTCACTCAATAATAGCTTATTACAACCTAGAAAGCCACAATTGACAGGTATTTCTTCCACTTTTTGGCTTTTCCATTTCTTAACAACAGTCACATCCACAGCCTTTGTGTGAGCATTTGACTGGGTCATCATGAATGGATAGTCCACAAAAGACTTTTTAATCACAGATGGAGATGTCTTTTGATCTGAGGACTCCTCACATTCTATCAAGGTACAGCTTTTTTGTACAGGTAGTTTTCTAAGGGTATGAGTAGTTGACATTTCAAGGTGTGAATTAGTATGGCTGGAAGAAGATTTTGGTGACTTGAGCTTCATCCGTGTCAAAATGAATGCAAGTTTCGTCATCAATTTCTTGAAATAAAAGGCTCGGTACTGAGTGACAGCATGCAGGCATGCAAGGAAAGGAAAGACAGAAACAGGGTGAAGACAAATGTAGACAAAGGTAGACAAATGCATGACATAGATGCCACAACATTAATAGCTAAATATTCAGAAGGATGATTCTCAAACAGTGCAGTTTTCCAAAAAGAAATCAACATAAATTATATTTTAGCTCCAATATAAGTGACAGAATGTGGTGCCTCTGAGAAGCAAAAGTGGTTAACAGAAAACACCATTTGAAGAAAGAATATTGCTGTGGCTGGAAGAAAACCAGCCTTTGCAAGAAGTGTTATTTTTCCTCTATTTTGAAAACCATTTTACACAAACATCATTTTAACTAAGTTACACATTAATTCTTAAGATTAAGTAATGATTTAAATCTATAAGACCATTTGGACTACGTTCCTTTTATGTCTGACTCAATCATATAAAATAGGATAGTATACGCATGGAACACAATGGCATCATTTTTCTTAACAAGAAACGTCATGCTTGACACTATCTGACACGTACTTGATAGTGACTGAATACTAATGACATCTGAGAATTACATAATAATTGATATTGTACTTTGTAAATAACTGCTGAATTTAACTTTATACATGATACTTGTAAATAATTAAGTTATACACTCAGGCTTAATGTGAACTCTAGAATGTGTCACTGCTAAATGATTCATGAAAAGATACTTCACACCACTGAGAAGAACAAACTACTTAGCAATAGATAACAAATCATAATAAAGATATTAAATACAATAATAAGTTGAAGTTTTGAAATCCTGGAAATGGTGTATTTTGCCTATAGTTGAGCGACTATTTTTCACACACAGGTCAAAAGCAGAGTTTTTGAAAGCTAGTAAAGCAACACGTAGATAGCTATAAAATAAAGCTAGCTACAATAACTGTTTTGCTTTCTTAGCTACACATTCTGTGTTTCCCTACCAGAATGTCATCTTCCACTGAGAATTCATTCTACAATTAGGAGAATCTAAAGTCACTGTTGAAAAGTTTATAACTGGAAAATCCATCAGTATGTACTTTGGATTAGCTAAGATTACTTTCTTCTTAATAATCCAAGGCACCATGGAATTTCATCAATATAAGAAATTGAAAAGTACTCTTATTCTCATGTGTTATAAACAGAGGAGGTGATATGTTGCTGAACAAAATAAAACTTTTAATTGAATCAAAGGAAGTTTCTGGAAAGAAAACACAGATGAAGACTTTAAGAAGTATCATTACTCCAAGGCAACAAAGCAACAGACAAATCTCTCAATAGCAGTATGCAGATTGTAACCCTAAAGAAACAAAGAAACTGAAGTATTTAAACCAGGAGGACAAGTGCTAAAAAGCAGCATGAAATGCCGGGCAGGATTTACAACTGCATGGCTTATAAAACAACAATATACACATACTGAGAATATCAGAATGGAAATACCCATCTTTATCATTGAGAAAACATTACTGAACTTCACACACAAAATCCCAACACGTAAAAGGTTTCTATGTTCATGACATTCACATTGCTTAAGTACTGTTATTCATGAAGACCTTCATAAACGTTGTTTTCTTCCTAATACTTTACCTCTATGGTTCCTTCTGCTTCTCATTATGTAATATTTGTTATATAAGGATAAGTATCTCAAGCTTTTTTCAGGATTTAACCAAATCTTTTGTTTTCAGTGGTAAATTTGTCTACGTGCAATCCTTATAACTTACAGCTATTGGACTTCTATTTGTAATATTTTGTGAAAAATGCTAATTGTTGGCTTCACAAACTTATTTATCTTCTCATGAGCTCCCAGAAACCCCCACCTCCACATAATCTTGCTTGACATTGCAGCAATATACAGAAAACCTAAGGTGGGAGAAAATTAATCTTAAGATATTATTCAGGAAGAACCATCCCATTTCCAAGCAATTAAATCAAAAATCACTGCCATGAATTGAATTGTAGTAGAATCTTGACTTCTGGATGATTCTTAAACACCCTTTCAGGAAAAAAAAAAAAAAAAAAAAAAAAAAAATCAGATTTCCAACTCATATGTCTATTCTCTTTTATCATTTCATGAGCACAGGAAATACTGGTTAGTTTTGTCCTTGAATAAAACCTGGGGCAGGGGGAGGAGCTAAAAGACAATCCTAAATAAAGGACCATTCACAATTTCAATTTTATCTTCCTTCTCTAGAGAAGAAACGTATATAATTTAATTACATTTCTGTATTATGGCTGATTCTTTGCCATTATTTGAAGCATTAATAAAACAGTCCAACTACACTAGGCTAAGTCAAGACTTTTTCCCCTAGGGCTATTCATCTGGCACTAATTGGAATTTAATAACAAAAATCTGTACTTTTCTCAAAATATTTTTTATTCCCTAGTCTGAAAAACAGCAACAAAACTGTGCAAAGCTGAGATTTTGCACTTCACAGAGTATGCCAAAGCGGGAGCTTCCTTTTCCTTTACAATTCAAACTGATATAAAGTGACCTTGAGTATTTTGCAGATTCTGTCCCAAACAATAGAAGGCAGAGTTTAGACAGTGACAGACCTTACACCCATCTCAAATTTCATACTAATGGTGTGCATAGGCAGGAATTGGAAGAGTCACACGTTATTGTATATAATGCATATATAAACACATTAAAAACCTAGTATTTAACAATTGATGTAAACAAGTTACTTGACAGAAAAGAAAAATGGGCTACAAGTTATCCTAACAAACCAAGGCAGGTTGTCATTATATGGCACCAACAATTAATTCAAAGGAAGAAATATCATGTTTGAAAACTGCATATAGATTACCTTGCCCTGGAGATGAAGATTACTGCGGACGATATCTCGTACTTCATCTTCAGTATCTTTCTGTCAATGTATTACAAATCATATAAATTAGAAATACAAGGTAATTAAGGAAAGATATTGTTCATATAAATGTCAACCCTGGGCTTAGTTCAGATGATGAATAAAACTGACAATGTGAAAGACTGAGGAAAAACTCAGTGGAAATGTATCTTTTTGTATCAGGCCAGAGTTAGTCATATCCAAGCTCACAGGGGCAAGTTCTGGATGGCATAATTTGTATTTGTTCACAAGAACATGTTAAATACAAGTGTGTATATATATATATATATATATATATATATATGTATATACATACTACAACAAAAGTTTGACCAAATCAAACCAATATCATGAACACAGATTTTTTTTCTTATCCTGACAATGTAACAGAGAACACAGCCTTCTCTGATTTTACTTCTGTTTCTTTTGGAGATATTTTATCCTCTATAAACATTCTGTTCAGCTTCCCAAAGCTCATATAGCCCACCAGGGTGTATAAAGTACTATAGCTTGAGAAAGGATTATATTCCAAATTACAATCACATTAGTGCATTGTGAGTTTACTCCTGGAAGAATCACTTTTAACATGGTTTATCCCTACATAAATTCTTGCCTTCAAGTGAGAGTGATCAAAAGGAAATAGTTATGATATTGGGCACAGAAGTTAGGACACATCCAATTCTCATTTTCATTTCCAAATTCAAGCTTCATAAAATACAACTGATCATTTAGAAAATAGTTACGTCCAAACTGAAATGTTTTATATCCTGAAAATGAGAACAATATGTAGATTACTACATACCATGGTCACTCGTGCCTTTATGTACTAGAACTAGTATTGATTATTTGTGTAAGAATAAGCATGGGGGAAAATTTCAAATAATTTCATTAGTAAAATATTTTTATCTTTTAGAAGTGCAAAAAGAGCACCTACCATGCTGAATCGATTTTTCGCCAGTGCAATTAGCTCTTGGTCTCCAGGAGCACAAATATTTAGGCCAATGGGAAGTAATCTTTTCAGTGCTGCCACAATGAGAGAGGTCTGCATAGAGTACCGGTCACCTTTTCGCTTCATCTTCTTCCTCTCCTGGTCAGAAACTGCTGCCTGCAGCATAAAGCAAAGACGGAAAAAAAAAATAAAAAATCTAGTATTAAATAAAAGAATTGCACTAGAAACTTCGTAGTTATCTCTGGTTTGACAATTTCCTTACTACCAATACAGCTTCATTGTCATCTCATGGAACTACCATTATATCACTGCCAGTATTTTGCACCAATATCTAGAAAGTCCACTGCTTTTCTCAAACAATTGTCTTTTGATTCTCAACCCAGTTTTTGCAACAGATTTCATTTTTTTTAAAAAAAAAGAAAATAACAGTGCTTCTCTGTATTCCTCCTGTCTCCTTCCCCTCTGCAAAGAGAAAAATACAAAAATCTTTACATTACCTTGGACATCTTAGATTTGGTGTCACTGATGAGGAAAGACATGTTGTTGATTTCATTTTGTACCACAAAGTTCTGCTCTTCCCTTTTGAAATTCTGGAAATATATAAAGGATCTCAGCTAAAAGCACTTATGGTATATGAGAAATCTATCTAAATAAACCCTAAATAAAAATATAAATTAACTGGAAATACATAAAATCCACGAGACAAGGACAGAAAAAATTAATGAATGACCAACAATGGCCTTGAATTCCAGCTTTGATTTACATGGCATAGCACAGGGGGTTGTGTGTTTTGTTTTGGTTTTGGCTGAGTATTTCTCTGGCTATGAAACAGCTATGATAAAATCTCATTCCTCTTCTAATTCAATATAAAAATATTGTCTGAGTTTTTGTTTACCAGTAAATCATCCATTCATATATTTCTTTCCCCCCATTATAAAGCCTAGTATTTTCAGATACATAAGAAACTTTTACTTAAAGTCTGAACTTAGGAACACACAAGTAATTTGGTGATCCAGTATCTAACTACTATGCAACCAGTTTCTGTGCTCTGTGATGTTTATACTTAATCTTACAGTCAAATTCAAGCACAAGTACACAAATAATAAGGCACCTTGTTTCCCAAACTTAAGAGAATTGAAGTTATGGCAGAAAAGCAATTAAGTATAGACAACACTCCATATAGAGATCCAAAGTCTGAATGTATTTAGTCTCTTCTTTTTTTTTTTTTTCCCTCCTTTTTGTTCCAGTATGCACATGAATCATGTTTCGTTTTCATTTAAGCACTGACAGTGATGGTGCCCAATTAGATCTTAATGCAGATGCCTTGTTTCTTGTCTATAAACTAGAGAATCAGACTTAAGAACCAAGAGTAGCTTCTGTATAAGTGGAATTAGGAAGAAAACCTTAACTGGTAAAATTTATGAAATATGAGACAGTACCATTGAGCAAAAAAAAAGAAAAATTATTCAGAGAGTTACTTGTAAGTTTAAATTTGCTACTTCCTTGCTCTTAAAACATTAACTGACTGTGTTGCATTCAAGACAGCTACAGACCTAGTCTTAATAATTGAACAATATACGACCTACACTGCAAAACTAATAAGTGACTGTAAAAAGTGTTGCATATTTCCTTCAGGAAACCTTTGTTGAGGACCTTTCCACATGATTTTCATTGTAACTTTGCCTAGAGGTTCAAACAGACAGACCGTACAATTTAGGAAAATGGACTTTAATGAGATAACTACCACTAATTTAGTAGCTTTACATCCTGGTTCTAAAAAGGCTTTGGGGGTGAAAATAACTAATTGGGAAGGAACTGGGCGGCGGTGGGGGAAGTGTAAGGACACGGAACTCAATGAGCTTAATATACATTAAAAACCCCAAACCAAAAACAACAACACTAACAGCAAAAAAATATTTAGACAGAAATATCTGCATTCAGTGTTACTGTGCTATAAAACACCATCAACTCCTCTAGCTACTCAGGCATTTCAGAAGTGTCAGAAAAGTGAAAGTCATTAATACCATGCCATCTGCATTTTCACTTCTGTCATTAATTTTTTTCAAACATAATCACTAAATAATTGATCTCCCTACTAAGAATCCTAACTAAAACAAGTATTTACCACTAATTACTTACATGAGATTTTGACCAATAAATGAAGACCTCGGCCACCATGCGGAACAATTCTTCTGCTTCAGGATTGGGCTCTTTCAGCCATTTTGCCCTAAAATTTGGTAGAGGGGTGGAAACATGGATGATCCTCACTGTCTTTATGCTTTGACATCAGTTTTCAACATTTTACAAGGATACAAGCCAACAGAACGAAGCATGCATGCTTTTAATCCTTTCTGGGTAACAGTGGCTTTTCGATGTCTTATTTCAAAATGCTTAAAATCCTTTTACATTAATCCTAGGTCTAATCCAACAGATTTGGATTGCACCTCTTTTTAGGTTTTCTTCTGAAAAAGATCCCAGTTCCTCTATAATAAATGTCATAAAGTATCAGCTTGAACAACTTCAAGACTGGCAGGTTGAGTAAAAGCTACTTTAATTCAGTGCTAGGCATATCAAGGGACAGGAGACGGTAGCAATAAACAGGAAGATTTTATGAGATTCATTGACCTACTCCTCTCCACATACCTGTTATAGTCCACAAATCTAATCAACAAAGGGTAGAAGGCATAGAGGTCCCGTGCCAAAGTGGTGAACTCATCTAGGATGAGCAGTTCAGCCTCCGACATGTCACCTCTGCCTTCTGCTCTTAGATGTTCTTCATCCGACACAACCACTGCTGCTTTTTTCTTTAGCTTATCCATCAGTGGCAGGAAGTGTGTCTTTAAGAGCTGTGGCTTCACTTTGCTTATGATGGGCTGGGAAAACACTATTTAAGGCAATGAATATTATGTATATACCTGGCCACAAAATATAAATAAAAACTTTTACCTTGCCCCTCTTTCTTGTGTCCTATTTGTAGGTTACAGAGTAAAATCCTGCCCCCATTGAAATCGGCAGAACGTTAGCCAAGAATTAAATGTGGTCAGGATTTCACATAGTCCATTAGCTTTGCAACTATGAGGGTAGAAAAGCCTAAGGTTTCAAGTGTTATGATCTTGCAAAGTCTCTTTATTAGCATTCTGTCAGCATATTGGTATTTGCTAATTTTATGGAGTAATGCAGAAGTTGTTTAATGGTATATATGGGTGGATAGCTACATAGCACACACAAGTTCTCAGCCACTGGCTCTTCTTTTGAACCTTGCTTTTTAGCACGTGAGCAAACAGAACAGGAAAGCAGACTCTAGTTATTGGCAAACCTGCTGGAGAAGCCCGCCTGTATTTTTTACACACATTAGGACACTGGAAGGCTTTTGTGTAGATAGAAACGAGACTAATTCAACCATCCATCAAGCCATTTGAGACTTGTTAGCACAAGCTTTTTGCAAATCTACTCATAAAAATGAATATGTAAATTACCACTTCATCGGGGCCCATTAGTACAAAACCATTTGTAGCATATCCATTAGATTACAAAGAATTTTAGGCAGTTACCACTTTTCCTTAGAGTGCATTACCTTACTAACCCTCAAAAGAGTAGGAATCCAGACTGCTACCATGAATGAAATTACTACTATAGTAAGGACTAGGAAGTCATAAGAAAGCCTAACTGAAAAACTGAATTCACAGCACTGAAGTGACTTTGCCTTACAGGTTGTAACATTGAGAAATAAACTGTTTTAGAGATAGTTTAAGGTGTTCTCACAATTACATAAGGGTTAATAAAATGAAATATGCATTTCCACACTTCACTGTAATAGAAATGTTAGATATAGAGTTTCAAAACAATATTTTGAGGATCCAGCACTCATATAGAACTGCAAGGAACTGTGTATGCCTGAAAATGGAAACTTGCTATATAATGAAAATGGGCTAAATAACTTTACTCCTTTGATCCAACATACTGTAAAATGTGTATGTGCATATTCTGGGGAAAAAAAGAAATAGCTTATCATGCTTCTCATATTACTTATTAAGAGATTAAAACATACTGCTTACACTGCTCTTTCTTTACACCTAATATTTGTGGTTCATCAAGAACTGTATTCTTTAAAAACGAAAATATGACCATTGGTCTAATCCAGCTTTAACAGGGTAATTACAGAGTAATTCAAAGTGTATGTATATATATATATTCTGAAGATACACACACATGCTTATTTGTTTATTTTTACATCTTACCTGCTAGTCTTTTCATCCAGGCTCCTTCATCAATACCAAGGTTGTTATAGATGATTTTCAATATATTACCCAACAGAGTGTTCATGTGCTCTGATGTCAAGGCTGTGCAACACATTTCAGCCTTGTCAGGGTTGTTTTCTGGCCCATGCTCCCACCAGTGTGACATGTAACTACACAGCATAGGCAGTATAACTTCCATGATATGTGGCATTTGTGTGTAACGAATACCAGACTCTGCCAGTTCCACAATTTCTTCCATTAGCTTCACCAAGGAAGGAATATTTGGACAAACCTCTTCCACACTACTAGGCAAATTGAGAACTATATAAAAAAAAAAATAAATCAATAAACTAAGTCATAGAGGGAAAACTATTCAAATGCTATTGTGTACAATTTTTATTTTCTATTTACATTTGTGCCTTTCTGATCCAAGGAAAAGAAAAAAACAACAAACACAACAATAAAACCCAGGTACTTTCATACCATTGAGCAATAAATTGTTTTTATATATAAGGTTCAATAATGAAACTTTCTATAATAAAAATAATTCCTATATGGAAGCTTCAAGAATGCAATTATTATGGAATTAATTCAGAGACATCAGATGTAGTTTGCTATATTCAAAATTAAGCTTAAATTTCAGAATTTCTTCCAATGTAAGTTTTGCAGTTGAGGAGACAAACTGATACAACAGAACATCTCTCCACAACACATCAGATGAGATCTGGAATGTTAATAGAGGAAAAAGAATATTGTCTGACATAATGAGTAGAGCAAATTCTCAGAAATTGGCATTTGGAGGTGAATTTCTGATTGTAAATATTTACTTTTCAAATTATTTGTATTATCATTTCCATCCACCGTAAAGGCACTGCAGTTGCCTCTATCATTGGAAGCAATTTCTTTCATCTCCAAATAAATATCTCTAAGCACAACTATTAGCTCTTGAATGTCTAACA
The DNA here is from genome assembly GCF_963082525.1 of Nesoenas mayeri. Lineage (NCBI taxonomy): Eukaryota > Metazoa > Chordata > Aves > Columbiformes > Columbidae > Nesoenas > Nesoenas mayeri. The sequence continues at coordinate 79,685,247 of NC_137544.1, read as the reverse complement.
TCCTGACAGACACATACAATGAGATATACAGATATCTATATATTGAAAATTTAGCCTGCAATTTGCGACTCCAAAAATTTGTAGCAAAATAAAGTAAGGCTAGGCTTTTTCCAAAAACACTCTCTTCTCCTGTTTAGACCCAAAAACATTTTACATAGCCATTAGGAGTCTCCTTAAAGCTTAACACAATTTTGGAAAATAAATTGAAATTTCTGTTAAAAATCAATTAAAATTCAGCTGACTGTCCTTCTAGATGTATTAAAACAGCTTGAATATATATGGTAAGTAAGTATGGCTGTTGACATTTTGAAGATACTGCAGGTCTTTGAAGAATAAATCTGATATGTGCCCTCTCTTCAAAATAAAGGCAAAGTTATAAAATGAACACCATTATAAATGGATGTCTTATTCACTGACATCTATATATATCTGTGATATAATTCACACTCAGCATATATACAGAGTTTGACCAGTTCTACTGTAACTTCTCTTCCATTTGCAACAGGAACAAGTAGTGTGTATCACCTTATTCAACTACTGCTGTTTTAACATAAGAAATATCAAGAGTTTCAGAATGGAACAAAAATGGTATACACAAAATAAACATATATAATGATACTGGAATGTATCTGTATCTGTGCTGTCTTCTGTTTCAAACAAAGCAAAAGCAATTTACATGCTACTCTGCAGTGTATTTACTTGCTAAGAGTATATTATGTACTTAATACAAGAAAAGGTATTTTTCTTCAGTTGAAGTGTGTATGTTTTAGAGATCCAACACTGCATATGAAAACTGAATAACTAAAGTTACTGATTAGAATATATAATTTTATCATCAAATATCTAATATGTAAGATAATAAAAATGTGCTTTCAATAAATAGATTCAAAAGTGGTCTTTTGAGAATGGTATCTGAAAATGAAAACATTGGTGTCTTTAGAAACACAAAATAATTGGTTTTACCAGGCTTAGCTCATTAACCTAGGAAAGAAATACAACCAAGAGACTACGAGAAAATACTTGTATATCAAATGTATGCAAAAGTACACGTATTAAGGCAAGCAACATTTATAGTGAAACTGTGATTTTCTGGAAATACCTGCTCTGTCTCTCGCATTCTTGGTATTGTAAATTGAGTAGATATTATGTTTGTTCAAATGAGTTTCCAAAAAAGCCACAGGAAAGGCACCTGAGAAAGCGGCCAAGCATTCTCCTAGTGCTGATCGTTGCCTGTGAATTAACAAACATCGTTAAGCATGCACAATTTTGATGGCTGACTACACCTTGTGATACTTGCATGCCAGCTTTATTTTTATTCTAAGATGAGCTCATCTCAAAGAGATAAACCACTACATTATCAGGATAATCAACACAAGAACAGGTAATAGAAATTGAAGTTCAACAACCCTCTGCTAATATATGAATGAAATGTAAGATGTAAAATGTCAAAGGTGGCCTACTTAGCTGAGAATAAATGAGGAACATGCAGAAAAGACACCACAAAGTCATCATAATAATGTCTTCTATTCTATTACTTTCCTCTCAGCTTTACTGACATTATAATCTCCACTATTAAGAAAAAGCTACTGAATAGACCAAGAAATCAAATACAACTACCATTCGAGTGATATAATTTCATTTTTCTGAGAAATACTAATAATCAGACCTTGATCTATCATGAAAGTCAAATTATTCAGAGAGTAGAAAATCACTTCTACTGATCAATAACTCTGAAAGTTTTGTGCAAAAACATGGCTCTAATTTCTTCAACATTTATTTGATAATCAAATTTCTTTAAGTGTGCCAAAATTGTGAAAAGCCGGTCACTAGGAAGAAGTGATCACCTGTCACTTCATTTGGATCATTCAGGGGACATTTAAAACTATTCTTTCTGATTTCTAATTCAGTTTGTCAGAACAGATCTTAGATATGTGAGAAAACCTTAGCTGCTGAAGCTGAGCCACACAGATAACAGAAATCCAGGAGGTCCCATGAGCTCACATTGAAAAAAAACAAACAAAAAAAAGGCCTCCAAACTGATCTTGTGATTTATCAAGATACATCTTCAGTCTATAGTTTATCTCATGTTAGGAATTTATATTCTTTCTAGATCTAAGACATTACACTTGATTTTGTAAAATCTAACTTCATTCCCATTATTACTTATCCTGCTTGCTCCTTCTTTTTCTTTCCTTTTCATTACGTCTTCATAAGCAAAACATACATCCATTCAATACACTTGCGACACTGCTTGTAGACAACCACACACAAAAATTATCACTTACACTCATATATTTCATCTTAACTACAAAACCCACATCATTTATTTGCCAAATACTAAACCAAAATAATTTTATATGCCTTATTAAGGAGGGAGGTTAACAAATACAAATAACAAATAACAAATACACAGATGCACAAAAAAAAAGGCAAAAAAAAAAATAAGGCCTCATTCCCCTGGGTATTTTAGCTAGAGAAGAAGTAGTGCTGTATGAGCGACAAATTAAGCTTAGGGTAATAAGAAATATACATCACAATTAATATATAAGGAACAATTACAAAAATAGCTGAACAACATCTTTCTACAGTTCCCCAGTTGAACCTCAAATCAAGTTATATTTATTGTAAAGTCAGATAATTTTATTTGTAATTCTTGTTTTAATTAAGAAATTTATTTTGACAAACATATAATACAACTTTTTAAGTGTATTATAATAAATGCAGCTGCATTTCACTTAACATCTGAGCACCTTTTTTCTCTCAAGATACCTTTCCAACAACAATCTCTTCCTGTATTCATTTCTGGACTGCATATTCATGAAGCTAAATATGAGCACGAATATTAAAAATAGAGGAACACTTCTTCTTCTTACCGCTCTACATAGATACTCTTGCTGGTTCCCAGAGCATATAAACTGGCCAATATTCTGTAACAGGAGACCTGAACATCTTCCACTAAAAAAAGAAGAAGAAAATGATAGGTAAAAGCAATTTTTCTTGGCAATACATTTCTGTAGAATTAAAATACATTTCTTTTGACAATAACTGAATTAATAATATTAACCTGTCAAACATAATCCACAGAAATCAGTCTCTAAACACAAAACATCTTCTGACCACCAAGTGCCACAGTTTTTACTCAAAACTTCCATTTACTTCAATATCAAGTTACTAGCTAAGACAGTAAACATCTTTCACTGGTGCACTACCTTTCTGAAATTAATATCATACCAAGTCTTTATGGATAACACCTAACTGCATAGTCTGAGAATTTATTAATTTAATAGCTATAAAGAAATTACTCAATGAATCTTCTCTAGTTTTTCTGTAGCACTTAAGAAAGTTTCATGGCAAATCAATGTACTGAAAGTTAAAAAAAATTATTAGGGAATATATGTTATTAGGTAATATATAGATTTACGAACGTGGCACCACTGTATAAAATACATTACAAAAAGATAGTAACAGATAAATAATTCTTTTAACCACAGTTTATATTAAAAAAAAAAAAATAGACACAGGTATCTGTTAATATCATATACTTAATTTGCATTTCAGACTGCTAAAGGATTAAAAAACTAATCCTGTAGTCCTCATGAACACTTCACCAAAGCACGTTTTGAAATTATCAAATGTTCCAGGCACAAAAAGGTGAGAATGTTAACTTTTATTTGAAAAAAATGCTTTTGCAAAGTAATCTGTAGTAATAGTGTAACAACAGTGTAAGTACCATCAAGAAGGACAACACCCTCATTCTTTTCATATATTATTTTTTTCTAGTGTCTCCCACAGTGCTAATATCTTCCCTTAATATGCAATGAAATGTTGGGAGTAAAATAGGATAAGACTTAATGGGCAGGGAGAGCCTACAAGATGATATTGCAAAGCTACATAGCCTGGCCCTTTCTACGCAGTCATTTTAGTTTGGATCACCTTGGAGTTGGGTATTTTTACATAATAGTAAGCCCAGGTACACTGACCCCGCTTTGCAAAAGTTCACACCGTGAAGTACTCTGTACATGTAGTAATAGTCTAGGTACAAGCACCAGGTCAACATTCTTGTCAGAGTAGTACAAATAAGATAATCTTATTCTTATCAAGACGGAAAGGGTTGTTGTGTGTAAGAAAAATTAGCCTTTCCAACTATGCGCTAGACAAAATAAGTAGGTACAATTTTAATTAATTATTCTTTCTCAGTTTACGAAATCTAAATTGGGTGTTTTACACCAGTGTGATGTATGCAGAATAGTCAGTTAAGAATGTCAGCTTCAGTGATAAAGTATCAAAGGCTAATTATTAGGTTGCAAAAATAGAATACCAGAGATCAAAAATTACACAAGGCATGAACATGTGGTTGTCTGAAAAAGTGGTTTATGATATGTATGTGAAACTCACAGGTAACTTTTTTCTATACTATCACATTCTCCTGAATTTTTCTCATTAACTTTTTTCTGTAAAGTGGATGTTTATATCTCATTACATGCAAAACTATCAATACAACTCCAAATTTTCAAAAAGAGTCCTCTTAATGCTATTTATATAATACTTTTCCAGATTCTAAAAATAGAAAAAATGTATTTTGGTATTCTTTTCTTCCAGGTCCTCCTCTCAGTTATTTCTACAACTGAGTTAGATACACAGAGCAGCATCACTTCCTTCAGTGCAGCCTGGACAGCAGAATTCCTACAGAGTTCCCAAAATAAATAAAACTATAATTTTGTGTTGCAGACTGCAAAATTTTGTCTTGCAGAGACTGAGTTTGGTATAATAAAGGACACTGAATCTGCCAAAATCAGAAACTATACAGAAATCCGATATACAGAGTCTTATACACATTCCGTTCTTTGGTGCCTGAATTCTTCAGGAGCTTCTTCCATTTTTCCTTAGGATCTGAGATGCACCTACCCAGATTCCGCACTAACTAAAAGTGAGTCAAGGTGCATGTACATGTATGACGGAATAAAATCATTCTTATAGCATAAACTCATTTATAGTTAGAGCAAAGATGAAGTAACTTACAGAAAGTAACTTTTCACACAAGGAGAAAGTCATAGTGTAACTATGGTAAAGTTACCCACGAAATCAAGCCTTCTGACTGTCTAATCACAGTCATATCTCCTTTAATATTTACACAAAGTCCACTAAATCCTGCAGATTGTTCAAGGTTGATTACAGCAATTTTTTTACTAAATCTATGACAATTCTGTCAAAATGGCATAAGATTTGTGATTCTCCAATAGAACCAAGTCTAGTAATGCTTACTACATCACAATACAGATATTTTAGTGGCATGGCACTTCTAAATAATACATACATATCAAATCTTCCCCAAACTGGTGCTGTCCAATATGCTCAAATAATGAAGATAACACTGGCAGGAGAGCAACTGTGGTATAATTAATGATTTGTGTAACACCCTTTGGCTGGTTTCTGCTGTGTGTAAACTGGCCTTGCTTAAGATTTTCCATTGTTTTTTCCAGATCCTCAGCAGCATTGTCCAAAAAGGCTCTCAATGCCATCTTGACAGATTCCAAACCAGTTTTCATCACAGTCCTGGATATAACATGCAAAAAGAATGAGAACAATATTCTATCAGATAAGTATGGAATAAAATCCTAATCTTGACTTGTATGAAATAGATTACAAAGATCTAAAGAAAAATCTCATCTTTTGATATTGTAAAATCTTCTCATAGCTGAACAACCCACTGAAAAAAAAAACCAAAAAAACCCAACAAAACAAACACATAGGTATCCTGCAGAATGCAAGGATGTTTTATCTGGTTTCCCATTGAGAAAATGAAGTCCTTTTAAATTTATGAATTGATTCATTTGCCTTCAGAGGAAAGAAAAACAAAACAAAACAAAACACAACAAACAACACAACAAAAAAACCACCAATGAGTAAGTCTGGAATTTATGACTCTAGGAAGAAAAGAACTATCTCAAGATAGAACTCAGAAAGTCTTCCTGACAATGACAGTCAGAATTCAGCCTCCAGAATAAGGGCATCAGAAAGGCATGAGTAAAAGCAACCAAATCAGTTTAAAAGAAACCAATCCAACCAAATAAATAAATATTAATATATAACTGTAACACCATAATCCACTATGTAATTATGTAACCCAGGAGAATTATTACCTTATTTGTTTTAACTAGCTCAATTACAGAGATTCTTTGTTTAAGGAAAGTATTCATTTAGGCTTTTGGGAAATAAATCCAGGTGAAATTGTTTTGTAAATTGAATAATCGGTTTGTTTGTTTTACAGAGTGACTATATACAGTTTCAATGGTAATATTTTCAAAATTTAATGTAACCTCCATGAATCCCCATCTGGAGCTGTTTTTACATCTCCACCAAGAGCTGAATTGGTGACCTCTACCCATATCTGTATTCCATCTGCGTGATTGCATAGAGCATGGGCAATTTGGTCAATTTATGACCAAAATAACCCAAACCAAACAAACATCAAACATGAAGACACTGTAAGCTAAAGGATTACTATGCAACAGCTGAGTCATAGTGATGACCATGATCATAAACTTACCCCACAGCAAATTGAAAGTAAAATTTGTTCATTTATGCCATTGAGAAGATACTGAGAAAAAGAGCAATCTGCATGTAATCCAGTCAATTCTTTGAGAGTAAATACAAAGCAAAAAAGTTACCTTAAATTACCATGGAAGTAGTTATATATCATATATATATATATATATATACACATATAGTACCATGCTTTATTTCAAAATTACAAAGATCTAAGAGTCTGCTGTCAGCACAGATAGTTTACTGTATAGTTCCTGAAAAGCAACACGTTACCCTCCAATATTTCAGGACTGTCTCAACCATGAACATCACAATGGCTCAGACACGTGAATTTTACTTTAAAGTACCACTGAACTACATGTAAAGGGGTTTTTTGTTCAAATTAGAACCTCAACTTAGGTTCTAATTGAAGACAATCTATGAGACAGATTTACCACACTCTATGCACATTTAACTCCTGATTTCTTTTACTAAACAGAGTAAGAAAAAGAATAAATATTTTTCTAACGTTATTGTGTTTGGGAACAATCACATGATTTAAACCAGATGAACTAACAGCCAACAGTTCCTGAACACCATTAATCCAAACTGAAGTTGAAAGTGTAACCTACAAATACTGTTCTGCCAAACCAGTAATTAACTAGTCATTAACCTGCTTTGCAATGGGAAGTCTTTTCAATACTATAATTTCTTGAGTTTTGAAATTCTGTAGCATTACACACGTAGCCCAAACCTGACTGCATATTATTTTCTTAAATTATTTTCTTTGGACTTTAGAAAATATATTCAGTATTACCTTGCATCCAAGGTCTGGCCCAGTATGTGAAGACAGTTGACTATTGATGTTGCATCATTTCCTGAACAGAGAGAAAAATTATCCACCAATTAAGATGACAATACTGTATAGCATACCTATACTCTACTCATTGTTATTTCTGGTTTTAATGAAAGAAGAAATGACATAGCAGCAATTGAACTTCTGCATAATTTTAACATTCAAGTTAAAAAACATGCAGTTTGTTGTCTTAGCCTTGTTTACACAAATGCAGTAACTAGAGGCAGTAAAGCATCTCATCAAATAGCTGAGGCAGTCAAGATGGAAGCACTTAAACGTGAGGTTAATGAGAGCTACAGTGTATTGTCTAGTTTTAAGTTCTATAAATTTTGCTTAATTGATTTAAGTTTATCTGAAAATGTATCTTCCCCCTCTCAGTAACATAAAAGCTTTCCATCTTCACAAACTGCTATTGCAGGAACAGAACATTTATATACAATGTCATCAAAAAGGTTAATTCCCTCATATTACCAATAGGCTGAAGCCATTTATTGCAGGATCAGGTGCAGCCCACATGAGTAACAGTCTCTGACATAATATGCAACTCTCAGAATCAATTATTTTTTTTTACACTTATGTATGTAAACAGAAAACTTACACACAACATGCTTATAAGCATATGTACATTCCAAGATGTTGCCATGTACAAGCCACCTCCAAGTTCACTTTTTAAATCCAAGACAGATTTAAGCTATAAAAATTTGATACACAGCTTATTTGATCTATTCATTTATTTAAATACCTAAATAAATAAAAAGTAAATCTCTGCAAAAATGAAAATACTTTTTCTTGCTTCTCTCTGTATTTCAAGTTTCTCTCAAAAAAAATTGTTGAAGATAAAATAGATTTCTGATTTCTGAAAATATCATCATCTGCATGCAGCATACTATACTTTCTCACTGGTGGTTATTTCACTTGAAAACATAGGCAAAAATACAACTAAAATTATTAATTGTTTCAATGAAACAGACTTTAAAATATACATTGCAAGGAAAGAGTGGGAGGCTTACTGTAGCACTATGTTGTCCTATGCTATTGAATTAGGAGGTATTGTTGTGGTGTTCATCCACGGTAAACTAAACAACCCCAAACCACATCTTCCATGGCTGCCCTTAGCCAGGCAATCCCACTATCTTTGCACTGGCACTGGTGGGCACTCAATGATATAGGGAGCAGATGAGAAAGCTGAAGTGGTCTAAAAAAATCCTACCCAAAAAATCACCCCAAAGGTGTCAGCTCCTATTTTTTTGTTTTTTCCTTACTATTTTACCACTCTGGTGATATAAATGCCAGTTCTGATGAAGAAGAGAGTACAGGACCCTGTGGATAACAGCAGGAATGGAGGGACATGGCCAAAGCAACCCAGACTTAGACTGTGGATTACACTGTCATAGTATCTTAGCATTCATCATGCAGGCGCATAGACACTGCATGTTACAGTGCAGTATAGAGATGCTCACTCCAGTTCCCTAAAAATTTACCTTGGCAATCTATTTATACCACATAGACACACTTCAAGAGCCATGTATTTATTGGGAATCATTTGCTGCACCCCGATGGAAGGGGTTCATCTAGTTATTCTGTAAACCAGACAAGTTTTAGGCGAATCCCTGTAGCAGACACTGCAGTGTGGTTCGTTCCACAGGCCGGGACATCAGAGCAGAATTCAGTGACCATGTCAAATGCAGCCCCCTTGAGTCTAAACTGATTGACATACTACAGTTTGGCCAGTTTTATCCATGTAATACAAAAACCAGACTTTCAAAATTATCATGAACCTTCTTTCCTGGAATATCTCCTTCAGGTAGGATTGGTTGCAAAATATTAGAAAGAGCAATTTTGTATGAAAGATAGGTTTAGAATTAGTGGAAACTCTGTGTCTTGCTTTTATTCAGTGTCATGAATTTAGTTGTTTTCATTGCGTTTCTAGAACAAAACCCCTCAAAATAAATATATTACTCTAAAATTCACATGTAAAACTTAAAAAAAACTTTTAAAATTGAACGTTTCAAGAGTCAGTCTGCTTACAATCAGAGGTCAGAAGTCAATTTCAGAAGACTATCATTTTTAAACTGAGTTATGAAACCTAAAATGAGGGTTTTCTAATGAAACTTGTTTTATTTCTATTGCAAATATTTCACAATGTAGATATGTACATTCATTAAATTAAAAACATTCTTTTTTTTTTTTTTAATTAAAAATGTTCTTAATTTTCAGAAGCCTGAAAACTAGATACAGAATGCCCTGACACAGAAATGAATGTGCACCATATAAAATTTTGTTATATCATGAAAGTGTGGCAGGTGATAGTGTACAATCCAATACAATAAAAACTGAAACAAGAGCTATTACTTAGAGGAACTCTTCACACAACTCAAAACAATAGAGTCTGGACACACAAAAATACTAAACAACATCGGTTCAAGAGGTTTTAAGGATAAAAGTATTCCAGGAGCTAGTCCAAATATCAGCTTGATGGTTGGATCACTATTCAGCATGTATTACAAATGCAGTTGATCCCAAGAACTGCACAACTGAGTTTCTTTAGTAATCTGAGGTGCAGTCCCACATACTTTAGAAAGCCATATTATTATATCGGGAGTGAAGAACCGTTGCTGTATTTTGAAAGTACTATGGATATTGATTCAAGGATGTCTCACTGGAAAAACACTTATAAATCCAGGATGTTATTAGGCAGACAAAGCCTTCTGTTTCTTTTTAGAGAACTTAATTAGAGGAGTTCCTAAGTTCCCCAAAAGGAGTGAGGAAAACCAGGCCTTTCTTACCTGATATCTCACCTAGCTAAATTTGTTTCAGACTACATGGGTCTGTCTTACAAATATGAAGATTTTCTTTTTTTAATACTTACATACTTACACAGAAAGAATGCCTTACTGGAATCAAACTAGTCATATAAATTTGTTTTTTTCAGTTGAGAAAATATAAATTCAAAAGCTAATTTCACCAAAATACTCACTAAAAAGTTTCAAATTCAGCCCACTAATAATAACAAAAGTAAATCAATACAGTCTTACTGATGCCCAGCTACAGCTCTCAAACAGTAAGTTATTAGGATCAAAATCTACATTCTCATTGTAACAAAATAATAATTCCATGCTGAATTCCAATTCCATAATCTCAGTGGCATATATCAAATGAGATTAACTGTTTAAATTCACTCTGGAAGATGTGCATGCTTAATTTCCCATTTTATCAAGACTTCTATATTCAACTTAAGCTACACAACTTTTACTAATGACTTTCATACATGTAGCTGTATCCTCAGAAGTACCATTCAAATTCATGATATTATAAAACACCTATGGAGCAAAAATATACAACATTTTGATATTTGTAATAGCAAACTCCCCACTATCAAGAAAGGTTATTATAGAGCAACGCTTGCTCATTCAAGATGCCCCTAAAGCACAAAAATAACTTTCTAGGCCCCAGCTGTGCTCAGAGCCTGTCCTCATGAGCATTCCCCCCGCTTCTACAGTGTCATTGTCTTTGCTAGAGTAAGTGCAACTCAGTTTTTCTAACATGATATAATTCACTGCCAAGGTAACGCAAACTGTCAGGTGATTTTGACTTGAGTTAGTAGGTCCACAAGAAATGACCGTGCTCCAGAGTCTTATGCTGACCTTGTCATAACTCATGGAAAAATGACAGTACACTTCTGTGTTGGCATAAAGATTTTGTATTCTGTTAGCTACTGCACCCTAGGAAAAGTGAAAAACCAAATTGTGGCCATAGTGAACACTCATTTGGTCCCCTCTGACTTGTCTCCTTCTACCACTTGAACCCAGCCAAACAGGAACTAAGAAAGCTGAGAGTGGGGATAGAAAAGATCTTTTCTTTAGTAGTGTAGAAACGTACATTCACTCAAGATTTTTAACTTCAACTCTTACCCATTTAAAAAAAAAAAAAGGGGGGGGGGCGGGCAGAAAAACAAATTCACACAATAACAAAAAATATTTACAAAATTTCAATAGTATACCTGAGCTAGTTCATTCTTTAAAGAAACAAACTAGGGTATAACACAGAACTTTTGTGTACATTTGTGACATATTCTATCCTTCAGAAAAAGCTGACACAATGCCACACAGCTGCAGAAATAACTCCATTTCTGCTATGATCTTTTGGCTTTACAGGAAAATCAACTCAGCTCATCCCAAAAAAATATTTAAAAGTGATATCCTAAAATAACTTCCAATCTTTCTTCTCAGTTTAATGTTTTTCATAATGGTATGTAAGCTTTTTAAACACCACATTGCTGCAGCGAGTTTCTTCCCTTCAAATTGAACAAAATATGTAGTAATTGAGTTAGATGCATGTAATCTTAATAACATTCTAATTCGTTAGATAATTACACAATTAGGTATGTTCATGGATGCTGAAGTTTGCAATGCATCCATCATAGAAGCTATAGACACATAAGATATTGTGTTTCTACTAACCTATCAATAATGGCATAGCAAAAAATTGCAGAGTATATAACTGTGCCACACATTGCATATAATGTAGAAACTTGATACAGACTTCAAAATTACTTCAATTAAGTGATTTTCACATGGCATGAGACAAACACCGAGCTCCTGCTAGATTCAGATAATACCAGAAGGATAGTACACATGCATATGTGGAGTCAAGCACATCTGGGAATATTTCATAATTCCACAGAACATAACTAAGCATTTCATCCCACTACAAATTTTCTTTAATTACTTTCCAACACAAATGCATGTCTGATGTTCCATTTTTTCCCAAATGACTTAGAATAATATGACAAATTAGTAATTATAATTAACTCAGCAAAATTATTTGGTAAGATAATGAAGTCCAGATATTAGGTAAGACATACAGAAAACTAAACAAAACCCCCCAAACTGTTAACTACAGAAGCTTTTTATTCTATCTAATAAATTCCGTGATCTACCAGCCTAAACACTTACTGGTCTGTGAAGACCATGCATTTCAGCCATGCAGCATGCAACAAAGCAGCACGTAACACAATGCAAAAATGGCAAAGAAAACCAAGTGATGGCCATGCTAATATTTGTCAAGGGTCTCCTTACCAAACAGTGAAATCCTATGCCTGACAAGAACTCCAAGTTTGCAGAACAGGCTGAAGACAAAAGAAAAATAAAAGAGAAGAGAAGGGAAAAGGAAATAATAAGGTGGGGGGAAGAAAGAAAAAATAACAGCTGATATATGAGCAGGAAAAGCAACATGATGTCACGCAGAAAGAATCAATTATCTGAGCAGAATGTGGGACAGAGTACTAAAGAAAGAGTTTTTAAGTGCATATCTTTAACAAACATGGTTAAATAAGCACATATTATAATTAAAGAAACAAACAAAAAAAATAAAAGCAAAGCTAATTAATATAAAAGCATCCAATATGATAACCCACAAGGTAATAACCATCAAAGCTTTAACAATTAAGATGTGGTCAGTGTGTTGTTCAGGATACCACTGACAATTTGAAAACAAAAGGTGAGGAAATCAGATTAATTGAAGTGTCTAATGGCAAATCTTTAACTAGCCCAATTTGGATCGTAACATCTTGAACACAGTGAGAATTTCTTTTCAAATACACTGCCTTTTAAACACACTTAACATGAGAAATAGCCCCTTACATGGTTAAAAAACAACAAAAATGGATATGATCCCTGTTTTCCACTCACATGTTTGAATTACTTCCTGTGCCAATGAGCAGTGTCCCATTCAGAACAGTGAAGAATGAAGTTTTGTGTTAATGCATAGAAGTTGGAGTATACTGTCCTACTCAAATTGACCTGGCCTCCAGATTTAGGAGGGGTTAGCTCAATCTTCATGATCCAGTTCACTATGAGAATTTTCTCCAAGAGCATCATCTATTTTTGATGTCATTTTTTTATGCTGCAAAACCCCTCATCTGCTAAAAATGATATGAACACCACCATGTCATTTTATTAAGCTATTTAATTATTAGGCACACAGGCTAGTTATCAGCCTCACATTTAAAAACAAAAGACACCATGAGCATGTCTGCACGGCTTATGAAGGAGATCTGAACATCCTGTTCCATTAACAGAGAGGAGCGTAGAGCCAAATGAAAACATTTATGTTCAGAAACAGAACAGCCAGGTTAATGTGCCCTTGAATCCCACTAATTAGCTAGTGCACAGTGATCCACTATAGCAACAGCAACTGCTCTGTTTTGGAAATGAATCTGCTTGGTGCATGTTTCAGGGATCTCTGTGCACTTTCTATTCCTTAAGGCAGACATATATTCTATATTCTTTCATGAGGATCCTGGTTCACTCAGTCCAACAGGAAAAGATGTACAGAAGCATGATAGCATCATATAAATCCCATGTCCACTGTAATGAAGACATTAAATAGCTCACAATCTATCTTTTTTTCTAACATATGTTATTCAACTGAGTGTAGCATTCAGCAGATGCTATGTTTTCACAAAGTCAGACTGAATCTATTACTCCAGTGTAATTAGTTTAGGTTAAATAAATAAATACAAATGTCCAAATGGCCAGTACTTAGATTGATGTCCAGAACAAATTTTATACAACTGCAGTAGTACCAGGACTTGTAAGAAGGTCTAATGGATGAGAAATGCAAAAAGTTGAATCCTGAAGAGGCTGCTTACAAATAAGATGGAATATAACACCACCATATTTCAGGAAGATGTCTAACCACAAAACAGACCTAGATTTCATGTATTTGCTGAACATGGCATGGTTATTTCACTTGTTAATACTGTCACTGCATTATCAATACCCAAAATTATACTCTTCCATAGCTTAATGAATGCAAGCTTATCTTCATTGGAAAAATAAGGCAGACAGGAACAGCCCCTAGCTTGAAAAAATGCTATGCATGAGTTGCACTCAAATCAAAGAGGAATATTCAACAAAAAATCTCTAATTCAGGTTTGGCAAGCTCCCTACAATACTGTTGGGGAAAAAACAAACAAACCAACCACCCCACCCACCCCCCCAAAAAAACCAAAACAAACAAACAAAGAAAAAAAAACAACAACAACAAAAAACCACCAAACACAACCTACAACAACCAAAAAACCCAACCAAAAAACAAACCAACAAAACAAAAACAACAACAAAACCAAACAAACAAAAATGCAACACCACCAACAAAAAATAACCCATACAAACACAACACAAAAAATGTTGGGAATCTATCAAAATAGCCGCAAACAACACTTCAAGAAATAAATCATATATTGTAGTGTCTATAATCTGGATGGCAAGTAACTCCACTAAGTATGGCAGCAGCTCTGATGCTTTTGCTGGGCCACATGTTCAGGAATCTCACACAGCTAGACATCATAGGTGCAAAAGTCCTGAATCTATGCAGCATGTATGCTAATATATTCAAAAGGTATGGGATTTATTGACATGACTTAAGAACTGTGAAAATATTGTTACCCAGGACACTACAGACAGAAAAATGGCAGCTCACAGAGTGAAAAATTATCTAGATGCATGCATTTTGAGTTTTTTAGTTATTTGAAGAAGGCCATTCGGCCAAGCTGCCAGATCAAATTAGTCCATGAGATGACACCAGGTCAAGACAGCCATTACTCATGCTTAGTACTGTTGCTAGAAACTTCACTCAGTATTCACATAGTCTTGCAAACCCTGCATGTCTGTATGATCATCAGTTGGCTGTCGGCGTCAAAGAATAGCAATTCTGTTTTGCATGATTTGGTACCCAATAACAGCCAAGAAGGCAACTATGATATCTGTACATTACAGGTATGCAGTAAGTCCTTATAGTCCACCTTACTAAACTGGGAATATTGGTTTCAGTTCAATCAGAAGTGAAATTAAGTGAAAAGATACATTGGACACATGGTCTAAAAAGTGGATCACTTCAGAGAAAGGCTCAAGTGGATATTTCTGTCATATAAATACTGTATTTAGAAAACCAGAGAGCAGAAAGAATGCAACTCTCTTTTACTTTCTATGGTAATGATACTTACTGAAACTCAGTTATATATAAGTTTGGCTTTTAAATCAACCAACAATAAATTTTGCAGGAATGCCAATTTCAGTATATATATATTTCCAACAGTGAAACTGATATACAGTTGTATAGCTCATGCCACAGCCTGTGCAACTGATGTATTGTTGCACATAACACTAAATGCAGTTCCCTGCTTACTACAATAATCACCACTATCTTTAAAGCAGCAAAAAATCAGAACTTTGTGCTTCTCTCTTCATTTTATACATTGAATTTTCCTAACAGGAAAAGAAAGGGAAAAAGTTTAATTTGCGTGTTCATAAAAATATCTCCCTGCCTCCCACTTTTCACTTTCCCACAATGAACTGCTGCTGTTTAAAGACAAACACACATATACATATGTATACACATTAATATTATTTTAAGTTTTACCTTGTCACCATTTCTTTCTCTTTATTAGAGGCATGGCCTCCACTGCTGAGAGGCCTACTTGCTGCAGACAAGAAATACAGGCGATGATTTTTAAAATACTGATCAATCAAAGGGAGCACAACCTGAAATTACACCAGAAAGACATGGTTATCTCAGGGCTTTCTTTACTATGTTCTGTATTACTCTTTCTAAGTCAAAAGTAAAGATGGGAGATTTCAAATGTTTCCTGTTTTAAAATCCCTATGTATTTTTTCTTTAATGTCTATTCTTTGAAGTTATTTAGAATTCAAGGCACTTAAAATGTCATCAGGAAAGGCAGGAGAATTGACCTGTAGGTTTTTTAGGAAGACTAAAAACAGAAAGTATAACTTTATTTTATCTCACAATTTAAGATTTTTCCTGTACCACATATCCAGACAGAAATATCACTGTTCATGCCTTTTACTGTCAGTTTAAGAAAAACTCACCTATAACTGTCAGTGCATTAACAGCATTTAATTCTAGATGCTATCAAATAGAATTCCCAAAACAACCTCACTCAAGGGCTTGTGTGCAGAAACTTTCCTATTTACTTTACTAGTCAGTGTCCACTGCAGGAGGAGGAGATTCAAAATAAACAACTAATAAGAAAAGCTTCCTTTTTGGAGCATGGTTCAAAAGAAGGCTGAATGCCACCTTCTGAGTCAATGACCTTGGTAAGTAGTACCACACAGAAGAACTCTAAGGTATTGAGATTACAGTTTAATGCAAGGATATCAGGGTTAGAAAATGCTGCAAACAGCTGCCTTTGTTTATTCACTAATATGAAAACACCATACAAGCTTTTACATGCAAAAGGCCTAGGCAGATTTTCTTATTTCATGTGTAAAACATTCTTGACACAAAAAGACCTGGGCTGATAGGAATCTTATGATTTTCAGCAAGGGGAACTGCAAAGTTCTGCACCTGTGAAGGAAAAACTCTAGGCACCAGTACACACTGAAGGCTGGCCAGATGGAAAGAAGGTTTGTAGAGGAGGACCAGGGGGTCTCAGTGGACAGCAAACTGACCGTGGGCCACCAATGCACCCTCACTGCAAAGGTGGCAAAGAGCATCCTGGGTTACTGTTGACAGCAGGTCCAGGAAGGCAATTCTACCTCCCTACTCAGCACTGGTGAGGCCACATCTGAAGTGCTGTGTCTGGTTTTGGGCTCCCAAGCACAAGAGAAACATTGACATACTAGAGGATCCAGTGAAGGGCCACAAAGGTGATTAAGACACTACAGGATCTTTCAAATGAGGAGAGATTGAGGCAGCTGGGACTCTCCTGCCTGCAGAAGAGAAGGCTCAGGGAGGATCTCATCACTGTGTATAAATATCTGAAAGGATGGAGCCAGGCTCTTTTCAAATGTGCCTTGTGACAGGACCAGAGGCAACAGGCACAAACTGAAACACAGTACATCCCCCGTGACCATCAAGAAACACTTTTTTACTATGAGGGTGACTGAGCACTGGTACAGGTTGCCCAGAGAGACTGCAGAGTAAAAGCCATCAGGACATGGTCCTTGGAAACCTGCTCTGGGTGACACTGCTTGAGCCATGAAGTTAGACTAGATGACCTCCAGAGAGCCCTTCCAACCTCAGCCATTCTGTGATTCTGTGAGGCAGATGTCAGCTTGGTTTTAAAACAAGCAATAAGGAAGCTGACAATGACAGATACATAGCTGGGTTAATTCCAATAACTACTGCTCACATTTACCTGCCTGAAGATTGTAAAAGAGAAAAATCTTCAGAATTAGACTAAGTAAACAGAAAATGTACAGAGGTTATGAATAGCATACGAGAAGTTACATATCACGGATCAAGGAAATAATAAGAATATAATCTTGTAATTTTTTCACATCTATACTTCATCCTACATGATTTTGAAGCTATTTTTATTATTACAGTTTTAAATTAATAAAATAATGAATTTAACACAGAAAGTGTATCTATAACAACAATAATGTCATGTTCACTAATAAATACTTTCTCACTTCAACTAATTACTACATTGACAAAGAAAAAGAAAATATATACTGTACTTTGGCAAAAAACTTGATTTCTTGTTCATATGGGAAGTGCTCTCCTTTGCCTCTGCTGCCACCATCTGCAGAGAAAAGAAAATTAAGCTCCCTGTCATATATCCTAATTACTGTCTACTCTGTATTTTTCTTAGAAAGTGTACAGTATAAACAACTAATATTAGTAATCTTTAACTGTAGATTTAAGATACCACAAACAGAATATCCAATAGTTAAAGTGGCATTTTATGACTACCCCATGAGTTGAAAAGTTACAGCAAATAAAATATGTAAAGAATAATTGTCCTAATCTTCCTGAGACTGTAGATATCTCATAGTCCAAAGAGACATGCATATTTTTGTGAAATGAAAATCTAGTCCTATGTTTGTATTTTTCTAGTTATTGATAACAATTTGGAAGCCTGAACTCAGATTCTAATGGAACACCTTTTTCCAGTCATTCCCAGGAGAAAGAGACTTGCCATATTTTTACTACTTATTTGTAGACTTGTCTAAAGAACAAAATTAATGGTTATAACTACCCAAATGAAAGTAAAATTGCTACCCTTCCCCAATTACTACAAAAATCAAATACAATCTACAGACGTAATCTGGTACAGCTCCCAGATTATTTATCCCTTATATATAATCTTCTTTTTACAAATCCATTGAGGGATATGAATGATATTTGTTCCACTGGTGTTTCTACTGTTTCAGTATTAATTCATTATCATATTCTTGCAGTTATACCAATTCTATGTAATTAAGTAGAATGAAGCCATGGTAATCAGGCATTAACAGCAGAAGTAACCCAATGAGTTATCAAGGCCAGACTTTTGCTGCTGTAAGTAACAATGGCATATAATAATTCAAAAATTTGATAATTTCCACTTTAAAATTAGATAGACTTCTGAATGAGTAGTGAGTTATTCACTCTCACTGTTCCTCGCATTAGTATTGTTAATTACAGCATCTATGCCTACACATGAGGCACAATCTATGTTATGTGGCATTGCAACTCCCATGGTCACACAGAAGCTGCATCTGGCCAGGTTTTTAGCTTTTACTGCTCATATAAGAAGCTGAATTGAGCCACCAAACTTTAAATTTTTTTTATTTTTTTTTAATTTTTTTTATCTTTAACAAAAGCAGATCAAGTTAAATCGTTTCTTTCATAGCACTGTTGATGAAACACATGCTAGGTGTTTGTGAAAGTACATTCTCATAGTGGGAGTTTGTTAGAGGTTTCTCTATTCACCTTTCTCCTCCAGAGAATATTTCAAAATGGTAAAAATGACTGGTTTAATCTGCTCTGTGAAAAAGGGACTATTAATGTGCACATGTGAGAGATAATCAATTTGTGCATAAGTACAAGGCAGGAGCTAGTTTTATTTTTCAAAGAACAAAAATAATGAATTTTGGCTGAACATTTTTCATCTGATGAGTGAACATGGGAAACTGGAATTAATATGTGAACTACACGACTTTCCAAAATTCATCATCTTCATCAGCTACAGCAAACTAGAGGGAAAACTCATGGTCCAAGAATTTGTCATTAAAAAAAAAATTCTCATTGATTTTATAAAATCAAGCATCTTGGTTAATAATTCTTATGAAAATGCACAAGGAGTACTATACCAAACTCCAAAATGTACTGATGTGCTTCATCCACATATCTTATAAGCTGCTGAAGGAAACTGTAAGCAAAGCGTTTCTCAATGGAAGGTGTGTCTAATTCCAGGTCCTTAAGTCCTCTGTAAAAAGAAGCAAATCAATTTTCACACATCAGGAGGACTCAAAGCAGTCTTATTTCTCCATGCAGTCTGATGCCATTTTCTCTAGTAATGATTAGCTGCGTATTAACATAAGAACTGTTCTGTATTTGAAGTAAACAGTACTCTTATGATTATTCAGGTTTTGAGCAATTTGTTAAGATAAAACTCAGATTTCCCAGTAAACAGTTAAAGAAAAATGAGACTAGTCAATCAGATTAATCCAGTATCATTGTAATTTCTTTCCCTTACTTGTAAGGCATGATATCTCATATTTCCCTCCAGGGATTGATTATTGGGTGAGAGAGTTTTGAAACTGCTAAAATGCTTTGATTTAAACAGTCCAGAAGTAAATCTAGTCTCCTTCATCATGACTTTTCCCAAAAAAATCTGCTTGTAATGGAAGAACTTCGAATAGCTACCTAGCATTTGTCAGGGGAAAATCAAAACGAAGTGATGGAATTGCAGTTTACCTTTTCCAGTATGGTACATCATAGTTACTAGTCTGATATGAAAAGTATATCTTCTTTCAAAAAGTATGAATCTGCAGAGACTGGTTCCATGATATGGGCTGATGTTTGCTAAGAACAAGCTGGCAATGAAATAAGCGTTGGTTCTGCAGGATCATGACAGCACATGCAGAAGCTCTGCTTAACCAGCAAGGGAGTCAGTCACCCCACTATCAGAATCACTAAATACTCGGTTCTTTTGAAAGTCAAAAGAGTATATATACTGAATACAACTGCCTGTGTAGTGCACATTCCTGCTTTAAATGAGAACATTGCTGATAGTAGGGTTCAGTTTCAGAAAAAGACATTCTGAAACGCAAACGGCTTTGTCAGCTGATACTTGTAATGGTACAATAGTGTCTGCTTCATTAAGATTATCTGATCGAGGATCTTCTCAATGCAAAAGGGGTAATAAGAAGGAAGCCATAAACAAGAATGTTTAGAGACACAAAGCTGGTAGACAAGGGATAAAGGAGACAAGGCTGGATACCAAAAGTCTCCAGTTATTAATGGGCCATTCAGAAACTTTAGGCACAGCTTTGGAGAGGGCCACTGGGATTTTCTAACTCCTAAGAGGAAGAGATATGAAGAACATGAGCATTTTGAATATCCGAGGCAGGTCAATGGAACGCCACAAACCAATGATGGAATGTGCAGGGTAGGAGGATCAAGGAAGAGCAAAGTGGAGAAAAGACAAAAAGAGATATAAAGGGCCAGTCACATGTAAACTGCGGCTTGTCAACACAGTTGTCTGACTGAGCCCTGTACCTCTTCTCTAGAGTTTGTCCTTCTTCTTATTAAACCCTTGCTTAACTATCTATGTAATCTCGCTCACTATCCCACATGTATGTGTGTGCTGTGAGGAGTAAGTGCCACCTACTAGCAAGATCAGCATGATCTCCAGCAACTGGAGTCAGACTTGGAGTGTAGGTGCCCCCAGGCCTGCGGTGCCAGCAACAGGAGTGAATGAGGGTCTCTGCGTCAGTAGTTGGAAAGGCCATAGCTTTTGGGAATGTCTCTATGGGCCCTACAGACTTTGACCCCAGAGTGCCAGGTACTGCAAAGGCCTGGCATGAGTGGATTTGGTGCCAGCAACTGGAGTCAGACCTTCGCAAGGGTAAGGCACCCCTGCTCTGTGGTGTCTCCAACCGGAGCAAGTGGGAATCCCAGTTGCCAGTCACTGGGCAAGGAATGCTGTGTGTCCCAAAAAAAACAGCTGATGTGAGGAGGCAATGTCAGTAAGGCAAGTGAGGGGCTCAGTGTCAGCAGCCGGAGTAGGACTGTGGGTCACAGGCCACATATGCCTGAGTGCCACGTGCTTGGCAGGGGGCAAGTGTTTGTATCTTCCCTAAAGCCAGTGTACATGAGCGTGCACTAGGCTAGAATGGTCACTGTCAAATAGAAGACTGGAAAGAAATGTGTGCAAGGTATATATGGCAGAAAGTCAAGTGGTAAGCAGACCAAAGGAAAATGTGAATCAAACGCTTGTTTAGACAGCACAGTGGTCACAGGGGCAGCAGGTAATATTGAGTTGAACTTGACAGAGAGACCTGCATTTGACTAGCACAGGTGGATGTAGGTGCAGCAGGAACTCTTTACTAGATGATGAGTGTCCAACTTAACAATTATTTTACCATCCCTCTTAGCCTTCCACTGCTTCAAAAACCAAAAGCCACTTTACACTTGTGTTTAAGTAAGACAGAAATAAAAAAGAATTAGTCAAAAAGGAATTTGCAACCTTGAATACAGCTGAGGAGTCTTTTGTCATTTTGACAGGGGATGAGAAAAGAAACCTTTGCTGATTGACATCCTTCTTTGTACATCCTACTCTATTGATGGGAAGTAAATTGAATTATTCCACCTACCCTGAAAGATTTTACCTAGAATTATTAGATTGGCTAAGGGACTCTATAAATGGGATGAATTCCACATGTGATATAAAAGAAAGGAAGGAGGCAGATTTTAAATAGATATGCTAGGCTAATTAATTCACAGTGATTACTTGAATCCATCTCTGTGACACTTTCATTCACTTACTAAAGTTCGAGTCATACAAACCTCAGATATGCTTTCAGCCGTGCTGATGAGGCAGACAAGCTTCCAACTTAATTAAAATTTTATTCACAATGCATTTAATAGGTAAACATGTAATAATAAAATCAACAGGAATTCTACATGTTATTCTGCAGAGAATAGCATGCATATGAACTGAATTACAAATGATCTGTTGATTATTACATTTATTCATTTTTATTGCATTTACACTGTGGATTGTTTAAAAGTTTTTTAAACATAATTTTTCACTTTTAAAATATTTTAACAACACTACAAATTAACTCAGTTGAAAAAAATGGGTAGTAGATTTTAGAATTAAAACTGTCTTTTCAAAGCAATTGCTTAGAAATTTCTATAGAGAGGTCCATGTGCCTGACTTGTAATGAAGATTTGTAGAAAATTAATAAGTTTACTAGCAGTTGGATGTATGTATACACACTATGAAGAAAAAGCATGCTGCAGTGTTGAGAGAAGAGGAAGAAGACACCCAGAGATTCTGCAGAACTCTGCTTGTGCCTTCCAAAAACCCTGCTACTAACTCCACAATCCATTTCTTCCTTGCAATGTTCTATATGAAGGAGTTCAACCTTACTCCCAGGTACTAAAACCTAAAAATGATCGTAGATTTTTCTTTTAATAAAAAATTTAAAAAAATAAATTTTTAAAAAAGGCTACTGGGTAGTATTAGAAACCTTCTGTGACACTAATACTGAACAGAGAATTACCTGGAGACAACATATCCATTAATCTGTAGAAACTTCAAAATATCCTGTGCTTTTTCTCTGTCCTTGGCTTTTTCTTTGGCTGTGAGTGTATCATAAGGAACAAGAAGAGGATGGTTGCCTCCTCCTACTATGGAATATCAAGAGAATTAAAAAGAAGTTAGAGCACTATCTGTTTACATGGTAGGTCCTAGTATATAAAAGCACTGTCATAATAATACATAGCATGTTACAGTAAAATATATTCTGAAATAACAATGCACTTTTATGTTACACAAACCTAAAAAATGTTCAGATAGAAAATTTAGACGTGGCTGTGAACATACTTCTAACATAACCAAGTCACTGCAAGTAACAGGTAAATATGTTGAACCTACTGCAAAAACTCAAAGAATAAAAAAGTGCTAAACTGTTATGAATATTTATTATCATTACAACTTCATTCAAGGAAACTGAAAATCTTTCAATAAGTAACATATAATTTCATAAAAAAACAACCTATAAACAAATATGTAAACATAAACAGATTCCTGCTTTTAAACATTCTGATGTCAGAAAAAAAGGGAATTTAGCAAGATATACATATATCTAAAAATATATGGAGGTGATATAGTTCTGCTTTATAGTAATAAATTAAAGACAGAAAACTAGAGGACAGTATTCAAATGTGGTTTGGATAACTGTTGCATCTGAGCAAAAGAATGCTGCCAAAACAGAGAGGTAAACAGAATAAACTGCATTTACATTGCTTACATATAGCCGATATATTGATATATCTCTGAATGCAGATAGTTAATTTGGCAGGAAAACAAAGTTGCTATCATTAATATAAATATCTTCATAAAAACTTCTTCAACAGGAACTGTTACATTCAGTACTATAAAAACTTCCAGACATCACAGATCAGATAACATGTAATTAAGAATAGATAATTTGCTATCTCGTCCTTGTTAATTTAAATTTGCTGTTCTTTTTTTTTTTTCAATCTGTATTCTCAAATACTTGATCTAAGCTAACTATAGAGAACTTAAAATACTGTAAATACCTGTAGTTAATATTACCTTTTGCTTCAAGCTCCATTTTCTTTTTCTTTGCCCATATGTTATGGTAGTTTTCAGCCATCATCTCAGCCATAGCCTTAGGAAAATGGAGAGCTTAGTGATATGTGTTGCAACGGTTAACCCCCAAGAGGACAAATTCCTGGTTGATATTAAATAATAATTTTTGTTCTCTGACAGGTTCAATACAGTTACACTGTAACGGTTCACTGAAACCAAGAGTTTTTATGGAAAAATTAAGATACAGAATGTGGGTCTATCTATAAGACTTAGGAAGCTGGTGCTGAACAGAAAACCATTAATAAAAACCAGGAGGAACCACTAAGAAGAGTATAGTCTCAAATGAGTACTGGGGTATCAGACGGGGACTTGATTCTCAAAACAATGCCAGCAAGAACCCCCTGAAGGTCCTGGTAAGGGAAACAAAGAACAGCAAGCCTGAGAATTGAATCAAGACTGTTCTGGCTGGCTGAGGCTGACTACAAACTGATGGCTATAGCCTGGTCAAGGCGGATACTCAATCTGTGTGAGCACCCTGTTCAAAGCACCAACCATTTTACCATGGACTACATAAAGGCAGCCATAGGTTTTTTATTGAGCATGAAATTCTCCCCCAGTGTGCACAACAGATAAGTAAATTCTTCCTATAAAACAACCTCTTTCAGACTGGTAAACTAGAAGCTAGTCATCAAACAAAGCAAAACACAGACAAGCTCTTCAGCCTCTAACTAGTAGGAACTACTATTTCAACTTTTTAAACACACCTCTCCTCCCTCTAGTTGTATGCAGTGGTGGAATTTTCTCTAGATTTCCCTTTTCACTTCTTTTGTGGACCTCCAGAAGCATTCTTTTCATCTTCAATAAGGGGTTTGAGTGACCAGTATTTTTTAATACCACTCAGATAACAACTTGAAACTTTCCGGTCTTATCTTGCTTGTCTATAGGACAATTAGCTTCATAAACTTTTCTGCAGTGGACACATGTCTCTCCTATATGGTAGACGCCTTCTGCCAAGAACAAACTGCTCCTGTTGTTTTGATAATCCCAATTAGAACCTTGGAAGAATGTAGAGTAGTCTGGGTTTTCTTTCCTTGGAAAGCAGGGTGCTATGAAGGTGATCTCAGAGCAAGATCTAGCTACTCATGGAGCCAAGATGTAACCAGCTGACCACTTAAGACCAAAAGGACAAGTATTTCCCAGACTTACAGTTTTAGACATAGTCATGATCCCTGCTAGCACAGTACATGCACAGGATGATGTCAACATTCAATAGCACCAGTTCTTATGTACTGGTTAAAAACAAACCAACTAACAACTTTTTTCGTAACAACTGTTCCCAGCAATTTAAAAAAAGGTTGAATAATCTAACCCTGAACTTCAAGTTTAAAGATAATAAACATGAAAAAAAGTTCAACTTCCTGTAAAGTTCCTTTTTAAAACTCAGATCTCATTAATAGCTAACCTATTTAGATATTTCCTGAATGACAGTATCAGGACAATTAATACCTGAAATTGCATTTTAATTGAATTTGCTTAGGTTTCAAATAACGGATTTTGAAGCTGCTTTCAAAGAAGATTTATTTTCATAATTAAGGGCATGAATGAATCATAAAGCCAACCAGCTCTGCTTTACAGCTTAGAGCTACAAGGAAAATAAAATTAATGACAATTGTTAGAGGGTATAGCATAAAATAATAACCAAGGGAGTAATAGAAGTTATAAAGCCATTTCTTTACTCTTTTGTGACAAGCTGGTTACTTTTCTCTGGGTTTGGTTTACTGCACCATAACGTTATGAGGATGTTTACATCAAGAGTTATCTCACGAGCACTAAACAAAGTCTGCACAGACTTTCAACTACACACAGTCTATACAAGTGTTAAATTATATAATTAAGCTGTTCCATCAGTTTAAGATAAGAGTGTAATGACCATAGTGTTATTCAGTTATACATTTTTTTAACTCTCTGGGATGATCAGCATGTTTTAACTCAAGCATGATGGTTAAATGGCAGCAAATTCTGATAATTGTAAAGCTCATCAGCAACCTACAATGGTTAGAAATACAAAATTGAAAACTACAAGACAGGAATCAAGGAGGGAAAATCGACTAGAGAATATGATCGGATGAACAATACAGTATATACTGTACAGTTAGGCAATTTACTACTGCTGTTGTTCCACTGCACTAGGACAGAGCTCAATATGGACAAACTTTATCCCTGTGATTAAGGAGTTTTCTGCAGCCAGTTTTGAAAGCTGTGTTGCCATCACTACACTGGCACAAACACTCGTGCTAACTAATTAAAACTGTCTAGTGTATGTCTACATAATATTGTAACCATACTCACAGCAAATTAGTAGACTGTAAAAACTAGCACCATACTCCATCAAACATTAAGAAAAACCCCCTTTCTAAAGGCAGAAACAGCACTTGTTTATCAAATGAAGGTTTTGTTCTCAATAACAGCAATTTACTGACAGATCAGTCAAAATCCTGCCCCCAATCTCTTCATTCTCTATTCTCACAATGTTTGTTGTAATAATGGATCCTGATTCTTATTTCTTCAGTTTAGAAAAAAGAGCAATGACAAAATTTTTTGGGAAGATGGTGGAGAAATGAATTATAAACAGAAAAAAAGCTGATCCTTCAAGCTCTTCTAAAGCGGATTCCCTTTAAAACAACAGATGTTCACAAAGACAGCCAGCACTAAAATAAACTTCAAAGCTTTTCAACATGAATGACGTTTTTTTAAAGCAAAAGAGAATCAAAGACCAATGATGAAAAAGACTAACACCAACAACAAAAAAAAAGTTAAAAAAAAGTGTATCAAAGTAAAAGAAAGTAACATAAGGCACTACATTTTTTTAAAATAAACTAGCTGAAAAGAAAAAAAAAATGTAAAACAAGGGTAGGCATATTAAGTGTTTGTGACTTACATGTAAGTCTCTGGAGAGGGTGACATTGCTCATGTCAATTGCTCGAGGTGTGTAACCATGGGCTGTATCTACAGAGATCTGAACGACAAACATGCAAAACACTGGAGTTGTTATGCAAGCATTTGATATGAAAGAGTTAACAAGATACTGAACATAATGAAAGAACTTAAGGAAAATTCACTTGCATATCTCTAGAGAGCGAAAGGATCCTATGTAGCCCAACTGAAAACTCATCAAGGATGGTAAACTTAAATGAGATTTTGGCAAAGGTCTAGATATTTTCTTCCGAAAGACAGTGAGCTATCAGGCACAAATTCCCCTCATTTGAATGCAAATTTCCCATGAACTCATTTAAGATTTTAACTCATACAAGCTAGTTTAATGTAAACTCAGGCAAAAATCAAACTTTTAATTTGGCTTTTCAACATTTCTATATGTAGGAATAGAATCTACTAAATACGTAGCTTTTTCCTTCTGTCTTTCCCCCCCACTCAGAAAACATCACTATTTTGTCATTCTTTCTACTGCCTAAATTTGTCACATGTATGCTCATTACATTGACAGAAATGTTCGAAGAAGAGGAAACAATGATGGAGATTCCCTGGATGGTAAGCCACTGATGCAAGAAATGTGGATAGAAAAGTGGCATTGCTGGGCTTTCCTCTGTGGATTCTGCTGAAACAGATAAACTCATGTTCCCCACAGGTACACCTCCCTCTAGAAAGAGCAGTGTTCAGAATTTTGTTCCTATGTCTGATACTATTTTCGTATGCACATATATGAGAATGTACAAGGCCTAGAAGTTCAAAGGCCTAATTTCAAAAGGCAGGCATTTTTAACAGAGAATAATGTACAAGCACCACACAGCAAATAAATACTGATAAAGTATTGGTTTTTAAAGCAAACAATGCAAACATTGTTTCATTAACATGAAGCTACTGATTAAAAATACTTGAAATTTCTCAGATAATCAGTGCTATTTTGTGTGCATGTGTGATGACAGCACAACACATTTTAAACAGTGAATGACTATTAATATGATAGTGGACTCTGAAGTACAGAAATATCTTAGACTTCAGAAAGTCCTCTATAAAAGTAATTTCATTATAGTAAGGGAAGACTGGAACAGCTACAAAAGCTGTTTTTATATCTTGATGTAATCTGAATCTCAACTGTAAAGCTATTCATTGTAATGAGTTCCTTATGCTTGAAGTATATATGAATATATCTGTCAGTATGGTCTTGGGGCTGGTATTATAAACACCTAAAAGTCAGTAAATTTGGAAGTCAAGAATTTTGAAAGGCAATTATAGTGTACAAACTATAGTGTACAGTTTAGTCCAAGTGCTAAATCAAATCACTTGATATACTCATTCTAGTGTCTATAGATAGTGCAGAGACAGGTTCAACTGCTCATTTTTCACAGGTGTATCACCACTCACACATGTAAATAGTGCAGAGTTGAGTGGAGAGAAGAGGGAAAGATTTTTGCCCTCCATTTTAGTTCCCCAGTTGGTTTTGCTCCATGGGCACCTGTGTGAATCAGAGAGAAAGATTTTCTCCCCTCCCCAATTTAATTGCAATGTATATACAGCTCTAAGAGAATAAAGTGTTAGTAATTTTCCTTTTTATCCTTAGAGCATTTTGATTTAGGAAAGCTATTCTAAAGGAAAAAAAGCTACCTAACATTTTCAGAATGTTGGCTGTCTATAGATGTAAACTTTATGCTGCATTAACATTGATGTTTCTATTAATGGACCTTAAAAAATAAGTTAAATTTATATATGTACCCTTATTTTTTTCTTTACAATCTTAGAGGCATCCATAGACACTAAATAAAAAAAAAAAAAATAGCAGACTAAAATCTTGTTAATACTCACTATTAATGCATAATCATCTACTAATATAAACAAGTCCCGTAAATAAGGTAGCTAACTTTAAATCAAGTGAACAAATACCTTCCTATTTCAGTTTTGTTCGGCATTTTGAAAAATATTTATTAACATATTACTTTGCAACAGTGAAAGGAAGTTCCAGCTTTAGTTAATAGAAATCCATACCCATCTTCAGAGTCATACAATTGCTTGTGAAAAATGTTTTCACGTATTTTTATACTACAGGTTTATTTCATCACTTCTAAAAAAGAAGATTGGAGAGTAGATTTTGCATGCCTTTTTTAAAATAAGTTCTTAATAAAATGGCTCACTTGACTAGTTTGAGATATGCGACGTGTCCGGTTATACAGTGCCATGGAATCTCCCTCCCGTGTTCTTTCAATTCGCCATCCCCATGCCAGCATAGTTTTCAGTGATTCTTTGATTGGCCATCGATAAATTTCTTTCTCCTAGAAGAACACACATGCAATAATTGCCTTGTTTATTATGTAGCTGTACAGACCAAAAATTAACTCAGGTTTTTGCCTGGTTATACTGAGATGCAAAGAAATGTACTGAAATCAGCCTCTATTGCCAAGGGATGCTGCAAAGAAGCAAATAAATCACATATAAGATATTAAAAAGTTTATTTGTCATTACAGAGGTGGGCAGAAGAATTGTGGCCCTGCAGGAAGCTGAAAATCACAGGAATAAGTGTGTTAATGGTATTCTCAGATATGAACTCAAAGGTAGAGCAGTCATTATCAGGAATAATGCAGTGTTTTGTCTGTTACATGAAACAAAAAAAACCATAATCACAGAATCATTTAAAAAGTCTGTGTTGGAATGGACCTCTGGACACTATCTGGCTCAAACCTCTGTTGAGGTCAGATAAGCTAACCTAACTGAGCTGTCAACAGTTATTAGAATCAGGTTATCTAGGGCTTGCCATGTCATGCCTTTAACATTTGCAGTGCAGGTGATTTTACCACTTCTCTGGACAACCTATTCCAAGATTTAAGTTCTGAAGGATTTCCAGAAGGCATTTCTGCTGAATCAACTTAGATCCATTGCCTCTTGTCCTGTCACTGTGCATCCCCATGAAAAGAACACATCCATCTTCTCTATCACTAGCATTTAGGTGCTGGGAAACAGATTATATCCCTGTCAGCT
Organism: Nesoenas mayeri; assembly: GCF_963082525.1. Lineage (NCBI taxonomy): Eukaryota > Metazoa > Chordata > Aves > Columbiformes > Columbidae > Nesoenas > Nesoenas mayeri. The sequence goes on along the minus strand of NC_137544.1, from coordinate 79,655,299 downwards.
TTCTCTTTTTTAGGCTGAACAAATCTAATTCCTTCAGCCTTGCGTCATTTATTAGCTTCTCCAGCCTTCTGATCATTGTGGTAGCCCTCTGCTGCAGAACTGACAAAGCCTAAACCTAACTCTTCACTAAGCAAGTAGGCATTCCTGTATGACTTTACTGTAAAAAATATACTGGTAATATAACACTTCAGTTTCACCATAAGATATGCCATGTAAATTTGACAATGAGACAATAGGTTGAATGGCCTATTTATTGGAAAATAAACCCTTTCCATCTCTTTTTGAGATTTTAAGGAAGGCAACATTACATGCATTAGCTGACTTACTCTAAATAAATTTTTTAAAAGTGCTGTAAACACAAGGTGATATTTTCAGAGTGAATGAAGCAATCTTTCAGTCACCCTGTATCAAGAATGAACAAATTTCTTACCTTTTCAGATAGTAACTTATATTGTTTCATTAATGGTTGCACTTTTGCAGATTCAGAATATGTTTCACCATATGTCCATCCATTGGCAAACTGAAAACAGAAATAATAGAGGAAAAAATGGGGAAAAGCAAAAGAATTATGACAAATCCTGGGTTTTTTTGGTACAAAGGAACTGAACAATGCTTCTGCAGAGAAGTTATCTTCAAATTTCCTTTCTGCAATTTTCTCAACATTTTCTCAACCAACATTTATATTTCCTACACATAATGACATGTATTACGTAGCATGCCATCTTTTTGAAAATTAATGATTACAGAAAGCTATCATTTAAATACATTTTTCTTTTAAATATTTCTACAGAGCAGAATACTGTGCTACAGCTGAGGAACCATTTTAATGCTGGGTACACAAAAAGGAATAAAAACCCTAAAGAGGTTTTTTTGGTTAAAAATTGAAATTTGAAGCCAATAAAACTATAATAAACAATAATTAGCAAGTATATTTACTCAAAGATCAACAATAAAAATAGTTACATTTTTAAACACTATTTTGAAATACTCATGTGCACTCACAGAACTTTCCCCCCAATACATTTCAAGAAAATACAGGTTTATATCTTACCTACGTGCCAACTTGTAGCATTATCAAAAATAACCATATCCAGAGTAAATTCTTTTAAAGAAAAGGAATAAAATAAAATTCTGATTTTGCTTTAACAGGAATATAGATTTTACCTTTTCCATTGACCATTTGTCATGAGAGTGTTCTGCATACTTGTTAATGAAATATTCTAGCTTTTCAGGGATTGTAATGCTGAAAGTGAAGAAAAAAATAGCCATTACATCACATGCTAAAATGTGAAAGCTTTTGTTTTAAAGAAAAAATTCAAATAATTAGCAGTGCATACATCCATTCAGAGCATCGTACTGTGTTTTGTTTCCTCACATACAGTTTGCTCCAAGTCTCAGTTAAATCAAGACAAAAAAATCTAAGTTATTTAATGAGCACTGAATGAACCGCAATTGTTGTAGGAGTCTACTTTTTCATCACACATGTGCAGGGAAAAATCAATAATGATAGTGAGCACTCATGCTTTTTGTCACATACTTCTATTACTAAGATATACTTTTTTAAGATTAAAGATGTAACTATGACCCATAGCTTCAGAAATAGGGTGGTAATTTACTGTACATGTCCATTATAAACTAAGTGGCCTAACAGTCCCTTTTGAAGCACATTGTCTATTTTATATATTCCTATAAATTTTATTCTATGCTTGAAGCACTATAACTTATGACAACTGAAAAAGTTATATGCTCGAGGCTCTATTTTCCAAAAGCCCAGTGAAAATTAAAAATATTAAAATTCTTATTACACATTGAAAAAGGAAAAAAAAAAAACCCAACACAAATGAATACACTAGCCTTCAACAGGTGTACAAGACCGCAGAAGTTAAGGTTTCTTAAGCAGTAAAGGAAAATCAGCTATCCTTAATTGTAAAACAAGCACAAGAGACAAAATCCTCTTCCAAAAATAATGTATCAAATATCAGTATTTTACCGCATCTGCATTCCTACAAATGAAAGGCAATAATTGCTTCTTGACAACTTACGGAATAGCAAAATCTTTCCTCCTAAGACAAAGAATTTTGGCAGTAAAAGCGTTACAGTGCCATCTACTGCAAAGTAGAAGAGTCTGGTTTTTAATCTTCAGTCATAAGGTGAGAAAAAGCAGAAATGCAAAAAAAAAATTACGTCAGAGTAACAGTTTTCCTGAGCCTAACCCCACACAAAGGTAAAAAAATATTCATCCAGCATGGTCACCATTTTCTTTATTGTTTGGAAGTATGTATTTCAAAGGGAACTCTAGTAATGGTATAACTGAGCAATTTCAGGACTACAATAAATTGACAATTACAATAAGGTCATATTATCTAAAGCTTCATATAAACAGGTGTAGGACTATCAAGCACTGTGATGCAGGACTTGCATGTTAAAAAAATATAGGATAGGCTGGAAGTGACACTGATAAAAGTAGTGCTTTCTTTGACTTGAATCATCGCAGAACTATTGACTCTTACGGCAATGAGATGACTGATGATTTAGGTAATGTTAAGTAACATTTTCTGAGTTTTTCAAATATATTCTGGCTATCTACAATTTTCCTCTGAAAATACAACAGATAAAGTTGCCTTTGATTAGATAATATCCTTACTAAATTTTGTTAAATCTTCATATATCTTAAATACCTCTTAGACAAATGAGTTTTAATGGCCAGTTATGTGATTTCCATATTCCAGTCTAGATTATGGCTTTTGCTACAAAATTTCAATGTGCATATATGTTTAAGCATGCTATAAAAAAGGTATCAATCTACTGACAGCACTCTGTGTTCTGGATGTTAATACAGACAGAAACTCAAGAAGGCAATTGAAGCAACTGTATGTATACAAGTGGCATTTTTCACAATATAGTGGTTAACCACACTGCTGTAAGACTACTCTAGACAAAGGAGAATGGGGCTCTGGTTGTAGGCAAAAATCAGGGCACAAAAATCCCATTCAGATGTATGTTTTGTCTGCCTAACATACTTAAAAATTATGGGCAGAGTTTGACTGCCTAGAGAGAATGAGGATATTTCTGCTCAATTCCTCATTATTCATAGCAAAAAGAGATTACATGAATGCATGATTAGCATCATTTTCTGTATGTACTGTCATTCACATACACTGGAATTAGTGTCTTGGCACATGCTAATAGTGACTGGGATGACGTAGACTAGTCTACTTTTTCTGCTCCTAAAAACATGCTGTTTCTTTGCAGAAGACATACAAAGGTACCTGGACAGTTCTGTCTTTAGGCTGAAAATGCATTAAAAATGTTCTAGGTTGACCAAGAAACTAGTTACATAACTGGATATTTATTGCTTTACATGGTTTAAAATAAATACATTTAAAAAATAAATAAATAAAAAATAGAAAACTAAGGACTCCATTTTATCTTGAAGCTAAGCGTACAGAAGATAATAAAAGCTGTAATTTCACATCATACAAAAACAGACTCCAACCCTCTTTTACACATTTGTAATTAAAAACAAACAAACAAACTAGCTGCAACTAAGTAATTCCTTACTTTGATGTATCAACAGGTTGAGGATTAAAGTTCCCATCTGAATCCATTGAAGACTGTTTTTCCATCATATTGACATAATTTGATTCCATATAGTCTGGAGGTAAGGCCCCTGCTACCGCACTCAAACAAGGCAAAGCCAGTTTAAACAGTTCTTGTTCATACTTCTGTGGAACACACAGGGGACAGGAAGTGAGTAATGCCCAGAAGTGATCAATATCACTGCTGAAACTGATATAGCTACCTGTGAAACCAGGCAGCCACAGAATGGCTTTCTTACTCAGCGTGAAACTGAACTTTTGTTTTGAAAATAAAGAAATGGGCTGCCCAAACCATGTTATACACTACAGATAAAGCTAGTATCAAGTCTTGCTCTTGCTGAAGTAAATGGGAAAAGTATTGACTTCACTGGGAGCAACACCAGGTATTTTTCAGATGTCTGGGAAGAGAACATAGCACAGCAATAAGCATAGCATTTATAAATACCCAGCTTTGAAATGAAACTCATGAAACTTTGAGCAGGTTGATTAGAAAAACCTCACAGAATGAACAATAAATATGTACCAAGGTGTATTATTACACTCTTGTCTAACGTAGGATTGACTAAAGGCTGATGAAACTACAACTACTAAGCAAAGGACTATGCTCTTGATTTAAGGAAGGATAGTGTGTGAAGTACAAAAAAGCAGCTTTCAGTCACCTGCAGATGCTTGAATTTGCTTTTAGGGCACTGACATGTAGATGACCTGTACAGATACACCTCAAGATTACTTCATTAGATACATTTTTTTCTAATAAGGAGACAAAACGGTATCCCTACATTAAAGCAAAAGCTAGAAGAGGAAGATTTAAATGCACTAAAGTCTATATCTTTTCCTTTTAAATGTGTAACACAGTGTTGGTAAACGCTGGGTAAAAGTGACAGAATAAAGAAAAGGCTTTTACAGTAGTAGATGGATATTAAAAAGGAATTACCTTTTGAGACAAAGCATCAAAAATACCCCAGAACAACTTTCTGGATAAATGAAGTTCTTCTTCTGAGGCGGCACCAAAGTTACCCCATCCACCTGGCAAACAATAATACTTCCAGCATCTTTCATAATGATTTGTCAGCAACTAAAACAGAACATATTTTGAAAGCAAAATATAACTGTTGATGTTCTTCCATTCTGGCATTTGACCATTACACAGACACTGCCAGAGAAATTTCTAGATTTATCAAGAAGCCATGTTGTGTATCTCTTTAAACCATTGGTGGGTACACACACAAGAAGAGCAGTTCTTCCTTTTAACATTAGTGGCATATGCAAAAGCATCGGACAGAGGATAATTCTCCACAATACCGTAAGAACTTTGACAGTTCAGCTGAAGACAAGAATTCTCCTCCATCTGTGTGGTGCTATTCCAAATACAGCTGCTTGGTGGGTAAGACAGTAGAACCATGATTTCATCTAGTTCCCAATTATTATTTACATGTCTGAGACCTGTTAAACAATAACTCCCAGCATGACTCATCTCTTCTGCAAGCTGTAAAACCTGCTATCGGTCTACTCTCCTGCCCTCTATTACAATAAGGAGAGAAGCTTTATCCTTTCTCCCTGTTTTTCATTAAATACATATTTTCTGGATATTTCTCAAGTGGTTACAAGATTCCAGATTATCAGGGACTCAAATGGTGCAAGAACCTGCTACTGGCTATTTGCCAAACTGAAACATCACTAATTTTGCATTCAATGTGTCCTCTACCTCCCTGAGTCACAGACAAGAAGAGGAAAAATTAGTTGTACATCTGTCAGTAAACACAACCCTAAACAATAAATTTCTGGCAATAGCAAAGTATGAAAACCTAGTCCTACCCAGGGACAGATTTTACCAAGGCACAGAATGATCTTTCTAAAAAATTTAGCTGGAATTTTAATTCACAGTTTTTAACAGTTCCCAGACAAAAAGAGAGTCGTTTCAACATCACTTGTGAGGCATATTGGCAAAATATTACAAGTCACAGTCAGTAAAGAGCTGACAGGAGTCCCTTTTTATTAGTCAGAACAAATGCTAAGATAGAAAAATGCAGATATTCATAACATAAAAGTCCTGATATGTAGAAGTGAGGATTTTGATAACCAAAAATATAAGCTCAATACTTTGCAGTTCTGTTATAACTTTTCATGGATCAGAAAAAAAAAAAAAATCCATATAATGCATTTCTATGTTTACAGATTTAATTAATCTATTATTATCTATTTACTATTTAAATTGTCAGATGATTACAGAAAAAAGGCAGAGAAGAACTTACATGCATATATAATGTAAAAAGACAGAAGTTTCATCACTCATGTAGAACTACAGTGGTCTACGAAATATGGACTCTAAGAGTCAAAGATGCATTTGTTTTTTTCCAAAATAAATTCTATGACATTCTATTACAATTTTAACACCATAGTTCTCTTCATATCTATGTTCTCCTGAAGCCAAAAGGATTTAATTATTATTTCCTTCCTGTTCAGGTCAGCAATATGGGCAAGTCACTGCCAGTTACGACTCTCAGGATCAAAAAACCTGCTGTCCTAGATGAACAGATCTCAGGGAGCTGGGGTTGTCCTTTTGCCCAAAGAACCACAGCCACTCAGGGAGTTTCTAGTTATTAGTTGCTTTTTGCAGCACATAAAATGCATTAGAAAGGTCCCCTTCAGGACAGTACACTAAATTATCAACTGCTTTTCTCACACATAGGGATTAAAGGATGGCTGCTGTGGCATTTTTAGTTTAAGCACTTCTTGGGGGACACAGCCAAATTATGAAGTCCTTGGCATGGGAAACACTGCAAAGCAGGTCCTGGCTTTAAGAATTAAGATTCAAATTCCTCATATGAGTTTAGGGACCATAATCTGGCTAGTAGAAGCCTGCATAATTCTGAGGAGTATTTTGGCAAAAAAAAATCAGATGTAAAATGCAATTGATCTTAACATGTGGCTTTTAAAGCACAAATATTAAGGAAGAAAAGACTAAATGTCTCATTCAAAGTTATGGTGGGAAACTGTTCAAAACAGAAGTAGGTAAGGTAGGAAATCATACATTTCTTAGAACTGCTGAAAAAAATCTGAGGAATCTTTAAAGAATGTGTCACCTCAGAACGGAAAAAAACCACATTCTGCCTGTGCACTAGGAAGATGTCTAGAAACCTTTGGGGACTGAAAACACAATGGAAGGTTATTAAAAAACATGTATTGCTTAGATTTCAAACCAGAGAAAGAGAGTCCATTTTCCAAGAGAAGGCAAAAGCAACACAGAGTAAGGGTATACAAAGACTATCAATTGTTATCTTCCTTTGAGCACTGGATTCTGCTCTTCACTCCCAAAGATTTTTCTATTCTGTTTCCATATAGGCTTAAATAAAAATGAAGATAATTAAAGGAGAAGCAAACACTAGACACAGACTTTGTTATTCTATATGGATGGATGTAAATTAAGACTGAATTCCTGCCAAAGCAGCAATTTAGCTTTAACAATTATGGTCTTAGATTATTGTAGGGTGAAGATAAGGTAAGAAAGAAGACAGAGAATATTCTCCATATAATTATGTGCTGTTGCACTTTGTTACAACTGTAACAAAGGAACATTGTTGAATATTAAAATATACTTTTACCTTGAGAGGCATCTTTGCATGTTCATTTAATAGAGGAACATCAAATACTAATCTTCTCAGCAAATGCTGCATCATGGAAGGCCGCAACTGCCTAAAAGGAGACAAACCATTTCAAAAGGGTGTGGCAGCATAGTTTCATGTAAATAATTAATAAATATATTAAAGTAACCTGTCAGTTCTATGCCAGTAAGTAATAAGGTAATAGCTAAAGTAATAGGATTTTGCTAGTGGCACTAAGAAAAAACTGTGTCCAAAAGAAAACAAACAAGTGCATACCAAGGAAAACCTTCTGAACAAGCTGCAAATCAAATGCTTTAAAGAAGCAGAGTAAATACCTGATCTATAGGCAGAGAAAACCAGGAAAAAAACCTGAATTTTTATATTATAGATAATGATCATGATGCTCCCAAGGAAAGGCCATAACATTAATTTCTTGTAATGTATCTCAATGGCTTTTAAAAATATCCTAGAAACTAATAAAGACATAAGAGCACTAACTCTTTAGATATACTAAATGAGAAACTTAGCAGTGGGCACCAACTGGAAGGATAGAAGGAATAGGTATAGCATGTATGTTAGAATGGCATAAACATTAAATCTTTCCAGATAAATAGCAAACACTGGTCCATTTTATTGGTTCTTATCAAGGTTATATATATATAAATATATATATATATACACAAAATTATCAATGTGATATATTTTATTAAGAAATTATATACAGTACATTTTTACAGCACTGTAATATAAAAGCTCGTCATTTCTGAACACATTTCCAAATTAAGCAAAAGAAATGTGAAATATTAAAAAAACCCTCTGCTGATTTGAAAGCCTAAACGTTGCTAACTTTAATTGGAAATTAATTCATAAGTACCTAGTCAACTTCTGATAATTGAGCCAGTAGGCTTCTAAAAAAATTGGATAATAATCAACTGCTTTTGAGACCGCATACTAAGACAAAATTTGTCCCATAGGTGTCAATAATGAGGTATAACAATACTAGTCATTGATTAGGATTTCAAATGTAACACAACGTAAATAAACATCTCCATAGAACAGTATAATCTACTGATCATCAGCCATACTGCCAATCAGTACAGCTAAAAGTATTTAAATGGCACTTCCGTGTATGCACAGCTACACACTTCCAGAGCTTTGTCTTTTTGCAGTATGTCCTTTAGTTAATCAGCAAGGTCTTAATTTAAAAAAAAAATCAGTAATAGCAAAATAATTGAGGAATGCATATAAGTGATTAATAAAGTTGCAAACTGAATGCAAGGTACTTTAAAATATCACAACTATCTGCCAGAAGAAAAATCTTAATTACACTACTGGTGGCATAGTTCTGCATTTCTGCATTATAAATATCATTGGTTACTTTATCCATTAGCATTCCTTTATAGCCAGGTATGTTTTCTTACCCACAGATAGACAGCAAACACTCCTCAATAGAATCTCGCTGAGCTTTGGTAAGAGAGCATCCCTTTGAGAGTCTGTACACAGTATGTAACAAGGAATCGATGAGGGAAGCATGGTGCTCTGTGCCAGCAAAAAGAGGAGCGCATCGGGTCAACAGAGGCAAGACTGCTGTGCAAAGGTATCGATTCAGAGCCAAAGCCATATCCGTAGCACTTAAAGCAGCCTATGAATTAAATGGGACAGAAATTAGATTTGTATCATCAATGTTGTTACAAATGAAAAGACCTTGTTTGTTTTTCTTTTGTAGTGGTTATAAAGACAGACATTTCCAAAACACAAAAATTAGAATTTTATACCTAGTGAAAGCTGGATGCCTAACTTCTTTTCCTGATTCTAAAGTCTCACAGATGGCTTTTGTTTTGTTCTATTTTTAATGAGTGAAAAGATAAACACTAAAGGTAGTCATTCGAAACCAAAACCATTTTACAGACTATGTTGAAGAATGTCATAGTTGCCTAACAGAACACTCTAAAATCAGGTAATACCAGTTAGGTATGGATTTACAAACCTCAGTATGTTTCTGCGTTGTGATCAAGCCCAAGTTGAAAGTGAGGAAAAACTCCTCACCTACTCTTTCTTAAATAACAACAATTATTATCAGAAAATTGTTGACATAAAAGGTCAAATATGGAAATAAAATTTCATGTCTCAGCCCTCATGTAAGCTCTCTACATCTGATCTTTCTGGACCAAGCCAGCTAAGAAATATTAGGTGGAAATAAGACTCACAGAAAAAAAGGTAGGAATTTTGAGGAGCAGCTACAACAAAAATTATTGATTTCCTAGATAACAATGCAGATGTCCCTAACAAATGCATGGACACGAACACTTTCAGTACACCTCTGGAATGACACTCTCAGTCACATGTTTCATTGGCAGATTATCTGATTTTTATTCTAATAGTATAAGCTCAGAAAGTCTTCTGGGAAAAGGCATTGTGTCTCTTATGGATATGGGTATCAATGCAGGCTCTTTATAAAGTGAGTGTCATTCTGGAGAACATTCTTCATGGTTCTACAAGTATTCTCAAAGCTCAGCAGCAACAGGCAGCTCATCTAGCAATTGAGAAATACAGAAGACAACATGAAGAAATAAAAAATGTGTTTTTATGATGGATGAAAAATGCTGCAGTGTTCAGTAAGATAATGGAACCAAAATAACAACAGACGTAAATCCTTACCGTATCTAAAGAAGCAGCAGCACGAAGATCTGGCAGAAAGCCAACTTCAAGAAGGTGTAGAAGAAAATCCTGGTCCTCAATTCCATAGACCCTGTCAAGGAACAAAACCATGGCTGCCTTGTGATCTGGGCAAAACCCCGCAGACATGTCAGGTTCCACCACAGTACCATCTAAAAGGAAGAAATAAGAGTTCAATGACAAGGATCGTCCTTCACCAGCAAACTAGGCAGTCACGCTACTACTTGTCAGAGATTTTGAGTCTCTGTTAATATCTAGGACATCTTCCCCATGGTTACATAAGAGCAACATATCTGCAGTTAACTGAAAAAGAATGCACAAGGCAAATTCTACTCAGCTAGACCTCAAAGTCCATACATGCTTTTCCATTCATGTTTTCTGTATTAAGGGATCCTTAACAGTTGGTATTTGAATATGATAAGTACCTAAAACATACTAATTCATCTACAGAACTACCTAGTTCTTAGAAGAAGCAAACAGAAAGTAAGTATACAACAATTCTACATCAAACACTCTGGGAATGCAGCACTGGTGAGCATATATGTAGTGTATGACAATTAATTAAGATCGTGCTAAAAGTCCTCTGTATCTGAAAACTTTTGAAACATCTGGACTAATTGAAATATTTTTAAATTTTGATACTTTCATTTTCAAAACCAAATAAACAATCCTGTATCTATGAGCTGTCCTCTATGCTACTGAGATATCACCTATAGGTCTATAACAATTTGGATATAAAGAAATAATGGTGTAATAGAATGTTTGAGCTTTTTATCTCTTCTACTATAACATATTGAGCATTCTTATACTGTAAGTCCCTAGATAATCGATGCTGCGATTATAACGTTGTCTCTCCAGATAACTAAAAGAGCAGATGTAATTCCTTTCCCTTTTATATTGATGCTCACATAGCTCCCATTATTGCAATCAATTCTATGTAGGCAGAAAACAAAGAAATGCATTTGCATATATGTATGTCACACCTATAACTTCACCACAGTTGCTGAAGAACAACTCTAGTGTCTTAGTAAAATCTGCTAGAAACAATTGATAGGGTTAGAACAGCAAAAGCTAAGAATTATGATATCAATAAAAAATACTGTAATTAAAAAAAAAATAAAAATAGAAAGAAGGTATTTTCAAATTTAAAAGTTGTAATAGATTTTCATGACTCAATTTAAATGAATGGGATATCCATCAGTGATTTAAGTGTACACGGAATTAGTGCCTATAGCATGCAGAAAAAAATTTGAAACATGTTTGAAATGCACATGATTTCTCTTCTCATTCACATAAGAAATAGTTTAATTTCTATAACATTTTTCTATACTGAAAGAAGTATGAGTATCAATATGTCATTGAATTACAAAACATAGCAATAGGATAGGAGAAAAAAAAAAAAAATGGAATAAACTTCTTACCTTTAGCTATGGTTGGCATGTGGAAAGGAATACTAATTACTCCCACCAAATCTTCCAGTGGAATCAAAGACCGAAGAATTGATCTGATTCTAATGGCTTCCCCTTTACCAGCATGGATTAGCTAAGGAAAAGATGAATAAAAAAAAAAATTAACAAGGTCATCTTTTTATATTCTGTATGTGTCCATGGTCTAGAAATTTCCTGAACCACAGATACACAAGAATGGCTACTCTGAAATTAGCAGTAGAATTAATAATGTAATTTCATGAAATCTGTATTTATTTGCTATATTTTGGATGCAAATGCCAAAAGTCCACAAATCTCGTTGTAAGACCTAGGCTCATTTTCAGAATGGAATGTCAGGTAAAAGAGGTGAATAAAGCATTAAAATATAGCACCTGGTGGGGGGGAGTGGGGCGAAGCAAAAGCAGATTTTCAGATTAAAAAAGGCAGTTTTTCTGTCCTTGCCAAATAACAACGCTTTCAGTTTGCTTTGGTTTTATTTTAAAAAAGGCAGCAAGACAGGGAGAACAGGGAGAAAACAAGTTTGTTTTGTTTGGTTTGGTTTTTTTTAATTCAAACAAAACTTATACACCGACCTTCTTATACGGATATCTCTCACCTTTCTCAAGTTATCAATCTCTGCACAAATCCAATACTGGTCCATACTACTCTATATGAACAAAGGCACATTTCAGGGTAAATTGAGAAACTATGCATAACTGAGTAGAAGAAAAGGTATTTTGAATCATAAACAACAAATATTTTCAAAAAGTTTCAGGCTCTTAGGAACTAAGTGGTAAGGGCTTGGTTTTTATACCGTGTCTAATTCTTTGTATCTGATGAGTGAAATAGTGCCATCTTACCTTTGAGAAGCTATATCAGTGTGAATAAAAATTATGAGACATCAATGTTTATGTCCAGGGACAATGCTTATTCCTATATTTTCAAAGAATGCCCTATAATATGTACTCTTTTATATGCAATTTAAACAGTCTATTTAAATAAGTATACAAAGAGAGTTAACACCGCAGTTTAAAAAAAAAAAAATAAAAAAAAAAATCACTTTACACTATTAAAATAAATATGAAAATTTGAGGAGTTTGTCACAATGGACAATCAAACAATATTCATGACAATATTGTTGAAGATGAACCACAGGGAACAGTAATTAAAAGAGCAAAGCGATAATTCATTTAAAAGGAACAGCTTCTGAATAGCTTATAGAAATTTGTTGCAAATCAGCAGATGAACGCACTATGCACATAAGATACTAAGTAGCCATACCACTGCTTTAATATTTGAAAAAGTGTTACTGTGAAAAAGACAAACAGCAAACCCTCTAACAATCAGTAAAACAGCTATGCCTTTACTTTCCAATGCATGAAGACATAAAAACTTACATGCATTTCAGGGGCACAGCGTCCTAAGAGATCAATCAAGGCAGCATAAAAGGTCATGATTGCATTTCCCATGTGAATAGTGTCATCTTCTTGTTCTTCCATTTCACTGTAATTAGTTAAATGTTAAAACAATTAAAAGATGAAAAAAATACAAGTTTTTACAGCAACAATAAGTAGACATAATCTGCTCGTTGGTGTAACAGCTTACACATAGTGGCTTCCTGTTAGCTGGTGGACTTTTAGCAGACTAACACAGAATGGAATTTGTCCCTAAAGATTGTAGTGACATCTGCATTGTTGCCATTTAACTGTCTCATTTTGCATTAGGTGATTGCTTCTTAAATGACTGACAAAGAACAAACAGAATTCTAAAGAGGATTTAATATTTAGGGAGAGTTACTGAAAATAACAGGGCAGAGGAAGCACTATTTAGCAGAAGACAAATCTCTACTCTTCATAGAATCCAAGGAAGAATCCAGCTGATAATTCACATGTTAAAACAAACCATTTCATGACTGAGGTTATAAAACAAATGAACAAAAACAATGGCAATGTAAGCAATTCCACTGCACCTACAGGGTTTTACTAGATCCATTACTTGGAGAACGTCCATCTCTTGTTGGATCTTCGGATATTTGTATTGCTTCCTCCATGGCAGCAAGTAACCCATTGCCTCCTTCTCCTCTTAGAGCAGGACCAAAACATTCAGGTCGGCGGATAAGCAGTCTGACTACAACATTAGCATTCTCCTCTACACTTTCTCCTATCACATAAAACAATTGTGAAATATAATCAGAAAAAGGTACAGAAAAGTGCAGAATGTATGCATCAGTAGATACTTTTAACTAAAGAAGTTTAAGTATCACTACAAAGTTATACAAACACACAAACATACTCCTCTATTACTGTAATAAAAGCTATGAAATTAAACATGATTTAATTCAAAATTAAATAGAGCCAAAGAAGTAACTATGTAATAAAGGATTACTACTGATTTGTAGTAAAAACTCACAGTCAATTGAGCTAGTTAATAAGGGGGTTGATATAACTGCTAAACGCTAAAATCGGACTATCTATTAATAAATCTTAATCCAAAAATGGGGCTTTGGCTCTATGTTTAGAATGAGTTTTATCATTAAAAGATTTAGTACTCTCTGCTCTACTTCCAAAGGAGATGTGGGCATTTTGAAGACTAAAGATGGATCTAAAAAAATGGGGCCTGAGCTTGCAGAGCCCTGTATGACCTGTGAAATGGGCATCTAAGTTACTGTGTGTCTTGTGCGACTCTACTCTTTCTGCAAATTGTCCTTCAGATTTACAGTAAGTTATCAAGATGGTTTGTATTCTATTTTAAATGACAAAATTATTTCAACAGTGAGGAAATTATAAAATGTATAGGCTTCTATGCTACCATTGCAAAAAACTGCAAAGCGAAGAAAATCCAAATATCGCTCTCCTTCAACTGGATTCCATCCAATGTCTGGGTAGCCTTTACAAATCAACAAAGGACAACTCTGCAATCCGCATCCAGCCAAGTAGCGAACAACCTAAATGCAAGGTTAGATGAAAAATATATCAATCGTGAAAAAGAAGTGCAGTTTCAAAGGGAAGCATCCTCATACGTTCTCTTAGATATGGTGTCCAGATTCTATTATTCTCTACAAAACCATATAATATTATGGGTAAATCAGAAAAACAGCCTCTTTCTTAGTTCACTTTCCCAGACTTTTCCTACTTTTTCCATGCACTACAAGACCTTACTTATCTCAATTACATTTTTCCTTCCCCTAAATCACTTCTTTGCTATCTAGATGTCATTTCTCTTGCAACCCTCAGTATTAGAAATTAGTCAGTTTTGTAACATTCCCCAACTACACACCATCAATATTTGAAAACACATCTTCTAATATAACTCACAGGTCTAATATTTTATTTTAACCTTTCCCTTTCACTTGCCTTTATTCTTCCTTTTTTTAAGCACAAAGCGGTAACACCCGGTAATTCAGATCTATACTTCAGCAGTAGTTTTCAGTTGGCCCTCTCCTTTAGGAATTGTAAGCATTTCCTTTAACCAGTTCAGATAGCTTCTTTTTGCTGACCATTTTTAAAAATGATAAGTCTGAAAATGCACTTTTAAACACACATGGTTCATCTTCCGGCTCTAAGAAAAGATCATCTACAATTATATAACTCCTGACAGATGCTTTCCTGCTTTCCAGAATGGGAAATCTTCAAAAACAAATTAGACTATGTATTCCACTGTCTTTCTTTCCATCAGAAAGTGTTTTTTTAATGTCCATCTTGAATATATCTTTCCATTATTTAAGCTGTTTTTCTTATCCACTACTGACATTGTAATCATGATTCTATTCCTTCTTGCAGCAGCAATTTGCATATTATACACAATAAAAAAAAACTGCTGAGAGTATGTGACAATTTAGTCTAATTAATCCCAATTATTTCATTCTTTTTTGAAAGAGGTTTGAATGTTAGGAAAACATACAGATGGATATAGATACTTCTATGAAAACATGTCATAATATTGTAACAAGTTGTCACAAGGCTTCTACTAACCCCTATTGTATTACATCACAACTGCATGTCACCATCAAGACAGAATAACAATGAAAGACTTCAGCAACAAAGTTTTGTTGGGTATGGACTCCACTATAAGAACTTCCCTTGGGACAATTCCTTTAAGTTATACCTGTATTTGTAATAACCATGAACTCAAATCAACTATCCAGGCCAAAACCAACCAAACAAACAAACAGACAAACAAACAATAACAAACAAACCACCTACCAATCAGGTCCTGATAGTCTTCCTCTGGAAGATACCTAAAACTGCCATAATTAATAAAAGCTTGGATTTTGACTACTCCACAGAATCACAGAATGTTAGGGATTGGAAGGGAACTCAATAGATCATATACTCCAATCCCCCTGCTTGAGCAGGAACACCTAGATGAGGCTACACAGGAATGTGTCCAAGCGGGTTTTGAATGTCTCCAGAGTAGGAGACTCCACAACCCTCCCTGGGCCGCCTGTTCCAGTGTTCTGTCACCCTCACTGCGAAGAAGTTTCTTCTCAAATTTAAATGGAATCTCCTGTGTTCCAGTTTATACCCGTTGCCCCTTGTCTTATCATTGGTTGTCACCGAGAAGAGCCTGGCTCCATCCTTGTGACACTCACCCTTTATATATCTGTAAACATTAATGAGGTCACCCCTCAGTCTCCTCTTCTCCAAGCTAAAGAGACCCAGCTCCCTCAGCCTTTCCTCATAAGGGAGATTCTCCACTCCCTTAATCATCTTTGTTGCCTTGTGCTGGACCTTCCAGCAGTTCCCTGTCCTTCTTGAACTGAGGGGCCCAGAACTGGACACAATATTCCAGGTGCAGTCCCACTAGGGCAGAGTAGAGGGGAAGGAGAACCTCTCTTGACCTACTAACCACCCCCCTTCTAATACACCCCAGGATGCCACTGGCCTTCTTGGCCACAAGGGCACAGTGCTGGCTCATGGTCATCCTGCTGTCCACCAGGACCCCCAGGTCCCTTTCCCCTATGCTGCTCTCTAATAGATCATTCCCCAATTTATACTGGAACCTGGGGTTGTTCCTACTCAGATGCAAGACTCTACACTTGCTCTTGTTACATTTCATTAAATTTTTCCCCGCCCAACTCTCCAGCCTGTCCAGGTACCACTGGATGGCGGCACAGCATTCTGGCGTGTCAGCTACTCCTCCCAACTTCATGTAATCAGCAAATTTGCTGATAGTACACTCTATTCCCTCATCCAAATCATTGATGTATATATTGAATAATATAGGCCCCAGTACTGACCCTTGAGGCACTCCACCAGATACAGGCCTCCAACTAGACTCCACCCCACTGACCACAACTCTCTGGCTTCTTCCCTTCAGCCAGTTCCCAGGAACTCCAGGAACAGGAATCCTCCCCTGTCTGCAGGGGAAAAAAATGCTTGAAGAAGCTACCCACCTTCTCCAAATCAGGCTCCCTTAAAGCCAGCGCAAGTTCGTTGTTATCCATCACAGAGGCTGCTGCAACATCTAAAGGAGTTGACCCTCGCATAGAAGGAGAGGCTGTAAAAATAACATTTATTTTTAACACAAAAATAAAACCTAACAAATTAATGGTAAACATATTATCAAAAAGTTGTTAATAAAATACATTTTATCACTAGTTAGCACGTTATTATAAGCATATCATTTATACCACTCAGTTTTTAATATATCATCATGCACTCATATGAAATTTGATGTAAAATCAAAATACAATGTAGATTTTCAAGCTAGAAACAACTTTTCTTACACATTTCTATTCTCATCACATACTTTGTTTTAAGAACTCATTCTTTCTAATTTTCCCAACACAACTTCATTTTGAGGAAAAGGTAGTGGGGATTTTATATCTAAAACCCGGACATTTTGTCAAATATATTGAAATAGAAAATATCTTGAAGCTTTAAATTATGAGATTATATGTTACCTATTTATTTTTAAAATGGCAGTTATTACAGCATTAGAAAAGCTAAGGTTTTCACATTAATGCTCTAAATGCATCTGATTTGGGCATTTTCTCTCCAAAATGATTTTTAGTTTATGCTTCTGTATTTTACCTATACATTAATAAGGAATTTGCGATAATTTTTAAAAATCCTATGATAATTCTAGATAATTATATATTCTTGATTACAACTACTAAATTAAATAAAGGAAAAAATATATCTCTATAATACGTCAGCCTAGGAAAGAAAGGCTAAATTTTAAGAAAATTTCAAGTTTTATTTCTTGGCATCCATCCATCCATACCCAAGCAAATGAGATCTGTATTTCTTCCACTGCCCAAGCTACATACTGAACAGTCTATAGAAGGAAAGCACAGGGGAGCAAGCTTGAGCAGTAAGAACTAAGCCCTAATGAAATGCTGCCAACACTTATCTATGACTCTCTTCATCAAAGTCAGAATTTTATTTTGTTCTGCAAATCATGCAACTACCTACACCTATGCTGTCTGAGTGTCCAACCACATACAAAAAAGCAAGTACTAAACGACCTAGACTTAATGCTACTGTCAGAGATTTGTTTGGAGTTAGCAAGACAGTTAATGAGATATTTTTCCACTGCATAAAGGAGAAACTTCAACACAAACAGAGGGCAAAACAGAGGGATGCAGAAAAACACAGGTGATTATATGTATATATGTATACATACACATATATCAATCAGTAGAAAGTTTCAAGATTTTTGTTTTGGTTTAAAATCTCAAAAGCCACATGCTTATTACTTACCAAGGCCAACACTGCTGTTTTCCAATAAGTAGCTAAGATGATCAAACATAGCTTTTTGATTCTGCCTGCTGATGCGGCAAAAATAACAGAGAAATCGACAGCAGTTTGCCACCATCTTTGGAAAAGTGATTTCCTAAGAAGCAAGTAAAACCAGACTGAAGCTGAAACTCTAAGACTCTTGCAAAAGATCAGTAACAGCCTTTTAACATACTAATATTTATTTATTTTATTGTATTCATCACATCTCAGTAAGTTAATGGTTTAGGTTTCACCCTGGAATCAACAGGACCTTCTCTACAAGTAAATAGCTCCTTAAGACCCCAAAGGTCAGGGTATAAGCTTGAAAAACAAGAGCTGGCTTCACCCATAAATTCGAAAGTGTGAATGCTCAGATTCACAGACCAATACTGCATCAATTTTTAATTAGTTTCTAAAATGATCTCTCCTTAAAATCACGGTAAGCATATAAAGCGGCATTTGCAGATTTTTCTTTAAAACATCTGAAATTACAATGTTAATTATTTCTTCTTCCAGAATGGAAGGATAGATTCTTCTAAAAACTTAGTCAACTATTGTGCTACTGGAAATTAGTAGGATGTTATGGTTTCAGCACCTCCAGTGACTGCTCAGCACCTTACAGTATGAAGCTTTGAACAGCCATACTCTAAACTGTCTTCTAACAATGAACTGCTTTACCTTGGATTCTCCTCCACCAAGAACATTTACCATCACTTCCATGACAGTTTCATGCATGCCTAAAGCTCTCATGAGGTTTGGATGTTGGTAAAATACTTTATTATTCATGATGTCTCTACAGGAAAACAAAATAAAAAATTGGATTAAAATGTTATGGAAAAATAGTTTATCTACAATATTATTTCCAAAGCTGACTACTGTGTAATTCTTCACCACCTGACGTGAAAAATTAACTCAGGGAAACTTTCAGGTTGAGTCTCAATCTCTCTTGATAGTTTACTTTCCTATGCACATTGTGGAAGAACCTGACCTTTGTTTTCCCATATTATTGTTCTTGCCCTAATCACCACTCAATCACAGCAGAGCAGGTTGTTCTTCTGTTTTCATTAGAAATTCCATTCCAGATCTAAAAATATTTTCAGAACAGAGCATGGTCAAACCTGCTATGTTAGCTAAATTTTAAATTCAACTAATCAATATTTTTTACAAAGCATTCTCTTCATTTTTTCCAAAAGCCATCCATACCAGATCTCCTTAGTGCACTAATGCTTCATGCTCTGGAAAAAGACCTCAATGGCATCAATCTGCCAAGTCATTCTAAACTCTAATCTATAGCAGCTTTATTTTACAGCAGTACAGAAAGTCAAAACATCACCTCAGTGGCTGGCCAGCAATATTACAGCGCTCTGGAAAGTACATCTGCCTTCAGTGTTCTGTTTAACTGTGGACTACATTATGCAATGTCACACTTAAGAGAAAAATCTAAACAGCATTTCTGAGAAACTGAACTTTTAAGTACAAATGAGTGACACTTCCATTTCTTAGCTGGAAGAAAGGAATACTTTCCACTCACAGGAAAAACAAAACTGAAACAAAAACCAACCACACACTTAGTTAGGCTATAAAAGGTAAAAATGGCACAGCTGGGTAACCTACAAGGTAAGACTATGATACAGGCTACCAAGAAGGGTGACAGCAACAGGAAGTGCAACCACCAGCTTAATAGAAAGTAAACTTTCTTCCTTACAAAAGACTTCCACATATCGCCAAAAACATTGCTAAAATTAAATCAGATTCACAAAGTCTAAGCTTTTAATTAATATCAGAAAATGCTGAGGAAAAACATGTAAAAGAACAAAAAAAAAAAAAGCAGAATATTAAATGAAAACCCCTCTGAGATTGGTTTTTTCCCAGGTAAAACAACATCACGATCTAGTAATCACTCATTTTAGACTTTGTTAGCTGAAGTGAAATGTAACAATTCAAATTTGAAGTACAAAGATGGACTTAGAAACACCAGTATTTAGAGTCTCTTGACAAGTGACAGATTTCCCCCTTTGCCAAAGCCTTAGCATGAGTACATGGAACATTGCAACTACCAGAGAACACTGATGGGACCTGCTGGCAAGCTAAGTAGGTGGCATTGCTCATAATGACACTACAAAATTATGTATAGACATTATTTGGATATTTGAGGTTTTCAGTAAGCTCAGAAAAAAAAAAAAAAAAAAAGGAAAAGGTATTTTTGCACAAAAAGATTTCTCTTCTCCTTGCATTCCATTATCTTTGATTGTCACTGCTCTTGCTGATTAGGGATTTCTAACAGATCACAGCTGATATATAATCTCACCAGACGTCTCTCAGCTGGTGACTTTCTGAAAAAAGTGAGAGGAAAAAAAAACCAAACTCCTTGCCTGCAGATATTATCATGTTTTCTTTACTGTTTTCTCCAATTGTACTCTTTATTAGGCTATATTTCACTATTATTAATCATATAATTAGGCAAAATAAGAGTGGGTGAACAACTTCATAGTTCATAAAGCACCAACTACATTCAGTGCAATAAAAAGATGGCATAGGTACAGACACGTGTAGACACAACTCTATTAGCTGACTGCTGGGTGGAATTGTATGTGTCAGCAGCTACCAGTCACTGCATTAATATAAAACTGACGATGTTCTTGATAGGATTCTTCACAGCCATACTCTTTAAAACACGGTAACAAGATATATTTTGGCATATCACAAAACATTACATACACGTTTTCAAGTTTTCTCAGAAGAAGTCTTACAGACATCATTTGCTTCTCTCCAAAAACGATGCATATAATGCTGCAAAGGCTCTATATTACAACTGAAGATACTACACGACTGATAGCAGTGTCTGCATTTACACCCATATAGAGCATTCACACTCAAACTTCATGTATAACCTTGGCCATAACTATCCAGCAAATAACAACAAATATCTGTAAATAAAGCTGTTACACTCCTGTTATTTACCCTAATCCACGAATCATAAGTTTCTCTTCCTCCTTTCCCATTCTGACACTCAGTAAGGAACGGATTTGGCCAAGGGATGCCAGAAGATTGATTGTATCTTCCACAGACACACTATTTATGGTGTAGGTCTTTGGTAGGGCTCGAACGAGGCCACCAATACCATCATATTGGCGATGTAGCAATACAAACATGGCCCTCACTAATTCCGGGTCTTCTATCACTGATTCCTGGGCCCAGCGTACCATTGTGTCTGAAATCAACTGCTGAAGAGTAGCTGTGAAGAAAATACAAAAATCACAAAATTACCACTAGTTGTTCATCTCTCTGCTGGTAGTCCCACAGAACTCATTAGGCAACATGAATTGAAATGAATGAAACATGAAACTAAACTCTCAAGAAGCACCTTTTTCTGGATATTTCTTTAGCAGACTATCAAAGGAAAAGAAAAATCACACAAGAGAAGCAGAAGCCAAAAGCCTTATATTTAAAATTAAAATACAGAAAATAAATCTGGTAACATAAAAACTCATGAAGACATACAAGATGCTCACAAAGTCACTAGATTTAGTTCTACATTTTATTTTTTTTTTCAAGATTTTTCCAGGAATTCAGATCTGAGGGTTTTTCTTACATATTATGAAGTAAGACTCAAAAAACATACTGGTAGCACATGTAAATGCTGAATTACTAATTTACATGTCTAAGCTCTGTATCCACTCAAAATTTTGCAATGTACAAACCAGAATAATTTAACTTAGTCCTTTGCCAAAATCAAATGCCTTTCAAAAGAAACAGAAATGAAGAGACATCAATCAAATAAACAGTAAATTATAATTCACATATTTTGAAATCAGCCTCTAATGAAGCAAGAAACCCCTATCTGGTATTTTTACTGACCATCTTTATTACTTGGGAGATATATATATATATATATACATATATATATCTTTATACTTGAGAAAGTCATATGTTAAAATAGGTAAGCTATAAAATGTCAGTTAAGATCTGAGACTACTGTTTAGAAAAATTACTCATGAACTAACAGTCAAGACAAAGTATTTAACAACTGAATAATGTTCTTTTTCCCATCTCAGGGAACTTCCATTCAGCTTTGCAAGATTTTGTCAGATCAATTTAGGATCCTCTTGAGATATCCTGGGAGTTATACACTAGAGAATTTCATCTTTAGTACTTAGCTAACTACTAAATTTATTTCCATGTCAAGTGGATAACAGTGATAATTTGACAATGGAAATTCAATAATTCCTCCTGAAGTTCAATAAACTGCCTAATAACAATCCTGATCGTGAAGAAGGTGGCTGATGCAGACTAAACATCAAAAACACTCTCAAATTAGAAACCTATGTGTTGAGATAGTTTAAAAAAAAAAAAAAAAAAAAAAGGTGCTTCATGAAAGATATTGAAGAGACATAGGTTTACGGAAAAGGATTTGTGCTAAGATGTGTTAAAACATCTGGATTTGGGCTCATATTTCAGAAGGACTGAAATAATCATGAGAGGGGACACAACAGTAAATTCAGTAAATTTCCTTTGGGTTTTTTTGTGAAGAATGACAGAGTAGGCTGCGATCGGGCTCTTGGTTTCATAACTACAGTACTGCACCCCATCTACCCATGGGTTTGGCTGTTATCTTGTTTGCAATGAAGAACCCAAGCAGCCTAGCCACCACAATACTGAGTTGTGAGGATGTTTATTTGCTCTGGTTGTACAGAATTAGCTTAATATAATACTGTCTTTCTACTAACGCAAGAGGAAGATAATTGTATTTTGTAGAGCTTTAGGCTTACCACAAATAAAATAAAATAAAATAAAATAAAATAAAATAAAATAAAATAAAATAAAATAAAGGGAAATCTGCAAAGCTAGAAGGCACACTTTTAGGAGGACAAAAATATTTCTACTTAAGGAACACTGAGCTAACGCTAATAACTGACAGCTAAGAAGCCATCTCCTTATAAGTACCCTGGGGATATTTGCTCATCCCATAACTTCAGGCACTTAGATTAAGCAACCAAGTAAAATGCCAGTCTCTCTAGGAATTCTGTATAGTCAATGATAAGAATCAAGTTTTTTACCAAAATCAGACCACCTAAACTGTGTGCCCAGAAATTCATTCCTGCTAGGAGGGTAGCAGTGTAAAAATCAGAACATTTGAAAGTATCACACACTGTAATAAAGCAAAAAAAAATCAGCATTAACTAGTAAAAAAAAAAAAAAAAAAAAGAAAAGGCATTCCATAATCAGCTGGCATCAAGTGCAGAACTTGGATGCCACTGGCAATGATTCTTATCAAGATGGAATGGTAGAAAGTGTTAGAAAAATGAAAGAGCAATAAACACAGTCAGCAAATCTTGAATTTTAGGTTGAGTGGGGAGGCTTCTCTTAAGTACAGCTTTGCAAATTACAGTTTAATTGCACAGTGTTTAATTTGGTAATATTCCTGCAAATACTGATTTTAAGCTGCTGTATTTGATTTATGAGCAAGTTTTCATAATCAGGACCTTGCTACAAATATTAAGTCTGCACTAATTCTACAAAAAGCAAGATACCTTCTGGAAAAATTATGACTTGCAAAAGAATCAAGGACAAAAAAGGCCAGGAGAAGAAATTTTCCACTAATGAAACAAATCTGCCTATCATAAAAATTCCATCTGAGCTTGTTTTGAGTCAGAGGTACAAACTTTAGGGTGCACAGATGCTCCACTAAAAATCCACTCAGTTTAGGTGGAAAACATGCAAAGAAATTCCCTCTCCTGCTTCTTTTGCCATTTGGAATTAGGATACAATAAACTGATTAAATTTTTCTTACAGGATGTCTTATCATCATCATCAACCGGCTTTTCAGTTTGCTTCTTCTTCAGATATGTAACTTTTTCCATAAGGTGTAGGAGGCGACCTCTAATGGTTAAATCACTGTTTCCATCCAAGGTTCCATCTTCATCTAGTTCAATTCCTGAAATAAAAAATATACACTAAATAGTAGAAGAATAAAACTAAACAAGGTACAAACACGTTTTGTATCTTGTATGGACAAACATAAACTGAACTATGTTATTCTCCTGTTTTAGGACTACAAAAGAGTTTGATAGGTGGTACGTTTATCCACCAGTTTGGAACATGTATAGATAAGGAATATGTGCATGACAGAAAACCGCAGATAAAGATCATGTAATCTTATTAATTTGTTGTATTAATTGTGTTATTTATTATACATAAAACATATAGTAAATATATTTCTGTGGTCAGCTCCCTCAATATTAATGTTTCCATGCTAATGCTCATGTCTGTGTTTTGGACATATGTAGCTAAGAAGTGTACATATACTCCCTACTGGCACAGTATGGTTCAACCGATACTAGTAAAGACTAAGATTTTTAGGTAAAACATACCATAAAAGTGAAAAAACTAAAGTGACAACTAATATATTTTCTAATGACTAGTCAGAAGAAAGTAGCCACCTTCACAATATAATGGCAGTTTCATGATATTTCTATAACAAGCTATAAAAATGTAAAAAAATGCATGCGAGGCTTTACAGAATCACAGAACAGCTGAGGTTGGAATGAGCCTTTAGAGATCACTTAGTTCAGCCTCTCTGCTCAAAGAACGTTCAACTAGAGCAGGTTGCTCAGGACCACTTCCAGTCAGGTTTTGAATATCTCTTAAGATGGAGACTCCACAACCTCTCTGGGCAACCTGTTCTTGAGATTCATCAACCCTACAATAAAAATGAATAAATAAATAAAAAGTAGAAATTCCTGTATCTCAATTTGTGCCCATTGTCTCTTGTGCTGTCACTAGGCACCACTGAGGAAAGTGCAGCTCAGCCTTCTTTACTCCCCCTGCCCAACAGGTATATATATGTATATATGCATTGATACAATCTCCCCATGAGTTTTCTCTTCAAGTTAAATAACCCCAGCCCTCTTAGTCTCTTCTCATACATAAGATGCTCCAGTAATCTTTGATGGCCCTTCCTTGGACTCACTCTAGGGTGTTCATGTCTCTCATGTACTGGGGAGCCCAGCTGGTGGCTTTCTTTGCCACAGGGGCCCATTGCTGCTCATGGTCACCTTGCTGTCCACCAGGATCCCCAGGTCATTTTCTGCAAAGCTATTTTCCAGCTACTTTAGACAGTTTGGTCCCCAGCCTTTCCTTGCTGCATGGGGTTATTCCTCTCTAGATGCAGGACTTTGCACCACACATTTATGAACTTCATAGGATTTCTGTCAGCTCCTTTCTCCCATGTTTTAAACTGTATTCATTCATACATTGTAAAGGAATTAAAAATCTTGACACTAAAACAAGCTCAAAATAAAGAGGTCATTCAACTAATTTTTCTGGATTTTTAGTTTCCAGTATAAGTTTTAAAGTAAGGGTTTTGTGGGGAGTTCTTCATCAGTCTTGAATTTTACAGTATGTTTCTTCATAACATCACATTAGTCTTCTCAATTTATTTCATTTGGTTTTAATTTTCTGATTTTTTGCATTAAATAAAGTTCCACTTTCATTAAAAGTCATTAGGTTATATTTTGTCCTGAGAGAGTAATTGACACTAAAGTAAAAAAGGGTCAGCAGTAACTTCATATTTTACACTAACTCATGCTGCAACATAGTTTGGATGGCAGTCTCTTCAACCAAATTAATTAATAGTAAAGATACTGAAATGGCTTATCAATTAGAACACAGAGATGCTTTGAAATTACTGAAATGAAATGTCTGTTTTCCCAGAGTTATGCTGTTTCCTGAAGTCTAGTTGTACTTTTCTGATTTGCAGACCTTCAATATAATTGTCTCTGAATCATTTCACAAGATGTGAATCCCCAGATGGTGATTGGCTAATCAACCAGATATAGGATGCAGGGTGTGTAATTGTTCTACATTTTTTGCAACAGTCATATTTTGAATACACAAAGTAATTAATTCTGCTCTACTGTAATGCATCTTCTGACCCACAAAATTAATTTTATACTTGTAGATTATGCAAATTAGTATTTCCCCATAAAGAAAAGAAAAATAATGACAAAACTAGACCAGATAATTTGAAGAGTGACGATGATAAAAGACTACAGAAAAATCAAAAAGGAAAATAAAGCCTCTTCTCCTTTCAAATGTTATTTCTTCTTTCTTTATTTCATTTTTTTATTCCTGTCAACTGACAGTTTACTTTGAATTTTCTTTTTTCTTTTCCTTTTTTAAAATTTAAAATAAAAATATTTCATTTGAAGTGTCCTTCATCAAGTTTGTGGATGGTACAAACTGGGAGGAGCAGAAAACACACTCAAGGGCAGGAAGCTCAACAGGGCAGAGGAACAGGTTGATACAATACTCGAAGTTCAGCAAGGACAATTACAAAGTTTTGCAATTTGGACAGATCAACCCCATGACAATACAGGTTGTGCATGAACCAGTTAAAAAAAAATCTTCACAAAAAGAAGTCTGGGCATCCTGTTGGATAGCAAGCTAAACACCAGTCAGCAGTGCACTCTAACAGCAAGGAGAGCTAAAAATATCCTGTATTACCAGAAACACAATCACTAGCTCAAGGCAAGTGATTGGCACTCATGAGATGACATCTGGAATACTATTAATACATTTACTTTTGGGTTACCCAAGGCAAGAAAAACTTTGAAAAGCTAGAGAGTATCCAACAATGGCTACCAAGATGATTGATGGCTGGACCACTTGTCCTGTAAGGAGAAGATGAAGGAACTGGGTTTGTCAGCCTGCAGAACAGCAGCTTTTTGGTGGACCTAATAGCAGTCAGCCAAAACTGACAATATTAATATTTTAAGGTAGTGAATTAATTAAACATATTATCTCCAGTTAAACTGGGATCAATAAGGAATGCAACTCAGGAGGAAAAGTGCAGAGATTCTTCTGTTCAAAGCTCTTTCCTTGACCAGAGTATTAGTTTAAAAAAATATTATTTCACATCCCTGCATTAGCTGCTTCTAGCTATTGGGATGCGATGGGAAGTTCAGCTGTTTGTCTGCTCATGCTGTCAGCTAAGTGTCTCTTTTACTTATTTTTTTTAAACAGTGTACTGAAGTAAAGAGAAGGAATGAGAATACTTGAAACAGGAAAAAAAGAGTCCTCAATGCAAAATTTAAATAAGCACACATTCCAAACAAAACTAATCTATAACTGAATTTACAGTATTTGTGGACTTGAGCTCGACATTTCAAATACACATTTTAGCACCTTTTTTTTTAAATGAAATTTTTGTGTTTAAATTTTTCCTATGCTTCACATTTTAATATAACATAGAATTTGGTTTTTGTTAATTACAGTGAAGAAATCAAAACCACAGAAATTCAACTGCTCCTTTTGATTATTAGTCTATTTCAATAGATAACAAATTTCCAAATCTTCATTTCACATCTGAGAAGAATCAGCCACTAATATTCTATTATACTGTGGTTAATGTGGCCATAGTCAACTTGGTACATTAAAGATGATACCAAGATATGCAAGAAAGTGCAAGGAAAGGGGATAGGGCAGAGGAACTCCTTAAATAATAAAGTGAGCTACAGCGTTATCCAATACATAAAGCCCAAAGGAATTCCCATAAAGTTGTATGTGTAAAAAAAACCAAACCAAAACAAAACAAAAAAACCTCTTCCCTCATGAAGCAAAATATGATGCATTGCTTTCCAGTTTGATCAGATATGAGGATAAAAAACATTTCCTTGGGTTTGAAGACAAGCTGAATATCTTTATTGGATATTATGTATAACTGATATAACACTATCTATAGACTACTTGGTTGGTGTTTCTTATGTAAAATTATTTACAAAAATTGCTTCTAAAGCTAATGTAATTTAAAAAGTAAAATTAGTCAGTAATAAGACTTACCACAGTGTGTCATTAGGTCTTCATGAAAATCCAAGAGTTGATCCCGAATTTCTTCAGGGCAAGGACAATCATTCTTATCATCTTTAAAGTTCAGCAGCATGTTAATCTTAAACAATACAAAGGAAAGGCAAATGATACTGATCTCCAAAAGGAAAAACTTTGAAACCAAACAGAACTCTGCCACAAACAGAGCACAACAATTGTAAGCTGTACCTGCTCCTGAGGTGGGGATCGAAATTCTTTTGTTTTTCTAGCTGTCAGGGCAGCAGACATGTTCAAGGCCTGCATCACTTCATTGTACCGGAAGCGCTGATTTTCTTGAAGCTTGGCCACAAAATCATCTGAAAATGCTACAATGGCTTCTATTCGGTGTCGTACTTGGCAATCACACAAGTACTGGAGTAGATGACACATCTGAGAAAACAGTACCATAAGAGAAAGAAGAGTCAGCAAGCTAAGAAATATCTGTGTATTAGGCAAATAAGGATGGATTCCTTACAGTAGCAGTTCCTATCAAGTAAAGTAACTGATATCTTTAATGCTGTCATTCACTATATGGGAAGTAATCCTACACCAGGAATACCTGGCATCTGCAAGAGTTTTATGTGTCTCAGACACATAAAATGTAAGACTTCTATTAAAGTTAAAAGAGAACGGATCTACTCCTTGCTTTTAGGGAATTTCTTTTCTGTCCGGATCCATAAAGATGAAGAATTCCCTGTTAATGTCATTGGGAAAGTCATTCTATTTAATGAAACAACAGTTGTTTGATCTATGGTGAACAAGTTTATGTCATCAGGAAGATAATAAATCTTGCTGTTTCCTCTAAGGAAATTACTTTTTTATTTAACTAACACCAAAATGCTGTATTCCTTGAAACAAAAATTACCAAGTGAAGAAAAAGATCTGTGGAGAAATGGGAACAACCACTATCATAGCCGTATTGTTACCTGTAATTTAACAGGTTCTGGAAGTTTCATCTGAAGGAGTCCTTCCTTTGGCACTTGCTCCCTTCTGGTTTCCTCCTCTCCTTCTTCTGACTTGAGCTCATTTGAACTCAGCTCCTTCTCTGAGAAATCAGCTTCATCCTCCTGGCTCATTGCCTCCTTGAAAACCCGGGGCTCAATCAACTGCAAAATGTGTTTCAGATCCCCATTGTGGAAGATTCCCATAATTAGCAGGGTATAAAAGAGCTTAATGAGAGGGACAAACAGAAATTCTGTAGAACCTCCAACTGGGTCTCTGACATGGAGGCTGCCCTCCTGAACAGCTTCAGTCAGCATCTCTATGGTTTTGGCCTTTAAGATTTCCAGAGGGAATTCAGGACTGAACTGAAAGCATTCACTGCTAATGCTAACAAAACTTGGAGAGGAGAACTGCATTCTTGGCCTTAATGAAGTGCTAAGTCCTATACCAGGGAGGCCATGTTTTTTGTTTTCATCAGGAAACAAAGTAATACTCTTGGTCTCATCTGTCATTGGAACTATAAATTCATTATTCATCATTAACCTGGCAGTTGCATAAGTATTGAGATGGATGTCAATGAGTAAGTCATAATATCCTGCGCGTAATAATCCTGGCATATATTTGTTCTCGATAGCATATAGGAGCTGAGATTCATCCACATGGCTACACATAGCATGGGCCACTCGGTTGTTGCCTAAAGCACAAACAGCCGAATACAATCGGAGGGTATGGTAGTGAAATTTCAGCAATTCTTCCTGTTCTGTCAGCTCTAAAATATCAATTGTTCTGCAGAGAAAAAAGCAACACAGTAAATTCCATGTCAGTGCACAACCTCATTTAAGTGAAGGAATTAAAAATTCTCCCTAAGGATAACATTGGTACACTATCAGTTCTAGGGATGGACTTTTTCCACATTTCAGCTTTCATGTGAGAAACACCGTCAACCTAAGAATCAAGGACTAAGAATAAAATTGAACCAGGAATTTAGTCAAGTGAAGTTTAATGCAAGAGTTAAGTTATGGTTGGATTCGATGACCCTGAGGGCCTCTTCCAGCCAAAATGATTCTATGATTCTAAGTCGCTCCTGAAGTACAACTTCCATTACTTTCAGTGGGGAAAGATCAAAATAATTTACTTAACACAGAATACTTCTTCATACTACAAACAAGAATTTGGATAACTGAAAATAAAGGTTTTAAGACTAGCATACATTGAGATATTTATATTTTTATTGTTTTTAAATCTGTGTTTGCAAAATGGTAACAGACTAACGAGTTCATCTGCAGAGGGTTCAGCAGCAAGGTTTTTTGTTCAGAATTCTTACCTAATTTTTTAGTAATTTTATTTTCAGTTTTGGCACTGGTAAAACACTGAGACATTTGGATAACAAGGAAATCAAAAAGTTACATTTCTTCAATTGTTTAAAATAAATTTAGGAAAATTAAAGTAATGGAAAAATTAAATTGGTTACAAGTCTTTAGAAATCTCCACAAAAAAAAAAAAAAAACCTTTGCCTATCTTATGGATTATATTTAATAATTTATAAACAGAGTTCCTTTCATTTTCATTCAAAACCTATCTATACTATTAAAGAGTTTAGAGAGTAACTAGGAGAGGTTGGAAATGCAACAAAAGGAGGCAGATTTTAAAGCATTGAAAAATATGATTAATTTTTAATATTAGCTAAATCAAAACACACTGCCTTTATTTACATGTGCTATAAATACAGAGAAGACCTTGGGCTTTTCTCATAGAAATTTTATTATATGTCTAGCTTCATAATTCCAGCCTATCTCTGTTATACTCCAACACACAAACATTGACCTGTTTTCTTCAGGAATATGAAGGGCCATGAACTGCAAAGGATTCAGGCACTGTATCATCCAGCCTTGACGTTCACTGATCCGAGAGACATCAACCTTCAAGAAGTGGTTTGGCGCTCTGCTCCAAAGCACATGAGTCAGAAATTGGACGTGGAGACGTGGAGGACATTGAGAGACTGGGTTTTTGTGTTCGCTTTTGAATAAGCCAGCAGATAATGGCATTACATTCTGGAAAATTCCAACAAAAGTGACAATCAGTTTCATCATCTTTACCAAACAATGAATATATGATATTTTTCAAGAAATATATTCAACATACAGTACAGTACAATACAGTGAAAGAGGAAATTAACAGTTTCAGTAGTTTGTAAAGCCAGATGGGAGCTGTTGGCAGATTAGCAGCAAGACAGCATTGTTCAAAACAGATTTTTAAAAACAGCTAAACTTTCAATAGAAACTTGAATGTATGGTCTTGGACTACAGATATGAACTCCACTCTTATTTTAACCTCTTGATTTCTTAGATATCCACATATGCAACACAAGGAAGTAAATTTCAGTCACCCATGCTCTATTTGTAGAAAAAGAGATTTGCCTTACTGACCCCAGTGATTTTGTTTCATCATGAAGGATAAGATTCAGAAAATTCAGTGGAGCTTTGCAATATCTTCCATCAATTCTAATCAGTTACAACCCTTCTCAACCAATATACTGTATTTTAAATACATGAAGTATTTAAAACTGAGTTAAGAATAAAAATAGCAATAGTGTAAACATTTCGAATAATAAAGTCTGCCCAATACTAAGAGTGCATTGCAGGCAACTAATGAAAAAAAAGTAGTTTATTTGATATGTTATATTAGTACTAAATCTGCACAAACCCAAGCATTTTTTACCTTTATTCTTCCCAGTTCAAATTGGAAAACATTAGGGCTTGTAGCTTGAGCAAATACAGCAGGAAATAACTTCGTACTGGGTTCAACCTAAATCAATGATGCACAAATATATAACCAATAAAGACAGCAAAACATTATTATACATTAAAAAAAACCTAAATCTGTATTGATAGTCAATAAATGCAAGTCTTTGAATAAACCCCTAGAAAATCCAAATAGCAAGAAAAAAAAAATTACTGTCATAACAGCGACAATTACTTTTTTTCCTATCTTGTACAAAAATTTCTAAGATCCAGTCTGAGGATTCAATTTTCCCCCTTCTTACTGGAAGACATCATAAAAAAATTACTCACCTGATAATACGTGCCCAGTTCCTTGCCATTAGCTGTGAACGTCAGCAGGCCACTGGCAGCATCAACCAAGCAACCAATCTCCAGACCATTATTATTACGTCCTTGTCCAGGGCTCATGGTCTCTCCTGCGCACACCATATAGCAGTTGCTGCGTTTTATACTGAATGTTCAAAAGACAAATTTATTTATGGATGGTGTGTAAACTTTATGTAGTGGACTAAGAATAACTTTGTATTGTTGCAACCAACATGGCCTTGTGGCTGAAAACAGCAGATCCCACCATAACCAATGCCAAAATTCAGTGAAATCTAGACTTCATAATTGAAAGAATAAGAACTGAAGATGACAAAACATGAACAAGCTCAAATCTTTTGTAAAATTCCAAGAGACAAAATAGACTCCAGAAGTTAAGGTTTTAAATCTTTTAATGTTAAGCATAGCAAAAAGCTTCTGGTATGGATCACAAGCTGAAGTGCTGAGAGGAGCTGTTGTTACCCTACTCAAAACCAAAAACTTCAAAAAATACTACCAGTTATTTTGCTCTACTTTGTACCAGCTCAGAAGCCAATATTTGCAGGAACATTGTCTGAAACTACATAGAAAAGACGTGCTATTTTACTTTCAGTGCCTACTGATTTAATCCAATAATTACTTCACTGTTTCTTCATAAGAAGAGGAGAGAACAAGTTACACTTTTTCCTATTACTTTTTTTTTTTTTCATCAACCCAATTACATTAAATGGGGTAGACTTACAGTTTATAAATTGCTAGTTGCTGTTATGAGTATAAAATATATAACTTTTTAAGAAAATCGTAACCAACCTCTCATGAACCTTCCCTTTTTCATCTCCCAGAGTAACTGTGACAGTACGCACTCTGTCCAAGTCAAAGCTTGTATCATACTGGTGAAAGTCAGATGTAATCCAGCCCACCCAGACGTTAGCAGGTTCTTGACCAGGAAATATCCTCACTGAATAATAGTACTGTCAATAAAAAATGTCAGTAAATGTTAGTATTTGGTTTCCAGCATATCAATTTGTTTCAGAACTAATTTGTTGCACTAAATCTGAAAATATGTCATCTTTTCAATAGTAACATAGGCTTCTTCAAGTGCAATTCATAAACAAAGCAACAAAGGAATATACACAAAAATCAAAATATAGCCAACAGAATATGTATATTAAAACAAAAAAAAAGGGAAAAGATTAAAGATGTGGCTTACGCACTTGTATGGTAGGCTTCTGCATCACAGCATTGAAGGCTATTTTTGTACTGCAGCTACAATTTAGGTACTGTAGGTGGCTCAGTTTCTAGTATCTAATTTCTTTTAGAAAGATAATACATCCAAAAGGAAGCATTTTCTTCCTTTGAACATTGAGGAGTGAGTGCTTATGCAGCTGATCTTGTCAGAAAAAGATGCACAAAACCTGCACAAAACTTTCCCTGGGAATTCCATGAAATGAGTGCTGAGCAAAATTAGTACAGATGTTTTCAAATGGTCCTGAACATTGATCTATTAGTTTAATGCACTTTTTCATATTTATTTCATTATCTAGAATTACTTATTCTTCCTCTTTTATGTTTGGTGTTATCAACAGCAGTTTTAAAAGTAGATTCATTAATGTATGGCTTTCCATGTTGAAATTGGTTTAGACTGACAATAAAGTCAAAACCAAAGGAACATAGCAGTCAGTAGCAAAGGACTACCGGAGACACTTAAATTAAAAAATGTGCCTGAAAATTACAGTTTCTGAAACTTTTACAAGCAAAAACATATAGTTATTAATTAAAAAAAAAAAAAAAAAAAAAAAAAGCAAATGGCTAAAATAGCGATTCTGTGTTACAATACCGTGGAAGTTTGCATCAAATAATCATAGTCATCCCTATCATCTGCTAGTACATCCTCAGTAAGCCGTGCAGAGTGACTCATGCTGTAATCTGGCTTTGTCCTCCTGAGCATAAATCTGTAATAAAATAAGTAAATCATATTGATACGTTATCCCTAAATAGATGATATTTATTATGCTAGCCCTAAATAAATAAATAATAAATACCATTTATAAGTATCATCAGTTAATTTATTACTTCCATGCAAATTGAAACAAAATAAGTTCTTCAGAAAAGAGCACTTAAATGAATTTTGAGCTTAACGTATATATTCAAAAGTTATTCGGAAACTAAACTCACATAACTTAAAAAACTATCAGGCTATTAAGCACCTTTTCACTTTGGAAGAGCATGGAACCTTAAATGACCTTCATGCATTCAAAAATACCATCCATATGCCCTGATTTGTTCTGCAATTGAAATATTTACCAAACCAACTTCGGTAAAGAAGAGCAGAAAAGGAATGGAAAGCAACAGTGATATTGTCCGGGTAATGGCCCAGCATTTGCATCTCCACAGCCTCACGAAGTTAGGTGTTTTGCTCCTGATTCCGTAAGAAAAAAATCAGGGAGAATGAATGTGCTAACTAGAGAATATTCTTACGATTATTTGGTTCACTGAGTGAGATAAGAAGCTAATACACAGTTCTAGATAAAGATTATCTAACACCTTCAGCTTTTTGAAAGCCATGTGAAAAAAACATTCCATGTCACTTTGAAGATCATCTAGTTCAGTCAGAATGGATCTCCATGGTTTTAGAGTTCACTTCAGGTGATGATCACAAAAGCCTTTACAATAAAGCAAATGATAAGTTCCTAACAACTTCAAAAATTTTCTCAGTTTTCTGCTCAATTTTAACCTATATGCTGCATATAATGTAATTTATTCAGATGAAGGTTAACTGTCCCAACTCCTGTGTTATATTGAAATTTAGGGCAGAAAAAGGGAAAAGTCTTTTCAGACCTGATGGGCATTTTCTTCTAATATTCAAGAAACAGGAGGAGAAGGAGGGAGGAAGAAAAAAAAAAAAAAAGAAGTGCTACTAACCTTTGTTTAAGACGTGAAGGCTTTTCTTGAACATAATCTTTATGGTTGTTTAACTCTGGTTTTGTCGTGTCTTTTTCTCTTTCTGTCCGGTCAGGAACTAGATGACCATGAGCAGTTTTCATTAGAACCTCAAAATCAGAATCAGCATCATAATCCTCCAAGTCATTCTTTGGGCCAAAAAGACCAGAGCCTGGTAATCCTCCTGCAGCTGATCTGGAGAACACCTCAGCACATTCAATGGGCATGCTTAATCGAAAAAACATGACGTCTGTTTTACTGTTCTGTGAACCAAAGGACTTCTGTGTGACCTTCAGGCAGGGGCAGCTGTCTATGGTGCCATCAATTCTCATCACCTATCAAATGTAAAGATACAGTTGTTTTGAAGCTGATGCTTTTTCCCCCCATGTAAATATTCAACTTATATTTAACTTATAAGCATTCACGATGTGCAAAACTTGCAACAGTATGCTGTCCATGGTCTAATGTATTGTAATCATGTGCTGCTATTTTAAGGGGGAATAAATACTGTAAGGACTTGAAATCTTTGTTGTTCCATTGTTAAACAAAAAACCAAAACCACTCACATAGGGAATGACCTTTCTCATCCTAACTCTTTGCAACATCAATCCAATCCTTCCCAAAACAACGCAAACCAACTAATATAAATCATACAGGCACATGTGCAAACACACAAATTACTTCTTAAATGCTACAGTGAGATATACATCAGCGGAAAAAGACTTGTTGTTTCATCAGTTTTAGAAGGATTTCATGGTAGACTTACAGGGCACAAACTTAGTTCAATCAAGATGCACAACTGATTGGGACGTAAGTGTTGATGTAATTGGCTAATAACTATTTACTAAAATCAAAATCAATTATTTATGGAAAAAAATCACAAAGTGTGTGCACCAGAACACATGGTATCTGTTATGTAGAAACGTCCCATTTCTGGAAGCTGTTTACAAACATAGTTCTCACTGCACAAGGAGTTCTTAATGAGGACATATTGTAGAATTTGTATCTGAGAATCGCATGGTTACACACACGAGAGATTTCACAGATAAATAAATACTATCAACCAAATTATTACATAATTTCCAACTGCATTGGATGTGAAAAATTTGTAACAGGTGCAAGGTTCTTCGAGAACTGGGTCAACATACCACATTAAAAATCTTGTCTAGAAGTGCAAAAGTAGAAACACAATTCAAACATATTCATGGAAGAAGTGTCTAGAAACATTTTAATAGGATCACAAACCTCAATATGTTCATGATTTTGTGGCACGGGTAGAAACTGAGGGAGTCTTTTACTCAGCCAAATGGTGATGTCTCTATTTGTATTAACAGCAAAGGGCTCATACCCTTCCTGTAAGCCACAGATAGTGAAATATTTTAGAGTGCTGACATCTTTTCCAAAGTTCATTCTTCCTACTTGAGATGGTCCCAGGCTGCACACAGGTAGAAATCCTTAAAACAAGATGAAATAAAATGTGGGTTGTTCATCATGAAAACCAGAGAACTGCTCTCTTCCACAATCCAAACAAAAATCATTTGGAAAAAAAAATAAAACAAAACAAAAAAATCACCAGAGCATAAATGCCGGCAGCAGATCACCTGCATGTCACCAACTACTGTATCTCAAATATCATTCTGAAAAAAAAAAAAACACCTCTCTAATAGCAATGCATCTTTTCATGCAACACCCAATTTACTTCACGGAAATATAGGTGTACTTCAAGGAGTCTGACAATCAGCTCCTGGTTAATCTCTCTGCTAAGCTGGTAGAGTGTTGTCAGTTTTAGTCCAAGTCTTACTATTTTTTACATTCCTCCTAAGATTCCATTACTCATGGTGTTTTGAGAGAACCTCAAAAATTACTTCAAAAGTAATATAGTGCTTGTCCATGTAACTATAACTGTGAAAAAAAATTACAAATAGGAACCAAGTGCATGCTGTAGAATTAACAAAATAAATAAATAAATAAAAACCTTTATAACACTTTTTTGCTCAGGATAATGAGAAATGACAATATGGTACTGTAGCTTCATGAAACTTAGAGTAGTTCGGTTTTCAGCTGAGTTTTTTGTTTTTACTTTTGAATCACTTCCACATTTGTATTCATCTGCTCTCTTATTGTTTCACTAGTACAGGGAACTCACTTTTGACTCCTTTGCACTTAAAAAAAACCCCAACTTTTTTGGTTTTGGTTTTGTTTTTTTTTTCTCAGATTCAGCATCACAGTCTAAAAATCTAAGAAAAATCTCTTATTTCTTCTGTTCCTTTTCATGCTGATTTTGAATTTCCACAGCTACAAACTGCTTTGAAGACTTGACCTAGCTATTAACAAAATGTTTTCTCTTGTATCAACAAGAAACATGAAGCTCTGTTCAATGATTCTGCTTCAAGTGAATGTAACAGATATTGAAGGGCATAAGGGCAAAACACAACTGGTTCCTCACTTTTCCTTAGGCTGCCTAGATAAAAAAGGGCAGAATATCTGTTCATTATAAATTATTTAGAGACAAAAGCAAACTCCAGAGCAACATTTACAGCAATGACTTTTTCACCAGATATAATATCAGCCTTCACTACAATCTTTTGAAGATTTTTATATAGATACCCAAGATTGGTTATCATGCGTATGTGCATTAGGAACAATACAATTAAGACAAACACTATCAGTTAAATTCAAGTCCAGACTTTTCACATCAAGCTCTTAAATCACAAGGCATTAACTTCTCAGATAACACAGACAACGTGATTTATGTCCATTCTGCCAGTGCAACTCCAATGACAGATAATAATAAAGAGTATTTTCCAGCACTAAATGAAACAAAATCATATTATACAACACATAACTAGGAAAGTTGTAATTGCATACATGGATATATGCTACAGTAAAGCCCTGCAGCTCTAGTAGGAAGTTTGTTTCAGACTTGTTCCTGGGCTCCCTGATGAGTTAAAGGAATCCATAAGCTGTTGCAAAAGATTTTAACAAAACCAAAAATCAAAATTCTGTTTTCATTAACAAATCTCAGCTCATCACTCAAGAATAGTAACAACTTTTTCTGGACATCAAGATGTTTGAGAATGGCTTTATACAGAAACAATTGTGACAGCATAAATCCTCACAATATTAGCCAAAAATGACATAAGGGATCCTATAAATCTCATAGATATCTGCAGCCTAAACCATGTTCTTTGTCTGTATCTGTCTGAATCACTTCACCATTTAATTTCCAGTTCTTATTGATGTAAAACATTTTCAGATATTTTCGGGATGTATGCCACACACATTTAGGATCTTACAAAGAGGTTTCCTTTCCACATCTCAAAAAAGATATAATAGATCCAAAAATGGCAAAACCAAATGAAACCGATTTCTTAACAGCAGCAATTAAAGAAATTAGGATACTTCAGCCTCAAAAAAAAAAATTAAAAAAAAAGGGTATGATACATATGACCATTATGAGTGGCATAAAGAACAGTAAATGATATTTCAATGTCTTTCAAAATAAAAATTATGATCAAAGAAATTGTTTGGTAGAAAGGGAGGAACTTCCTTATATACCTCATAGTAATCCTGTGGAATTCTCCATCACATAGTATCATAGATGCTAAAAGCTCACATTGATTCAAAAAGCGTTTCAACACATTCAGGTGAGAAAGAAAAAAAACCAAAACACTACATGTCATGTTTGCTTCAGAAAGTTCCTGAACCAGAAATCACTGGAGGCTCAGTGAGTGTATCACCATCTGCTTATCCTGTTCTGACATGTATCCACAGGTATTTCCTATCCACTGCTGCTGAAAAGAAAACAGTGACCCAACTATACTTGTGGCACAAACATTTATCATAGAAAACAGAGAAGAACAAAAGCTTAAAAAAAATATTGTGTTCAAAGACAAAGAGGTGTAAACTGATCAGTTGTGAATGTGTCGTATCTATAAATATAATAAATAGATATATATATATAGATATGAACAATTGCTTTATGTTTCTGCACAGGTCAAATATTTCATGAAAGGAAGTAGCAAGCTCTGTCTCTGGCACCTTGAGAATCAACACATAGCCAGCTCATCTTTATTACAGTCTTCAAAACAAATGGGAAATAATTGGTTTACAAAACAAACAAACAAAAAAAAAGCAATAGCCACTGATGTTATCAGCAGAATTCATTAAGCATACATTATAGAAAAAGATGATCAGAAAAGTAGATGGAGTCTAAAATC
This sequence comes from Nesoenas mayeri, assembly GCF_963082525.1. NCBI lineage: Eukaryota > Metazoa > Chordata > Aves > Columbiformes > Columbidae > Nesoenas > Nesoenas mayeri. The sequence goes on along the minus strand of NC_137544.1, from coordinate 79,616,221 downwards.
CAAGAAAATATGATAAACTCTATTCATTAAGACTGAGATCTGTACATGACATAGAACTAAATCGAACAGGAATATTAAAAATATGTAAAATATTCAAAATATTATTAATCTTTACCCTTCCTAAACAGAATGTACATAAACTGTTAATTTTTCTACCTATGCATTTTCCTGTGGTCTCAGGAAAAAAAGATCTCTCAGATTGCTTCATGTCTAAGAATGAATCTAATATTTTACACACCAACACAACTAAAATGTAAATAAGTATTTACAATATTCCTTGAAAGAAAACAAACCAACCCAGAAAAAAATTCCTACATGAGTAAAACCCTCATTGATGTTTCACCTCGATCTAGTATCTTCCATCAACCTTATAACTGTAGCCAATGTGAAATCAAGATGACAATCTCTCTCACCAATACATATTCCAGTAACGCCAGAACACTACTGTACATGTAGGTAACTCCTGCAAGTAATCATAATTCTATGGTAACTGTTGCTCTGTTTGAATTGAATATAAATACCAGTTCCAGTCCTAACCATGGAAGTACTAGTTCAGCCTCTGGTGAAATTCTGCTCTGATTTGTACAGCTGTCATTAAGGTGTTTCAGGGCTCTTCCATATCTCCTAAAGGTATGGCACCTCATTTTATACAGAGTGTGCTGGTAAGGCTGTGACATGTCTTGCTATGGAATGAAAATTAACTTACAATACCCTTCTCTAAATAGGTATCCAGCCATTTTAGATGTGATATCTCACAGATCCTGTGTAGCCCTTGCATGCTGCAGGCTACATAAAAAGATTATTTACCTGTGACCTGTCTCTTAATCTCCAGGTGCATAACTAGGCTGTGGAGCAAAACTTTCATTTTACTGTATAAAATAGCAAAACAAATAAAAAGACTTTAGCTTTACTACCAGAAAAGTCACCTTCTAGCATTGTCTGTCACACTTGGCAAAAGCATAGGACAGCAACAATTTTTAAAATGTTCTCTGCTTTCGAGAACACAAGATGAACCTCCTGACCCAATTTGTCAAACACTCTCTACAAACAGTTGATGCTCACATACATCACGCATTGACAAAACAAAATTTGGTTTCCACAGTGTACTTGACCATATCTAGAGTGTGATATTCTCTTACACAAATGCACAGTAATATGCAATTATGTTTAATAATTTTAGTACTGTGATGGTATCTCACAAACAAATTAGTCTGCTGTAATCTCAAGAGCTCCTTTTGTAGGTAGTACAACCTAAGATGCAGCACATGAGCCTTATTAGTGAGCTGGCAGTGCACCATATTCCCTTTTAACTGTTACTAAGAAATTAAAACTACAGAACTGATTTATTGTCAAACTGCATCCTTCAAAGTAGGATGCTGGGCTCTGCCTAGAATAATTTTTCTAAAGCAAAAGGTCTGTTTCTGCAGCAGCATATGGCATGCACACAATTCACTGGTAGAAGTTATCTGCAGAAAGTTCTCAATGCTCTCAAACAAGAGTCATCAACAAAACCAAACTGAAGCCAGCCTACCAAAACATGAAAGCTCTATAGAAGTCATATTTAATTTGTGTATTTCATATATGTTTGTATATACACATACATACAAATGCCCCACCTCCCCAACGCCTTGAAATGTATATGACATACCTATATTATTTACAAATATTGATCTGGAGTTATTAAATCTGAGAGCAATTCACGTTCCTTTGAAAACAGAAGATCTTATTTCAAAGGCAAACTCTTTTCTACAAACACAACACTAGAAAAACTGAATGTGAATTAAAAGGATATTGTGAAAAATCTGAGATCCTTGGCACTGACATTAAGTCTTTGACATGGTTACCAAGGCCTTCGGGCTCCTTGTCAAACTGGGAACTACTTCAGCAGTTTCAGACTCAACACAGACCTGTTTAAATCTGAAGCTGCATCTAGAAAGGAGTACCATGAAAACGACACCACTGTGATTTCATCAACTTTGCAATCAAAATAGTGATCCAATAGGCTACCCTCAGAATTTCATGGAATTCCAGTTTCTCTCAGAATCTGTCACTCCTCAGTGAGATTATAGAGCTTAGTAACAGGAAAACCACTGTAATTTAATGGCACCAGGATGGCACTAACAGTAAGCCAATTCACACATCCCTTTCCCTCATCATGTCATCACAGTACCTAAGGAAATCAGAAGGCAGTAAAGTAACAGCCATGAGTCAAGAAAATTGGTGGCAATTATCTGATTTTAAATTAAATCGAATTATTCTTAATTCTTATGGCATGGTAAAAGAAGGGAAAACAATTCTCCCAAAATGCTCCTGAAAGTAAAATACTCTGAAATCCAGCTGAAAATAAAATGGTTAAAATTCAAGCAGGGAACTGCCTAATTAGGAGTTATAAGATTAATATTTCCCATGGGAATAGGGATCCGTAACCCAAAAGTATCATTTGCAGCTTTTATTGTTCAAAAAATTTAACTTTATCTCTCAGACAGATATATTTTTTTTAACAGATACACAATATATATGACAGGATGTATGCATCTACAACAATTGAAAAGCAAAGATTAAAGCTTAAAATATTTTTTTTACATTACCACAGTTCAGAAATTTTAGGCAGTTATCTACAATAATGTAATTTCTTACCCTTTTATGTATGCATTTGCACACAACTAAGTAATTAAATTTATAAACAAAAACACTCTTCTGGTATAAAATCAATCTGGCACCTGACGCAACCTCACAATCCTTGCTGTATTTTGCAATCTCATAAGCTACGGCTTCATGGTAAACTAAAACCTGCTTGTGGGCTCTTAAAGCTGCACCAAGAACACTACAACAACAGGCACAAAACTCAATCTGCCAGTTTTAAATGAAGTAAAAAGTTTCCAAGGCTAACTTTGTCCCATCTGGCTTTATCCTGGATCAGGTCTCATTTCTCCTCCCAGAGGTAAAGCAAAACCTTAAAGATGGCTTAAACTCCTTGCCATATGTTCTCATTAATTTGACAGAAATTTGGTAGTAATTTGATACTTGAACAAAATAAAATGGCAGCGGGTTGGACTAGATGATCTTCAAAGGTCCCTTTAAACCCAAGCCATTCTATGATTCATCCTTATGATTCTGTTATATCATGAATCGGTATGCTGCAGGGTGGATGAAATGTTAAATATCATGAATTCGCAACTCCAGACACATCCCTGCAAAAAGTCAAAAGGTCTGATAATAAAAGATGTCTGTGAAGTTCACCACAGAAAAGGCCTGGCCTTATCCTGACTCCCAGTACATCTCCTTTCCAAAGGTTTGATACTAATCAAATAGAGAAAAGGAGAAGGGGTAATTCCCTGGAGAGAGGGTGGGGAAATAAAAACAAGAAACAAATGACATTAAAATGGAAGCTGGAGCAAAAATTGGGCAACAGCAAATTTACAGCACAATGTATTACAGTACTTACCATCACCAACCTCAAAGTCCTTGAATGCAAGTTCTGAACCTGAGTCATCAAGTAGGATTTCACCATTTAAAGTGAACATCATAGTGTGCTCATTCATGTCAACCATACACCCAACAACATCTCCTGCCAACCAAGAGCGGCCAAAATGCTCATTACCTTGATGCCACCGCTGTGCCTGAAAAGGATTTAGAAGCATTTCAAAGAGTAACAATGACAATGTACACGCTCCTCTCTCCCTTCATGGTAAAACTAATAATTAGCCCCGGCAATTAAGATGGCACTAAAATTAACACTTTCACAGCATATCATTCCAAAACAATGCCTGTGAGTATCACAGAATTACAGAATGGTTTGAGTTAGAAGGGACCTTAAAGTTCACCTAGTTCCAACCCCCGAGTACTCTCAAGTTTGATCTGAAAATGGAAATCCAACAATTAACTTCCTACAAGCACCCCTCAAACTGCGAAATGTGGCTATGTGAGCTGACAGGGAAAATTGCTATTTCAACATTTCAGTAAAAAGTAAGAGCATGGCTTATTTTTCTACAGAAGCTCCACAGAAGACTTGAAATTAAAATAATATGCTATCAGTTACAATGCTAAATAGGTGTTTCACAAACTTTTTTTAATCAATTGCTTTTATTTATTGTAGTAGCCTATAAATTCATTGCTTTCAAACAAACTGTATTGGTTCCTGAAGTTTAATTCTAAAAATGCTTTGTACAAAAATAAATTAAACTGTCATACCAGATTTTGGAAGGAAAAAAATCTGTGGATGGGACAAGCACTCTGACCTCTTGATAAGATTCCAGAATAGCTGATTAATGATTGCAGGGCATGATTAATGATTCATATGACTGAAGTTAAAGTCAAAGACTGCAAAGGCTTTGGATGGGGTCTTGGATTGGAATTCAAGTAAATTAAAATCTATTAAGAACTATCGTAACACGCATAAAACAAACAGTGTTAATAACAAATAGGTTCCTTATTAAAATAATCCATGACAAGCTGATTCTTATCCTCTGTATCCATCCTGAAAATCCTAGAAAACAAATGAGCTTTTCTGTGTACCCTGAAGGTCAAAAGCTTTTCTCCAACCAGGGAGAGAACGTATAAAAATCAAAGACAACAAAACAGCTTCGTGAATTGACACCTAAAGGTCAAAACCTAAGATTCAGAAGGCAAACTACTATAGCTATTCTAGTAAAGACATAGGACTTGAATAGTTTACTTAAACCAATCATATAATTTACAAAAACAATTTTCAGTTCTCTTTTTAGGGCATCTTCTCGTGTAATACAAGACTGGGAAAAATATAAATTCCAACAACATGAATAAAATACAACTTGAGAGCTTGATATGACTGGGAACAGCTAGGAATACTGTTGATTTCTCTTACATTTTGTAATAGTAATAAATAAATTAATTCCAACATCAGATATAAGAGACATTTTTACACAAGTCATCAATAGCCTTAATAGCAATTATACTTCAAGTAGCAGTTGCACTTGCCTTCATACTGAAATAAAAAGTTTCAATGAGTCATTTAATCTATTCTCATAAAAATCAGGAACATAAAAAATAGCGTGTTTTCGTATATATGTTTACTACTACATTTCAGTCAGTCGTGTTATGCAGAGTTAAATTTGAGCAAAAATTACTGGTCCTATCATACTTCATTTATTCTAAGCTGTAAGGATTTCCATGAAAACCCAGTTATGCCCTTTGTAAATTTACATTCCTATAAAAAACTTGTATCAAAGCTTGCCTAAATTACTGCTAATAATCTTAAACACACTTATTCCCTAATGGCACTTCTTATAGAGAGAACAAGAGAGTAAAAATTTAAAGAAATTATTCATAGCTAATTAGAGCTCTGCCAGTATTTTGAATTTGATTAAATCACTTAGATTTTCAATACTCTATATATACTGTACAAATACTGTGAAGCTGTGAAAAAAGAGTGATAGGAATGCCAAACCCCATTACTTAATTCCTTATTCCACCTAGGCCCTCAAAGACAGGGAGAAATAATCTCATGAAACACAAATGAAAGAAGACAGGGCAATTTAGTTGAGGCAATAATACACGGAATAAGACGCAAAATTAAGTTTTGCAATCACTTCTATTATTACAGATGAATATATACAAACCTTAAAGCCATCAAAAACAAAAGCTTCTTCATCTGAACCAAGTTCCTGATCTGGAAGGCAACCTGGCCTGGTCCAGCCAACTCTCATGTCGCCTGCAGTAACTGCCTCAAACTCAAAGTACCACTTCCCAGTCTTCACTGCGTAAGTCTTTTCTGTGCGGAAGATCCTGAATTTTTCCATTATCCCACTGCACACATCCAGTTTCATTGCTGTAAGATTTAAAAAAAAAAAAAAAAAAAAAAAAAGAAAGAAGAAAAAACCTGTACACAGAATGTATTGTATTCAAATACTGACAAACAGAAGGCAGTGAAAACAAAAGGCAAAGGAATCCCTTTGAGCATAGGCATGAAAAGAAGAAAGCACCCTTGCCCATTCTGGGGAATCACCACACTTGGGTACCTCTCTGAAATGACTCTACGTTAATTCACCCAGAATGGGGAAGAGAGGGAAAGGAAAGGAAAAAGGGAAAAGGGAAGAAGGGAAAAAGGAAAGAATAAAAGGAGTACTAGTACTTAGAAGTCTGAGTTACAGGACTATGATCATAGAAACATGGTGGGATGACTCACATGACTGGAGTATTGCAATGGATTAATATATGGCTTTTTTAGGAAGGACAGACTGAGAAGGTTTTGAGGAAGAGCTGCCCTTCGTGTGAGAGAGCAGCTGGAACACATGGTGAACTGCTTTGGGATGGCTCAGGAGCCAGTTCAGAACTTACGGATCAAGATATGCTGGCAGACAAATCTGGGCACTATACTGGAGTACCCAGGAGTACTGGGGTCTATGGGGGCATTGGAAACCAGCTGGGCAGAAAAGGAGCTGGGGATCCTGGTAGATGAGTGGAACATGAGCCAGTAATGTAGCCTCACATCAAAGAATGACAGAAGTATCACAGACTGCACAAGGAGCAGTGTTGCCAGTAGGTCCAGGAAGGTGATTCGTCCTCTCTGCTTGGTACTAGTGAGCCCATATCTGGAGTACTGGGTCCAGCTCCGGGCTCACCAGTGCAAGAAAGACACCAGTTTACTGGAACAAACCTCCCTCACTGTTTCTTACTTATTACACAGTTCTGCAGCCTGTCTCTGACACTTTCTAAGACCTTACCATCAAATGAAACCATAAGGTAGCTTGAAATTACACAAAATCACACTTTAAAACGATGAAAATGATTTCACAAAGCACAAGAAGTAAGGCTGAATCAAACCTTTGACCTTGCTTCATGAAGCATTCTCAACTACTCTATTCTCCGGTATTTTATACCGTTTTCTTTCTATTAATCAAATCACATGACTCAGGGATCACTCTTACTGTTTTTCTCAGATTAGGAAAAAGAATACCTAAAGAATTCTGCATCTTTTTTCCAGAAACTTGCAAGACATTAAAGCCTGCGCAGCCTTTGAAAGTTCAGTATTCCAGTCTGATCACCGTAATTTTTCCTCTTTCTGAGTTAGACCATGTTAAAAGCCTTCCCTTTTCTGTTTTCTCAGCCACATGGAGGTCCACATTGTCAATCTTATCTTGAACAGCTTAAAAAATTACATCTCTCAGAACTTACTATCACTTCTCATGGAACTAAATGTCTGACTTCAGTTACATCAGGCTCATTAACTTTCTTGTAAGCAACTCCAAACTCTCTGCCACAAAATTATTTATCAGTAGAATTTTCCCTTTGATAGTCTACACAATTAATGCCTTAGAGAGAGATACTTTTGAAGACCCTCCACCTCTATAGGAGATGAGCCACCACAAAGCATGGGAACTGAGAATTTGTTGTCTTTTCAAATTCTATAGACATAATGCTTTGTAGATTCTAAGAAACCCCAAAATACAGCTGCTGTGGGGAACCCTTAAGTAATAGTAAACCATTAAAAATGATGCTATAGAGCCTTGTAAATCAATGCTTACAATAAAATTAATGAATGGATATACAGAACACCACTAGAGGGCTCTAAATCCTTTATTAACAGTATGGAGTTTGGCTGATGAAAGGGGATCCCCATGACATGTTTTATGCATCTCAAAAACTTGAGAGGCTCATAAACTGTAAAATCTAAATCATCAAAATGAGTATAAAAATCTTTGCTGAATGCAATTTCAGTCTTTTTTTTTGAGAAAGACACTGATCTGCAGGTCCTTTCCTCTGGGAATTTTACAACAGGATTGATGACACCTTTCAGATGCAAGGACTGCAACTGTGTTCTTTACATTTCATTAGTAACTCCATGCTCAGGACTAGCTCAAGGATTCCTGCATCGTAAGGAAAAAATACAATTTTCCACTAGCTCACTCCCAAGGAAAGGCAAGGGCATATAGTTCTCAGAGCTGAAATGAGGAAAGGGGATTAGTATTGTTCAGCAAGATCTGGAGGAGATTGGGGAAAATTTGCGTGCTCTCTCTCCCTCTCACACTACAACATTAGACAGCCCTTTTATCCTCGCAAGAGGTAAAAGCCTCCTAATCCAGACAACCCAGCAGAGAATCACTGGATCATAGAATCATTTCAGTTGGAAGAGACCCACAGGATTATTGAGTCCAACCATAACCTATCTCTAGCATTGAACCATGTCTCTGAGAACTTCATCTAAATGCCTTTTAAACACCTCCAGGGATGGTAACTACATCACTTTCCTGGGCAGCCTGTTCCAATGCCTGACAACCCTTTCCTCGATGCATTTTTTCATAATATCCAATCTAAATTTCACCTGGTGCAACTTGAGGCCATTTTCTCTCATCCTATCACAAGCTACTTGGGAGAAGAGACCAACATCCTCCATGCTGCAATCTCCTTTCAGGTAGTTGTAGACAGTGATAAGCTCTCCCCTCAGCCTCCTTTTCTCCAGGCTAAACAGCCCCAGTTCCCTCAGCTGCTCCTCATCAGACTTGTGCTCCAGACACCTCACCAGATTCGTCACCCTACTCTGAGCTCTCTCTAGTATTTCAATGTTCTTCTTATGATGAGGGGCCCAAAACTGAACACAGGATTCAAGGTGGGGCCTCATCAGTGCTGAGTACAGTGGCACAAGTACTTCTCTAGTCCTGCCAGCCACGCTATTCCTGATACAAGCCAGGATGCTGTTGATCTTTTTGGCCACCTGGGCACACTGCTCACTCATATTCAGCCGGCTGTCAATCAACACCCTCAGATCCCTCTCTGCTAGGCAGCTTTCCAGTCACTCTTCCCCGAGCCTGTAACGCTACCTGGGGTTGTTGTTGACTCAAGTGCAGGACTTGGCACTTGGCCTTGCTAAAGCTCATACAATTGGTCTCAGGTCAATGATCCAGCTGGTCCAAATCCCTCTGTATTGCCTTTCTACCCTCCAGCAGATCAACACTCGCACTCAGTTTGGAGTCGTCTGCAAACTTAAGCCACCATAAACCATGCTCGTCCCCTCTATGCAGCATCTCCTTCCCATACTGGGAGGTGAAGAAATTACAAGATTATGCAGCAGCCTTAAACTCCCCAGAAACGCACAGGGCCAATTTGACAGTGAGAATATGGCCATCTACCCTACTAGGAAACCTTGTATTGCCCATTCAGCAATCCAGCCTTGTTACACACTCATGTATCAGTGATGCCTCGTATTTAAAACTGTAATTTTACAGCAGCCTCTCATAAAAGCTGAGGATCAGAGCATGTATGTGCTTTGGAAAAGAAATTAAAAGTGGCTGGTTCCCTGTGTACATTTTTGGTATGAGCTAAACGCTGCGCAGAAAAACTTTACTGAAGGTCTATGGCCTAAATATGTCCAAATTTAACAATACTATCACTATACAAAGCAGAAAAAATAATAATTTGTTAATCAATATATTCATAGGATAATGTTTAGTGACATTTCTCACATTTTCCACACTTTGTTGAGAATATAGAGATGTAGGTTTCAATTTTGATTTGATTATTCCATATTTCCATATCTCCAATTGAATTTCTAGAATATGGTTGCTGAGGGGTCATATCTGTTATGTTGCCATTTCCTTCTGTATGTGTAGTTAGTGTTTCAGAATGACAGTATAGTACCAAGAGTATCCCCCTCTTGTGTTTCATCTTGCAACTTGATCTCAGCATGACAAAAAAAGCCTGTTGTTTTAAAAGCCAAAATCTATGAAAGAATTTATTTTATTTGTACATTATGTCTCCAGATTTCTTCTATTTTCTTAACATTTTATATTCTGCAGTTACTGAGGTAAATGTTGTGTACTGTTTCTTTGAAATTTCTTTATTAAAGTTCATATCATTTTCCATTTTTTCTGTTTAGGGTGTCTCTAACTCAAACTATATATGCTGAAAATACTGCCTGCAGTATTAATAAAATATTTAATCTGGCAATGATGTAAATTCAATTAAAACATTTGTAAGAAGTGAGTTAAAAGTTACTTAAAGTCTATTCAACTTCAAAAACCTGAGAAACTCCAGGAAGCTTAAAGTCTTCATTTGAGGCCATAGGACAAGAAAATGAAACAATAAGGAAAATAAGATGAAAGGAAAACGAAAGTAGTAGAAGATGGAGAAAACCACCGATTAGCTTCGGAGTCACTGAACCTGTTCAGAATGTTTTTTCAGACCAAAAGATCCAGTGGCAGAGTGGAACATTGTTTGTTTGTTTGTTGTTTGGTTTTTGTTTTGTTTTAGCGAGATAAAGAGAAGAACAAAACAGCAAAATTAATTACCATGATCTTGATCAGGAGCTTCCAGGTGGTAACCATAGCCTAGAAGGGTGCGGACTGCTTCCCGAAGACTGTCTTTGTTTGACTTCTTTGTCCGATCATCCAGAAGAGCATAAGGTACAAGGCGAGGATTCCGTCGATTTTTCACATCCTGCAAAAGTAATAAAAATCAATTCCATTTCAGGAACTGTGTTTTGTCTTAAAGACAAAATTGTGCTACAGCAGCAGTATAAAAATCACTATTTATATCAACTGAAATCATGCAACTGCAAACTACAGAAAGGATTCAAAGAAGTTATAATAGTCTAAAAACAAGTAACAACACTGAATTTACTAAGAAAGAAAATAATACACAAATAAACAAAACTGCGTGGCTTATATTTGCTTTAATTTTCCATCAAATTTACTTAACAGGATAACAATACAAACAATAGGAAGAAGGATGAATGTGAAGAGTTTGACTGAAAAGGCAAAGGTATCAAATTTCATACACTGTTTAAGAAGCAGCTACCATAACAAGAAGCTAGTTCATAGCTAGAACTCAGAGACATTACTATACCACAAATATATATGGGTTTTAATTGTAGTGTTAAACAAGATACATAAAAACTCCAAAGAATAAACAAGATATAAATGAAAGAACAAAACACTCCTAACAAAAATATTAATAAATATGTGCAATACAAATAAATAAATAACAAAACAGATAATAAACCTGTGCCTTACTATGTCAAATATGTAAAATATGTAAGAATATGTAAAACACATATTTTTCCCAAATAAAGGAAAAGTATTCTTAACTTGCTTATTGTGCAGAATGTTTGTAGTAGGTAATTTAATGTAACCTCTCCTCTAGCTGAAACTGATGTATTGTTAAGATTTAATTTTTGTATTTTAGGTTTATTAACACAACACTGATTAGGTTTTCCTCTACTGCAAAATTATCTTATATCTGAAAGCACTGTTTAATTGGATTTCTTATATGGCTAACAATTTTTAATAACTAATAGAATCGTTTTCTTGTCTACATATTCTTCTTGCATCCTGTCAGCATTTGTTGGCAGTGAGAGAAACCATGCAAAGAACTCTCCATTTTCTTCCTAAGATCTTATTTCAAAAATAAAATGACTGGACATAGGAAAAAATACTTCATTCTCTTGGGTACAAATACCAAAGATATTGAGAGGCTTGTATGATCAGTCAAACTTACGAAGAAATGAAAAAAAAGTGTCTATTATTTTAGAAAACAGCACCTACAATGAAAGCAGCTTACTTCTATAACGTCACAGTTCTACTTTTAAGAATGTATGTGGTTTTCATTCTGCCTTCGCAGGCAGAAAACAAATGGCACATCCATTCTGACAACTACTTGCAGGCATCTTTTGTGGCCCTTTAAATGCTTAGATACAAGGCTATCTGCCCTCTTCCTTATCACCATGAATAAATATTAAGGTGAAGTTATTAACCAGTGCCTGAAGAAATCTGGTCCTACCAGTGAACACTCTAGGAGAAGAAATATTACAGGACAAGCATTACCTATATGCTAAAAGGGCTTACAGAAAGATAAAGATAATGCATTGCTGGAGACACAAATTACTACACTATATCAGCTCCAGTTACATTCAGTGGGAAGTAGTGACAGAGTCAACAGAAGGACCATTTGTACAGAACAGAAAGGACCAAACAAATATTGAAGTAAATGTACTAATGAATTATTATTTGATATAAGAATATTCACATGAACACCACAGATTAAACACTGTGGGTTTAATTATTTGTCTTGGAAAGGACATAAAAAGAGAAATAATTTCCTCTGAAAAACTTCATGTCAAAAGATGTTATGAAATACTGTCTTCTAAAATATGAACCAGAAGTTTGAAATGACAATTATGTAACTTCTTATCCACGATACACAGACTGGTAATTGCTATAGCAACCATTAACACAAATTAACATACTGGCAATCAGCTGATAAAAATATATGATAACGGAATATAGCATAGGTGCTTTTAAAAATACCTAAGAACAAATTCAGAGGAGAACTAAAAAAAAAAAAAAAAAAAAGGCAGAAAGTATAAAAACGCATAAGTAACATAAGTATTAAACAAACTTGATTTTATGTTGGTTTTTTTTTTTTCCTTAGGTCTAACTTTATTTAGTATTGTGGCCTTTTCCAGCCATTCAAGACTTTGGCTACTTTATGGATATGAGAGGGGATTTTTCTTTAAATACTTTTGTTCTTTTTTTTTTCCTATGATATGTCTATCTAAATTTTGAATTTTATTGTTGAACTAAGAACTGTTATTGTTATAATTAGTTTTTGTATCAGTGATCTTCTGCACTTCTGTGGTTTAAGTGTGGCTAATCAAAAGAATGATCCTATACAGTGATTGAGCTTTGCACAGTCACAACCAAGTCAACAAGAAAACTGATTAGTTAAGAGTGGTAATTTTTCTTGAGCATATTTGCAACTTGTAGAGAGACTTAATGCTTCCTATTCACTACAGAAAACTTGTTTGTTTTTTGTTTTTTTTTTATTGTAGACTATTAAAAGTAGGAAAAATCCTTTTAAATTTTTGCCAGAATTTTCCAGGATTGACAGTCCAATGCTTCATCAGAAGGCGGTTTCGTAGAGTTTGTCTGGCAACTACTTGTTCACCAAGTCATTGAAAAAAGAAAAAGAAAGAAAGAAGGAAAATGGAAGAAGGCAAGAAGGAAAGAAAGAAAGAAGGAAAAAAAAAAAAAAAAAGAAAGAAAAAGAAACAAGGGGAAAAAAAAAAAAAAGCAAAGCAGATCTCCTCCAGAAGAGAAAATAACCCAAAACTTAAGCTTGTTGACAACATTCTGTTTCAAATGGTTTGAGCTGCGTAGCACACGTAAAGTTCAGATACTCCTTTGGTTTGAATTCAGAACCTATCACAGAAAAAAAAGCCTATAATACAACTATATCTTCATTTAGTGTAACACAAATATTGAATTAGTCATTTAGAAAATAATTTGGATTTACTTAAGTAAAAGAAAGCATTGTACCCATTAAAATTTGGAATGTCTCACAGAATGTGTCTTGACTAGAAATGGAAGGAACTAATAATAAATATTGTTAAACTTGGGTGATGTAACACTGAGCATGAAAAATCAGTATAAATTTATAGAACCATAGAATCATTTCAGTTGGAAAAGACCCTCAGGATCATCGAGTCGAACCATAAACTAACTCTGGCACTAAATGATGTCCCTACGGACCTCATCTAAACACCTTTTAAATACTTCCAGGAGTGGTGATTCCACCACTTCCCTGGGCAGCCTGTTCCAATGTCTGACAACCCTTTCCTTGAAGAAATTTTTTTCCTAATATTGAATCTAAACCTCCCCTGGTGCAACTTGAGGCCATTTTCTCTCATCCTATCACAAGCTACTTGGGAGAAGAGACCAACATCCTCCATGCTGCAACCTCCTTTCAGGTAGTTGTAGACAGTGATAAGGTCTCCCCTCAGCCACCTTTTCTCCAGGCTAAACAGCCCCAGTTCTCTCAGCTGCTCCTCATCAGACTTGTGCTCCAGACCCCCCACCAGCTCTGCCACCCTCTTCTGCACTTTCTCTAGTACTTCAATGTCCTTCTTATGATGAGGGGCCCAAAACTCAACACAGGATTCAAGGTGCAGCCTCACCAGTGCCGAGTACAGTGGCACAATCACTTTCCTAGTCATTTGGTGTCACCTCCAAATTACTAAGGGTGAACTCAATCTCCTCATCCAGATCATTGATAAAGACATTAAACAAAACTGGCCCCAAAACTGAGCCATGGGGAACAGCACTTGTGACCAGCTGCCAACTGGATTTGGCTCCATTCACCACAACTCTTCGGGCCCAGCCATCCAGTCAGTTCTTTATCCATTGCAGAGTACACCCATTCAGATCACGAGCTGCCAGCTTCTCCAGGAGAATGCTGTGGGATACAGTGTCAAAGGCTTTACTAAAGTCTAAGTACACAACATCCACAGACTTTCCCTCATCTATTAGATGGGTCAGCTTGTCAGAGAAGGAGATCAGATTGGTCAAACAGGACCTGCCTTTCATAAAACCATGTTGACTGGGCCTCATCATATGGTTCTCTTGTATGTGCCGTATGATGCTACTCAAAAAGAACCACAGAAAAAAGAAAAAAAAACAACACCTAAACACACACACCAAGAAATACCAATGTGCCTTTTAAAACTTCCATTACAGGTAATGAACACTGCTGAAAATAATTTACAGAGGAAACACAGTGGGAGCTAAGGTGTGCAGAGCTGTATTTCCTCATTCAATATGTGATTTGTAGGTACCTGATATAGTGCATTCAATCTGGCAACTGGTCTTGCAAATTGCACAGCAGATGTCATGTAAGAGTAAGAATAAAACAAGAGGAATGTCCATACTGCCTACAGCAGCACAGAAAACCACACTAAAATTCTATAAGCAGATCTAAAAGAAGAATCTATTAAGAGATACAGTATGTGTGATAAAGCTGTACCCTTTGAAGTAATTCAGTAATGAAAAACAAAGCCGCATATAAACCTCCAAAAGACATCTGAAATTATAAAGAATAATATAGTTTTCAGAGCTACAAATGTGATACTGCCAATGTATGCATTCCTGGGCCTTCCCAAAGCTTTGAGAAGTTCAGGAACAGCACACATCACTAGACTAAAAGGAACAAAAAGACACCAGAAACATACATAAGTAAGTGCCTATAAAAAAGAAAAACAGAAAAAGACTGAAAAATAAAAACACAAACTAAGAAGAGTTCAGGAAAAATACAATAATAATTTAATGGGATCAGAAGTTTTGTCATTTAATGTGTTAGAGCTGTACAGATACATAACCTGTGTGGTACTGAAATTATTTTTT
The DNA here is from genome assembly GCF_963082525.1 of Nesoenas mayeri. NCBI lineage: Eukaryota > Metazoa > Chordata > Aves > Columbiformes > Columbidae > Nesoenas > Nesoenas mayeri. Next base: position 79,601,072 of record NC_137544.1, on the reverse strand, counting down.
TCTCATAACCAAGGCTGTTAAATGACAAGCACAAAGCAAATGTATTTCAGCACACATTCAGTGAGACAGACATGCTGTTGTTTGCCTATCTCCCTTTGCACCATTAGAAAACTCCCATTCCACAGCTGTGAATTGATTCTGCTTGCTGCCATGTCTGTGGATTTTGCACTTCCACAAAGATTTCTGGGCAATTGCCACAGCAAATGCTGCTGGTGAGGTTGCCAGAAATGCTGTCAGCAACCCAGCTCAGTGAGCCAGCGGCTGAGTCTGCAGCATATACACTGTGAACAGCATCATTCATGTACCCCATACATTTAATATCTTTTTTATCCAGAGGTCTAGCTTTTCCACATTTATCATGGCAGCTCATGTTTAACCTCAACCCACTACAATTAAGAATTATTTTATGGGGCAAAAAGGAAAAATATCATTCTACCCTGGTATTTACTAAGTAAGCCGTTTCAAGATTCCAGAGTCATAAGAACTGGAAAGCACAAGTCCTCACAAAGCCATATTCTTGGCAACGTTAACAAATATCCTAAATGTATCCACTCAAAGGGGAAGTTGTGTTCCTAACCTGGCACACTAGAAGCTGAGTTGTGTTCTTAGTAGTATAGCTAGCCTTAGAAATATGTATGCAGCTTCTACGATCTTCACCGAGGACCATACCCATAGACAACACCTGGCAGAATGTGCCCTGACTATGAACGGAAGGAAAAAATGTATCAGTATAAATAATGTAAAATGTGAAAGTGAGGTAACATAAGTAGTTTTTGCAAGGACAAGATGCCTTTCTATGTATATTTAATGACAAAACAAATTACAAGCTTTCAACCTGTGATTTTTCCCACACGTGGATATTTCCTTCATCTGAATTCCCAGAACAGTGCCTGTCTTGCATTGCAGCACTTGGCAACTCTCCTGATCAAATAGTGATTTTATATGCTTTTCACAAATATATATATATATTTGTAAGTAAGATCCTGACATTAAAAGATGAAACTGTCTTGCATTTTGGGCCAAAGAAAAATCAGACTTGATAACTGCTTCACAGCCCTGACTAATTATCCTAGGACAGGAAGAACAGAACACCTTTTTTATCATAAGATGATCTTCACACATTGGGAGGAACTTTTAAAGTTGCTAATTTCTATAACCAATTGTTAAAGCTGTGGGATGTTTACTTTTTTTTTTTCTTCTCAATATAAATGAGGTTTTTGATTGTTAGGTTCTTCAGCCACAACACTCAATACAACATAAAGAAAAAAACAGACAGCCTTTGAATAAGCTATTTGCATGTGTGACAATGCATCTAAGTAAAATTTGAAAGTCAGAATCTTTGGCTGTGACACCCGCTATCACTGGGGAGACCTAAAAGCCACGTATTCAGGAAGTGGGACGGAGTGACTGGTGTACTTGAAACTATTTTCATTTGCCTTCTGATCTTCTAGCTCAATTTGTTTCTCTCCCTTTCTGTGTTTTCCTTACTTATATAAAAGTCATGATTCTCCTGTACACATGACATTACAGTTTTACGAATGCCAACCACACAGAGTCGCAGAATCACAGAATGTTAGGGATTGGAAGGGACCTCGAAGATCATCTAGTCCAATCCCTCTGCTGGAGCAGGAACACCTAGATGAGGTTACACAGGAAGGCGTCCAGGCGGGTTTTGAATCCAATATTGTAAGTTCATGGATAAACCATGTGAGTTCTGAATATTTTCCATTTGATTGTGAAGATCTAGTCACAAATCCATCCTTTTGTACTTCAATGCTATTTTTCAGCTTGTTATTAAAAAATTCTTTAAAATACCACCTCAAAAACCTCAGGTCATTGTGGTAGAACATAATGTCAAAATCCATATATGTTAAAAAAAAAACCAACCTCTTGCTCATAGCACAAATGTGATTATTTTAATTGACTTAAGGCTCTTTTGCTCCTTTGCCTGGATCTATCTCCACTATCTGTCTTTGATCATGTACTATTTCTCCAGGTCAGAGAAGACCAACCTGTTCTACCTTAAGGGAGACTGTCAAGTATTTTCATACTGATTTTGTGCTTGGTTTTCCACTTACTCCTGTTATTTAATACATTATTTTAAGCAGAAAAAAATGTCTTTTTCCTATCTGTTTTGTTGCTCCTGTTCCTTCCATGCAGCAATAAGGTAATGCGAATCTGTTCTATTAAAAAATACTTACTTGTTTGTGATAAGTGTCATCACAGCTGTTAGCACAGTTCTGAGAACAGGATTTATTGGTTAACTTGTGCTCTCTCTGCTGCCTGGCTTGTTGGCTCTGCGGCAGCAGAACAAAAATACTGTGTATAGTCATGCACAAAGAGCAGTTATCTCTCTGAAGAAAAAATCCTGACAAGCAGTGGTGGATTTAGAAGAAGAAAAAATCTGGAATTTGGAAGGCATTTTCCACACCAGATTATAAGAAAGAAATCGTTTATACATGAACTACTTGACAGTATCCCTTCATATTTTTTCATATTATATAATCCCAAAATGATGAGGTTGATGAGGCACAGACCTACAAGATCATCTAATCCCTCCCACAGCCACAGCATGATTGCTGTTTATAACATACTTCCCAGTGATTAGTTCATCTACTTTCAAATCTCTATAAGCTTCTTTCCCTTAGGAAATTATTTCATAGCTCTGCAAGATCTATTTTATAGTATTATACAGCAAAACATCATGTCACTTTATTACAGTACTGTGACATGTCACAGTAATGTGATGGCATGATAAAATGTAGCACAAACCCATTGCTGGAGCCAAGCAGAAGCACATAGCAGTGTGGACACCAGCTAGCATCTTGCCATGTGATATGTATGCCAGCTAAATGAGAAACATCTTTGCACTGGACCCAGAAAGGAGCACCTAGCTATTCTGCTCTCTTCTTTTGACTTCTAATGAATGATATTTGTTATCTGCATATTATAACCACTCTCGGAACTTGGTTGGCTGTCTTCTCTCCTGAAGCAAATAAACTTAATTATTTGAAAAGAGAAAAATAATTGAATTAAGAGGAAATCAACATCAACATCCCAAGCATGGTAGCTTCTACAGGACAAGTTATTGTGGAGAAAGTTTTCAAAGACATCATGTACCTGCTTAAGCATACATGAAACTACTGTAATTTATCTGTCAAGAATAAGGCAGTAAAGTATACTACTTGTTGATGTTTCCTGAAGCTCACAGTATTCCTGATCTCTTAACGAGCTTTAAAAACCAACCTCTGTTGAAAGCAAAACTATGACACTGTTCACTGCACCAATGCATTATATACTCAACAGGAGTGCCCCACTCAGCACACAAAAGTCTTCACTCAGTTTGAAAGAATCAGACCCAAAAAACCCCATTTGGATGTTTAAAGCAAATGCACCTAAGACTGCAGTGCCCTAATTAAGTGGCTTTCCAACCCTGAATGCGATCAGCTTCATAGGCACTTAAGCTTTCTACTTTTAAATTCTCCAGGTCCTTCTTTGCATGCTCGTAATTGCCTTTGTCTTGGTAAGGAAGAACAGTTCAATACTGTTCAATCCAGTACCTAAGCCCAATTAAGTCTCTCAGTTTGTTTCAGAGCACAACCTGGTAGTCAAAATCAGAGCCTGACTCACCCTTTCTGCTTAAAATGTTTCCCAAAATCTAACAAGGGGCTATCATTTTATTTTAGAACTTAGCAGGTCTAAGTCTTAATGGTAACCTCTTTATATAGCAACTTCCCCTTGGTCATCAAAAGGGATTTAGATACCTAATTCGTATTTGTCCAGTTAGATATCTTGGAGGATATAGGTGTCAAGTTTTAAAACACTTGTGCTTATCATTCCCAACTGAGTAGCACTGAAAAAGTCTTTGAGATTATCATTTAACTGCCTTTCTTATTTAATACCTCACTAATTCAGAAAACATGATTCAACTGCAAATTCTCTCCAATAAATATGGAAAAACAATTTGTGTTTTTGTGGTTGCTTTGTTTGTTGTTTTTTTTTGTTTTTCCAAAGATATACAGATACATGGGGTAGATTAACTTGTCTTCAAGATCTAAGAAATTTTATTTACTAGATATGAGTTGTGGGTTTATATTTTCCCAACGCTAGTTAGAAACATAATTAGCTAAGAGATGCTTTTGATTCCAGAAACTTCTTGACTTCATCTTAACCAATACATTCTGTTGCAAAAGTAAATTTAATTTTGGGATATGTCAGGGTTCTATCAAAGCTGTAACTATTTCCCAGTTTTCATTCATTTAGAATCTCCCAATTGTCAAGAACCGGTATGGAAACTGGCTTCTGGAAGAATAAAAAAAATGAGAGGCATGGTGTAAATTATTGAGTGCATTCTTTAATATATGAGAAATATTTCTTTTGAGTACCTAGAGACATACAGATTCTCATTCTAGAAATGAATTGTGCACTGCCTTCAGAAACACAGGATTGAAATAGCGGGTTCAAAATGAATGGATCTGCTCCCCAAACCTGACAACAGAGAATCATCACTTCCCACGCTCTTCATTAATAATGTATCAGAAATGTTAACAGCACTTCAAAGGGTCACCTTCCATTTCTAGAAGATGCAGTAGTAGGGCAAAATGTAATCGTGTTGTAAGCAGGAGAGTTGCACCAACACTGAGTTTTCTTCTGTGTCTATCTAGTAGGGGATGTCACATACATTCCAGTCTGCAGACAGAAGAACTGGCTCATTGTCTCCCTTGACCCAAACACAGATTTCCTTAAATAGTTTACAAACTACCAAAATGAGAGCTTCACAGTAAGATACTATAATGTGCAGTGCTGAAATGCTATGTGGCATATATTTTGTCACATAAATGTACTTTGTCAGTATGTGATGAGGTGAATTTAAGCGCCTAACTTCACAGAATCACAGAATGTTAGGGATTGGAAGAGACCAATCCCCCTTCTGGAGCAGGAACCCCTAGATGAGGTTACAAATAAAAAAACTTTTTTGTTTATTTTTTAATACAAAAGCTTTGCAAATACAATTAGTTTTGGTCTTGTAGAAAAACAAAATTTGAAATGTGCTGAACCAAAATGTATAACTTGAATTTTTGTCAAAAACAAAGCCACTATTTATAGGCAGGAAGGAGTATGTACCTACAAAACAGCTGTTTCTCATTTTTGCAAAAATGATGATCTTTTATGCCTAGCACAAAACCATGAAAACTCATTTTATTTTTCCCCAAAGGGTGAATTTTTCCTAAAATTTCACTGTGATATGCTACCACACATTTGTTAACAGAAGTGAAGACCCCTTTCTCTATATAAAATTCACGAACAATCACAAAAATAATAGAAAATATGACTCCTAAGGGAAAATTGATATAGCAATCAGCCTGAAAAATAATAAATTAGGCTCATTGTATTCCAAATTAAATTTTAAAATAGCACAAAGAACCTGAGTTTTGCTGTTAACAATCCAAAATGCTTAATTTTTACTCCTCTTCCTCATAACATATTATGATGACTGTCACACAGCATTCCTATTCACTGGAACAAAACCACTAAAGCACAACTGGAACTTGGGAGACTGAATTAACTGTTCTCAGTTAAACATAGCCTCTGCCAGAAATACAACATATTAGCAAAGTGATTACTAGAAGTTTACACTCTGGTTTTCCTGGATAAACAAAATTATTCAATTCTCAGGACTGCAAACATTTAAATTATTCCCCTACTGAAAGTCAATGTTTACATTTCCTAAAATACTAGAGCATATTAGCTTCCTGCATGCAATTTTCTCACCTTGAGATCTAGACAGCGTACAAAAATATACCACCTTTTTTTAATACTGCTTGTAAAAGATGAGTCTCCTACTGCTAGAAGATTTAGCAGAATTGCTTTAATTGTGTATTTTTGCTTTCTTTGACTGACAGACTTGCATTCATTAGCTGCTTCTTCCTGCTGTTTTATTCCCATTATTCCCTTTTAACTGTGAAATACCTCAATAAATAAGTGGTTTTTTTAAGTGACTGAAGTTAGCACTTACCTGTTGAATACCGTATGTCCAGCCTTGCCTTATGCGGTCCCTTGCCCACACATTGTGGGCATTCTCTGCTAGTTTATCCACCATAGCCTCTTGAGAGGGGGTCAGCTTGATAAAACTCAGATCCATGGGAGCAGGCTTATATCCACTTAACAACTGGTAGCTGTCAAAAAACACAAAATTTGCAGTTATTTCTCAGTAAGAAAAAAATAATAGAAACCACAGAGGGAAGAAGTGACACATAAGTATTATGTCTACATTCTCTATGTTCAAAGACAGATTATTTATAATAATGCACTGATATTAGATTTTTCTTTCAAGCTAATTGCATCTCGATGGGATTAAGTAGCTGGTAATGAAAGCTACCCAAAATGGTCTGAACTAAAAATGTTTTTCAAGTATTTTAGTACTTTCATATAAAGTAGTAGATTAAGGTGCTGCTTATCTAAATACTTACATGAACATTATTATTTTTACCTCTGAGCACTTAATATTTTTTAAATTCTATCTACCTCCTACTGAAGTAAGAAAATATTTCCCTCCTACTATATACAGGGATGTGAGAGACAGAGCAAGTCAAATAGCTTACTCAAGTTCACATGTGAAGTCCATCCAGTCGAAGTTTGTCTTTATACTACTTCATAATTTAACTATCCTTCAAGTGAAAGGAGCAAATGTTTAAAATTTAAGCATGACTTCAGAACAGAGAGACAGCTTCCTCACTAATTTTAGTGCTCCCAAGAATTAAGTGTTGTTTACTTTCATGAAGTTGTTCCCGTCAAACCAGTTATGGTCCTCTCCTACTTCACTTATGATCAAACCTTCTTTAATAATGGACATAATGCATATAGTGACTCATGCAACACATCAGGACTTACAATGAAAACCTGACACTATGCAGTATGGCCATGGTGGTGGATGTTGCCTACCTTACCTCAGGTGATGAGGTGATGCAGGGGAAGGGGAGCAGGAAGAGCAAAGCAGGGCTAGACTGCCGGGGTTGTAGTGGGTGTCCATGCCCAGGTGCTGGTGAGGGGAGCAGCAGGGCGGCCTCTGTGAGGACAGGCAGGGGCTGCCCCATGCCAAGCACAGTCCAAAAGGGACCCACTGCCAGCCAAAGCTGAGATCCTCAGCCACAATGGTGGCACCTCTGGGAAAACATTTTTAAGAAAGGGCAAAATGCCACACGGGCAGAGAGGAGGGAGGAGAAAAGCATGGAAAAGCAGCTTGCAGAAAGCAAGGTTAGAGGAGGGAATGCGCGGAGGAGAAGAAGTGCCCCAGGTACCAGAGCTGGTGCTTCCCTGAGGTCCCAGGAGAGACCAGGCGGGAGCTGGTGGATGCGCCCTGAATATCCCTGAGCACTTCTCCTCCAGAATACTGACAAAACAAAGTGCTATTTTGGTCATAACAAAATAACAAAATAAACAACAACATTGTGTCACTGAAATTATATGTTCTGGCATGTTTAAAGAATGGCTAGTTTAAATAATTGTGTAATTATTTTCTAAACAACTTGGTTGTTTTCTTGTATTTTCTTTATTTGGACTAACAGAGAAAAAGACAAAAAAAAAGAAACAGTATTCATCCCCATTTATATTCTAAAATATTCAAATACTTTACAAATTTTAATTAATTCTCTTCTGTGATAACTATTCTAAAACCCATTTGAACAAATTATTGGTTGAAAACAATAATTGAAAACAAGCAAGTACTTAAGGGGGATTATCATGTCTAACATGAGGTTAGACCGTCTCTCAAAATTACCACATTAAAAAATAAGTTTAATTATGAAAACAGCAATTCAAGAATGTCAATCCAAAATCCACCATTCCTACAGTTACCAATCAGCAAAATTCTTTTACAAAATTCAGCAAGCAGCTGGCAGTTGTGCTGCTGTCTCCCACACACGAGCTAACTGCCCTCACGGTGACATCTGCTCAGGTAGCTGTGGAGTCACTTCAGCAAGATGACTAAAACTAGTCCGTAATGGAAATAGTGAATCATACAGAATTAACATGTTGGTCAGGCTGCCGGTTACTGTGTTCTTTCTGCCACAGTTCCCTGCACAAGTGTTACACTGTGCATGTAAAAGCTATGAAAGCCACAGCTTTTTTGATATCAGAGCAGGGTCAAAGAACCAGGAGTCTCAAAGGATATTCATGATTTTGTCACAAAGTATGTACAAACCTTATTTCAGGATGCAAATGAGAACTCATCAAGGGTAAGTTTCAACGTATACTGAGCAAAATAACAAAACATGCTGCATGTACACATTCATGTTGGAGAATTGTCTTTAGCTGCAGAGAGATGTTGCTACTTGAAACAGGTAGTTAAAATCCCAGCTCCTTCCTGGTCCTCTACTCATAAGTATCTTACTTGTTTCACCTTACTCAGGATCTCTGTGGGCCTTATATTAACATTTTTCTTTTTAAGAGGTTGGTAAAGCAACGCAGAATCATTTTCAAGCTGGAAATTTACCTGCTTCAACAGCACATTATAACTACCATATTGATCTGCCACTGATTTATAACAAGCGTTATAGAATTTTTATTTGTGCCACCACCTAAAATTACAGAAAGAGTGGTAGATATGTTTTCAAGTGATATTAGTTCATATTCTGCTCTCTTGACTAAAGGTTTTCAGCAGTCTACATGAGTTGTTTTACAGAAAAAAATTAAACATAGCAAAAACTTTAAAAAATTATTTTCATTGGGATAATACCCATTTCATTTAGACTTTTAAAGCCACAGAAGCACTATATATTTAGAATTTATTAAAATACTTTGAATATATTGAAGTTTATTTGAATATACTTTTAATATATTTCAAAGTTAATTGAAGAATGCTTTATTCAAAAACCTAAAGTTACACCAGGGAAAAAGTTTCTAATAGAAAGAGAACATCAATCAGCAAAAGTTGTTTTTGCAGTACACTTTAGGTAGTTGTTCAAAATGGTCCAAAAAAGCTCTTCTGTGGAGTGATGCTGTATTAGAAAAGGCAAACTGCTAGCACAAAACATTCTTTTCCCCAGCTTGTTGTATGTGTGGCTGTGATGCCAAAATTCTCTAGGACCGACACAAATATAAACTTATTCTAATAATTTTACAATCTTTATCATTACAACAGGATGGCAGAAAAGAAAAAAGCAAAGGGTTAAGAAGACAGATGAATATACAAAGTTGAAAAATTTCTTTAGAAATTAGAGCCGATGAGTTAATTATATTCAAGTGATGTCTGTTGCTTTTCTTTTTCATAATAACATAAAGTTTTTATGCCAGGTGAGTATAGGAACTTGATAAATTATCATGCAAAAATTGACAAAGTGTTGGGATTATGTATTTGCATTATCTACAGGAACAGAAATAACCAGCAAACACAGGCCGTGACATCTACTATCAAAAAATTAGCTTTTCACACACTATCTCCTGTAACTTCTTGTTATAGTTAAGTCTAGTCCAACTGTGAAATGGCAATCCTTCTTCTCTCCAAGAATGTATCCCCAAAAAATTGTGATCCAGCCTTACAGCTGCACAACTGTATCTAGATCATGAAAACTTTGTTCCATTTTTGCTCAAGAAATATCTGATGTTATTGAGAATGAGGCCAGAAAATTTTTCCTTCCTTTTTACTCATATTTTCTATCTATTGTATGTGAGGTATCAAAATTCTGACTTGGTATGTAATGTAGGACCTTAAGTTTCCAGTTATGACTGTTAACAACATTTAAAAGACTCAGTATTATCACTCTTCTTAAATCAGGAAGTATAATTTCTTCAGACTTGAGATTTAGCTGAAGTTTTTCAAAAGAATAAAATCTAATTCACTCAAACAATCTTGCAAATGTATATACTTTTCTGCCCAGGAAATTCAGAGCAAAAATACAGAAGGCCCTAGATACATCTTCGTTTTAGTCTTATATGCTGTTATTTTGAGAAACCATAACTGAAAAACAGTTTTGGGGAATTTAAACTAATGCTTTGCTTTTATTCTCATTCATTCTTGTGAAGTGACCACATCAAGGATTCTGAAACTGTGTTGTCAATGATCTGTAAATAAGTACCATGTGGTATACATCCAAGACTTCAGGGTCAAGGTTCTTACAGCTACCTTGTAGTAAAGTATTACCGAGAAGCCTGAAGGAACCTTGTCAGAATGGGGTATGTGCTTTTGGCTCACAAAAAGAAAAAGGCAGGCATACTTCACTTAAACATGGGCATGGGGTTATTATCTTGGCCTTAGAGATGCATGGTAAGCAATATGAAGGTATGGGTCAGTGAAAGGCCACTGTGAATAATGAAATATGCAATAGCAGAGAAACATCTGTTTCTGCATAGAGCACAACCCTGCAAAGAGCTAGGAGTTGCTGCTAGTGGTACTAGCACTTACCATTGCTCTTAGTCATAACCAAGGAAACTAAATTACTAATTTAAATTCGAGAACAGAAAACACAGCAGTTCTCTCACACTGAAACTGTGACCTTTACCTTTCTGGTTTTATGCACATTACAATTCGCCTTTGTCCCACTGAATTTTATACCATTCTAGACAAACTTATAAACCACAGACTCAAATATATATATGTTGGGCTGTAGGGCTGTCATATGCTTATCACTAAGTACAGTTCATTTACCTTCTATTTTAAGTTCCCAAATTCTTCATTCCCAAACTGAGGGACACACTAGTGCTAAGGAAGAAGGCAGGGCACCTTGTCTGGGTCATGAGAACTGGTTTCATAGTTGTGGTAGTGGAGGTCACTGTCCTATACCAGTCGGAGTCCAGCCCTACCAATCCTGTTGCCTATCATTCACTCAGGAAAAGGTCAGGTGGCTATACAAGTTCTCTCCACTTCAAGTCACTAGATGGCCATTCTAGGACTTTCAAAAGGGTTACCTTTTACTATTTGCAGCTCAGTGAAATATATTGACAAGTTTGCTATAAAATTTCTTTATCAAGTTTCTGCAGCACATTCTAGATATAAAAGAACTATACAACAATGAATGTCAGACATTTCAATGAATCATGGAAAACCTAAACTTTGTTTACACATCAGATTGTAAACATCTAAAAGAAAAGGTATGGTTGAAGGTGTGTGTAACTTTCTGATAATTCATATGCATGCATGCATTCCCAAGTATGAATAAAACTAGCAATATAAATATCAAATTGTTAAAATACAGTTTCCTTAACTCACGCTGCCTAACAAAAAAGAAAAATGCATTTGAATTTCCACTTACTTCTTTGGCAGTTTCATTTTTTTCACTTTTTCTTCAGCATGTTCATCAGCAATGCCAACATGGCAGCCTAACGCCAGCAACGTTCTAGGACACAGAAATCACAGATAAATTACTGCCAATGTTTCTATATCCAGAGTTGCTGCTGGGTACATAAATAGCACTACACAACAAATGAGACACGGCAATCACAACAATAAATAAGGAAAGATCAACATCAGCCTTTTTGTGTATGCAATAAGCTTTATGATAGTGTTAAGAAAATGTCACAAGATGTTCCCAAAAATTTTAGTAAAAATCTGAGTGGACTACTTAAAAATGGAACTATCATGCAGTCTGTTTCATCTGTATGTGGCATCAGTTGAAAAATTCCGTGCCCTCAAAATACATATTTCTGCTTTATATACTTATCCATACTACTTCTATACTCATTCATACTGCTTTATATAAAAATCTTTTTTAAGCTATTTACTTCAATGGTGATGAAAGAAAAAAGGCAGGAAATGTCACTTGTTATACTTAGCGTGTGTCTTCTTTGCAAAGACAGGCAGCTATTCAGAGATTTTAATTGGATCTGGATTTTGTTAGGACACGCTGCTGAAGAAAGAACTGACAACAGAATACATGATAAGCATTAGGCCATTAACTGCCATCCTAATGCTCAAAATGGATGTTGCACGCTAAACCACATCAGAGAAAAGGACTCAAGCTTGACAATGTGTGTCGTGTACCACAGGGCTTCTGCTACAGAGCCACTGACCCCAGCAGCCCATTCTAGACTGACTATGCAAGATGATGCTCATTTCAGAAAACAAACTCTACATAACCTTACAACAGGGTCGACAATATTAATCAGGCTTCTGATCGCTTCAAACCTCCTCTTTTCCTTACAGTCACACTATCCAGCAGTATAAATCTTGGGTTTCATTCATCTCCAGGATTCGATCTGTAACTCATAAATTATTTCTTCCTGTACTTACATTTAATACTGGGTTATCAAGTCTTAGTTTCTTTAGCCTAGATGCATTACTAAAATATTTACATTGAAATGAAAATAAATCCTGGTAAAAAGTCAGTCACCACTTTGGAGTCAGATCAGAAGCTTTCCAAAATATGAGGATGACACCCGTATCTTTGATTGAAACTGATTACACAGAAGAAATCGCAAGTGTAAACCTGGGACTCCATTCCCAATTTTCCCAAAGTGGAAGAAAGCTGGAAAACAAGGTTTTAATTTGTTCTTGTCTCTAGTCAAAACAATGTTTTCTTGTCTTGCTTTAACTATATTTATTGTTCTTGAACTGGCTGGAGCGGAAAAAAAAAAAGCATAAATATTGCTCTAGCAGTCGTTCTCTTGGCAGATGAATCATGTGTTTCAAGGAAATTCTTACAGTATATTTTTAGTGCTAGCTACATGAAGTAAATCCTACTGTTATGGTCTGTGAACCCTGATTTAATATTAGGTGGTAAAATCAGATATCAGGAAATCAATATGCAGTGGCCACCTCCTGCAAAATACACTATCTGCTAAGAATAGTCCATGCAGATAGATTTCAAATGGCATAAATTTTACTTGATTCCTGTGCAGCTTTCAGCAACATAAGAGAACATATCTAACAGTGGAAAGCAGTACAAATGAGCTAACCCCTGGCAGTCCTAATTTTCTTGTAATGTAAGACAGGAATTTGAACCCTACCTCACTTCCACTCAGACACAGCAAATTCAAATCAGAGAGCTACCACAGGATAAAAAAGCATACCATGCTGGTAGAACCTGAAAGACCCCCTAAAGCATTTCAAAGCTGAACAAGAGAAATAGAAGTGGCTGAAAGCAGCCCTCAGTGTAGTATCAATACATGTAATTATCACACACAACTGATTACATAGGTAGAAATAGGGAAGTCAGTCACAAAATAAGTATCGAAAAACCCCACCTATATCAAAATACAAAATAAGAAAGGGCAGAAACACTATGACCAGGCATATTTTAATCCCAGGACATTTTCAGAGGTAACTCATTCCTGAACCTTGACATTTCAGATAGTATATAATTTTTATAGTTCATGGAAGTATTCAGTCATACTGAAAAATATACAGAGAACCCAATATATTGAAAAGAAATCTTGTGGCAGACAACATGACTCAGGACTTCTTTGTTTTCTGCATCTCTCATCTATTAGAGCTGGCAGCAAAACTGGCAACAAATCAAAATCAGTAGGGAATTTGATGCAAATTGTACATAGAGCTGACTAGAGGAAGTTTTAAAAGAATATTTTATTTCCCTTTTCCCCCCCATTAAGGCTGACTGCTGGTAGACTAGAAACATCTAGTAAAGAACTAGTCAAAGTAGCTTAAAATTCCAGTCATTACAGTATGGATCATCTAAAAATGATTAGTGTGCTAATTTTTTCACCTTCACGAGCTTGCAAAATGAACTGAGCAAGGCACCCAAATTCTAGTCCCTGTACAATAGATGTCTATGTTATAAATGCAACAAGGTACCAAAAAATTAGAACTGCATACTTCAGAAAACAAGCACTAATACAGGAATGAAATTAAGACCGAGCTCAGTAAACATACGCATTTTGAAATCCATAGGAAGACTAAAAGCTTTATCTTTTAGATACCGTGTCTTTAATGAAAAGGTGCTTTATGGAGTAAGTAATAAAATTACTAAAATAAAAATAATCCATAATTTATGTTTTTGTTTGTTTTGTCAGGGTTAGATTTAGAAAACCATTCGGTCCTGAACCAGTAATTATGCAAGGACTAATAAAATTTGTTTAATATTTCATGAAACATTAGAAGTGTGCATTTAATTCTGAGACTATGATTTTTATGATATCTGAATGATATTATATAGATCATTCTAGCAAAAGATCCAAATGTATGGAAAGTTAATTACATCTTTTGTAGTTTCATAAAAAAAGGAAGAAGTTATTCTGAATTCTTAGCACATTGGTGGGTTGACATGGGTCTCAAAAGCTTTCATTGGAGTTGTAATATCTAGCTGGAGAGAAATATGAACTTATTTTCTTGCCTCCAATAGAGTTCCATTTATCTCTAAATAATGCCAGAATACCCCTCTAGAAACCGTTTAACACTCAGGCTCATAAATAATTTTTCATTGAGTAATTTACTCACTGTGGGAATGCTGGATCAGTAAAAAGTGCAGAGAAGCTGACCAGAGAAGGACACTACATGAAATTCTAGCAGTGTTCTACCTAGCTCATGAAGTCCTTATGAGTGTAAACACTGTTGCACAGTTTACATGGCAAATTTTTAAACAATATAATACAAATATTCCCAGAAACATGCAGATAGTCACTATTTGTTAATAGTCTGAAAAGGAAAAAGCAATTTTATTTTAACAAGAAAAAAAATTAATATATTTCAATGAATTTCAAATAGGAATGACTGGAGAACTATGTATACCAATGGGCATTTATCAGTCTGAGAAATATTTTAATGTGTTGGCTACATGCAATGCTACATATGGAAGAACTTACACTAACACATTTTCAATGCAATTGCATCAAAGGAAGAACTCACACCCATTTGGTTGACAAAGCTGAGATAAGCAATTGTATCCTTGTGAACAAGATAACTAGATTATTGAAGAAACCCATTAACACTAAATTTTCCAGCTTTCCAGATGGAGACCTTCCACGACATTCACACATCTAACCACTCATCCACAAAAGGAGGAAATGCCTACTATATTTTTGTGGCAACATGCACAGATGACACAGAAACAGTAGCAAGGAAGGGGTCCTGAAGCGAAGCTCCTCATTAGACACATCAAAAAAATACCTGATTGTCAGTGTGTTTTAGCAATAAAGAAAATGGAAAGCAATTAAACTAAATTGAATTAAACCAAATAAGAAGCAAAGAGCCCTTTTTCAAAGCTTGGATCTATTTCTTTCCTCCAAATTAGATGGAAACTGCCTGAGTTGCTATTACATGATCAGCATTACCACAATAAATCTAAAATTCAAAAGATATGGAAGACTATCAAAGTAATTTTCAATGCCAAATGCATCATTCATTAATTTATCTCACTCTCTCATTTTCATATTCTTACCCTCACCTGTGCATCAAATCGTAATTTACATGTCAAATTACAATTCTGGAAACTGCAAATCCTCAGGAAACTCTCACTATGAGGTTCAAAAGTTTCAGCAACTTACTTCAGTGTTTCAAGTGACATTTGCAAGTTATAATTTCTTTCCTGCTCTGGCAATTTTGAGAACTCCACTAAGCATGGGTGTTGTCTTTTGTTGTCATCTCGAACCTGAAATGACAGAAAAGAAAAAAGTTTAGTGCGTCTTAAAAACTAGAAGAAATTTAAAAGCAGTCCAAAACACAAAGTACTTAAAGCTGATCCTGTCAGACTTACTCAAACTAAACAACACTTCAAAAGAGAAGTATTTGGTATTCTCAGAGCAAGATCATTCTGTTCAAGTAACACAGAATTTGAATTTGAAAATATACTGCAGATCTCAAGTAGAATAAATGCTAATTTGTACATTTCATTATACGGATGTTCACAACCAATATGCAAAGTTCAAGAACAGTGCAATCTATGTTATGTTTTGACATACAGCCATAAAATAACAACTCATCTTCAGCACCATGATTGAAAAATTGTGCATCCAGTTTGTATAAATATGTTGATATGAATAGTACTAAAGTCCTTACCCTATGACAGTAACAATATAAAGGATAAACCTACACTATTTCTTAATTCAGCATCTATTTGTTTCTTAGTTATGTCTAGTAGTATACAAGAAAAATGCAAATTATTAGAACATTAATTTACCTTTAGTGGAGTGACAGCAGAGTCATGAACACTATAATTTACAAAATCCTACATTTTATAAATTGAATAATTTGATCCAAACGGTGTTTAACCTGCACTACTTCTATACACTTTTAGGCTAATACTGGCCATAACTAGGAAATGCAACCTGAGATAACTGAGCATTCTACTGATCTCAGTTTTGCATCTTTATCATGCTAGAGCTCAATCAACAAAATCTACAAAGATTATGTCTTGTTAGAAGGCTTGATAAAAAGCATTAATCTGCAAAAATTGGCTAAAAGATCCCAAAGAAAGTGTTGACATTTGCTCAATCAAGACCACATTTTCAATCATACACTAAAACACTTTTCTGTCCATCTTTCATGAACCATAAACTCACCACTTACATTAATATTTAAAGCTGCAAAGTGTAAGTTATTGAAAAATAACATTATTGATAACTTTTAATCAATCAGATAATTCTGCTTGAAAACAGAATGTTAACGGTTGAAGTTAAGAAGCCTAATTATTATACTTTTTCCAAATTAATCTTCACTCATTTGATGAATATAGGACAGTTTTTAAATTATTTTAGCTGAAAAAAGACCAAGGCAAGAATTCCCACTGAAGTGGTATCATTGAACCGGGTATAATCTGTTCTCAAGAGTTTGATCTGTTGTTGATATACAGAATCAGATTTGTTCTTTAAAAAGGATACTGAAGTCAGTAGTGTATAAACTGGCAAGAAATTTCTGACTTTCAGAAAAATAATCTGTCACACAAAGTGATTGTTTGCCGTGCATATTACATTAAAAAAAAAAAAAAAAAAGAGCTTTTCTTTGGATATTTTAAGATAAATGTCCTAAAATGAAAAAGTTCTAGCAACTAACTTCAGTGTTTCAAGTGACATTTGCAAGTTATAATCATGGAAATAAATCTACATGCAGCATCTAAGATTACACTTAAATAAAATCATAATATTGGTACATAAACATTTTGTTTTAGAGAAGTGGAAGGAAAAAAATCATCTAAAACCATAACCTATTTATAAAGTTTCTCTAGTTCCAAATTCTGAGTGTTAATTATACATGAGTACCCACAGAGTGAATACGAACACAGATCACCGACAGCTGAAATTTATTCTTTATTTATCATCCTCTATTGTTGCCAGTTCTGTATTTCTCTATAACAATAACTATGAATAAACTAGATTGAGTAGTAGTGTAATCTCATTAAAAAAAACTCACCATTCCCTATATTTCTGAGTAACATATTTTTACATTTTGATCTCAGAACATAATAATTATCAAATTGAACAGCCGTCATTCGTTTATGTTATTGAAAAATATTTACAATCTCCAGGGAATATATATCTTTTTCAATGGGATTAATGTTCTTTAGACAGCCAATACAAGCAATTCATCTATCAAGTTACTTGACCAAAATCATTAGCAACTAAAATGAGAAGTATCTTTTAGCAGACACTGAAAATGTTTATTTGCAGACTTCTTTCCAAGACCTGTGGTAATCTGCATTAATAAAGCATAGTCTGCAAGAGGACTACCCTAGATATGTGTTGAGCTCATTTAAATCTTGGGTCTCAGGTGTTTTCCTCAGAATTCCATTGTCAATCAAATTTCACTGGTGACACTCTTTTCACTTTACAGCTATAATGTATAATACTTCTATCATATATTCAACATATTTTGTAGGTTGCCTTCCCACTCCCCCTTTTTTTTCTTCTGACCACAGAAAACTCTACAGCTTTGCAAATACCGTATGTAAGTGGCAGAACTTGTGACACCTATCAATTCTTAATTTTTGCAGTTGGTTTTAAATGTACAGTGCAGTTTAATAGAAACAAAGATATGCAGATACATCTGATGATTTAAAGTTGGGCATCTAAATACCACTCATATTCAGACTTATAACAAAGCCAGTTAACAAAAGTCCCTATTTTTGCTACATTAGGTTGTTATTTTGTTTTGTTACATGTATAAAATACAGTAGTAATATCACATGCAACACTGAGTATCACTTTGGTGATACTACACACAGACTGATGAAACAGGCATGTAGGAGGGAATATAAATTGCAGTCTATAGCAGATTTGTTGAATAATGTGGAGACATTTAAATCTACAACCTCTGTATTTTAGCCTTCAAACTTTTCAACTTGGTGAAAAAATACCACTTTTTCAGAAAATGCATTTTACTCTGAATTAAAAAGACCAGTTTTATTATAGCTAAGATTAGAGTACTCTTATGTGTTAATCTAAACCAGTTAGTTTCTGATTCATGCCTTCTCTCAGTGTTCAGTAACTGCAGTGCATCACTTCAGATAACTATAACTGGCAACAGTGGCTTAAACTGATTAAATCATCTGTGAGAAAACAATTTGATAAAGGAGTCAGTCTCTAGAAGTCACCTTCCCCAAGTGAGCGCATCCAATCACAGAACACTAAAGCTAGAGAGAGAAAGTTTAGTAACTTAAAAGATTTAGCACCTGGTTTCATTCTGAATACAACTACAATGTTAATCACTGCTTAATTTGATACTTACTATATACTGTTCAAATTAAAAGTGTTCAACTGTACAATTACATTCTGCATGGTAAGTCATGGTACAGTAAAAGTTCCCACAGATTGCTTCACAGCTGTTAAGATTCTACCACAATTAAAATGTTTCAACACACTCATTTAACTGGGGTTTTTGTTTCATTTAGTGGGGATAGCAACAATAAAATAATCTAGAGGTCTTCTCTGTTAATCAAATCCTTTGGTACTGCCATAAGCTCCAACAAATATAATACATATACCCAGTTACATCAAATCTGTAATCTGAGTTTCTCAGAAGACCAAAATCTTTATAGTAATGAAAATAGAAAATATATATTTTTCTATATGTGCATACATGTTACATTTACATCTAGTATCTATTTTTTTCATATATTCTTCATATCAACAGTTCTTCATAAACAACCCACTTGGGTTCCAAATAACTAGCCTGTATATTTTTTTATGTTTAAAAAAAAATCTCAACCAAATAGACTGAATTCTATACCAAAGCCAGAAGCCATGTATTTTTTTCTGTCATACTCCATGAAAAGTAAGAAAGA
Organism: Nesoenas mayeri; assembly: GCF_963082525.1. Taxonomy (NCBI): domain Eukaryota; kingdom Metazoa; phylum Chordata; class Aves; order Columbiformes; family Columbidae; genus Nesoenas; species Nesoenas mayeri. The sequence continues at coordinate 79,581,909 of NC_137544.1, read as the reverse complement.
GATAAGAAAACAGTTATCTGGAGCACCTAATACAGATATGAGCCCAAAGAAATGAAGGAAGGAGCAAAGCAGATTTAATGAAATTACCTATAAGTTTGGGACTTCTGAAACAGTTACGTCAGCCAGTAGATGCAAAGAGAACCAAAAATTACTGCTTTTATTGTCTTACTCTGCCAGGCAACTGGACTTCTTGCTCCAAAAACAACCAGAAGGTGAAAATCCCACTATGAGTTTTCTGCACTGGCCATTAGACTGGCTGAAAATTTCAGCATCAAACAGCTTTAATACCAGAATTTTGGCTCAGAAATACAAAAGTGCTGTTGGTTTCTGCCTGTGTCTAGTGGAAAGGGTCTGAAATGTAACTAATTTTGGAAGGATGGAAAAGCTGTGGTCCCACTAGCACGTTGAAATCAATGTGCTGAATAATATTACGTAATTAACAGAAAATTAAGTTGGAAGGTACATACTGGTCCATACTGCCAGCCAAGTTCGATCTTATTCATAACCCAAAGTTCATGGATGTTTTCTGCCAATTTTTCTCTAATCCTTTCCAGGTGGGGAGGCAAAACAATCTAAAGAGATGAGAAAGAGAGAGGCTGTTATAAATATAAGTTGCTTGACAGTGCCACGCAAACTTTCATAACAGACAAAATTTGTACAAAACCGATCTCTCAACTAAACCTAAATTATCATTCAGTTCTTATTGACTAAAGTGAGTGACGAGTCTTAGATCAATAGAAATACTTTAACCTATGCACTTAAAAGCTTCAGAGTTTGACCAGGAAGGGAAAACAGTTTTAAATCCAACACCTCCAAACGGCACAGAATACATTCCCAGTAGCTGGTTAGAAACTACTCAAAGCAATACTAGTTCTCAGCTTAAAACATGTTAAAAATCTCAACAACTATGGTAATGTTGTGAAAATGAATAATAATAAAAATTAGGTGACAGTTGACAAGAGAAATCAGGACAGCATGTCACACTACCTCCAAAATTTGAAATCAAGTCTGCTCTACCTTCAAAACCGGAGACCTCAAATATACAGTGCTGTGAATCATTATAATGTTACCCTAATTGTTGGTGTTACAGTACAATAATTACACTATATATGCAGAATGCTATAATTAGCACAAAACGGCAAACTAAGAGCTTTGTTCATTTTTATGGGTTTTTTTTTCAGGAGCAAGTTCCTAAATATGGTGAAATCTGAGGATACAGTGTACAAAAATTCACATCACCTCAAACTATGATCAAGTGTAAAATGAACTACTGTTATCTGTGATCAGAGATGGAGCTCTTTGGTATCAAAGAGGTACTACTCATTGCAACTATGTAAAAACAACAACAACAACAAAAACAACAAAAATAACAACACACCCAAAAAAACACACCAACCCAAACAAGAAAACTATAATTTCAAGGCATGCTATTTACTGCCCACAGTAAGTCAAATGCCACTCCCAGTGACCTGCAAGTCCAGCAAAGAATTAATTGAGGCTGGTCTAAAAATCTCATCATGATTCTTCAGTAGTTGCAATTAAACAGTAATAAAATGTCCAGTAAAAGAACATGAAGTTCCAATATTCTTTTTATCCACTCTAATATTAAGGGTGAAACACTATTTATTATAGTCTTTGTGAACTGAAATATATGAAATGTCTAGTGAGCACTATAAGGACTTTACACATCACTTATCAGGTTCTCACAATACAATCTACCAACCAAATCTCCCCCCAAAAAAAGTCTGAGACAACCTGCAAATTCAATCAAGTGTGAAATAACACAGGCCTATAATATGAGTACTTAAAAATGAGAACGCAATCTTTTAGTTTCCATACCTGGCTGGTATCTACAGGAACTGGAGTGAAAGCTGCTTGAGAGAGAGAGATAGTGGGACCCAGCAGGTCTCTTGTATAGCTGCGATCCTGCTTGTACTCTCGGCTGTGCTCCACTTTCAGCTTCTCTTTCGGCAGAACAGCTTCAAAGCAAGGGGCATATCCAGGTGGAGGAAGGAACTTGAACTCTCCATGGCGACCTCCAAGCAAAAAACGTACCCTGTAATCATCACAGATACTTTAGATAACTGAGACACCTCTGGTGTCAAACCTAATCAGGTTGTAAGCCTAACAACTATTGCATGCTATTTTTAAAAAAGGGAAAGAAAAAAAAAAAAGTTGCAGCTACTTTGCATTGTTTACAGGTCAACTTTCTCCAACTAGTGCTGGAGTTTATGAAGCAGGAGGTGCAAAACACATGGGGAAAAGTAAACAATTACTTCTTTTAACTGATTTCTGCTTACATGGAAGTATTCTAAACCATGAGACCAGAAGAGAAGACACAGAGAGAGAGTTTACTTAGCACACCTGTGAAGTAAATAGTAGCCTTTCCAGTTTCAGAAGGCAGAGACTATAACCCAGATTAATCAATCAGTCACCTCTGTACCCTCTCCATTGAAGAGTTACCCATTCTTTCACATTTGAGAAATGAGCCTGAAAATTCCATAGAATATGATTCATTCTTTTCCCTCACAGAACATTAAATCCTTAGGACACAATGCAAAAAACTTCCTATATTTTCTCCCTTAAAGCTTATACTCATCATGTTAGTAGAAACCTAAGGAAAAGCATGGTTTTTTCATTACAAAATAGTGAATTTGTAATGTTTTTTTCTTACTGAAAAATTCAATGAATGGGGTGATCATGAAGCAGCAATGACATAATACTGAAAAATCTTCCCAGAATATTGCCACCCAGAAGGAACCAAAAAACACCCAAAACCATAGCCTTACAACAGAATAATTTTGTCTCTTTTCTATTTACTCAGTGTTTTATAAGATTTTTGTCAATGTTATACCACAACACTCTCCAGAAACACACCCAGCACACTAATAATATCTGTCAAATATTTCTCTGATGACAGAGACAAAACATGCAGGTTTATAGTCTTGCGTTTCATAGCATGCATGTCTATATTTTTACCACATTCTAGCTCCTGTATTATTCCGGGTAAAGTGCAATTTGCATCTGGAATGAGCGGTTGGTATGCCCACTGTGCAACAGCTTATAGCTTCTGTAGTATTCACCAGAGTCTTTGAATGATTCCTCACGGAAAATTGCTCTGTCTCCAACAGAAATCAGCTTTCAGCCTTTATGTTTGCCTGTCCTGGAGGTGCCCCCACTGGAACATCACACAATCTTCTAATATTACAATCTCAAACTATTCAATAATGGAAGTAGAGGTCTGGCTCCTCAAGTGTGACTTGAAATTGTATAGAAAACCACTACAGAAACCAGAATTCAGATTGGCTGAGTTCATATTATCTCATCCTGCTAAAGAGTACAAGTACCATTTCTTAAGGTAAGTGCAGGTAATGCATCTTCAAATAATTGTTACTGCCTCATACCAAGGGAGATAGGACAAATACATTTTTAATATTAAAGACTGATGTATTCTTCCCATAGAGGTAAAATGTTGTCCTGGAGCAAATGTGTAAGCTAAGAAGTGATACAGCAGCTGTTTGTAAGGTCTCTCTGCAAACCACCTGAATACACCGGTGCACTGAAAAACAACAGATGCACTAAATCTTCAGAACTCTATTGTAGCTCTCACTATCCAGGAACTGGAACTGTGCCAAAGAAGCAGAAGTCAGAATGGGAAATGAGAGCAAAGACAGCCAGGGAAATATTCAGCATATTCACATATACAGGGGGAAAAACAAAAAAAAAAGAAAACCCACCAACAACAACAACAAAAAAAACCTACACACCGCAGGAGAGAAAAAAAACACAAAATGCTACATGAGATGCTAACTTTATTCCTGCAGAGAAGCTGACAACTGGGAAGAAGAGGCCATCTATGTTGAAATTCTCAAACATTCCTTGAACTGGCTGACCATTTATCCGGAAAGAGATGCTGGGTGCACTCAGGTCCAAACAGCAGCTAATAACATCATCAGTTCTTAGGAGATGTTGGTTGGGAGAATTTACTGTTCGTGCTACACAACCTATACAAGTAAAAGAGACACATTTAGCAAAACTTCTGAAAAACATACAGCAGCCTAAAAAAACAGAATGAAAACAGATATAGCACACAAACAGGTTAATACTCAAATATCTAACCTATAACAACCATGATCCAATTTTAAGCTTGCAATATAGTGAATGGAAGCACAAAATTGTATCTACAAAGCTATTTTAATCACAAATAATACAATTAAATTACATTTAATGTAAGTGAAAAATAATTACTAATACCTATATAAAATGCTATTTGTCTAAAATCAAGAAAACAACTTTCATTCCTCACAATAGCAGAAGTGCAAATTGAAAAAAAAAAAAATGGTAATATGAAAGCTAGTATACTTTACTAAAGAATGCTTCATTATTCAAGATAAGGACAAGTACTGTACTTTAAAGTACCTTAACTTATTTAGGAAAAGTAAAGTACTTCCTATTATTAAAGGTCACATCACGGTATCCTCAAAAACTTCTGTAAGATGATACTACTCATTTTCATAATTGAAGCATAAACAAGCTTTTTCTGGCGTAGACAAAGACAACAGTAATTTTGAGGCATATATATTCCATAAATATATGTATTTTTCTTTAAAAGGCTTTATATGAGCTCTAAAGGATCATTCCTTTCAACAAATTACATTTACACAAATACACCTGCTTCCTAAGTGAAATAACGTATAGAATACAGAAATAGAGAATGACTGTTTCTGAAACTGATATCTGCAACAGAAAACTTATGGAAAATCATGAAAGCTGTATGAAAATATCACTAGATATGCTTTCCAGAAATAACATATACAATGTCTGCAAGAGATAAACCATAATGTGTATTAAGAACAGAGTACTAACTTGTTAATTGTGCTGTCCCATTTCTGTAAATACAAAGGATTTAACAAAGAGCACTATCTTCCCAAGAAGATGAAGATAGCAAATGTTTTTAACAGCAGCAAAAATAATATAAGAAAAATCTCGATAATTCTTCTGCAGATAAATTTTCATAGATATGCCACCAACCCTACTCCAAGGGAAAATAAAAACCAACACTTTCAATACTCCACATGTGGAAAATGACTTCCTAATACTGCTGCATAATCTGCAGACTACAGGACAGATGCTCTTGTGCAATCTGCCCCTCTTGATAGGGCAGTCAGCAGTATGGTTGTGAGGGGAGGGGAAGTTTTCAGATGCTCTTGCTGCTTCTCTACACCCTTTCAAGACAGGATGTCCTTAGCCTGGTTGCTGTAAGAATAGTCAGCTCCATGAAGAAAGACAGGTGAATGACATGGAGCAATCCTAAGGGCCCCTCACAAATCAGAAAACCATAGTAAACACTTCAGAGAAACAGAGTAGCAGTCACAGCGTAAGGAATGGCTTGTAAGGAAACTGCCTTCTACTGGCTCTACATCCTGCAAGTTACAGAGCACGGGAGAGAACAGCAGACAAAAACATCACAACAGCTGAGAATTAGTTTCAAATAAATCACAGAAAGGGACAATTATTCAATGGTAGGGATAACTAAACTCTAAAAGAGTGATGATGAAGAGGGGATACTTCATCTCCTTAAGGCATACTACTTGAGACTAGATGTCTTTTTAGATGTTAAAATTTAGCCAAATATAGGTTATTGGGATCAACACAAGGCTGACTGTTAACAGAAATATTTCCTGGTCTTAAATAAACACATGGTCAGACCAAGCAATCTAATGCCTTTTCTGGCTTTGGGCTTAATATCTATGAGTTTTGCTTCTCCATTTTAGAGAAGTAATTGCAGGACTGAAGAAAAAAAAAAAAAACAAACAAAAGTGAATTAAATGTGATTCTGGTAATGGTTTGGTCCAGAACAGAAACTCATGAGTAAAAATTATTGTTGCTATTCATTAATGTACTAAACACTTCATGCTCAGAAGATTATTTTGTCATTTCAGAGACTTGCCAAGATGCAGCCTGGGATTGTGGAAGAAAAGGAGAGGCCATGATTTTCAACATTTAGTTACTTAAGTCCTTCCAAGCTTGAGAAGTATGTGTTACATGAGAGTCTCAATGGAAACCAAATCTCACAGCCACATCCACAACACAGGTTAATATATAAAAATTGCATATACAGAGGTGATCTGACATTTTTTACTAGGCTGGATTACTGACTTTGGAACCACATAGAATGTTTTATTTATTCTGACATTTCTGATTAAAAAGTTTCTGGTGAGTAGAAAAATAATTTTGATTTTCAGTAATCTTTTGTTTCCTCCCTAAAAGGGACTCTAACTGCAAAAGTTGTTTTGTTTGGCTCATTATTTTCTGGTTCTTTGTTAATAATACTTTATCTGACAAACTTAGTTATGACACAGCTTTAATGACATCATTAATTATGCATTATTGTTCTAAAGTAATTCTTGCTATACATGAAAGGCAAAGTGGCAGCTATTTTCCTAAGATGCCACTCCAGCTGATATGTTATTACTCAATAATACAATCCATTGCTATTCTTATTGGAAAATTCTTTTGAAATGTAAAACTGTATTATTTTCCAAATACCAAGCCACAATGCCTCAAAACATTAAAATCTTGAATGATACGTACAGCTGACTCACTAAAATGTGTCTCTTATCTGCTACTAAGCTTTAGAAAACTGGCTTGTGTCTTCACAGTGGCAAGAATTGCCAATCCAATGAGTCTAACTCAGTTTTTAGTCGGTTCTACAGTTCACCACTGCCCAATAATGTCCCAAAATCAAAGGAAAAAAATCTTTCCTCAAAAAGTTGTAACCACAGTAGAAACTTTTTTTGAGAAGTTTAGGCCTGTCCTAAACGATATCTGGGAAGCTTTTCACAGAAGTTAAATTATGTGAAAAAGAGAGCAAGCTTGCTTTCTTATTATTCTAGTTTTCCTGAGCTAACCCAGGTAAAGGAGAAAATAAGATATTTGCAGAATCAACAATAAATACAAATACTGTAGATATTCCATTCAGCTTCCTTTAAAACTAGAATGTGCATACAGAAATTACCACTAATGAATAAAACCAAGCTGGGTCAGTAATATTTTAAAGGCAAATATCTGGCTAAATACATCACATACAAGCTAAGAATATGATTCTGCAAGTCTTGCAATAAACAGCCAGTGTTAATGTATGCAAATAAAACATCACACCAGAAAAATATCTGGTTTTAAAAGTACGGCAAAAAGCATAGTTTAAAATCTTCTTCACCTCTAAAGTATTTCTAAACTTCTAAACTAAAAAGCCACATTTAATAAATTGGTTTTTTAAAAAAAAAAAAAAATCTGTGAATTATACCTCTCAGGATGTTCTTACACTATCACACATAAATTACAAATCCAGACAACTGGTTTTGAGACTTCATTTTTTGCACCTTTGGAGTTACTATGAAAAAAAAAAAAATCCAATGCTGAAACAAATTATTAGTCTATCTGAATTACTTTGTATAAAACAATTTTTCAATATGCAATGTCAACTTGAAACAAGTTCTCATATAGGGTACTGTTTCTGTATATTCCTAGCGTCAGCTGAAACATCTGATTCACTTTGCTGCTGTTGAAAACAAATTCACTGAACTTGCAAATAACGTTCTAGTATTAAAAAATAAACAAACAAAAAACAAACAAAAAACTACAACAAAAAACCTCACAATCAAACAAAAAAACTCCCAATACAAAACACCACACCCAAAAAAGACCACAGAAAAATGAATACCTGACCACAGATGTAGACCATCAAAGCCATAGGAGTACAAGTCATCACCAACACCATTTCCTCCCCACTCTGCTCCTCCACCTGGATATGGTGAGTAGCCCTCTGTTGAAGCCCAGCCAACTCGTAGATGAGTTGATTCTGCAGTCACAAAGGGCTCTAGATGGTCCACCATAAGTTCATAGTACCATTTTCTGTATTGGGCAGAGCCTTCACTAATCCCCAAGAAGATGTTGGGTCGCATGCTTAAACAGAAAGAATAAAAGGGGTTTTTTTTTAATTTTCTGAAGAACATGATGAACTACTGTAGACTCTTTGTTAAACTCAAATTTCATGCTTTTTTGTGTGATTAAAACCATAGAAGTAATTTTATATCATAGAATACCAGATTGGAATGGACCTCAAGGATCACCTAGTCCAACCTTTCTTTGCAAAAGCACAGCCTAGACAAGATGGCCCAGCACCCTGTCCAGTCGAATCTTAAAAGCACCCAACATTGGGTCTCTGGGGAGACTGTTCCAATGGCTGATTGTCCTCATTGTGAAAAATTTCCCTCTCCAATGTCTCATTGGAATCTTGCCAGGAGTAACTTGAACCCGTCACCCCTCGTCTTTTCCATGTGACTACTTGTAAAAAGGGAATTTCCATCTTATTTGTGGCCATTCTTTAAGTACTGGAATATGGTGATAAAGTCTCCCCTAAGCTTTCATTTCTCAAGGCTGAACAAGCCCAGTTCTCTCAGCTTTTCCTCCTATGGTGACTTCCCAGTCCTTTGATCACCTTTGTGGCCCTTCTCTGGACCCTCTCCAGACTGTCCACATCTTTTTTGCCTAGAAGGACAAAAACTGAACATAATATTCCATCTGACAGGTACTTAGTACAGTGGAATAATGACTTCTTTGTCTCTGCTGGAGATGCCCTTGTTGACACAGCCCAGCATCTTGTTGGGTTTCTTAGCCGCAGCAGCACGCTGGTCACTCATGTGGAGCCTGTTGTCCACAAGGAGCCTCAGGTCCTTTTCCACAGAGCTGCTCCCCAGCCAGATAGAGCCTACCCTGTGCTGCAATCCTAGATTCTGTTTATTTCATCTCCAGAGTTGTCAGTTTAAAGTCTGCCTCACCAATTTGGCCAGCCTACTGTAAAAGATTTCCTTGCCTCTTCTGGACAGGTGGATCCCATCCCTTCCTAACAGGCTGTAATCAAAGAATGTCCAATTGTCATAAAAGACAAAACCCTCACAGCAGCACCGGACATGAAGACAGCAGTTGATTTGCATTATATGTTTATTTCTGGTTGCACCCTTTCTTCTAACTGCTAAAATGGAAGAAAAGATAATATGGGCACCAATACGTTTTGCTTGCACCTCCAGGGCTTTGTCGCCTTCCTTTATTCTGCTCAAGTTCTGTTTTGCGGTGTTATTTGTGCCCACGTGAAAGAGCAGCAATGCATAGTAGTCTGTGCTCTTGAAAAGTTGTGGCACCCTTTCAGCAACATCTGAGACCTTAGCTCCCTGAAGGCATCATTGTTATTCATTTACTTATTCTGGTAAAAAATACTATATACAGTTAAAGTTTAAAAGTGTTTGTGTCAGTAGCTGAAACAGTATTCTCACTCAGATACCAATAACAATATTTTATCTGTTTGAATGTTTAATAGATATTAAAGCCTACAAACAAAAATTACAGTTATTCGCCAGCTACCAATAGAAATGCAATTAGTATATACTACAGGTTTTATTTTACATAGCAAACTGCATTCTGTAACACTGATTATTCAAGAGAGTAACATTTACAAAGATACAAAAATAAAATGTCAATCTATTTCAACATTCTCTTGTACCTCTTCCTTCCTTATTCTAAGTCTTGTATAACTCAGTAAGTGGTAGTGATTGTACCAATCTTTATTATCAGTTTGATGTTCCTATTGCTGATGACTTTAAAGCACTTTACAAGCATGCTTGAAAAGCAAAACTATTACTGTACTTCTTCAATATTTAGTTAAACAGCAATTTGTAGAGTCATACTTATCAAGGTCATGAGGAAAGGAAAAAAAAAGGAAGGAAAACTATGTTCTTCTAATGTAATTTTTGGGATAATACTGTATCTTGAATCTCATCCCAAAAAATCTGTCTCCAGACAATCATTACTGTGTCAGCTTTGTACAAGAAAGCTATCCAATTTGAATTACAGTCATAGATCACAGAAGTAAAACAAAACAAAACAAAAAAAATAATAAAAAAAACCCCACACAAACAAAAAAACACTTTTAGTCCTCTAGGTTGAATGTAAGTAGTTTTCACATCCTTCCATCAGACTGAGTTATAACATCTAGAAATACTTTATTTCTGCATACAAGCTGCCTAATCAAAGATGTAGCTCTAAGCCAGCCCCAGCACACAGTGTTCCTGGTGCAGGGAACACGGGGAGAGAAAGAAGGGTTGATATGGACTGTTAAATACACGTCGGTGTAAAAGTAGATTGTACTGATCTGATTGCTTGTAAAATAACTTGTTTTATCGCAGAAGACTAATACACTTTCTTTCTAGAAGTATGTGAGGTGTCTTTTGCCAACAATTTAAGTAGAGATACTCTTCACTTTGTTACAAGTCAAACATTTTATCTCTTTAATAAATATAAACAAAACCTGTTCGACAAAAGCAATCATCCAGAAAAGTGAAATCATTTTTAAGTTATTGGTAGGATCACCAATTGATTTTTTTTCTGTCTGAACACAGTACCAGCTTTATTATGACTTTGTCCTGACTCCACAGCTTAATCAACCTAATCATCCAACTTACTTTTATAAATACAGGTTTGTGAATAGAATTTTGCAGCCCCCTGGAGAAGTATGTTAAACAGCAATATCTTAGGTTCTTTGCCAGCTATTTTTGGTGCAAGGTATGCAAGTCTCAGCCTATCACTACATGTTTTCAATATTTCATGGGTCTTTCTGACTCTTGAAAAAAATAAACCTTTTTTTCATTAGAACTGCATATATGAATATTCTCAATGACAACTTTCTAATGCAGAGCTAAAATATGTATTAACTACATGGAATGATTCCCATTACAACATCTTTCCATGTTATATACATTGGTATGTTATGAAAAATATGAACGAATATGTCAGCTATAAAATTGTCAAGTTCATTTCACCTTTAGATTCGAGAAGGCCTCTTTATAATATACAGTTGTGGATTTTTTAGGTTTTTCAGCACCTAATAAATCCTATGAACTCTCAATTATAAGTACTATGTCTATGTTTCAACTTTCATTCTCACTTAATGATTGAGACTTTTTCAAACAGATAGAAGTTTGAGGCAGAGGAAGACCCCATTAAGCTTCACTTAAAGTGAGATTCCTCTGCTTCACCGTAAATTCAAGCGCTGTATGAACATTTACTTTGTAAACATTACTTTGCTAATTTGTTACTAGCTTCATCTTGTTATTAACATCTGCTAGAAGGCAGCTTCTCCAAGTCCCCATGGAAGGAAAGGTGAGAGCAATCCCTAAATATCCCAGGCCCTGGTGAAGATGTTTGGCACCAAATTCTTGATGCTGACTGAAGGTGATTAGGAAATCTTCACAACATCACAAACGTAAAGGCAAACACAGGGCAACGGCTGAGAATAGTTTGAAAGCACGGCTAGATCTAGATAATCTTTAGAAGAGACGACATTTTCACAAACTTAAAGCAGATTAGAGCAGCTTTAGATTGCAGCAGCTGTGTCTGCTCCATGCTTTGATTCTAATCAATATTGCAAAGAGTATTTAAAATCATAGAATAAAATATCTTAACAAAAGTTTTGAAAGTAAAACAGGTTTTCTGTAGTGACTATTTATTTTAACTGCAAGTTTTATTCTGCTTTGTTCAGAGATATAGATTTTTTTCTTTTTACCTGCTCACGTGGTTGACAAGGCGTGTCTGTAAGAGCAGATCTCTTCCTGGCAGAAGATTATCACAGATTAGATGTTGATTAGACCGCACAGCTACTCCATGACAAACACAGAGAGAACACAAAACATCCAAAACCTGAAAAAAAAAATTATTTTCATCTTAAGTATTTGTTCATAATAACTGTGAGTTCCGTCAGGCAATATAATGCTATGTACCTTCTTACTGGAAGACATCTAAGGGTATGTCATTCATCCAACATAATAGTTTTATTTTATAACAATTCTGAAATTCTCTTAACAATATTAAGATATATTCTTCCTGCTGCCCTTGAGAATTAGTGTGCATCCACATTTTCATCAAAAAGAAGATAATGTTCCTCTTTGCTCCTTCAAACTGTGCACATGCCTTTTAGGAAAAGTTTCACTCCTAATTATAAATACTGTATTGAAATATTTGAAATCTAACTTTTACACAGAACAACATGTTTGCTTTGTTCACAAATATTCACCTAAATATACTTGTATCTTCTTTGCTTACCTTATGGTTTCTTCCATGTTTGTCCAAAAGACAGATGATTGATTTAATATGTCCTTCCTTAATAATGTTTAGAGCTTCTGGGCTTTCCACCAACACACAGTGTAAAACCTCTAAAATTCCTAGGGGGACGGGGGGAGGAAAAAAAAAGAAAAACTATTTCTTCCAAGTGCATATAAAATCATAACTGCACATATAACTTCCTAATATATTGTTCAGCAATGTGGAATAGTTTCAAACATCATTGTTTCTGATAAATAAAACCAGCAGGATTAAGGTGCTTCTAGATTTCTCAAAATAAGTCAATATAGTAAAAATCAGAAAGCACAGAAAAAAAATGTAAATTAATTTGAATTTTTATTAATAAATATGTGATGATGAACACTCGCAAATTCAAACAAACTGAATAAAATATTTGTTTTCAGTGAAGAGGTGACAACGTCATACTACATACATATTATACACATAAAACATGCTCTCCATATTTACAGTTTTCTGTTTCTCCCTTCAGAAAACCATACAAACCACTAAGGGAATCATGTAACTCTGAATTAGAGAGCCAAGGTAAATTCCCAGTCTACTGGTCCATTGTGTGTAATTCTCTTTGTGTATGTAACAGCTATACTGGGAGCCACAATGATGCTCTTAAAGAGCAAACAAATAGAAATTAGAAAGAAACTAAGATGTGCAAGGAAGCAAGAACCTCTAAATCTCCAGTGACCCCTCAATTAAATGCAATTCCAATCCAAATAAAGTAGTAGTCATTGCCGTCAAGAATCATTAGCCTTAAAATGGTTCTCTGCAATGGGGCACTAAAACAAGCTCCTGTGTGTAATGGATCAAGTCAGTACTTGCTTTGGGATGTTCCATATTTCATAAATACAAATTTTACATCATTAGCAGTTGCTACAGTTGTTGCCACAATGAGAAAAATCAGAGCACTGAGCAAAAGCTGATAAGCAGTCTTAAACATAGAGATGTGCAATTCCAGTTTGTGTCGTACATCTCTCATCATTCTGTCTTCAACCTTGTATTCAAGCCATGGCTCCAAACAAGATTTACAACATGAGTCTTCTACTCTTTGCCACACTCTCTTCTACTAAAAGAAAAATGTAGCACTGCAAACTCCCCTTGGTGTGGCAAAAAAATTCATCAGATAAACACACTACCTCAGTAAGAGTGATCTGGTATTTCTTTCATCCTAGTGAGGAAGAGATCATCAGCCCTTACAGTTGAGCAAGCCTAGGGTCAGTTAAGGAAAAAAGTTCCAAACAGCTACTAACTGAACACAGATTTTTCAGTCTCAGTGCCAAGACAGCGTTATGACAGAGAAATATTAGATTTGAAACAGTATTTATGCTGATCAGCTGTCTCCCTCTCACCTTAACATTCCAGACAGGATCTATAACTTATAGAGAGAGCAAGCGTTTTCTGTTATATTTCCACAGGTTTTGAATAAATCACTGAAAAAATGTGTATCATAAGCAAATGGCAGCTAATATTTAAGAATTTAAAGACTGTGGTTTATCCACATGAATATCGTCAGTAGGCAACTGAAGTTTTGCAAACAATAAAAACAAGCTTTTCACTTTGTAAATGATTAAAAAATATAAATGCAGATTTAAGGAAAAAGAATATGTATTTTGATTTATCAAGGGTATTTTTACACACACACTTTTTTTTTGCTTAATAACTCCTGAGTAAAAAAATACAATATAGTCTGGAACATTACAACTAACTGATCATAAAGCCTCTCACAAACAAAAATTGACCAAGCATTTTAGAGACAACCAATCAAAAATTAAAAGAAAAAAAAAAGTCAAAACCGCAATATAATGAGCTAGATGTAAACTCCCAAAGTCATTCTGTAGCCCTGAAGGTATAAGCAGAAAATTTCAGCTACAAATAAGAGAACATATTAAACTTGAATTTGGCTGCAATAGATGCACATTTCCAATACTGATAAAAAGGATGAAAACCTAAGAGTCATGAGAGCAAGCTAAAGGAGTAGATGTCCTGCAGCAACATATCAGGAGCACAAGCCATCCAGCCTCCCAACTAGGCAGGCAGAGGTCCCTTGATCATGGTAAAACTACCTAGGGAGGTAAGGAAAGTTTTACAAAAGGATTTCCAATCTAGAGTGGTAATCTGGAACAAGATGGACAACTTTATTTTGTGCCACAGTGGTCTGGGAATGCAGGGAAAACACTATATCCAAAAGCTGGTAATATAAAGTTTGCCACTTCTCACCGTAGCACTGAAATACACTTTTAACTATATAAACAGTAATCCAATATGAAGTGCTACCACATAATGTAAGTGTGGTAACCATAACCTTGGAATTTTCAGATTTCTGTAGGTAGATTCATAATCCTATTTTTGTCTTAAAATAGTATACAGGGTTCATTTTTCTAGTCTTAACCTTTTCAATAACGGAAGTAAAAATACTTTGAAGATGTTAAAGAATCAATAATAAATGAATGTTATCAATTAGACCCAGCTGCCACAGCAACTTCTTCAATTACTGCAGCATCTGAATGCTCATTATCAAACACATCATTTTCTCAGGGCAAATTCCTTCTACTTCAGAAAAAATTGTCTATGAATGTACAACGTCTGTTTGGACTGGTCTACTTTTAGATTGTCTATATTAAAGACAACTGGACCTGTTCCGATTTCATTGGAGTTGCTCAAGGCAGTAAAGCAAGTGTTCAAATTCAATACAAATATCACAAGCAATATGATATGCAGAGTTCAGGATAAAGACGAGTGAAAATTCTTTCTTAATGACAAACAGATGAAAGGAAGCATACATATTCAGGACAACATGTTGGCTCGTTTAATGTCATACTGTACAATAGGACAAGGTAATCCCATCTGGAATATATTTCAGAGAAAAAGACTAATCTAATCTTAATTTATGCATTGAAGAGAGAGCTGAAACATTTGCATTACATTATTCACTCAGCTCCTGTAATATCTCACTTCTAGTACAGTCTACTCTTAGATAAATTTATACTTGGACCAATCTTCATTTTCTTTCCTTTGCTTCGGTGAACATTAGGAACAGAATGAATTTCTAATCTAAAACACACAATCAACTCACAATTGCTGTTTATACACTTAATGCTTTCATTCCATTTTTATAATATTTTTAGTTCAAGGATAAGAAAAAAGTGAAAATAGGAATTTTATTGATAATAGTTTATGGAGACAAATCTTTATCACAAGACATTCAAGAAAACATCTGCAGGAGATGTAGTTGACAACATCACTGTTGAAGGTGAGCTTAATTTTGGAGTGATTAACAGAGCATGGTGTTACTTCCTTACAAACACTTCTTTACATTAGAAAATTAATTAATTATTTTAGGTGAATATATGCAGCCTGGTATTCTTATCTAAAAGTTGTCCAGTATTTCTCCCTATTGTAGACCTACCACTGTAAATTAAAACAGTGCATATCCTTACTCCATTGAAGCCATATAATGCCTAAAACCTGGCAAGTAAGCATCCCATGTAAAATCAAAAAAGCACATTTACATACTAAAAACTAAACCTGCTGTGCCTCTCAAGATAACTAAAGCATAGCATAAGCAGCATGTTGTATAACTGATTCCCTCAAAACCAGAAAAAGTCTTAATTATGAAATCAGTCTGGAAGGCAACATGGAAGTTATGTTACCAGAACATATGGGGAACGAGTTCAAATGACCTAGCTCCTAGAGGAAAACTCAGGACAAAAAAGCATTGCAAATATTAGTACCTTCGGAATTTTTGCAGCATGTCATGATGCTCATTATGCAGTATGACTACTATGTCAGATTACTTTGCTGTTTACAGAATTCGTCTCATACCTTACAATAATATCATAAGGTTTTTATTTTCAAAGCTTATTTTTACTTTCAGATTAATTTTTAAAAATACATACTCACAGCAGAAACCATGTAACACAGCATTTTTAGAACTGTCATAACAGATTTCATCTTGAACCTCTAACAACTGAGTGCAAAGTTTTGCATTATTTCTGAGAATCCTAGCCCTGCAAGTTTCAGATGTAAAATTAGGTCTCTTAGGAAATAATTTCACCATGAATAACTGAGGAAATACATTGACATTAAGAAGGTTGCAGTCAAACACCATGCAACTACATAACTGTGAGAACACTTTCCTTAGATGAATGCTCTCACACCAATGGTGGGCTGTAGTGGAGATCTAGCCAGAGATTTAGCCAATTTTTAAATGCTTGTTTCAGTTCTCTGTTACTCAAATGTTCATGAAAACAAGAAGATCACAGCACCTGCAGAGCAGGTTTCTCTGACAATAATGCAAATCAACACGAATGTTCAGTCATGAAATCTATTTAGTTAGAATCTTTACGTCTAATATACTAGCTACAGTGAGAGGATTATCATCAAATCTCTAACTAGACACCCGTGCCATGAGCAGCCTGTTGCCTGTAACATCCCCTGAGAACTAAAGCAGTGATACAGATTTAGTCTCATGTTCCTTTTGCCTCGTAGCTTGAGCAGCTCAAGGATTCAGAGTATAAACAAACCACAGTTGAAACACACCAGGTGCACATCAGGAAGTGGAAGTAATAGCACAGTAAAACAGATCCCCTGCCCTAAAGCCATAGTTCCGCAGCAAAAACATGAAACAAAAGTCTGCAAAAATACTTCTACAAAACATTGCTGATGGGAGAGGCTTACACAGGTAAATGCTTCAAAGTATCAAAACAAGCCTCTGCACCAAGAGAGGAATAAATGACTTCTAAACTTTCTGCTTGCTCCAAGAGTTGAGAAAGGCAAAAACTTTCCAGAGGAGAAGCATCTATGTATAACTGCACTTTGCAGCTGCAGTCACTCACTGCAGACCTTGACAATTAGCTAGTGAACACCATGGCAGTTCACCCTTGGCTCTGAGAGGGAGAACAGTCCTGCCACTGGCATTTGACCCATGAAATCAACACTATAAATTGCAGAAACGTGGTCCTAATATCTCTTCAGTAACTTCAAGATATACACAGCAGAGGTTCTTTAATAAAATGAGATTTGTCTACCATCTGTTTACAAAATCAAAACTATGGTGGCATGTTTCAAACACATACTTTTAAAGAAAATAGAGTGGTATTGTTAAAAAATAGTATTCTAACAAGTACTGAAGAGCATTTTTTTAAAAGAAGCACATGCCAAATGTGGTAATCCAGGAAGCCACATTTAAAGTTCTGTTATAGACTTCTATTATGTCAGTAGCTACATAGAAGACAGCAAAGAGGTACAGAGTAACAATGTGTCAATGTCAATAGGAATCATATATCACCATGAGAAATTCTTAAGATATTATTTACATTCACATAGTATGTACTGTTCATACTAATTATTTCTTATTCTGCTCAAAAAGTGTATTTTGCCAATACAGTCCAAAGAGATTTTTGATCAAATTTAGCTGTAACTTTTTTTAAAAATCCTTTGGAAACTTAAAGATGCAACATTTTTGTTTAGCAGGGTAGGTTTATGGAGCACAGATTGCTTTCAAAGAAACAGAATCCAGAATCACCATTTCAGCGAGAAGTACAGTACAGCTCAGCATATCTTCATTTACTTGCACTTTGAGCAACACAGAGACTAATAATATCTCATAGACACTAAGGGGTTAACATAGTCATTTAGCAAGAAGATCAGGCATTAGGTAATGACAAAATAAATTAGCTAGCTTAAAGAATTTGTGTCTAAAGTGAGACAGAATTCCCAGATTCTCAAATCTCCAGTGTGTTTCAGGCATTCTTCTTGTTAACTTCAAACAGAAATTCAGACAGGGAATGCATGTGTATTATGTAGGTAAGCCTGTTACATGCAATATATGGGTGTTTCAAGACCCATCTATTACACATACTCAAGTAGAATACATGAACTTTCCTAGATTACCACTACAATCCTTTAAGAAGAGACAAATTATATCCATTCCATACAGTCATTATTATATTTAGTTTGATGGAAATCCTGAAAAACATGCAGACTTCCAAAGAGAAAGGAAGAGAAGGTACTATTAATAGAATTACAGAGAAAGTAACTTAATACAAATTAAAATGTTTGGCAAAATGGTTTGTGTGCCTGAATTAGAAGGTAATATTATAACCAACTGGTCAAGGAAATGACTGCCAAACCTTATGGTAGAATTATAAGCGAAAACTATATGCGAAAATGTTACAAACATAAATCTCACTTTATTAATATAATATACTCTCTCATAGGAAGAACTTCATGATAACTAGACTGAACAAGGATATCACTAATTTTAAAGAATGACAAGCTGGTCAAATAAGGAAGTTAAAATACTATAAAGCATACCAGAAGAAGCTTCCAGTCTTTCTAATCTGCTGATCAGCCAATCAAGTGATCCAGAAAACTGAGCACAGTTTTTACGATTCCCTCGAATCAGAGCCGCTATTGGGAAAAAAGAGGTAAAAAAAAACCATAAATCACAATTATAAACCCATTTAAACTAAAAGAATCTCTGTCTGGTCTTGCCAGGAGTGATCCAGTAAGATAGATTCTCAATCTTTAATTATTGATGTTCTTGATTTAAATTTAAATAGTTAGATTTAAGCATAAGAAATAGTCTTGTCATGAAATTGACCTTTAAGTTATTTGAACTACTTTGGCTGTACAATCATCTCCATAATCCCTGCAAAGTGCTCTACATGACATCACCAGAACTGACCCCACAAACGTCAGCTGCTACTGTAGAAACAAATGTCTGTAAAATAGTATTCTTGTAAAGACAGTAAACACTGGAAGAGCAAAATTTGAAGCCAAAACCACAAGTGTGATGAATTGTAAATTATTTTCTATTGATACAATACCTTTGTTCAAGAATAACAGGAACTAAAACAAGATAGATGAACAGGAACTAAAACAAGATAGATGAACAGGAACTATTTGTCATGCTTTTGATGGGGCTGCAGGGAGGAAGGAACTGGTTTGAATCTCTTTCACCCTCACATTTTAAGCTGAAGATTGAAGCAGACTGAATGTGTGCAGTGATTTGGTGGGTAGAACTGACTAGAAATCTCACTGAGCACTGCAGGTGCTCACAAACCTGCCCTGTCCTGGAACATGTGCCTTAGCATGTATATGTATACACATGAGACCTCAGAGAAGCATCTGTTCTGCTCTGAAAAAAACAATAAGACACTGACATTTCTGTTTGGTGTGTGGAACAGTGCAAACAGCTTTTCTTAAGATCATTTTCTAGTTATGCCAACAAATTATTTCAACCTGAAATTTCTATGGTTATTTGCAGCAGCAAAGGCTCTTTGTCCTGCTAAGAGGCAATGGCCTCTTAAAACCTATGCTTTATTGGTGCAGAAATTCACTATATTATATTGCAACTGTGGGTTTATGCTGTTTCATTTGTAAAAGGCTAAATTTACAGACTAGTGACGTAAACATGATATGAAACTGTATTTGCAAAGTGGAAACGCAGTCTTGGAGTTAGTTGCAAACAAGTCACTGCACTGACAGTTCTGTATCATTAGGAAATAGATCAAAATCCAGGTGCTTCATAGCAAAAAAACAAACAAAAAGAACAACAAACAAACAAAAAAAACCAACCAACCAACAACAACAACAAAAAAACAAACACAAAACAAAACAAACAAACAAACAAACAAAACCAAAACCCAACCCCTAACAAGGAAAACAAACAAAATCCTTTCTCTTGCTGTATTACATGATAAAAGAATCTATATCCCGAAAGTTTACACATTTAATTAATCATGGCCATAGTTATTTGAAAATACTTGGGAATCATAAAAGGAGGAAGAAGACACAGATTAGAACTAAAGAACACTTGTTTCTGTAAGTGACTTTTTTGTTGATTATAGGTAAACCATATAATCCCACTGTGCTTCAGGTGCAAACATAAAATGAAGGCAGTAATAGTTCATTGCTTAACACGACATGAAGAAATTTAACTTCATTAACAGAAATAAGACACAGATGGTTTCATAAATGCAGCTCAGCAGAGGCTTGTGAAAGGTTAGTATTCAGTGATTAAACCTGTGCACTAAATGAGGCACACAGCCACTTAACATGGAAAACAAAAAATAATATACAACAATTGCTTCTTTTATTGCCCACTACTCTGAACAAGACTAGTATCTAGTTTTAAAGAAATAAAAACCAAGATGTGGTCAGTCAGACATTAAAGTCACATAATTACATATACTCCTGTGCATTCTTTGGTGATACAAAAGCATCAAATACAAGTTCAGAGTGATTGTATATATTTGTCATACAGGAAGGACAGATGCCTTAGTAGGTATATATCGATCATTTTAAATTGAAACAGGGTAGGTTTATAGGGTGTTTTGAAGATCAACCTAATATCAAACCAGTATATTTCATGATGGCAACATGTTACAGTTACACAAAAATGTACAGTTTAATGAGTTTTTAAGTTTCAGTAACCTTTTTCTAAATTACAGAGATACATAATAAATAAAGAGATATAGTGATTTCAAATAGGGTCCATCTTCTTTAAACACCCTTTAGATTGAATATAAGGAAGGAATTTTTTACCATGAGGGTGATTGGATCAGAAGATCTTTAAAGGTCACTTGCAAGTCAAACCTTCCTATGACTCCATGATCTTTATATGCAATAGTATCCAGTCTCCACTCAAAGTCTATAAATGCCTCCATTCTCATCACAGTGAAATACATCACAATGTCAGTGATGCAACAGAAGCCATGAATTTCTGGCATCACAGTTTGCTTTTATTTATGTGCAGACTCAAAAACAAAGTACTGTTTGCTGAAGCAAGACTGACCAAACAATATCCAATTGTCATCCATGCAATTACTATACAGCTCCAGCATTATTCAGAACAGAGCAATATACAAATTCATTACAGCCAGATAAAAGCCAGGCATCTTAAGCATTAGCTGCCAAAAGATAGTTACTTCCAGCTAGGGAAGCATCATAAGAGGCAGAAAGGGCACACAAAGACTGGGAAGTCACCAAAACTTGTCCACTTTTGTACACACTACAAGTCACAGAATCACAAAATGTTAGGGATTAAAAGGGAACTCAAAAGATCATCTAGTCCATGGAAATATTACTTCGAACAGGACAAGTAGAATCTTTCTGAAGGAATTTCAGACTTGGATAAATGATTCAGTATTCAAGCCACTACTTCCTCTAGTCTGAGCTTTCCTTAATGCAACAAGATAAAATGAACTAAATTCTTACAAAAACTTCAGCACAACCTTCTGTCTATGAATAACACAACTACAGACTTTTATACAACATCATCTGCACTCTAAAAGGTCATCAATTTATTTCATTGACACCTCTCTGGACCTAGTCTAGATACTTTTAAATGTTTATAATTCCTGCCATAACTTCTTCAATTGATTCTTAATAAAATAAAATACCTACCATTAGTATACATAAAACAACCACCTTAAAAAAACCAAACAAACAAACAAACAAACAAAAAATACTAAAGCAGAATCACTTATTCACTTTACTTAGTGGGCATATATGAGCTGAAAGATAGATTAAAAATAAAAATCAAAATTTTTACCAGTGTTCCTTCTATAACAGGGGTGTCAAACTCATTTTCACCAGGGGCCACATCAGCTTCACAGTTGCCTTCAAAGGCAAAATGAGTTTGATGCCCCTGTTCTAGATGACCTTTTTATCTCAGGGTTGGACAAGCAGAAATCCCCCAAAACCATATTACATAACAGCACATTTTCAAGCATTCATACAAGCATTAGGGGGAGTGAATATGAAAGAGAGAAGCAGAGGGAGGGAAAAACAATAGTAGCACTGCTGCGACAAGAAGCTCACACTAATATTTATTATCATTTCACTGTGAACTCTTAGTTTAGTTTCAAGCATCTTTTCCAAATTTTAACTGTTAAAGACAAAAGCTGCTACTCTTTTTGCCTGCCAGTGGTTGAGCTACCTTCAAAAAATTCAGACTGAACAATCTGGTTGCTTTTAAGTATGAGAGGCCACGCTCACTGGAATTCCAGGCCACAACTGTGGACCTATATTAAAGCTGGTTGCTTGAGGATGGTGGGCCTTGAAGACCGGTACCAAGAGACAAAGAGTTTCTCTTTATACACTCTCAATAGAGGCTGCAAACCATCAAGATAAGAACAGTAAAAAAGCTGCCTGGAGGATGGAGAAAGAGAATCCATTAAGATACAAAGAAGCCCCAGAGTCAGAATTACCATTGGGTCAAAAGGCATGTAGACACCATGTGAAGGGCATGTGAAGGGCAGGTGCATAGACTGTGAGGATTTAAAAGTGTGAACCTCTTTTGCCTCAGGATCCCTCCCTTTGAGAGACACCCAGTCTGGACTGTTTCTTTGCTATGCCTTTCAATTTATTTTTTTATTTTCTCTTTTGATTAAATTATTTATTTAAGCACAGATATCTGAGACTATGCTACAGGAAACCTAAGCTCAAGAGCACTTCTTTACCAGAAAGGATCTGGACACTCCGCTCATTTATGTTGGCAAGTCATAAAAATGCTTAATCATCAAATATCATAAATCCATCAGCAAAAGCTGCCATCTACCTCTGAAACACCTCTTCAATACGAATTCAACAGCATACCATTGTTACAAATTACTCTTAGCTGAAATCAAAGCAGGCTGATGTACTTGAAATACGGCTTTTGACCCACGTATCAACTCACTCATCACTACGATGCAAGTCACAGGACTGGAGCGAGGTGTTTAAAGAGTGTATTTAGCTAACAACTATAAAAACCATGGAAATCAAAACAAAAACATTAAAATTACTTTATAATGTTCGTAAAATGTAACATTAGGAAATGCCACTTTTGGTCACCCTCACAAGCTGTGCATACACATCATGCTTCAATCTTCAGTTACATAGAGGTGGTAGATAGCAGCCCATCAACCAGAATCAGAGCCAAAGGAACCACCTCCTACCCTAACGGCCTGCCGCTAGGTGCCAGCAGCCACTGTTCAGCTAGCCCTTTCTTTGCTCTGAGAGGTCCTGGGAGAGGACTTGTGGTTGTCTCAATGATATTTATTGTGTCAACTTCTATTTCCTCTGAGAGAAAAGGTAGTGGACCAGATAGCAGCATCTCACTGGTTTTATCAAAAGCTGTGCACCATACACTGGGTATCCTTTTTCCTGCCCCAAGATTATTTTCTTCTTCAAGAGCACAAGATGATGTACCTACTTTGACTATGGAAAAGCTTTGCAAAAGTACTATATAAACAACTGCCTCAATTGACTCACTTTGCTGTTGGGTAGTAAGGAGAGTCTATGTGAAGCGAGGCATGCCAGTAAAATTTCATTTTCTGTGCCTTTGAATTCAGAGAATGCAAATTTTCAGTATGCCTTGCACACATGAAATACTGCTGAATATTCTGAAAAACGGTCAAATCCTACAGCTCTTAATTTAGGAACTAGAAAGGGTAGAGTCTTTTTGCCTACATTTCTTCCTGTAACTGTTCGTCTGAGTGAATGTGAGATTCCTTCTATTTGCCTTATTACAAAAGTTTCCAACAGAACACTTATTAAAAGTTATAATTATTCAGATTACTAATCATAAATGACACAGAAGAACTCCTAGATGATAGCTTTGTTTTCCAAACATGAATTAAAAGGCTTCCAATAAATAAGGTTCAACACCACGCACTCAGTAGCAAAGTGAGAACTAAGTATTTTAAGTACCAATAATCAATGAACACTAAGTAAGGAATGGGTCCTACAGAAAAACTCTTATATGATCATGTTTCACAATGCATATCCTCAAGAGAGCCAATTAATACACACACTACATTTATCTGGGCACTTCCTAACCACCTGAATCACTTCATTTTACAAACTCAGTATTCAGCTGTGGAGTTTTTGAGGGATTTGATGTACAACCTAACCTAACCTTACTTGTATAGCTTTTCAATAACAAATTTTTCAGGAGTGAGGTTCAGTATAAATGATACATAAAATGCTTTATGTTTTATTGGAAAGTAAGATAACAATCCTGCAAGGTTTTGATTATAGAAACTTTAGATTTATGCTGCAGTTCTGCAGCCAGATGTGTGAAAAATCATAACTTCTACAAAACTGCCTGTCTTGTCATGGGTCCTCAACAGAGGAATGAAATACTCACATATAATCTGTTCACACATTTTGGGGCAGAATACAAGATAAATGAGCAATATGATGAGATGAAAAGCAATCAATCATTTAATTGAAGTCAGAAACATGTAATTTATCATAATAAATACGATTAGAAAAATCATATTATTTGAGTGTTTTCAGTATGTTTTATTCTTAAGCACATGCAAGGAGCTGGAAATGCAAAAAACTTATTTGATTCGTATCCTAAATTTGCACACAGTGGAAAGTCTTTATACTAAAGCAGGTATGTGTTTCTTTTCATCTGAGTATTATTTTGAGCTAAGTCAATCCAAGTAATGCATAATATGTCTTACCTAGCAATTCATACAAAGAATTCAGAATAGATTTCCATGCTTCTCCAGCTTCTTTCCCAGCTACATCTGCAAAATGAGCTGCACTGCTGTATACATTCAAGCGATCAATACATTCAAGAACAAGGTTGATCATACCCTAAAAATGGAAAGGCCCAGATTGTCAGATAAAAAAAAAAGTATTGTTTAGGTGCAAACATATAAGATTTTCAGAAATCTAAGAAAACAAAACATGAAAGGCATGATATGCAAAACACAGGAATAGATACATGGAGTCAGACAAGCAGAGTCAAAGCAATCCCTACAGAAAAGTTTTCCTTTACTGTGATACTAAAAATTTATTATTTAGGATGGTTAAAAAACAAACAAACAAACAAACAAACCCACCCCCCCAAAAAAAAAAAACCAAAACACAAAATGCAGTATTCCAGGTATAATTTTAGGCAAGTTTCTATTCTTGAAGTCTTTTAGGCATCTGTCTAAGTATAGGCAACTGTCAGACCCAGAGAAATAACAGACAATATTAAACAAAATATTTAAAGCATACTTATTAAACAGAAACATCCTTCTGTGTCAAGAGATTAAACTATAACAGAAGAAACTAATTCACACATAAGGAGTAAATTACGGTTAGAATTCAGGGCATAAGATCATGTTAACATCTAATTAAAAAAAAAAAAAAAAAAAAAAGAGAGAGAAAATAAAAAAAGGAAGAAAAGGAAGCAAAGCCTTAAATGTATTCCTTTAGATACAGATGGAAATCAACAGATCTAAAGAGATTATAAATGCAGCAGATAATTTGAATCTTAGAGGACAAAAAAAAAAAAAAAACAAACAATGCAAACATGCACCAGACCAAACATCAATGTTACACACACTGTGAAAGAATACTTGCAGAAAACATGGTGGAAAATGAGGAGTAAAACTGACAGAAGTACCTCTTCCTGGAAGAGGTTCTGGCGATTCTTCAGTGCTCGGAGCCTGTTTTGTTTGTCTTCATGCTCCAAATGTTCATCAGGGGGGTGAAAATAGCCAATCAAGTCCTGAAGGCTCAGACTGACTGACTCAATAGGCAAGTCGACGGTGGAAGACTTTGCTTTCTTGCTGAGAGCATCAAGGCCCCTACAAGAAGACGTCAAGTCTCCTGAGTATTGGAAATCAATCTATTTTATCATTTATACTCATTACACATTTAAAACCAACATTTTTTTAGATGCCAAAGCTCAATTCATATTCTGACAGCTACATAACTTCTCAAAAATTATTTATGTCTGCCCCATTTTCCTCTTAATGACCCATGCCTCCCTTCCAAAACATAAGTGGAAGCATCAAAAATGTTGTTTCTCTTAAATTTTTTTGAAATCCAGAAAACACATTTTAATATTCTACCTACACATTTAGCAGTATCAGAGACAGACTAAAAGACAAAGAGAAGTTATTGAAAAGCTGTTCAAAGCATCATGAGGCTGGACGTCAAAGAACCAGTCCTATGGTGCTGAAGAGCACCCAGCTAGTCCATACATGCTCTCGAGCGCATCTCTAACCTGCTCTTAAGCCATCCTCAGTGCCAGAAGATGCAGCTCCTCCACACACACCTTCCCAGCATTTCATTAGCCTTTTTGTTTCCCTGATATACAAGCCTTGACCTTGCTGTAGTCTATGACCATTGTCTCCTAGAAGAAGGGGGCAGACCATTTTCATCCATGTCACACCTGCCCCTTGCTTAGCTGAGTCTCTGACAAACCTGATAATGCAAGTTTTCCTCAGCACTGTGCTTTCCAGACCTTTCTCTTCCCATAAAACCTGACATTTCTTACAATGTGGCTGTGGCAGCTGAGACCTCACCAATGCCAGGCAGCAAGTGGAAGGTGAGGGTTTGGGAAGGCAGCAGTGGGCAGGGGGTCTGTCCCAGACAGGGGCTGCAGGAGGCCTGCCAGGACCTTC
Organism: Nesoenas mayeri; assembly: GCF_963082525.1. Lineage (NCBI taxonomy): Eukaryota > Metazoa > Chordata > Aves > Columbiformes > Columbidae > Nesoenas > Nesoenas mayeri. The sequence goes on along the minus strand of NC_137544.1, from coordinate 79,555,321 downwards.
TGAAAGGAGCAGAGAGGGCCATAAGAGGCAGAGAAACCGGGGGTGCTGAGGGCCTGCAGACACGGTGCCCATCCTCAGAGACAAGGGAAAGATCCAGAGGATTATGAAACTCTGCAGGAGCCAGACAGGGCCCTGAAGCACCAGGAGAGGAGCAGCCCTGAAGAGAAGAGTCCACCCTGGTGGCACACAGCAGGGGAGAGTGGGAGGAGGGGGCTTATTTGACATTCACAGTTCCCCTTCTGACTCATTCTCAATCCTGCCATTGTAAGATGGTGTTTTTTCCTACCATATTTTTGGGTAAAAACATCTATGTAGCAAATAGATCCTTTTTGTTTTCACCCATTCTCCATTTCTGCTGACCTAAAGACAAGCACGCTTCAGCAGGCAGAGGAGCCCACCATGCCTGCACAGGCACCCTCCAGCCTCGCACTCATCTCCCTCTTTTCTTTCATTAGGAGCACTAAAGGTCACGGCAATCTGACCAGTCTTGCCAGTCCTCTCTCTTGAGCTGCATAGCATTCTGCTTGCTCCTAGGATTCCTCTTCAGGCCACGATATGGAATAGAAACCCTATTTTATACTCTTCTTTTTGCTGGATTCAGACAACACTGATAAGTATTTAGGGAGTGGGGCTGAGAGGGGGGTGGTGGTTGTTCAGTTGGTTGTATTGGTTTGGGGTTTTTTTGTTTTATTTTTTAGCTGGCCTGTCACTGCATTTGCATCTCAAATGGTGAACTACAGCTAGAAAAGTTCTACATTTAGGAAACATTGTGTATTCAGTAGGAATATTTACTGCTGAAGAGTAACAGTATCTTAGAATAAATAATTCAATGTTTCAAAAAGATGGCTACAAGAGTTATCTTTAAAACTTAATTTTTATTGTGAGCACATTATCTGAAGCACAATTTTTGTACTGACTTTATGGGAAAGAACTGGGGCACACAATTTGGAAAATAATTTTGATCCTTTCCAATTCCGGTGTTTCTTCTTGGAGTAACATCCTGTCAAAACTAAATTGTTAAATGCTACCTTGGACTTCCTGTGCACTCTGCAAAGATCTTCATTGTAATTTAGCAGTACCTTGATTTGTGAAACCTTATCATTAAATTGCCTTTCTCTGTCCTTATCTTTTATGGCATTCTTAAGCTTCTAAGAAAATGTATTATTTACAAAGTGACCTAGAGCTTGCATTTCTCTTGTATTTTAAATGTCATACAGTAGGCAATTTTCCTGACAGGCATTTTTCTCTGGTGTTATTTAAGTACCTGGGTAAATGTTTTTTCAAGAAATGTACATGTCTATGTCTGGCTATGCACTGATTTAGGACACGGTTGATTCAGGTCACCATCTCCTGCATTGTCTTCTTATGATTCTACACAGTCCTATGGCATATCATCCTTTTTCTAATGCCAGCTTTACACTGATGAGAGGGGCATTTTATCAGTTACTGAAGTCACAAACATTTGAAAATTCATTTTATCAGTGTTACTGAGAAGGACATTTGGAGTAGTAAAATCAACACAAATCGGATACATCTCGCAGTGTTTCTGAATAGCTAAATACTATAAAATAAAACATTTTATATGTTGCAAAGTATTTAAGAAACAAGTACCATTAAAAAGAAACTAATAAAGTGTAATGGGAGGGCAGAAAGAAGGTGTGATTTCATACTTTTAAGAATTTTTTTTTCTTGAGACAATGTACGTCTTCAGTATATTTGTGTCTTTTATAAGTTTGTAGTTATGCAGTTACCTCTTTCTTCCAGGTTTTACAAGGAAGAGCACTTTTAAAAACCATACACAGAAAGAGCTAAATGATGCACCGCATGACTTATAGCAAATTTTGGCAAGGAATGGTTTGTTTGTCTTTTCAGTATGTTTATTCTCTAAAATCAAGGTTGAACAATAATATCAGAAAATAGAGAAAAGAAACTGACCAATATCTCTCAGGATACACCTCTGCTGGTAACACCTAAAGAATTGGCATGAAGTTTGGTTTGAGAAGTATTCATACCTTTTATTTCTGAGGGCTAAACTGTTCACTGTAGTGTTAATGGCCACTTTGAATAAAATAAAAGAGGAAAAAAAAAATAAAAGGGATGAAAAGATAATTTTAAAAGCACACCTTATAAACCTGTTGAAAAGGAAGACAGTACTACGGATGACACGTGCCGTACGGGATTCTTCATTCTGAGATCTGGACAATGTCAAACCATCATCCATGTGACCTTCGTGATGCATTATTGCCTGCAATACAAAAATAAAAACCTGTCACTGCAAAATGAAACATTATTCACAAATAAGAAGTATGAAAATTTGCACAGGAAGAAAGGCTAGGAAAAGATGAAGCCACACCTAAAGGAAAACAAAATAATAATAATTTAATTAAAAACAGATAACTCCCATGTTTTACTTCCTTGCTTCCAAGGATGCACTTGTACTGATCCAGAAGGCTCAGTACATAATAATCTCAAAGTCACAGCTCCTATAAACAATATATTTTAAAAAAAAATAAAGTCTAAAACTTTTTGCTTATTTTTGTCAGCCTTCAAAATAGTTCTGTTACACTCCAGCAGATCCCTGAAGTACGGACAAGGTCAAAACACATATACTTTACTGGCTGTGATTTCTAAGGATGTTACTGGGCTTTTCTGACTATGCCTTGAGTCACTACCAATAATTTACAGTTTTTTATGTTTAGTTATTATGGCTCTTAAGGCATTTAATCCAATCTACATAAGTATTTTAAACTATTTTATGTAATTTCTTTTTTTCATACACACAAGCGTGTACATAGAAATTATTGATATTACATTGCTAAATTATTCAATAATGTATCTTATTAATTATTACTGTTATAGTTATTAATTATATTAGTATTATAATCACTAAAATTCTACATATATAAAAACACTGTTTCCTAAACATACACTATTTTTATAAAATATTTAGAGAATATATGTCTGTGTGCATATATATACACACCCATATACAACACAGATTTTAGAGAGGGAGAGATATGCACACAATTTTAAGGCATGACCGTTCACGTATACCAGATGTTGCTCTAGTTTTGTAGATCTGATATGTAAAACAGTCATAGAAAATACTACAGTGTGCATAACAGTCACTTTTTTCACCTTTTTTTTTTTCCCCAAAAAAGAAGGGTAAAGCATTTTTTTCCTTGCTGACAAATAATTTTCTGCAAAGTTCTGTGTTACAGTAAACACTAACATATACGTAGCTTCTTGAAGATATGTTAAGTCATAAAAGAATCCTTCTCCTACTTCAATATGCTGAACTAGCATTCTGCTTGGCCATGGTTACTCATTAAAAGAAGAAATGTCTCAGGGCTCAAGACTTGAACATTCCAACCTGAAAGGTAACACACTGACAACGTGGAAAGAAAAGACTTTGAACTAAAAGCCTCCTCAATCCAAACTACAGCACACTGAAGAAAGGAATTTTAGCATATTCTACAGGCTATTACTTATATTTTAGTTTGACTAATGTGCACTTCGGCTTTCAGTTTAAGAATTCAGTACATCACGTAACTTTTCACTACGTGACTAAAAAAAAAAAAAAAAAAAAAAAAAAAAAAGAAAAAGAAAATGCCTTTCAGAATGAAAACAAGACATGCTTAAAATTTTTTTAAATCCAGAAATCAGCTATATCTTGTAGCTCTCTTCATTTTCCCTTCCTGCCCTATAAGACTGTGACTGAATGGAATGCATTCCTCTTTAGAGTCTTACCTTCCGCTGCACGGAACCCATTCTCACAGACTTTGCATCAGCAGACTGGTACGTGAGCCATAAGCCTGTGTCTACATGTTGTATGAAGCATATTGAATCCCCATATTTTATTTCAGGTGCTCCCATTCCATCCACCTCTTTTCTTGTCCCTATGTCCAACTTTTCCTGAAGAAGAAGGAAAAGAAATGTATACAAGAACAGCAATCAACATGTTCATATTTGCATAAAAGATTGAATACTAGACAATTGTCCAGAACAGGACCTAAAAGAATATTTGAGATCCTTCATTAATGAAATGAAAAAAATGGTTAAAGTGTAACATTTAGGGAAAAGATGGAGACAGAGATGCCATCCACACAAAAACCTAGCTCATTACACTAAGAAAGATGGGTGTATCCATTTCAGCTGCCTAGGAAAGAACTAGGATCACAACTGACAGTAGATTCTTTGTTGAATCAGAAAAGCTCATGAAACAACATCAAAGAGATTGAATGCCATAGTTGAGTCAGGCATTAACCTCCAGAAGCTTTTTCTTGGGGACTTTGTTAGGGGAGAGGGGTGCTGTTGTTGGGGTTTTGTTTGTTTGTTTTTTGGTTTTGTTTGTGTTTGATTTGGTTTTTTTTCTCCCGCCTAGAAAAGATAAGCAGCTCCCTACAATTTCTTTCCAACTGCCACAGAGAGATGGTCTTTAACCTGTCATTGCCCATTATTGCCCTGCCCAACAATGGGCTCAGTATTTCCTGCGAAAATAAATCCACTTCTGGGTGTTTGCAACTGGCACGTTGACATGCTGTAAAAGAAGAATGGCATGACCATGCATCAGCCCAGCTGGTGTCCTATATAGACAGTAGACGTTTCAGGGGAGGAAAGGTAGTATCTCAAACAATACTATAGCTTGTAACTCTAATTTGAGGTGTTCCCCAATACCTAGCTCTTCTAAGTATCAATTCCTTCCCCACATAGATCCATTTAGAAGACAAACAGCCTATGCATCCTGGCTCATGGCAGATCATCCATTTAACCACTCAAATGCACATGGTTCGACTGACTGATACACCTCTAGTCTGCCTGCATGATTTGTTAAATCCACAGGTAAGCGTGGAAAAAACATGTTGCAAAGGCTCAGAATATATCTTGTTAACTGTAGAAGGGATGTTAATGTATAATAGTTATGCCCAAAACTTCTCAGGGGATTTTGACCTTCTTCACAGCAAACTGGATTTGCCTGTTGCTGAGGCTGTCGCCAGTACCTCCATTTTAGGCAAAAATCTTCTCCATTGAGAGTAACCAAAACCACTTTGACCCCTTAATTCTGATTCATGTGATCAAGTTATTGACACAGAAACTACTCATCAATCGTTCTTCTGGGAGGAGAGGGAATGCATTGCAATTGCTGCAGTTGAAACTGAGTCTACTGTGATACTGCAGTTGTTGTTCTGCTCTCTCTTTCACAGCTTCAACAGCGCGGGCAGGTTCACCACTGCAGTAACTCCCTGGATTCTGCTTCTATATGTACTCACACATGCCCAGATAAGAAGATGCTTAATTTTCACCACTGTTAAAAAGGTCATCTTTGCAAAGTGCAGGCCTATTCTAGGCTGTAGATTCAGGGTGCAAGAAGATATCATTAACCACATAAAGCTTCAACCTTCTCTGCTTCTCCTGATCAGAGGTAGAGGACAAGTCACCTTCTTCCGTTCCTCAGAGTAATGTTACAAATAATGAGACAAAAAAATTCTAAATGTTCTATCCTACTACAACCAGAGAAGATTAGGAGAATGATTACACTGCACACATGTGCCTTGACAATGTGAGAAGACAGCGTCACAATAAAAGATGACAAAAATTGGAGTTGTCAAATGATAAAACAATCTCTAATTTATTAAAGGATTTTTAAAAGCATTTAATAGATAAAGGGAGATGTCATGTAACTAAATTTTTACACTACAAATATGAATGCACTTTTTCATAACATTGGTCTTCCAGATATACTACGTTCATCAATTCCAATTATTAAACTGTTTCTGGATACAGATGTTAATTTCAATATTTTGCTAATGCCTGATTCCTTAAGTGCTGAAATTCTTATTAAAATCTTGTTCATTGATACATGGTAGTAACTGATTTATTAAATACATCTGATGCCAATTACTGGGTTATTGTGTGCTTCTATTTCATTATTAATTCATTATTTTGTTCATATTATCTCTCTAAATGTTGTATCCAGTTCTTTCAAAAGCTATCACAAATAACCTGACTCTAATAGCAGCTGGAAATTGAAATGGTACTTATAATAGGACATTGCACACAAATGATGATAAAGGAAAAAATAAATTAGGCCCTGCTATCATTTGAAGACATAACAACCTGATTTCAAGCTCCAGTCTTTTAAATTCTCTTCATAACGATGAGACAGTGTGAACCTGTGTGAAGATACTGTGCTTCTACCTTGTAAGATTTTCTTTTTTCCCCAAGTCTTCTTCCTCACAACTAATTTCTTAAAATATTAATATATGACTTTTCCAAGAAAGCACTGTCAATGACATGAGGAATAATTAACTTAAAATGAGGAATAATTAACTTTAAATATTATTCCATACATTCTTTAAAATGTACTGACTACAACAGAGATGGAAGGAGTTTGATGGTGAAATCTTCATTCCAATTAGAATTAACACTAAATTTACTTAGCATAAAAATTGCAGTGCCAACAACTTGCCAAACAAGATCTCTGTCCCCACCTATGTAAGTACACTGATAACTTTGCATGTAGATTTACAGCCCAAACTGCATTCAATCACATTAATTTGAGCTCTTTCCTGCAAAATAAACATAGCAGCCAGGAAAGCATACAGTAAAAGTTGGATTAAATACAGAAGAGAAATTAAAAGCCAGAGGATGGTGTGGGGGCAACAGGCATCGGAGCATTTATTCATTGAGCTTTTTTGGGTAGTGAACAAGAACTACAGATTTTTTTATGGAGAGGGAGATTTGAATGGAGTGCTGGATCCATGCCAATAAACAGCAGGTAGTTGAGAAAGTACATATCAACCTCAATATCTACAGTAAAACAGTTCATGAGTAAAAAACAGGATCTGAAAAACATCAGAAATGTCCACGGCACCATTTAATAATTGCATTTTGGTATAGACATAGGATACAAATTTCCATCCCGCTACCCTCTTACCATAATCTGTCACTACACAACCAGACGCTAATTCTTCCTACAGCATATTTACACATAAAAGCTTCAGTTGTATTTGCAGTCTAGGCCCATTCTTAAACCATCAACATTTTCTGAACAAAGGTCAAAAATCTTAATTCATGACACTGGAATGAACAGAAACAACTGGGTTTTTCAAGAGTCTGTAAACCACCTCAGTAACGCGAAGCACCAAGAACGCACTGGAAATGAACAGGTTTATTGAACAATATGCCAGATTTTCTCCAGAAGGGTGTGCTCTTTATAAACAGGTTTTATTCCATACATACAAGAACACATGCCAATTTACCCGCATTTGTTGTGCACTAAATGGACAAAATAATTTTCAATGGTTTTATCTTAATGTTGAAAAAAAAATTTTCTAAGTAGCCTCGCCTTAAATATGTTATCTCACTCTAATGTTTCTGGTTAATTCCTTGCAACATTCCGAAATGGATTCCCATTATTAAGGCTTGACCTTTCAGTGTTGTCTTGTCATATGACCCAACCTATACCTTCTCTCAGGACTGACATTCTAGCAGATCTCACTGACTGGAAGAAGCTAATTGATGACTGCTTTTCAAGATGACATTAGTATATTTCCTCTGAAATTTTATAAAGAAACAGATGAAGATACAAATAAAGGCTGTAAAATTTTATTAAAATTTCTGTCCTGTGGAAAAGACTGGACAGGAAAAGCAGACATTGTACAGAATGTATAAACATTTCTACATTAGTAAAATTACTTTATTTCAGTGGAAAAGTGGTGTTAAGATAAAGCTTTTTATTAAAAATAATCAATATTTAGCAAATGTGAGAGAAAAAAAAAGATCCACAGAAATGAACCACTACAAATTCAAGTCTATAAAAGAGTCATATATTTGGGGAATAAAACATAGATGTCTGTGGACATCCTGTGGTGAATAAATTGAGACTACAAGAGAGAAAAAAAAAAGAGTTTTCTGAATTGCAGATGCTTTAAAGGCTAATCTAATTCTCATTTAATTATTAGAGTAATATATGATAACTAGAGCACAAAGCCCAATTCTCAGAAACAAAATGAAAAGAGTCTTAGCTCTTCAGAAAACCCACATCTTCTGAGTGCTTTTTGGCTTGTGAGGATTTTAAGCTTTCCTATTTCTTTATTTTGCTGAGCTATTTAAAGAATTTTAACACATAAGAAGCTTCTGATCTCATTTTTAAACTTCTGCACGAGAAGTTTGCAGGAAAAAAAAGTACATATGTATGTGTGCAAGAGTGTGTTATTTTGAGCAGCTGAGTTCATGTAAGATAAGCATCTGGTTCATGTAAGATATAAAAAACTTCAGCTTTCTGCTTCTCTTACACTTATTTTTTCAATGCAGTACTGGCAAGGCAATGTGTTTAGAATGATGAGTAAGCCCCTTGCAAATAATAAGACTAAAACCAACAACAAATGTTGAGCATTACATTTGCATCTGAATCTTCAGATTTACAAGGGATACATTTTCTATATTTTTCTAAGCAAACATGAAAGCTGCTTTTCATTTAGAAATTGAAATTATCATCCACTCACATGCCCAAAGGAATTAAGTCTTTAACATTGCAAATAAAGGTATTCTTCCCTCATATCTGGTTTTGCCTATTTGAGCTAACTTATCTATAGTACAAGTGGGATCTTCATCATTCTTTTTGGGAGTGGAAGGAAGAATGATGATCATGGCAAAAAAAAGACCAAAATTGCTGTAAGTAAGATCTAGTTACTTGACATACTCCCAAGTACTAAAGCTCTGTTAGACAGAGAAGATTACGGGCTGCCTCTTACCCAGGAATAATTATTTGGGGCTAACTACATGCAACCACACAATTGAAAGGTTGGCTGCTTTCTCCATACATGCTTGGAGGAAAAGAGACCCCTAAAGCTGCTTACCTTCTCTACAGAAGCCTTTCTAGGACTACTGTAATTTTGAAATATTTATTTACTGCTTGTTTCCAGACAGGTCAGGAACCTAAAAATTTGTAATGCCTGTATCCTTATTAAATGAATCATGACACTCCTTTAAAAAGTCCTAAACAGGAGACTGGTTTAATCCTCAGCAATGAAGCGTAAACCATACAATCCATCCCTGTGGTATCTCCAGAATTCCTTCCAAATAAGTCTTTAGTTAAAATGAATGTTGATATCCACAAAATTAACATCAAATATGATCTTCCAAACTTCCAATTTCTCTGCAAATACATATTTAAATATCAGTATGATTACATCTGTCATGTGCTGATTAGCTTATAGACCCCTCCTTAAAATAGTGTCATGTTACTTAAATAATTGATAACCACAACATGTTTCTACATGCCCTAAAGCCTTCTATCTCTGCCCTGCTGAGCATAGGAGAGGTTTAGTCACTTTAACAACTAAATTTAAAAATGTTAACTATTTTGAACATGGTAGAACAAAATTACTTCAACATATAAATACTCAAAATGCTTTCAAATAATACTTCAAAATTCAGACTGTAAAAACAAAAACAAACAAAAAAAACCACACGCAAAACACAAACAAACAAAAGAATCAAAATGAACAAACAAACAAACAAACACAACAACAAAAAAATACAACTAAGAAACTTCAAATACATCATTGTCTAATCTCTGAAACACCTGTGCGTATGCTACTCAGAAAACAGAGACAAACCACCTTCTCCATATAAAAAAAAGATAGTCCCTCTAACAGTCATTGCCTTCAAGTACTTTTGGGGGTAAATAATCCATGTAACAGTACAGCATAGTACGTTGTTCCACTCTTTTTGGGGTAACCGTCACTGAAAAGTCCACCTTGAGAATCAGTGAATGAATTATTTTATCCTTCTTGCTTCAAAGGAGAAAAACTGTTGAGATTTATAGTAAGCACAACAGGAATCCCCCAATATAGTTGCACTACATTGTCCTAAAATACTTAAGTATTTCTTTGGATTTTCTAAAAAAAAAACCATAGTCTGGGTCCCAAAACAATCACCTGAACTAATCTCCATTATCAGAGTGTGAAAGTCTATATACCTGCTTTCAGCTAAATACCCATTTCTTATCTTCCCAAGCAGACAAATAATTAAAAATTAAGTAAATGCTACAGAGATGTTACTGAACAATTCTGTTTATTATTATTATTATTATCATATATTTTCAAAGACAATTTTTTAAGAAAACAACATTATTTTCAGCAACTTGCTGTAGGTGAAAAGTACAAGAAATCAAAAGACGTTAAAGAATTCATCATAGTATTATTTTAAATTTTTTACCCACTACACAAGGTACTCTTTTGAACTTGAAACGCTTATTCAAGGTGTCAAACAAAAATTCAAACTATGGTAACTTTAGATTAGACCAGTATCTGATGAAAGAAATTCTTATTTTCCAATTTAATTTAAATAACCCACAGTACTATACATTTTTCCTATGTTAGCCAAAAGATACAAGCAGTGAAGTAGCAAAGAAGTTCATCAGAAAAACAAGAAATGAGAAAACTGATTAAAAGTTGGCAAGCAGGAAAAAAAAAAAAAAACAACCCACCTTTCCAGATATTATTTATACTGAGTGTTGTTTTGGTTTTTGAGTCAGTGAAAATGTAGAGGGCTCCGATAATTTATGCAATAGGAAATACCTAAATTTTACTTAATAAAGAGACTGGAATTACTACTAGTTATATTAATGCTGCACTGATTCCATACCTTGGAAGACCGAAAACAGAATGCTGTAGATTTTACATCCGCTTTCTCTTTGTCTGTAAGAAGAAGACTCTTGTCATCCAGGAGACTTAAATATTTTCCTGTTGTTATATGTCTTAGTCTGAATGGCTGTCCCCATCTAATGTGGCTGCCACTCCATCTAAAAAAGTTCATAGGAAATGTTTGGTTTTTTAAAAACAAAACATACAGATTAACTACTCGTGAAAATACTTTACAGTACATTATATTGCCAACTAGTTGGAAAAGGGTAAAATTCTAAATGCTGGTTATTATAAAAACATTCTCACAAATAAAATTAACCTCTTCATTTGCACAGGCTGCCTGGATTCAGACTGAATTCCTCTTGAGCGAATATACAGACCGCCTATGGAGAAGGAGGCTTATACTGCACACAGAAAGCTTGGAGCTGCCAGTTCCCTCTCCAACAGTTCATCTGCCAGCAGCCGGGCTTATTCCCTCTACCAGAGCACTCTCCTTTCAGCAGTCAGAATGCTTTAGGCACACTGTAAACAGTGTGCAAGAAAAAAATAAAACAGCTAAATAAATAAATAAAAATCCTCCTAAAATAAATGTTAAAAATTATTACACAAAGACTGGTTCACATTCTTCATTTCTATGAGAGGAAACGAAGGAAAAAAAGGCAAAGATTTTTCTCTTTAAGCTCCCTAAGGACTGCTCAAGTTGAAACATAGGTTGCAGGTTTCTAACTTCCTGCCTCAAACTGCAAAGTCAGCTCTTCTGTTCTTCCTGATTAACTCCTGAAGATAAACTTGTGTAGGGTTACTAAGGAGGACGCATTTCACATAGTCTTTTCAGAAAGCTTCTCGAATATTCCTTAGGTTGAAGAATTAGAACAGCTAGGATGTTTCCCTGGATCTTCACAAAACTTCATTTAGTCTTATCTCTCCAAAAGTTTACACTTTAGATGCATGTGCACACTGCTTTTTGGAGAGGAAATCATGTATTTCTGTTTATAAAAGACCCATCATGATGGAGTTGAGACATACTGCCAAGATTCTGATGTGCTTCCACAAATACTTGTAACTCTCTATGCTTACTCTGGCCTGAAATAGCTTAAAATTATGAACAAATGTTCACATAATATCAATGAAATATACAAACACATCTTTATGAACTAACCTGATTATAACCTTACTCCCACTGTTTATTTATCACTTGCATTTAACATATTTCCAGGTACAGCACTTTCATATGTTTAAGCAATTTTCTGTTTCCCTGATGCAGATTGAAGCACTTACCTATTCAATACAAATATCCATTTGTTTAAGCATGTCTTCTTAAGAGCTGGCCATACTGTATGCAAAGCACGCAAAACCAAATTGGCACATAATTTTAAATTGCCATTTTTAAAATGCAAGAGCAACACCTGGCTTCTGTTTAGTAACAAGATTTATTAGTCTTCACTAATTAAACTTCCAAATCTTTTTAGTTATTGGTTTGAAAGCAGCCAAAAGAATGAAGAGGTTTTCCCCTCAACTAAATTCTTTTGCAAACTAAATAGTCTCTTTTCTTTAAAGTCAAGGGGCAAGGACTTTGAGGAGGAAGGAAATACAGATGCTTGGCATCTTAGAAATACATTTCTTTTCTTCTGTCTTCTATACAGCCAAGTCAGTACACTCCATAAAAGCACATCTAAGTATCAATGTTCTAGCACAGCTTCTGCTTCTCTATTAGGTAAAATGTCAGGTCAGGATCCTCAGCTATTGTGTTGCTGGGTCTAGTAAAACACATTAGCTCTGCACCTTAGCTCTGCACCTTTCATATCAGGGGCCTTGGTGGGGAGTTGCCTTTTCTCTAGCCTGATCCAATTTTCTCTTGGACTCAATAGCTGCAGACCATCAGAAAAAAAGAAATAATAAATGTGGTGCAATTGAGCCATGCCCCTAGTTCATATCTGCCAGATAGGAAATAGGACAATTTATGTGCACTTAGAAGAAAAGGCTTTTTGAGCAGTATCTTCTGAAGCCATTTCTGACTACTAATAGTTCTCTTCTTCACTGTGAGAATATGATCCCTGTCACCTTTCGGGAAAGAAAGCAACACTGAGCCATATTATCTGGCACCTAATAGCAGGGCATGCCAAGAGGCAGTCTGTGCATGGAGACAGCCCAGGCAATTGTTATGAGGGTTCAGAAACAACGATTCCTTCAGAATCATATAAAATTAACAAAATTAATATTATACCTGCAGTCATTCTGGAAAGGACTAGAACTGATAGAGGACTTCAGGCATGTGTGCGCTAAGTTATAAATCAAAGCACTGGCATGAATAGTAATGTGGCTGCTATAAAGCAGTGAATGTATATAGCTATTAGAATATGATACAGGAAAATAGGGAGATGAGAGAACTGCAGATCTTTTTTCCTGGTAAGAAAGTCGTGTGCCTTAAAAAGAAAGATTACCACTGACTTTGCTTAGTTGTTTTGATGGTTCTCACAATTCCTCTCATTCATATATGTTCAAATGTTTGCCCTTCAAAAACTTGTATACAACGCCTGTCAAAGTGAGGTATACAACAGTCATAATAGAAGCCTCTAATTTCTTAAATCCCCATGTTGTTCCAGTACCACTGCTTATTAGGGGGGTACATTGCAATGAGGAAAAGAAAAAGCCATTGTTGTCACTTAAGCAGTCTCAAGGTCAATTTTAGTCCAAAGCAAAAATCTCACTGCCTTATCAATGGCATTTAACATCACCCTATTAAATAAAATGCACACACAGCATCATTAGAGCGTAACTTTTCACTATGCTGCCATGATTTAATCTCTAAGAAGCAATCATTTATTAATCACTAGAAATTTTATCACAAGCACAGATTGTAATACAGGTTCAGTGCAATTTTACAGTGCAATTAACAAACAAGACATGATTCCTTATTATCATTCCAACACTTCTAACAATGCAAGGTAGAATTTATTTCTGTAAATTTTTACCTTCGAAGATTTCCAAATAGCTTAACCAAGTTAGGGGGTGATACACATTAATTATTACTTTTAAGGATGTTAAAAATGTAAATTGTGAATTCACTGACAGCTATAACCACCTCAGGAAAACAAAAATCCATAGCCTGTATGCTAACACACACTCTCTCAGGAAGTTGTTTAATTTTTCATGGAAGTGAAATAGAGCACTTTTGGAAGATTATTTTAGTATTATCAGTCTGATTTTATAGTTAGAAATCTGGTTTTACAGGAACACTCTTACTACACAAAATGTGACCTGCCAAATGGACTGCTGCTTCTGAGAGAAATTTTACTTACGCAACTCTTAGAGTCTCTAGTCGCCAAAGGGAACGAGCATGAATTGACACAGCCCCACCTTCATAATGGACAGTTCTGAAAACCAAACAAAGGCACAAACTAAATGCTCAGCTCTGTTGGAAGAATCTATCATATATATTTGTTCATTTAACTGCATCTCTCATTTTAAGATCGCCAAAACAATTATCGCAACCACCAGATTCAGAGGTTATCAGATTCAAAACCAGCTCTAATCAATTAAACCTTCAGACTTAGTTACTCAAACTTTAATTGTCTTTAGCACCCATTATTGTGACATTCATAACAAGATCTATACAGTGTTTGCTTAGCCATCTTTCTTAGTGTTTTAAGGAGAGAATATATGGAAAAAAAAATCAAAAGCCTAATAATTACAATATTTCTAGATTCCAACCAAAAACAAACATCCAATGATGATAAAGATTTGTGATCACTGCATACATCTCACAAGAAAGGCAGTGTTTTGTAAGAGCTTAGAGTACTAAAATAACCATGAAAACTATTACACTGAATTATGAAAATTCATTTATTTGGCACCTGAAGTTTCACAACCACACCAATACATTCTTCACATACCTCAGATGTTAACAGCTTCCTATTTCCAAATCTTAATATGCATATATTTTTATATATATATTTAACATATATGCATATATCCAGAAACCTAAGTGTTTCCAGAAAACAATTCAGCCTGAAAAAAGGTTGTTTTCTTTTTTCTTTCATACTACTCAGAGATAAGTGATATACATTGGATCCACAAAGTCCCTGAGTAGGTAACCTGGCTTTTCTTTAAAGGAAACACCAAGGAATGTGGTGAGTATTAAGCTCTGCCACTCCAGATTTAGGCAGCCATTCTTTGGACCGCTTCCCTCCTGCACCCTTGTTTCTGCCCTAGGACATCACCAGAATTTTAAAATCAAGCCTTTTCCTTTGGGGAAATGAATAAAGGAGTCACTTGTGCAAAGGGCTGCTGTCACTGTGCTTATCAGATCAGGCACTGCAGGGAGCAGTGCCAGAGAATGGCCCTGTCCTAGGGATCCGGGAAGAACTTATGGATGGAGTAAATGTTGTGATCTTCAGCCAAGATCAGGCACTGCCAAAAATAGCCAGAGACATAACTTCAAGGAATATTAATACAGAAATCGTAGGCATTTCCCGTCATTTGTTGTTAGTTTTTTGAGGACCACCATTTTGGCATCAGGTACCTAATAGTTACCAGGCTTTAGCTTCCGAAGTCCTCCTGTGGATGTAACACAGAGGGACTGAATGCTTAGCACAGAGAAAAACCCAGCATTGAAAGAGATAGCTCAAAATCAAATGAAATAGTGAGTTAGAATATATGTCTTAGTACTGTTAACAACAAATGAGACTACGGATGTACTAAAATCCATCTTAGAATATGATAAGAAGTATTAAGGAAATAAATACTCCCAGACCTTGTAAATGAAAGACGACAAATTAAAGGGGAAAAATTAATCAAACTACAAAATAAATATTCCTCACTACACTTACAGAACCATTTACACTGAATATTCATGAGCCATGTATAAACAGAAACTCTGGTATATGCTACATGTACAAAAAAAGAAGTTATAGGTGTATATATAAACATGTACAAAATCCTTCCCTTGACCTTATATCCACTGTTTTATCTTAGTCATTTGTTGCAACAGTTGCGGTTGGAGGAGCAGGTGACGGATATAAGTTTCTCATATCTGTCTCACAGAAGGGAATGAAATTCAAAATCAGTCTTATTTTTTAATTGAAATTGACCTTCATTAGTACAGTAAAAAGCAAATTCTAAACCATCTTGCACTCAGCTGCTTCTTTGTTCAGATGCTTTCTCTTCTCTTCAGGCATTTGTTCAAATTTTTATTCTGCAACTAAGAGACTGGGTTTATGTTGTAATATGCACACAATAACACATCAGATGTCACCTTGGTTGCGTTTGTTTGGGTTGGGGATGGGAGGAGTGAGTGGGTTGTTTGAGGGGATGTTGTCGAGGGGCTTTTTTTACGTCAAAATATTCTGATTACATCCTAGCCTATTTCAATATGAACCTCACTGATTAAAATGTATTTGGAATTCTTGCAATCGCATAATACAAAATTTAACAATTTTATTCAGCAGTTTTCAAGTCATTAAATGTATGAGAAATCAAGCCAAAGCAAAGGCTTAAATTAATCAGAATAATTCATTTCTAGGTTGGTACCTTGCCGCTTTTCAGGGATTAAGTTCTTTCTCACAGTGGAAACCCAGAAGCTGTCACCAGTTTTTCAGTCTGAGTACTCTTTTGAAGTTAGGTTTGGATTACACATAGCAGTCAGATCAGTGTAATTTTAAACATCACAACCTTCCATTGCGAACTTAAAAGAATGGCTTCTCATGGGTTTTCTTCAAGTTTTCTTCTATGTGACTGTCCATCCATTATTTCCTTTCCCTGTTCTTTCCAAGGGCAGCTATCAGTCTTGTAATGCTCACATAAGATGAGAAAATGGGAAAGAGACAAAGGAGGAAATCCTAAATAAAACCATGCAATTTGTTTACCAAAGGAAATAAAAAGAATCCTAGGACTGTGTCTTATTTCCACATGAATGACTGGGTACAGCAGCAACAGAGGGAGTGAAGGTAGAAAGACAGTGAGAGCACTTTAGAGATAAAAGTCCAAAAGGCAGCAGCAAAGCCTCAACAAAAGAATAAGTAACAGTAATCTGGAAGGGGACTGAAAAAGAGCTGAGGACGGGATCCCTACAGGGAAGCAGAAGGAGAAACCCGGAGAACGGGGTCAAGGATGGACAGGAAGACTTTGTACGGGCAAGACACATGCTGCAAAATACAAGTTGGCATAAAGCACTTGAATAGAGTGCAAAGTCTTTTGTCTTTAGTGAGATACTGTCTTCTCTACAGAAAAGGTGGCTTTGAATAAAAGATACGTCGTCTTCATTGAAGGGTAAGTCACACTGTCTTTACCGTAACAGCATGCATAATAACCCTTGCCCCAGAGCAGCTGACTAAATTCATAACCTTGACCATCTCATACTTTTTTATTCCGTCTAAGAAATCTAAAGGTCATTTCTTAATTCCTTTCATTAAAATAGATGTACTATACTACTTTGAGATTGCTCAAACTAACATTAGTACTCGCTCT
Source organism: Nesoenas mayeri (assembly GCF_963082525.1). Taxonomy (NCBI): domain Eukaryota; kingdom Metazoa; phylum Chordata; class Aves; order Columbiformes; family Columbidae; genus Nesoenas; species Nesoenas mayeri. The sequence continues at coordinate 79,538,204 of NC_137544.1, read as the reverse complement.
ATATAAAAACATTATTTGATAGGATACACCTCATTTCTTTTTATACACTCTTGACAACAGTTCAGTGCTGAACAGGAAGTATAATGTATAACATTTTATTCCTTCTGAAAACTGATACTGGTAAACCATATCAGATTCTGATAGGACTAGGTCAAATGAAACATTGCTTTTAACGATATCTGAATAACCGACAAAAATCCTCTGACTAACTCAAAGAGTTACTACAGATTTCCACTGATACGATGGAAAAAAAAAAAAAAAATTAGTTACGAAATGTACGGAAGATCCACATTACTTTTGAAACAGTAGAGAAAACTTACAAATTGTAAAACTTAATTATGAAATTGTAAGTAACGTAAATGTATAAGGAAACTAAATAACTGCAGGAAAAGAAAGGACAACCAAAGCTACAATGAATGTTGGTCTTCCCCTAGAAAGCTCAGGATACTTTATAGCTTCTGAGCCATAGCTGTAACACTAGTTCTTGATTTTTTTCTATTCTTTCCAAAGCACTTTACTTGCATATTCTACATTTATGGAAAAAAGATACTAACCTCTTTTATTTCAAATGACAGTATCTATAAGGAGTTCAGAACCTCTAAAAATTTTCAGTTCATCTTTACTATAAACTTTAATTTGGGTAATTAGTTGGTATAATGAAGTCATTGAAGTTCGACCTATGGCTCTAAGTTAAATTCAAAACATCATTCTTTTCCTGATAATGTCATTAATCTATTTAATTCCCCTTAATATAAACAGTCACTAGAGCTGGAACTTGCCACCCAATTTGTCTCACAGCACTTGGGCTGTAATTCCAGGCCCAAGGACAGCACAGCAGCCCCCCCGCACCCCACCAGCCCTGACCAGATGGTGCTCTCGCTTGCTTGTTCCAAGCACTCTCCTCCTCTGGTTTTCTGAGGTGTGATGTAGAGGTAAAGCAACGGTAAGCATCAAAAACAAAGCTTGATATCCAAATCTCGCATCTCCAACTTCAATAATGAATTAATTACACAGGTTTAAAATAGACTTACTGAGTACCAAAACCCCTGGAGAATCATCATTTAATTCATATTCTTATAAAACTATTGTTGAACAGAGTGAGGGTAATAATTTCAATGAAGTTCACTGTCTATAAACAGGCATTAAATGATGCTAAAATAAATTACATTAAAGACAGTATTTTGATACTGCTGAAGTAGTCTTAGTTCAAGAACCTGTAAATCCTAAGTTCCATAGCAAGGAAATAATGGAAAAAAGTTCAGTAACTTGGAATGAATCATAAATATGGCACCATAAATATAGCATAAATAATATAATAATGTAGTACCTGGATTATACACAAATGAATAAATCCAAATATGATGTTAAAGTTCAAGTTAAATAAATTTTTCTGCTCCCTTCAATGACCGGCAAGACTGTTCTGGTTTTAATTTGAAAAATCAATCACTAAAGAGCTTTATGGATTTTCTCAAATTAATTTATAAATGAACAACCATTACCGTTCAAGGCTCGTGGGAAAGGTTATTGAGTTATGCTGGGTGAAAACTTTTCAAGTTCACATTTCAGTCATAAATAATCCTTCACACACACCAGATCCCAGCCTTTCTGGGTACAACGGACCTCACCAGTTCGTAATGCCATTTCAAAGGCTGTATTTTAACCTGTCTAAAGAGAATGGCATGGAAAGGAAAGTGAAAAGGAGCTGGGATTGGCTAAGTCACACTGATTTTGAATTTCATCACTTTAAAACCTGGTCTATCCATTTCTGAAACTAACACAAAATGTTCAATATAATTTACAAAACACTTAAAGCAACATGTTTAACTCAAAGAAACTCTCAAAAGAAGGAATGATTAAATTGATTCTGTAATTAAGCTACATAAATACAATCTCTCATTAAAGCCTATTCTGACTGGATGGTTTGAGAAACTGGAGTCTGTTCCACCTCCAGTGATAATTTGCAAACGCCAGGAGCACTTCATTCTCACAAGTAATTTCTTTCTGTAATGATATATTTCTGAAGGGTCTAAACTGCACTGCAGTCATCACTTTTAAATACATATTGCAAGTCAAAATGCAAATTAGTTGCAAAAGGAACATTCATGGCCCCCTTCCACACTGGCAACTATGAATACCCACTGTCCTATTTCTGTGTGGACTTTAAGTTCTAAAATAACATGAACGATGGTGGTATAATAAAGCATTAAAACCCAATTAAAAAATAATAATTAAAAAAAATATTATATGCTTCCACCTGCTATGTGCCATTAGTTTTGGGAGATTTCTAAGTGGAAAACAAATAAACAAACAAAACCATAAACACAAAAACAAACAAAACAAACAAAAAAACCACAAAACAAAGCACAGAGAAAAAACACAAACACAAAAAACCCAAACCTCCAGACTCCCAGCAGAAGTTTCCTTGGCTTTGAAGATAATAAAATCAAAGAATAAAATCAAAGATAAAATCAAAGAATACCCAACTGATTATACCATGCCTTCTCTTGTATATCTATACCTATATTTGTTTTTTAATAATGCTTCTGAAATCTGAATTGAAAAACTCCAGAAATAACACTTCAAATTTAGGTGTAGCTTAATATAGATGTCTAAGGCATTTTAAACAATAAAAACACAGTTTAAGGATTCTGTGTACATGTCTTTAAACACTGTCCTTGAACCAGCAACCTAACTAGACTGTGCAGTAAATTATATTTAATTCAGAGAAATTGCACATAGTTAACCCTTTGCCTATTCCTTTTATGTTCTTCATCTGGGTCAGAGTGAGTGAAAACTACCAGGGTTATGCCCACTTTGCCTGTGGTGTTTTAAAAATAATACCACTTTTTTTTTTTTTTTTTACCTAGTGCAATATCTAGTAAACCAACATATTACCACAAACATCTCTATTTGCACTGCTTTCAGCTGGAATGCATTATAATTACAAAGTAAACTAAGTCTCGCAACTTCAGGGAGAATCTACTTGAAACTGGAAAAGTACATTTCTGAGTGGAGACAAGCCCCCCCAGCCTAGAGACTTCTGTGTGATGAATAAGCCACTACCATTATTAAAACTTGGCTTAAGGTTTCTGATCCCAGCTAGACCTTTTGGGGAAGAAAATAAAATAGTTCAGACCATAAAATTCTATTTTACTATTTCTCTTGAAAGAATCTGTTTGTCAGTCCTCTGAGCCTCCCACTACACAAATACTCAAAGTTGTCTTAAACTATTTATAGTTCAGAGACATGAACCCCTGAATAATGTCTCACTGGCATTAAATCAAGAGCCAAGTATCACTACACAAAACGCAGCGTTATCAGAGACAACCCAAGATTCCTCAGTGATTTTGACCAAATTCAGCTGGATAGCAGCAGAAGACCAGTCCATCCAGGTGCCCTCGTCACTGTAAGTTTAAATGCACGAAGGCACAACAGCCTTGGCAATCAGTAGCCTGAGCACTCTGTGCATCTCCCCATGGTACGGCTGCATAGGTGCCTCTGAGAGCTGCAGGAGGGAGGAGGCAAGAGAGGAGCCTTTGTTTCAGCAGCCTTCAGTCCTGTGACAACTCCCCCCTCCCTCCAGAATTGAGGGCCCGTGGCCAGAAGACAGTCCAGAGTGGGCTGTGCATGCAACAACCAACACCATGGCTATCCATCACTGGCCAAGGGAGCTTTCTGGATCTCGGTTCTTGGATGGAGGGAACAAAATCATCCTCCTAACCAGTCTCTCACCTCAGGCAAATACCTGCTTTGCCTGTGTCCAAAGCTGGCACGGAACACTGCTCTTTTTTCACTGCTCACTGTGTAATTGCATCTCAGCACTCAATAAAGAAGTCCCTCATCCAAACACATAGTGATCCCATCGCATGTTCTAGTGATCACGGTAGCACAATTTAAGGACCACATGGAGGGGGACACCTAAGTTCAACAATTAAGTGAGGAAACACAGTATACAATCAGAAAAATAAGTGAGACACAGAAGAGAATTTTAGAAGCTTTTTATACTGCTATTTCTGCCAGTGTTTCAGGCCTCTTCCAGTGCAGATCTGGATGACCTTGTCTTTGGAGGATACTTTGTTAGGTACTATAATCACCAACACAGTATCTGCACTGTCACTGTATTGCAGGCCTCCACTGTGCTACATGCTGTTCTGCAAGAAAGTAAACAGCTTCAGAATATATGTTTTATTTTAGACTTCTGGTAATCTTTGAAACACTTTTATGCTCGAATTTATGTAACTGTATCAATGCTCTAAGAATAGAGAAAAACAGCAGTTATTTTTAGAAACTGCTGAGGAGGATCCTTCACATCAAAACAATTTATTCATTCCCAGAATGACACACCAGGTGACATTACAGAATAAAACTGTTATTTTACTGTTATTTTAGGACTGTCTGATCTTTTATTTATTTGAAAAGGCATAAAATTTGTTCACAGACAAATTAAAATAAGGTAGAGGAATTAGTGGGGCATATCAGAGATGGAACTTCTCAGTGTCGCTTTATGCTGCCATTCAGAGCTGTTCTTCAGGCACATGCTGGAACAAACCAAACCAAGCACAACCACAGCAATCTACCACCAGAATATTTCAAAAGGCAATGAGAGGATAATATGACAGAATGGTTGGGGTTGGAAGAGACCTCTGGAGATCATCTAGTCCAACCCACCTGCTAAAGCAGGTTCACCCAGAGTAGATCGCACAGGAATGTGTCCAGGTGGGTTTTGAATGTCTCCAGAGAAGGAGACTCCACAGCCTCTCTGGGCAGCATGTTCCAGTGCTCTGGCACCCTCTTCTCATATTCAGATGGAAGTGTTATACTCCAAATAGATCATATTTTACCATGCCTTATGTGCAGAAGTTATGGAACTTAAATTAAAATGAAAGATAAAATAATTTATCTTACCATTTCCTACCTGCCAAGTTTACTCATATTTTTAATACAATTCTACTAGCGTTAAATACCATCCATCAAAATAAGGTATGCATATATGCTGAAAACTGAAAGGAGACACTAAGTATCCTCTTAGATATTGAATAGCCAAGAGTCCTAACTAGTCCTAATTAGACAGAAATATAGAGGTTTAAAGCCATAACTACATTTATTAATAATTTAAGAGGAGAAAGTATGGGGCACAGAACAATTAAATCTAACTCCATAAAATCAAAAGTAGCCATAGATTTTATTCTAGTTTATAAGTAAAAAGAATTTTTAAAATTTCAGAAAACAATAGAAGAACTTCAGAAAAGGAGAATGTGAAAAAAGAATAAACTTATTTTTATTCTGTATGTTTATTAAAGCTCCTTAACAACAAGAAAATTTCAGAAGATCAAATCTGTTTTTTTACGAAGCACAGAGAAGCAATGCTTCTCTGTATTGCTACCAGGAAATATAAAGACAAAGACATAGGTACTATTTGTTGTCTACTAGCTCTGCTTCTTTTGGGGTACTAGATGGACAGTGGAAAAGACAGACAACTGCAGGAAGAATAGCAATCTGGTCTGTTTATGGCACTGGTCTGCAGCTTAAGAAATAAACTCTGTTCCTCCCATGTTATGGGACACAAAGATCCGTCATCTGAATGCACAAGCAGATGAAATCATTTTTTTCTTAACTTGATACTTCGCACTCATTTATTGTGGCTTATATACAATATTACTCTTGTAGAGATAGATTTTTAGTTAGCATTGAAGTTTATTACTGAAGTGCTTAATCATCCTGTAAATCTACAATTACACTGCAACTACATTTTTTTATGGTATTCTGCAGGATTTAAACTGAAATAAGAGAAAGCACTATAGGATCCTACCTGTTTATCTTTTAATCACTTTCAGGGTGAGGATAATAATAGCAACAATAAACTTCTTGATGTAAAGGACCTATTACATAGTAACTAAATTAAAACATGAACTGACCACATTTTAAGTCTCAACATTTTGAAATATATTTTGTGGTCAAAAACTATTCCCTTGTTTAAAAATGAGAAATAGCCAGGAAGGCTGTAGAAGAAAAATCCGAAGTTTTTCTCATTGATATTTAAAAATATATAGAAGATTTTTGCTATATTTCATGAGAGCTTCCAGTGTCTTGTTCTTCTCTTTACAAATAAAAGCAAAATGGTGGCAGAAATTCTATTTGCAAACCAAGAAAACTCATTTGGAAATGAATGAATAACACTTTCTTTATCATGGAAACAAAGCTAACAAATATGCTACATTAAACAAACTACTCCAAAATCAACATTATCTTTTAGCAATCTTCAGGCTGAAGGTAGGAATAAAACATATGACACTGCCCTACTGAAAAGAAGCTGAGGGTATATTTTATTAAAGCAAATAAGCAGGACTTTGATTCACCCATGTAATCACTCCACTGAGACATGCCACTTGCAGTGCCAGTCTTCTCACCATTTGGATTTATTAGTTAACTGAGAGAGACACAATGATGTGTCATCAATTCTCTACTTCCATTCTAGGATTCCTTTAGTCAAGAAAATAACCATAAATGAAGTTCTAGACTACCATGATAGATAAACCTGAGATCAATGTCCAGATTAGTGACCTTGAAGGGCTGGGTACTATTCTTAGCATACCCAGCCCTGAGGAATTTTTTGTAATTACAAAAAAGGACAGCGGTAAAAAAACCAACACATTTCATTCACAGTGTTTTACAGTCAGTAAAGACAACAATAAGTTATCAACAATCCTTGTTGCTTTTACACCTGGTAAGTGAAATCAGGCTTGGACAATACTGAAAAGAAACTGCAAGAGGCTCACGTCCAAAGTTCATCTCAACAATATTGCTTCCTAAGAGTAACACATCTCATCACCATATCCTTTAAATATCTGTACTACCAGTGACACTTACTATTGATTCTGCAACATTTGTTATTGTTCTATTATAAGCTGGAAACCTACCTTCTTTGCTCTTCTCCATGTTCACCTGAAGGGACTGTCAAACATTCATCCATGTGACCATGCAATAACCTCAGAACATCCCCTCCTATCAGATATCCTTGAATAAAGAGAGAAAATCAAGTGCATTTGTCAGAATGTAGCAACACATAAAACTGTAGTTCAAACTGTAATAAATACTATCAAGTTTATCTCCTTTTTTTTTTCCTGTTGCTATTTAGTTACTTTAAAGAGCATCAGAAGATGGGGAAAATATCTGATACTCTGGGGAGCCAGGTAAACATTGCCATATGAGAAAAGCTCAAAGTCAGCAAGTGGGAAAGGGTGGATTAGGAGAATGAGAACTACAGATGGGTGATTGTAGAGAGTTAGTGCAACTTGGGAGAAGCCTGCTCCACCAGAAACAAGGAAGCAAGTACTTCCCTCCCAAGTTCCGCTTGACTTAAGATTTCCAACCTACAATAATGATTTATTTGGACTCCAAAGGGAAACTCCTCTCTTGTCTATACTACCTCTGCACATGCAGCTTCAAACCCAAACACTTGGTACAGATACATGAGTTCATAAACTAAGGCACAGAGCATACATATAACATCACAGTATTTGAAGACCCACAGCATTGCAGCCAAAAGCCAAAAACAAGACCATAATTCTAATCAGTAAATATATTAACAAAATAGCAGATTTTCCATCAGTCTTTTTGCATCAAAGACATTAAAAAGAACTATAATTTTATGTTGTTATCCTACAAATACTGTATTATAAACTAGTAAATGAAGAATACAAAGACTTAGTAGATTTTAAGCACAATTCAATGGTATTTTTTCAGTCTGACATGCTAAATAATTGTTTATCTTTGTCTCCTAAACTCATCTTCCCTTCTTGCTAGAACTGCCTAGTATCAAATTCTGCATTTGAGTAGAATGTGGGAACATAATTCCTTGAGTTTAGTGTTATAACAAAAATATATTTAAAAATATTATTGGAATAATATTTTGAAGCTATGTCTATATTAACAAGTAACGCTGTGCAATAAGACATCTATACAGGGAAATGGTAAAGAGCCAACAGTCACACTGTACACATTTCACAGGTTTATTTTGAAGCTACAGAAAATCTTTTTCCTGAATATATATCAGGTAATATTCTGGATATATTTTTTAAACCTTTGAAATCAGCATCGAATTAGTATTCACACGGCAAATTTAAGCATTGAATTTTTAGATTCTTGGTCTTGACACAGAGGGATATGTCTAGGTGACAGTAGTTATATACATGAATTTTTACATGGACCTGTATCAACATAATTTTGGAGATGTTTTGCCCCAAGTAGTTTTTGGTCTTTTGTTTTTGTTTTGTTTTTAAAGTGTCACCCACCGACTTCACAGTACAGAATTAACAAAATTGCTTGATCTGTCTCTAAAGCTCTGTTTTGACTTAAACAATAAATTGACTTCAGCATATGTCGGTTTTGCGGAAATGCAGGTATAAAGAAATCATTTTCTTTGAACTAACTGCCTCCAACTTCTTAGTTCATTTTATGGACTATTTATCCATTATTTTTCCTTGAAAGTAATTTCGTTTAACTAAAGTGTTTCACTTATTAATCTATTTTTAATGGGAAATTTTGATTAAGAGAGTGTACTGTAGTGTAGTTATTCCTATACGCTAACATTCTGTTTACAAAGATGACAAAATATTTTGCAGAGACTAACAAAACTAGCTTTATTTTCCTCTTCCCTCTTCTTGAGGTAATTTTCTCCAGTTTGGCTACAGTTTTACTGAGGCATATAGGCTAAGGTCAGACATACTAAGAGTCAGATTCAGTCTCTCTTCTCAATGAGATAGCTTTGATTACAGGAATATTGGCCACTTTTGCTAGAATAAAGCCTTTGCTGTAATTCTTCCTGACACTATCCAGTTGATCTTCTCTAGAGAAGATATGTTTAAATATATTTAATGTCTATACCTGAGAAAAGTGAAAATGGAAAAGTATAGCAACAAAGTAAAAGCAAATATGCAGAGAAATGCACAGATGCTGAAATCATGTTACATCATTTTCATATATTTCCTGTGGGTATAACATGACACTGTATCATTGTGGTCTTCTGCTTCCCAAACAGCCAAGTAGGTCTCACTACCAAGGTTCACCAACCAGAGAGATGCGGTGCAGCACAAATTTGAGTGTCAGCTAATAAACTGTACCAGCACTGCCAGCAATGGGAGAACAAGAAGAATGGAGTTTATAGGAAGAGGAAACAGATTGAAGAAGAGGTTTTCTCCTCTCATCGGCAGAAAGGTTTTCTCCATAAAGTTTAGAATATCACTAAGCAATGCAGTAGCATTTTTTTTATAACAGATTGCAACAGAAACCATGACAGACAATCTGAATGTGCAGAATGATTCTCATATTCTAAAAATACAGAGAGTACGTAGAAATTAGGTGTTGGGAACACTGTCCCTGAAATCCAAATGAGCAAAGCTGCAAGAGCATTCCACAATCATGTTTTTAAATATACCAGATAAAAAGAACCAATCTGAAATTCAAGTGTATTGCCTTTTCAAAATCCCAAGGAGTTAGAAAGGGCCTGCAGCTTTAACCTTCTTATGGTCCCATTACAGTATCTACTTAAAACAGTGATTCTGTAGGAAAACAGAAACCATTAGTCTTTACAGTCTGACAAACTTTTCTTATGGAACAAGCATGCCATAAAATCAAAGATCCTTGTCCTTTCATGTCAGAAGTTGCATTAAATAAAATAAACAAAATCTGAAAGTTTTTGTAGCCTGTAGCCTCTGTCTTTCCCCTCCTTTTTTTCTTCCCAACCACATGCTTCTAGTCCTCTTATACAATGTTTTTTACTCAGTCTCAGGAACATGTAACCATGACTGCATCCATCGGAATAATCTGAGATAATTTAAACCAGGACCAAAAGCCATTAAAAAATGTTATGAACATGAGCATACCTTTAGCAAAATAAGATTTGAACGAGCTGTTCAGTGTTTTTAAAAAATATGTAGAAAATCATCAGTGTCCCTTTCAGCATAATTTTCCCTCTCTCTTTTGAGAACATTATATATTTATTTTATGGATTGAATGTTTACGTAACAGAAACACACACCCATCCTTCATCCACTAGTGGAAGAATAATTTGATTTTTCAGATATTTCATTTACGATCAGTCTCTCAATAACTTGAGTCAATCTTACCTTGGGCAGCTTCACTTCCTGAACTGATTGGTGCTACGCTCCAGAGTGTCTGCTGGAAGGCTGCATCAACATGTAAGCTACCATTGCCATAAGAGAGATGCTAAAACCAGGAAAGACAGAGACATTTATTTGGGATTAACTAAAAGTCTCATTACAGTATACAATAATAATAATATCAAACATTCTCTTTGTTCTTTCGTACATAAATTGTTCACAGTGACCATATGAGTAGAAACAAAATCAGATCTGGGTACTCTTTGAAGGACATTAGAAATAAAGCTAGAATAATAACAGCACCTTTGCCTGAAAGAGACATACCTAAGTGGCAAAGAATGGTCAAGTGATTGGGGTCTGAGACCAAATACTGTAGAGAATTGATTATTAAATGCTGCAGGTGTCTTACACTGGTGGTCTTCCTTCTATATGCAATGGGATTTTCTGCAAAGTTTAAATACTGGGATGGGACATTAATCTGTACTTCAGATGTAACTTACCGCTTAATCATTTCTTGTGGGCCACTGGCTTCCTAAAACCACCATCAGATCAAAGAAATCAAGTTATCAAGTAACCAACTTTGTAAGGTGTGTACGGGAGTTCCCAAAAATACATTCTTGCAAAAAGTTTTCATGATCCAAGCAAATCTGAAACTATCTTTCCCTGGAAGGTTCAGTTCCTGCCTGAGAATTCAATGGGTGCTCTTCTTTTATTGTGCTGTTCCCTCTCTTCTGCCAAAGTGGCAGGTGTTCTCAGTGAGCACCACAAGTGATTTCTCTGCTCGGAATTCTTCATGTGTGTGTGTGCACAAGAGTTTTCCAAATTCTAATCTCAAGGCACGTTACGTGTCATATCCACGCAAAAGACTTCATCCCACAGCATAAGTCAGTTCCACTAATACACTGTTAAGTGCCAAACAATGTAAGATTATATAATTGTAAGGTTATAAACCCAAGCATTCTATAAATAAGCAGCTGCTTTGAAGCACACTTTTATCAAAACTTTACTTTAAACTACTGGACATTAACTGTGTTTACATTGGTCTCTGTTTCTATATGGTGTGACCAACTTTAACACCTTTTGGGTAAAATTATTAACCATACAGAGTACAAAAACTGCAATGGAGGTCAGAAGGGGGTAGATCCGCAGCAACATGTAGCAACATGAGTCCTTCTGTCTTCCTGCCTGCACATCTTCTGGCTGTACAGCGGTACAAGAAATAGAGCATCAGCTCATTAAATAACTCCCAAAACAGCTAGTGACATAAAAAGTAAGAGATCTTACAAAACCCAGGTTCCCACTGCACCAGCATCATTCAGTACATGTAATGGAGGATGTTCAATGAACAAACCATCCCTTCACTTCTTATTTTCCCCTTACTGCGATAACCTAACTTAGTTAATGGCAGACCAGGCTGAGAGATTACAATCTCCAGAACACCTCCAGTCCCACTCCCGCCCCAGGGGCTTCATTTTGTTAGGTTTCCTCTGAGATCGCTACACAGATTTCAGTTAGGGACAATAAGCAATTCAACCAGTACAGTTAAGCAGGAATATTATTTTTCGAGAAAAACATATAATTGGGGTGGGCAAAAGAGGAAGAGAGTAACTCCTATGTCATCTAGATCTGCCATCACCAGAGCACTTCTTGTAACTGTGTGCTTTGCACAAGTTAAGGAACTTATTTTCACACCCAATGGCATCAACTGAATTAGCATTCCGTTTTATAGACGGGACATTGAACAAAAATACATTGCTGACATCTCTCTTCAGAGCACCTGTTATTTTTATCCTTTCATTTGACCCCAGTTGCAGCTCTGATTAGAACCCAGATGTCTCAAGCGGAGTCATCAGATAATTATTTCTTTAAAAAGCAGGATTTAAATGACCTAACACAACACATGACCACCACAGCAGAGAAATTGAGTGTAGCTATGCAGTTCTTTCCTTCACTTCCCTGAATTGCCTGCTGTAGCCTTCAATTTACAGTTGAAGGCAGGGGTCCTGACATCTATAATAGTATGAACTGTGGTGTTCATACTCTGGACATCATCCATAGCAAACAATAAAATGAAACTTTGACCAGGTAGAGGAAATACTCTGTCAATGCATATTCAATTACATCAAACGTATGGAAAATATCCCAACACACTAGAGATGCCAGCCTTAATCCCAGCATTGCCTCACTTTTCAGTGCTATACTTTAGAATCTCAGTGTTGTTTTAAAGCAATCTGCTGCCTGTCCATAACTTATTTGGAGCTTATCTGCTTGGTTCTGTACTTTCAGTACAACAAAATTACCAAAATGAAACAAATTCCATAACACAATGTCCAGGACGTCAACACAACACTCACACAGATGTTGAACAGCCTCCATACCTACTGCATAGATCTTTGCTAGCTGGCATAGCAGAGTGTCTGGCAGAAGTAGCAGGCTGCCACCATTGACAAGGACCACATATTTAGTAAGTCTTTCAGGTATGCAGTAAAAACATTTGCAAAGCAGAAATTAGTTGGGCTCAGGAATCCTGCTGGCTATTCTAATACTGGTATGTGTCTTCACCAACATAACTTCAGCTTTCTGTCTCACCAAAATAACCTTTCTGCACCGGTGTCCAGACTCAATCAAAAAGCTGGATTTGTTTTCCCTACTAATAGACTAATAATCTCCTAACCCAGCACTTAACCTGCCATAGGCTTTTAATTACTTTTCAGAATTAAATTGTTGTATTTTATTAATACAGGCTAACAGAATGGTCTATAGGCAGCTTCTCCAGGTCCTCAAATCTCCCAGAATACTAGAAGTTTCCCAACTGAACTCATCATCATGCTATAAACTACTGCTTTGCAGAAAAGTAACACAATCACATCTCTGGTCCTAGGACTTCAAAAAGAACACAGTGTATTCAAGCCCACTGGAGAGCTTATGAATCAGATGGTAATTTCCACAAGAACCCTTCAGCAGTGATTGCAGCAGCATAGTTGCATTTACAATAGCCCTAAATAACTGGATGATGTATTTTAAATTTCACAGTCAGTCTGCATCAAAGTTTTTGGTCTTCAAAACATGCATCTGTGCAAAGATAAAAACAAGTCTTATGAGGAGCAGCTGAGGGAACTGGAGTTGTTTAGCCTGGAGAAAAGGAGGCTGAGCAGAAACCTTAGTGTTCCTACAACTACCCAAAAGGAGGCTGCAGTGAGGTGGGCGTCAGCTGCCTCTCCCCAGTAACAAGTGATAGGACAAGAGGAAATGGCCTTAAATTGTGCCAGGGAAGCTTAAGGTTGGATATTAGGAAAAATTTCTTCACTGAAAGGGTTATCAGGCATTGGAACATGCTGCCCAGGGAAGTGGTTGGATCACCACTCCTGGAAGTGTTTAAAAGATGCTTAGATGTGGTGATTAGTGATGTGGTTTAGTGGTCACAAGAAAGGGAGATATTGGAAAGAACTAGAAGTAATAACTTCATTGGTGTTAATTATTTGTATCATTAGTTCATGTTTATGCCTAAAAGTGGCAATAAGTTTGTATTCGTTGAAACAGCTGTGAATACTCTGAAAAAGTTTGAACATTAAATATGGGTAAACTTACACTGGAGAACAACAAGTTATTATTTAAGTTTCAATTCAAAGCAGGCAAAGCCCAGGAAATTTCAGATGGGTTTAAATCTCTCAAAAATCCTGGTTTCTTTGCATTTCTCTGAAGTAGTTTAAACAGCTGGCCAGCAAATCCACTCGCAAAGATAATTCTATCATTGATAGAGAATCTCCAGCACTATACTAACCAATTCCAGCCCCTTCACTCAGCATAAGTGCACCATCAGCAAAGTAAGAGTGGTAGCTAAAATCTACAGATATACAGAAGTTACCATTACAGAATCACGTAGTTCACTGTCATGTAGCTGACAGAAGACAATTGCAGATATATGACAGGAAAGCATAAGGATCCCATTGAGGGTAAATGGGGGTAGTCTGCATTCCACCTCTTTCCGTTAGCTCTCCTTCTGCACTATAACCACAAAAAGCCTGAAGCACATCAGCAACTACGCTTCCAAATTATTATGACTAGATTATGACTAGAGTTTTCATTAACAAAATATTACATTTAATGAAGCAAGTATCTAAAGTTAGGAAATGTCAAACAAAGTCAGCTATGGAAAAAGAATGGCTTCTGTTGAATGCATCATCTAACAGTCTTCAAGGGCATGATCCTGTACAATTACTTTTTTCCACTAGTACTACCTCATGGTATATACAGGATAAAGGAGCTCACTTCGTGAACAGCTGCTCAGTGCCTTGTTTTCTCTTCAATTTTCAGTCTGCAGCCTCATGCTTTATTCAGTATAGCCAATTCTCCAAAGCTTTGAAAAGAGAATTATTAATTTCCTCATAGGCTTTTCTCCTGCTACCAACAATTACAGCATTTCACAAAACATAACAAATATTTATGAATTCATTTTCTCAAAACCTCAAAGGAGCAGCATTATAGTCCATTTTCCAATGGGGAGTGGAGGTTCACACATTACACTAAGAAATTTTCATTAATCTAGGATGCCCAAATTCAGGTGACATGGACCTGTTTAATTCCTACTGTAGCCTGCATCACATGCATTTTTAATGTTCAATGCACATCTTTCGCTCACCTCAGTTGTAAACTATCAAGACTGAGCAACTCTGGGACCTCAGCCTCTAGCAGAAGGAGACCTCAGAGACACAACTCAGGTAAGGGATGAAGAGCCAGTGACCTCTTGAAAGCAAGCCTTGTATAAAAGATGTTCTGCCCAGCAAATTCCACAATGGTGTCTGGTACAGAATCTAATTCTCCAGGAAAATAATTAACTAAGCATCATACCACCAATTCTCCACTTGCAACTGCCAGCTTGAAATTTCATCTTCAGAGCTGCTTCATTCCACAGCCTCTCTGCTACTCAGCCCTGACACATCCATCAAACTTTTATCAGCTCTGAGATAGTGTTCCATAAAAAGCAAGTGTGACTGTATATTTAAAAGATTTTATAAAATATATCAGTGCCATAAATTTTGCATTTTCTAATGCCTGTATTTTTTCAAAATTTAATAAAATTATTTTTGTGGTATAACCTATACGTAATTTTCCTATATTGAAAAAAAAGATAGCAAAGAAACCCCCACAGTTACCGTAGGTGGCATGAATGACACTCACATGAACGACAGGCAAAGAAGGAAACTTTAAAACCACTTTTCAGACATCTTTCACCTCAGCTAACACAAAATCACTGACAGGAGTATGCTGTCAGTATACCACAGGTGACTGTTGTAATTGTTCCAGGCCTCTTACTCTCTTTTTTTGTCTCCAAATCTTTATCCCAGTCCCATATCTCTTACCTAGCCAATCCAGCTTCCCAATCCAGTTCCAGCCTACCTTATCACCCACAATTGGGACCTCCTCCTTCTTCAAAAGGTTCTCCTCAGCCCTACAGAGCCTCAGCATGGCCTTTTGGCTTTTTTCTTGCTCATGCTCTTCCTTCCCATGCCAGTTAGCATCAGACTTCTTTCTAGAAACTCACCACAATTCCTGCCCCTCAATTCTTTTCTCATTTCTAGGCCCCACACTCTCTGGATCTTTGTCCAGCGGTTCAGTTCTCTGCAGCCAGCCCACTCCTTCTCTACAGATCTCTCTTGATGTCCTTCAGTCCCAGCCCCACTCCACTGGTTGGTTCAATTCTCCCTGCCAAAACAGTGTAGGTTTTCTGACCCAAATTTCTAACACAAATTCAACCAGCAGGTGCCTGCTTCTCCCTTATCACTAGGTTCTTTTCCCAGATGATCTGTCCCTTACCACCTGCCTTCCTTCAGCTGCCAATCTTTTCAGCCAGTCATCAAGTCCCACTCAGTTTCCCGCCTTCCCACTTCAGTCCCAGGCTCCTGTCCCTGCTACATCACCTGTCTTTTGTTCCTTCCACTTTCTCAGAGCTCCCTCCTCCACATATCTAAAATGACAGCAGATCACCGACAGCACATAAAACATTGAGTTTTCAGCTGTCAATACTTCATCCCCACCTTGAGCCACCCAGTACAAGGAATATCAGGTCCCACGAGGGTTGGGGTGTATTTAATTATTCACCGTAGAGGGAGTTGTTTAAACATTTCATTAACATATGGGATGTGCAAGAGGTTTAGATTCTGCAAAATAGAACAAGTCATGAGACTTTTAGCTACTGAAAGAAAACTTTAAAAACTTCACTGGGCATGACCAAGCTGCATTATTTCAGGAGAATGTTCCTTTTTCAGGAGAATGTTCCTTTACTAAGTTTAAGGAAGGAGAAGATTGTTATTTTTTTTCCCTTTTTCTTTTTTTTTTTTTTAAAGTTAGACAAAAGTACACCTGTGATATCAAGAACACCCCTTCAAATTTCCTGCATTTGTTATAAAGCATGGGATGCTCGACATTTTCAAGAAAATGAGATTAATTTTCTTAATGATGCGAAATTATTTTTTTCTTCTTTGTCTTCAAGCTCAGTGACCTGTCACCTCTTCTGGAAGAACTAAAAAAAAAATTATCTCAGACCACAAAAAAAAAATGTTACTATTTCTAAGAAGTAATTTGTTGCATTACAAGCACTTGATTATAAGCACTTCAATGCAGGATTTTATAAGCAGAGAAGCTTGACAAGCTTAATTATCAGGAAGATCTACCAGCCTCCACAATAACGTTTCAAATTGTATAAAGACTCTGTGGAAACCGCATTATGATCAGTGTAACAGAGCAGCTCAACACTACCTTGTTCCACTAATTTCAGGTTTGTTTATGCAGGTTCCAATTATTTTTAAGGAAAACCTCTTTTAGTATTTTTCATCAAAAAATAAATTATGGAATTGTGAACTTACACAGCAGAAAGCAAATTCCAACTACTAAGATTCATTCTATTAGATAGAATATGAAAGGAAGGTAAATAAAATTTAAAAATAAATTAAATCAAAAAAACATACACATTACTGTGTTCCCTGGTACTATTACACCAACAAATGCTACAGATATTTTGAAGCTGTCCCAAGTATTTGATAATAAGTAAGACAATTAAAACTAAGAGCTGAAAACAATGTATTTGATGCAAGAAGGTGAAGAGGGAGTGCCTTTCCAATACTCAGGAACCTGTCCTCATGTTCAAGAGAAATGACAGATTATCACTTCAACCTTTCAAATAATTTGATCTAATTTGGATGATACTATTTTTGAAAGGGAACTCTGTCATCAGTTAACCACAATAAAAATCTTCAAGGAAAAGCTTACACTTCAAAGGAAAGTTTCCAATTAGGTTCATATTAGTTTCCAGATTTTTTTTTCTTTCTAAATAGGTCATTTAAGCCAAAGAGGTAAACCTAAATGCTTGTTCAAAGATTTGCATAATGCAGCTGCAGATCAGCTTTATAGTCAGAACAGCAATTACATACATGTATCACTCTGCAGGGATTGTTGCATTATATGAAAATCTGCACTGTAGATTCTAAGGATTCTAAGTTCTTTGCTTGGTTTGTTGTTGGTTTTTTTTTTTCCTTCTTCCCCGACTTCTTAACATGAATAATACTGACCTCATTGATACTAATTTTCAGTTGTATCTTCATTAGACATTTTGTATTTCAACTTCATGTCTACGGACTTTTTCTTCAATCACGTTTAAAAGACTAAGTTACCCAGAGGCTTCATTAATTTGAAAGAAATTACAATTCATTGAATTTCTGAACTACTGAAAATTGCCAATTTTGAAAGCAATCATGCTATGTAATTAATAATAGGCATAGGCAAACCTCAGTGCAGGGGTACATGCTAATGTGTACAAGACAGGGAAATACTACATCTGTTCACTGGCCTGCACTGTCTTAAGAAAGGAAACTGAACAACTCTGGCTTGAACTAAACTGGTGGAAATTTTTACAGCAGAACATCATTTTGCTCTGTGCTAAATAAAGCGTTCAACAGAGCCAAGTTTCCTCTCTGAAGGATCTGGCAATAGTGCAGCTCACGCTTTATGTAATGTCACAAGCACTTAGGTAAGTGCTTTCCTCAGACATTCTACACGTCTAAAATCCTATTGTATAGGTAGGATAATGAGAGTCAGAGCAACAGAATGACGTGCCCAGGGACATTGCTGTGAGTCAACAATCAGCCAAAACCCACATCTCTGGACCTTTAACTTACTATTTTAACACTTCCTAACAGTTTAGAACTTGTTCACTGCAATTAAAATGATGAGTTTTCATGGCAAAATATTGAGTCAATCGTCGCAAAGTATTGTTTTGATGGAAAGTAAGGAAGGGGAACTATAGGAAAGTCCTGACATTTTCCAAATACTTTTATAGTGGCTGCTGATCAAATTAGGTCTAAATACTACTCTACTGATAACACCAAGATCATAGAGTCACAAAGTAATGCAAAAAAATGTTAATTAAGCTGCATTCAGACAACTGCAAGACTAACTTACTAAGCTGGCATACTTCTGCTCTCGCCTAGTATTATACAAATAAAGTTCTGACCACATTTTGAAAAGCCATGCCCTGTGAATGAACTCTATTCATCTGTTATTTTCACATGTACATCTTCGTCCCAGGACTGTTAACTTGTTTTTTGGTTTGTTTTTTTTGTTGGTTTTTTTTTTTTTTAATTTGAAGATAATTAGTGAGTTGCTTGAAAACATAGAGCAATATTGCAATATAAAAAGGTGACATTCCAGCCCTATTCCTAAGAGCATATTGATGCAGAACATTTGAGAGAAAACTTGTCTTTTCCTAAGGTTTTAACTGTAAGTACACAATGTACATGAACATAACCCTCAGCATCCCGCTGAACGTTATTCTCTGTCAAGAGATTTATCTGAGGAACTCCTCACTCTTGCAAAAAACATTCCTTGACTGGATTCAACAGAGCCTATTTGGTCTCACTATCCAAATGGATTCATAAAAATAACTTCATCTCTCCACAGTCCTAACTGCTGTAAAAGGTATCGGTTGCTACATTTCTATAAGTGTTGTAGAAAATAGGGGCTATAGCATGGCAGTGCAGTCAAAATGAAAATATTGTGATTATTTTAAAAGATACATCCTTTGAAGTTATTTTGCAGACAGTCTAATGGATTAAGACTAGCAGTTTAGGATGGACAAACAGCTTCCATGAAAAATATTCACTCAGTAACTGATTAATTCAGTCTTCATCAACAGTTTGAATTTTCGTAGAAGTATCACTGCTTTATTTACAGTGCTAATGTAACTACGGAATAGGTAGCAAAAACATAAACATTTTAATGATTGGGAAGCTGTGTAGTTTACCAGCTCTCAGTTTATTCTGGAAAAACATCTGTTCACAAAAATGTGGGAGTGAGTACATGTAAGAGTAAAATTAATTTGCTGAATCCTTGTTCCTTCTTATTATCAAATCAGAGCTGAATAACTGAAATAGGTTTAATAACTATTCATTAAAATCTATCTCTAAGGCATTTCAAGACTATAATACAGAGATTAAAATATCAAGAACATAGATTTGTGTCATTTCTCTCTACACTGAAAATGTAATTTATATTTAGTATGCTGATATTTTGCATGGAAAACGCCGTATATGCATTGACACCACATGTTGAGGAAAATCAGTCTCTGCAGTCACAATCGGGTCTCTTCCTGTACAAAAGTACATATGATAACCTTGAGAATCAACAATTGAGGCACAAACCCCAAATAACATAAAAAGTTGAACTGATTTGCTAATTAGAGGGCAGAAAGCATGAGTTCAGGCATATACCTACACAGAGACACAATTTGGAGCAAAATTCAACTTCAGCAATCCAATTCAGCAATTCAATGAATTTCAAAAAAATTCAATGTCTTTAAATAAAGCCTTATCAATAATTAAATTCTCATTAATTTTATCCACAATAAGTTGATTTTCCAGTAAATCTAATTATAATTCTCATTAAAGCAGTTATAAAGAAATAATTTTTAAATGTGAAGATGTCAGAATGTCTTAGAAAAATAACTCATTAAATGAGTTACCAAGCTTCTAATTGGAAGTTTTATTATAATAATTATTTTATCATTTTTCTATGTTTTTCCAAAAGAGAGAACATTTTCAATTTTAGCAAAAAAAAATACAACCCCCCTCTATTATTTTTAAGACTTATTAAACTCTTCACTTCTTTTTCTAAATACTGTAACAAACAGTAAAGTTTCTTAGCACAAATAAAGTTTCTTAGCATAAAAAAATAAGTGAATAACAGAGAATAAACTTGAATGCAGATCTGAGACAGTCATCCTGACAAAGTTTAAGATACTTCCTCTTTAAAAATCCATTTTTTTACTTGTAGCTACATTTGCCAAATTACTGAGGCTGATTTTACAGAAGCTTCCAGCTTATTGATTTTCTTCTTATTTTCATCTTCTCTTTTTTGGTTTGCTTGGTTGCTTGGTTGGTTTTTTTGTTTGTTTTGTGATTGTTGGGGTTTTTTTCCCCTAGATAGAATAGTTCAGGTGCTTGCAACACCAAGAACACAAAAAGAAATTCATCTTAAAGCGTTGAAGAGTTTCATTACAGAACAAATGGGAGATACTTTGATGAGGAAGAAAGTTATTTAAACCAGGGATAAAGAGCAGCTACCACAGAATGTTTAAAAATATTTAAATTATATTTAATTATTAAGTATTTTAATTATATTTAATTGTGGCATGTCAGTACCTCTATGTATTACAGTGCACATAATCCTAAGGAAATATGGACCTTTTAAAGTCCACAAAACGTTATGTACCCAAGTTAAACATTCTAAAATGTTGGTATAAAGTTTTAACTCATATATGACCGTGCTGCTAACTCTGAACACTCATAGGAACTGTAAAAACCTTAATTCTGAAATTTGGACAGATATCTTTTTTTCAGTATTTTCATTTTTTCTTCATAAGTAAATTTTTCAACTTCTATTCCATTATTGAAATGAAATGAAATTACATTACTGAGATGTCATTGTCACACTTTCCAGAGCTACACTATCTTGTTTTGCAAAATGGTATAAAATATCAGTTTAAACACTTCTGTCAAGGTGGAAATGTAAACCAGACTTTAGTATAATACCTTAATTAACTATTTCTTCTGTAGAGGAAGCATAGTAGAGATATTCATATAGAACTTACCAAATATCTTTCTGAAGAGACACTGACTAAAATAAGATCATCTCCAACACGTACTTTTTCTCCTTCTGATCGTTGCTTGGAAGCGGGATGGATGGTCCACCAGCACGCCTCACCTATATCATTATTGAGTAAGAGCAGAAAGGGGAAAAAAAAAAAAAAAGCCCAACATTATTGCCATTGCTTTCCCATTTTTCTCAATTCTAAAGTTCTGACCCAGTTTTCACTTGGGCAAACCAAGCGTCCATGTGTTTTTTATAACTGATATCATTCCTGCACCACCTTGTCAGATACTCAGCTAGAGATAATACACACATGCAGAAGACAGCAAGACCTCTGGAACAGTGACTCCAGAACTGAGTAAGGAGGTAATTCCCTGTGTTCTCCAGGCAACCTGGTCCAGGCTGCTTTTGCTAAAGAGCTTCCCTGTCACCTTCATTCCAGGTTCTGGGAAAGACATCCAAGAATATTCCACTGAGAATTTAGACAAAGTGGAACCACCCATCACTAAGGGCAATAAAAATAAGCATCTACAATAATATTTGAAAGATGTCATAAAGCCAAATTAAATCATGTTCTTCTACTTCTACTCTTAGTGTTTTAACTCTCCCAAGTACTTACAAGTATTAAAGTCACAAATTTGGTTCCCATGATAAACCTTGTTTTCAGATACACATCCTGAATGAAAAGCATACTTTTCAGAAGAAATCTCCTTGATCTTGAAATTGTTCAATTGTTGCTGTTATTACTGTTATTGCTCCTAGATAGAGCCAGGCTTAAAAAAAAAAAGGCGCCAACTTGTTATTTCTAAATCAACAATGGCACCAAACTGATGTTGTTGTAAGAAGCTCTATCAGTCTTATAAATACAAATAAATCCAAGTCACCAGCAGTTCTAAAATGTTAATAGAATCTTTATTTAAAATAATACAATTTCAAAAAATTTTCAGCAGAAGGCTTCTACAGGAATAACAACTTGAGAATATTCCTCTACCTATACTCAATATTATATATTTATATTTAAATATCAACAGACATGTTTGTGTCTTATGGAAAAGAAATTATATAACCTATTAGAAAATGTAAAGATACTGAATGTGCAAAACATGGAAATATTGATTTTTGTTTCTTTAGTCCTTAAAATAGTTTTAATTTTTACATTATTTACATGTATTTATAGGCCTCCATTCTGAGCTTTAGACTGAAAGTATTCTTCATTACATAGTCTTAAACTACTGCTTACCTGTTGTGTCCTCCTGCAATCCTACATCAAATGCCAGCTTATCCATTGAAGATCGGGATGTAGAGAGGCAGCATAGGTACTATCAAAAGAAAAAAGTGTGCATTACTAGTTCTGGCAATGTCTGATAACCCACTGAAATATAAAAAGCCATTTACTAACTAACACGGGATTAACTATTGTTAAATTATCCCCACTAGCTACTATCAATAACATATATGCCTGATAAACCAAATGGCTGACGAAGATATATGTTCTAAAATAACCTCTCAGCCTATCCAGGTTATCTTTCCACTGAGGCAGAATAGTGAGAGTGGAAATAAAGGAGCTGGTTGCATCGAATGTCAGCTTCATATAATTCATCAGGAAACTGAAGAGTAAGGCTTCTGTCCAAAACATGTGCAGGAAGGAATTTCCTTTTTCACTCAGTCTCCAACATATGTTCAGGTTGCCAGCCAGATGCCAGCTGTGGATTCAGTCACAGCTTATGCAATATGCAATATCCAAGGAAAAAGAAATGAGAAGTCACCAACTCATAATAGACTGACAAACAGAGAACTCATCCTTACGGAGCCAGACTTCATTTTAGCATTTACCCAGATATGTCCAGCTTGGTTTCAGATCACCAGGCACCCACCCTTCACAAAGGTCTGCATTAACCACAGGTAAAATGCCTCTTCAATGTGAATAATTATCCAGATATCAGTAAATGGCAATAGTCTGGACACTTTCAAACACAACTTTCATACAGAAAAGAAAACATTGCTGCTACCAGCTCCTGTTACGTACCATGCCGCTGTAGGAATGGCGCAGCAGGATGGCATGCCCATAGAGGAGCGTTCGATGGCCACCGCCTTGTGCGGACTGGAAGACAAAGAGAAGTGATATACTGCTATGTTGTAATAAAATTGGGCTTTTTGAGAAAGAAAGAAGAAATCCTCATCAATGTCCAGACAAAGTGTATTCGCCCTGTGACAGAGAAGCCTATTGCTTGATAAAATACTATCCAGGGATTAGTTCAAGAAGGTAGTTTTATGAATGTGTTCTTTGGTTGGATTGGCTCTTAATATATTGACCTTTTAAGTCCTAATGTAGACCTTGGTCAGGTGAATCTAAAAGCTACTGAATTTTTCCATCAAGCACTCATGAGTGAAAACAGTGTACTTTACACTGCCACTAATCTGGTAAAAGTGTGTTCTAGAAACTCCAATCATTCTTTGGGTTCAAAGTAGGTGGCCTCTAGAGAAGAGAAGTTTCGATGCAAGTCACACTATCCTCTAGACTCTTATGTATTGTTAAATCTCTCCATATTCCCCCATTTTCCCTCCAAATGAGACAATTTCCTATCTAGAAGGTATGCAGAAGGAGCTTCTGGAGTATTGTCCCTGCTTTACCAAAAAGTATTAACGATATACCAACCACACTGAAAATCATCAACATCTATACTGCTCACCCTATAGTGTTTAAATACTATCAGACAAAATTCTTTATCTGCTAGGCCAGGTCAGTGCTCAAAAACATTCAAACTAAGTCAACAGGATTTGGGGATAATGAAAATTGAGAAATCATGCCCAAGTAAATGTTCCTGTTGAGAAATACAGTACAAATTCTGAGTGAAAGAAAATTAAAGTAATAAAAATCACTTTTATCCCAAGAAAATGCAACCATGTTTTTCCACAATATTTTCATTACAGTTTCTATTTATCTGCAATTAGTTTAAGCACTCATGAAAGAATAAATACGTCTTGTTAAAGAATGAGCAACTTTCAACTTGTGCTGAAGATTTATGAATTCCCTAGACTGAGATGCAGTCGACGGACATTGGTCGGGAGCAGAGACTGTCAGACAAGACACTTTCAAGAGCGTAAGTCCACATTCCTCTGACAGAACAATTCATGTAACATTATGGTCATCACACATTTCATGCAATATCAATAAATACCTATTATTGAGTCTATAACTTTGACAAATCCATAAGCAGCATTATTCTTTCATATAGGACTCCTAATTTAATCTATTATATAGAGCATTTATACCCTTTCTTTTATGACAGTAGAGTGACCTTCTGTTTGACTGGAGCATCAGATTCATTACAGAACAAATTGGAAACAATCATACTTTGTTATCTCTCTGGCAGCTTCATTTTGGTGCTGAAGATCCATTTAACTGAATGGCTATTGTGGCAACACACAATTATTTACCCTCCTCGTTTACTGTTTGTCCTTCCTTATCTTTTATCCATTAGCATTTGTTGATCTTTGACTTACTTGGTCAAGAAAAAAAAAATAAAAAAGATTAATAGGTGGTGAAAAAGCAAGCACTTCAAAAATTAATAATTTTAAAACTCAGAAATTTCTGGCTCTTATTTTTATTGAGAAAAGAGCATCTTCATGGACACAAGGTATATTTTGACTTTCAACAAACTATGTAGCAGTCAAAACGCAGGGAGGCACACTCAATAATCACTCTCAAAGGCTAAATGACATTTATTTTTATTAAGAAAGAATGTAAGTCACAGTCTTTGCCACAAACGCAGTCTTGGCAGTAAGACATGAAGATTTAGCTTTGAACTACCATTATTACCACCACTTTTTCAAAAGGCACAAGGAAAGAACAAGACATTTTATAATGTTAGGCCCATTGTGCCAAAGATGAATGCCAAATGTCTGTTGCTCATCGCATTGGGGAAGAGAGGAAAAACTGCTGTGAACATACTAACTTAGCAACATTTCAGATTTGCCCAGAAGTTTTATCAACAGCAATCATTGCTAACCAACCAATAAAGTCACTAATATGGACAAAAGTTTGAAATTTCACTGATACTTCTATCAAAATTACCCTGTTGCTAGGTATAAATTTGATATCTGACATACAGATTTGATCACCTGTTGTACAAAAGATGGGTGTGATCAACAAAATAACAGCTATGTCAGCTTGCCCTTGTTTTCAGCATATTGATTTGTCTGTCTAGCACCTATTTTGTTAAATGCCCATTTGCAGCTGAAGAGGAGAAAGGTTGGCTCAAAAAAAAAAAAAAAAAAAAAAAAAAATCACACTTTTGTGAAAAACAGGACAGTGGTTTTTTTCAGATAACTTTTCCCCAAGAGGATTAAAGTAAGCCTTTTTAACCAAAATTATTTTGCCCATTAAAAAAACACCAACAAGTTTGCTGTTTCTGTTTCATAGACAGAAAACAAAGAGGTGCAAAAGCATTTCAAGCATTTTCCACTTAAAGGATTGCAAGAGGCAATTATAATCAAGGTATCCATGTGGAGGGAAAGTTAAAACATGAAACACAGAAAGAATACATGACAGACTGGAAGAGAAAGCAGGTACTATGAAACTCTCTTCCATTTTAGAGTCTGCCTGGTTCCAGGATATGTATGTACCTGTAAGTTAGTTTACTATTTTAAAGGCTCATTTCATAACTAAATACCCAGCATTTATCTTTATGCCAGAAACTGCATACTAAGTACCATATGGGCCATGGCTGTCCATTTAAAGAGTCTTTGATTTTCAAAAAATATGTTCCTACCTAGAATGTTGCAGAGAATTGTAAATTTTCCACATTAAAAAGAAAAATAAATAAATTTTAAAGTTAACAATTAGATTCCTTTGACAAAGATGTAACATTGCAAGATGAGGTGTGCCACTGAAGTTTTAGCAAGTTTAATATAATTACTAATAATAACATTTCAGAAGACACTGCAAGCATGTGTTTCTAATGTATTTAACAACCACATTATATATCACGAGTCTTATTGCTTTATGTTTTTAATTTCCAATTGCCTGAGTAATTTCTAAGTTGGACAATACATTCACTCAGTAAAACCGGGCTGGAACAAAATACATTTGTGTAGGTTATTCGGGAATATCAACTACATGAACACAAAACTCTTCTCCTCATTTTAACCTACAAGAATTTGGGATTTAGGATCAGACCTGAAAAGTCTTCAGAACTGGTAAACACTAGAGTCAATAAATTGAGATTAAAAGCATATAGAACAAGTTCACACTGCTTCTGAAAACTTCATATAAACCGCCCATCTCTAGTCTAATATTTGTGCAGTAGGAATACAAGATTAATTTGGAATCACCTCATTGCCCAAATGCCACTGCTGAAGCAAAGGCATTTTAGAATACAACCTCAATTAGAGTTGAAGAAATTAGTATTCAAAATATATAAACTGTTTTCAAGTTCAATGCATTTTTAGATCATTAAGATCTGAGTTGCTTAATTTGATGTAAAGAGATGTAAATCTTGAAACAAAAATGAAGAAGGAAAATAAGTTAAAATTAGGAAATAATTCCTTTCCTTGTTTTCTTAATAGAAATAGGATTAAAATAAAAAAAAAAAAAACAAACCTTAAAATTACAACCTACTAACTATCTAGTAAAATGCACAAATGACAGAAGCAGCATAACATATTTATAATTAGATTGAACAAAAAATCTATATATTTTACTGTGAATACTAATCCTGTAGTAAAATATGTTACACGTGACCCAACAAACCCTTTGTATCTGTACATTTTTCTATATACACAATGCTCATATGTACAGACATGTAATCACCTGACAGATTAAAACAGGTATTTCAGGGACAGTAGCACTTGCACTGCTATGCCTATGGCTGCTTTGCTACACTTGTGGCTGTCCATGAGAAGCTGCAGGAAATTAATCATGGTGACACTGAACAAATGTTTTGGAGCCATTTGTGCCTCTGGGAACCTCTACTTACGAGGAGAAATCTTAGAGACTAGTGAATACCCTGTGGCATCCAAGGAGCTTTTGAGTCAAATAGCCATTACCTTTCCATCCTTTTCAAGACAGCAGCCTTATTTGTACTAAACATTTGTTACTTTTTTTCACTAGTCTACCCAATCTCCAAATGTATAAAAAGGGCAAAAGCTATGAACTTTATGGAGGTAGCAAAGAACGGCAAACAGGTGAAAGCATGTAATTACACAGGATAGTTATTTCACAGTTTCGTGCATGTACAGATGAAGCTTTCATAACATTGTCATTATTCAGAAATCTAACACTTGAGAAAGCCTGACAGTAATTGCATTTAGCATGTGCCTATTCAGACAACTCTAGTCACCCATGAAGGTAATTTAAAAATACTGAATGTGTCACAAGAACACAAGGCTGAAGCACACTCTCTAGAAAATCATATAAGGTAATACAATGAGTTTTTAAGAGCAATGTAGTAGCTTTTTCTACCTCCTTCCATGATGAGCCCATAACAACAGATTGGAATTAGTGGCATATTCTATAGGAAAAATAACAGTATAAAGACTAGATTGTAAGGAAGTATAATTTTGATGGACTTAAAAAAAAAAACCACACAAAAAACCCCAAGTGAAACTATAAGCTACAAAATATCAGTAGTAAATCCTTTAAAAATGCAATCCATATAATTTACAGTAATGGTAAATAATGATCTAATCTCAACCAGCTACTTAACCTGGTATTTCCTCCGTGCCCTAGACGTGTGAGGGCAGCCTTACAGTAAAAGAAGCAATGTGCTCCTTGTTTTTCTTCACAAATGTTTTTCAAAGCAAATACGCCAAGATAACATTAAAAGTTTCAAATATGACTTTTAGTGGCTATTTCATATGTACACTGGAGTAAAACAATGTACTTCAAAGCACTGAGTACTTACACTTCATCAAAATGGAGCAAGCATTTGAAACAAAGCCAAAGTTAACACTTCATTGCCAAGGCCAATTGAGAAATCAATGATTACTGAATTCATTGTCATCACAGACTTAAAATGCTAACAGTAGCTTAAAACTGCAACATGTAATAATGAAATAGTTATATGAAAGCACACCAACTTGGTATTTAAATAAAAATACTGCTTTCATATTTAAACATCAATATGACACATTTGGATGAGGGGAAAAGCTAATTGTCTCTCCTAATGATGGCCATCTTACACTTAAAATAGATGTTGGAGATGACAGCACATCAAACAGAGGACAGCTATAATTCCATAAAAACACTTGCAAATATGAAAGCAAAAGTATTATTTTCTCCATCACAAGTGTATTCTAAGTTTCATGAAGCTCTGTAGCTTATTTCTAAAATTTGTACTGTTAGAAAACTACATAATGAGAAAAAAAAATCCTGTCTCCAAGTCTAGACACTTAGTTCAAATATATAAGCAAAAGTATACAATTAAACACGAAATATCCTACAGTTATCTGCTTTAAACCCTTTTAAAGTAAAAATCAGTACCACCACAAAAATGAACCAAGAAGAAAATTGCACCCACCAGTGAAGGAACCATCTCAAAGTCCCTGGGACTCACCTTGGGGCTGTCAAATCTCCCATTCAGGAGCAGTCATTACATTCTGAAATGGTGTTTTGATCCATTAGAAAAAGAAATCAAATGGGAAATGTGGGTCTGATCACAAGTATTGGCTTGAAAAAAATCAACTACCATGCATTCTGAGTACGTGTATATTTAGGCCTTGGATTATGCTGCTCCCAGGCAGAAACTACGTGTGTCAAGGCCAGAGACATAAGGCTGTTGGCATTAATGCTTTTTTCCAAGAGGCTGATGAAAGTCTTTAACCAGTAGGCTAATGCAAGTATTTAACTTGCGTTGGTTCTTTAAAAAGAAAACTGTGAGTGCACAAAGAGGAATATGTGCTTTGTTTATACATATACAATTCTTTAGGGCTTACTGTATTTAAGCAAATTAAAGGAGTACATTTATTAATCTGCAAGACAGAATGAAAAGTACTGAAAGGATGTGGAATATATGTAGATCTTGAAAGCTTTTGAGTCCTCACTCAGGAGAAAGAAAACTCCACAATGGCAGATTCAGGAATAAAGTGAAAGAAGCTGGTAAAAGACTAAAAGGAACTGAGGAAAACAGAAGGGAAGGTTGTCCCACAGTCTAAAACCATCTCACTATGGTTCTACTCATAAATATTCATGTGATGTTGCAATCATTTCTGCAGAGGAGAAAATGCTCAAAATGATATTTCCATAGGACTGTAAAAACTACTAAGCTATTTGTTTCATTACTAATATGCAATTTTTAAATCTGGTCTATACTAACGCAGATGAAGATCAGTATTTATCTAAAACCATCAGTGACGATGCAATCCTGCAGGCTGACTAGAATTGGAGACACCACAGGCAAGTGTTCAATGAGACCTCTTACTCCCCACAATTACTTCACTATCTCATTTTTTTCACACCGAACACAACTTCAGGATAAGTAACAAAAGCTTCTTTCTAATACTAGGCCACAGCCAGCTGGAAAACACCAGAAGGCTCGTTCTGGTCACATCAGCATGATCAGTAACAGCTTATGAAAAGCTGAAAGAATTTCTTTATGACAAACAAACTAGATTGATTTAGCCTAAGGCAACCAAACAGCCAAGAGAGAGATAAAAGCACTTTTGGACAGTAAATCAGCCCACCTAAAATCTGACCAACCCCTTGCCAATGCCTATGCTTCTGCTTGCAATTGCATGGGTAGTTTAGGATATCCATGGCTTTAAGTCAGGCATTTCAGTTTTGTAGGATGAATGCCAGCCAGTGTCCAGAAAAACCCCAAGCAATGGTGAAAACAGAATGTGTGGAAACAGGCTGAGTCACTGCAGAACTTGTGAAGTAACCTTGGAACAGAGCTAGAAGGCTTGTGAGACAAGATTAGTCAGGCAAAAACTAAACAATTCACACTTGGAATAGGAACACTGGAAAATTACATCTCCAGTAGCATCAGAGTACTTGAAAATGTTGCAAGTAGCAAAGACTACAAACAAAGCTTCAGAGTGTGAGCCAAAGAGTTTTACACATTCTTCTTACTCACAGTGATACCAATTTCCTTTAAAAATCTTGACACAAAAAAAAAGACAGGCCCAGAATCCTTGAATTCATCTACCAAAAAAACCCAAAAAATGTTAATGAGACTCTTCTGCACTGTGCTCTTGAGCTGCCATTTCCTTTGGTTGTCACAAAACCCACAGGATTTAGTTGCTTACAATTTAATGATGCAAAATAAATCAAATCATTGACATGCAGCATTGTGGTAATATATTCCTTCATCCCACTCATATAAATAACTGCAATCCCAAAGGAAAATTCAAACCAGTCTATAACCTTTTTGCTTGTCTACCTGTAGCCTATATACCATGTTACAATGGAATAACAAATAGGAAAGCTGAACCTATCAAGACATTATATATGCTGTTCCAGTCTTTACATCTTACTTTTAAATCACTATTTAGTCAATTGACTTTTATTCATGGAATTCACTACAAAACAGTAAGTACTGCAAAAATTCAGGTATGGAGATTAGTATGGCTGATGACCCTGTTGGTATCTGCTCTTGAGTAATGATGGTCAGTGCGACACAACAAACATTTTTTAAAAAGCCACACAAAGAAACCAAAGTTCTTTCACTGACATGATCAGCAGTTGCCTCCTATTTTATGTGTCATGCCAAGCCAAAGAACAGGAAAAAAAGTGTTTCCTAAGGACATCCTGCTTTAAAAGCTGCATTAAATTGTATAATTATGTTTTATATAAACATCATGTGAAAATCTGAACCTGAATATAAAATCTTGAGCATATCTTATTCAGTTAATAGCACACAGATATTTTACTATCTATATTAAAAAGATTGAAATCATTGGTAATGATGATTAACGTTTGTGCCAGAACCATGCTAAATTATCCCAGTGTCACTAATATGGACCCATTGGAAGGCAGAATAAACAACATATAATTAGAAACACTTCAGATATGCCTCATGATTAATTCTTCCAACAGTTTGTTTACATTATCACTTTCCCAGCAATGGGAAGCTTCACATCAACGAAAAGCAGACACAGGAGTGAAAATAAATAAAAAAAAAATAAATAATATTGATCATCTGTTTCAAGGCTTCTGTGTAAAACAAACATTTATATTTATGGCTGAGGCAATACTTCCGTTACAAACTTCTATTTTCAAGCACTTCCAGTGGTTTGGAAAAAATTTGCCCAAGATGATTAAATTTATCGATTTCTCCCTTTGCGTAGTTAAGATTTCTCTTCCCTTGTACTCCTCCTCCTTCACTGTTTAGGAGATAGAATTATTAAAATCTTCCTGGTTAAGAGCTAAGTAAGTGGAGGAGGGAGGCATTTTTCACAGGTTAAGGATTGTGCCTAAGCTTTTTCTGTTGCTGTGTGATACAAGGAATGTGAATCATCCTTGCCACTCAGGAAAGAAACTCACAGATAAAGAATAAGACAGATAGCCAAGTGGGAAGAAAAGATGGATCAGCAGAGGAGTCATGCTAAGAAAATTCCTCTGACATCATTAAACCCATCCCTTAAAATAGCACTTCTTATCTAGCCCAGAATTCCTCCCTTTTGGAGAGTGACAATGAGGTAAGACCATACCATAGAACGGCAAAGTCTTAGGGCATGAAAAATCAGTAAACAAATCATTTTAGAAGATGAACTGGGAATAGAGGTGGATAATTAAAGGAAAAAGTAGAACACAGATAACCAAGACATCTCAGCTAAAATCACAGGCAAGTATTCAAATGTCAATTATTCAAAATGTTTGGAGGTTCATTAAGTGCCGTATTATAGACTGAATAAACAAATACATTTTAAAAAAGGAACTGAGAAGCAGAGCTCCTGCACATGCTTGCTGACCCAAGGCAGTGAATGGTCAGTGACCCCCAGCTCAAGGGTTCCCCCCCTTACCCACTGAGAGCCCATACCATAACACCAGCATTCTTGTGACAGAAGAAACAGCATGCTGTCCCCGCTTTCCAAAACGTCCAAACGTTTTACTGCAGCTTTTATTATTTATTCATTGTCTCAAGATTTCTTATTTGCCAAAAATGTTGCATTCTTACTGAAAGGGATGAATTGAGAATTAGAGAAGCCAGCCCAGACTCCTCTTTCTAGAAAGGTGCCTGCCTTTGGTCCTTCACAATCTAAATAAACCATAACCCCAACCCAACTAAAATCATTGTTGTTTCTAAAATCAAATTGTTACAAAATTCAGCATGTGCTGGTTTAGAGAAGGCAAGTTTGATGCTGATGTCAAAAAGCAAAGAAAAATAATGAATTGAATTAAACTGTAGGAATTCACAGAAAGTATAATACTAAATGTTTAACTTGCTTACCTTCATCATAAATTTCTGTAGAGCCATGAGAAGGGGGGAAAAAAAGAGAAAATGTGAAATGAATATTTGTTTTCAGGTGCTAAAAGTGGGATTTGTTTTCCCTGAAAAAGTGAGTGGGATACACAGAACTACAAACCACACTTAAAAGAAACATTTATCATTGCAATTAGCATAATTATAGCTCATGCTAGAAAGTAAAACAGCTGCTCAGAACAAGGCTTCATCACTTTTTAATGCAATAGTTTTCTCAGATTTTTTTTTTTACTTTAAATAATATACCACGTTAAATTCTTATTGCTTTAAGATAAAACACAGTACAGGTAAAACAGGTACCATGCCTGATCATCTTCAAAACTATCTGCAGAGCTAGTTGTTTAACTAAGTACAACACAAGTTGTAAAGTCCTGCATTCAAAGTGCAGTGCTGGAGAGCAACACCACTATTGTAGTGATGTATCATAAGTAAATGCACTATAAATTAAGAAAATTAAAATGTTAATAACATTTCATTCACTGGTTAAAAGAATTCAGTGCCATGTGACTGACGTCAGAAGATTATAGAAATTTTTAGGTTAATTTTTGTGGAGGTACTCAAGAACAAGAGGAGTGATATATTACAAGCAGTGATTTGGATTTCTTTGTGAGAGTTCTATGGACATCTTTTCCTCTTTTGGCTTCATCAGTTCATGTTTTGGTATCACAAAGTTTGAAGCTGAGGACTGAAGACTGGCAGCAAATCTCTATCCCACATAAAAAGAGAGTCTAACTGGACAGCTTCCAAGCAAGACTGAGTGCTTTCATTCCATACATGATTTTAAAACAGAAGTATCTGTTCTTAAAGATGTACAAGATGTTCTAGCTAAAGTAAAAGAAAAATATATATATATATATAATCTAATGATCTCAAAATATTCATGGACTTCTCTCCTTAAAAGTCTTCTAGGTCTGTCCCGTAGGCATTTGGAAACAAATTGTCCATAATTAAAGATCATGCACCCTGTCCACCACCCTCATAAAGCAAGGACTTAAAATACACTATGATCATTCTGTCATTATTATTCATCCCCAATATTTTCTTTGCTTTTAATTAACCAGAAGTCTTCGCTGAGCTGACTACAGTGGGGAAGGCAGGGGAAAGGAGGGGTTGCAAATTCAGTAATATAGAAAAAAATTAATTATTAATTCTAATATAACTTTTAATATATTTTTCAATACTGAATTTATTTTGCCATCATGCTGTCAGTTTATCAAGGACATCAGATCTATTGAAGACCTCAATCTCTCCCAGCTGTCATTCCTCTATGAAATTTTATTCTGCAAACTACACAATCCCACCACTTTTTTCATGTTACAAGTATACTGAACAACAGTCTTTCTGTGAAACCTTCTGGTTCTCCTCTTGATGATTTATTTTAACTGCTTGATTGTAATCTCTTAACTAGCTTCAAATTAAAGCAAATAGTTTATAATCTCTTCCCTTGATTACTAAAATGATACAGCAGCTTCTTGTGCTGGATATTTTGGAAGAACACATTTAACAATTCATTCTCTTCAGTTGACACATTAAATGAACAGTAACAAATGAGAGAAACAATTGTAATCTGTTTGCATCTGTCATATTACATTCTTTAGAGTTACTCTGGTTTCTTAATAATTTTGAAGATGATTTATATGTCATTGTTAGAGACAGAAAGTGAACAGGCCATGAACAGGCCCCTTCAAGCCAGAAAACCTGAAAGACAACAGGGGGCGAGGGACATCTGAACACGTCTTTAAAACCACCAGTGGAATAAATACTCTCTCACTTCCTTGCTGTAAAAATGCTTTCTCTTCATGGCAAACACTTAAATGCACATTATGCCCATGAACGTGAGGAGAATGCCTTGTGAAACTTCAGGCTAAGCCTGAGAAGTTACATGCCATGAAAGGTGATGGCCCCAGCTACCAGCAAATGGATGGGGCAGAGGGTTCCAGGTTCTCCTGCTGCAAGAATGCGCTCCAAGTTTTTCAGACTGAATCCCTTCTTAGCTAACAGAGAAATGCTTACTTTGAAAAACACCAACTCTCAGTTGCGGAGGGAGAGAAAAAAAAAAAAATCAACACACACCACCCTGAAGCAAAACAACAGAAATTACGCACTTCAGGTAGGTAAACAGGCTGTTACACAAGAAATTTCTCCAACTTCTCCTCTGCAGAGGGAAGAGCTTTCTGCTCTTTGTGCCTCAGCACAACAGTATACATGAGTTTCTGGACCTAGATTACCAATTCAGAATGTGTATTTGAAAATTAAACAGATAAAGCAGACCTATAACTTGAAATTTCTTAATGTCATTCTAACAGATATTGCCCTTCAAATGTATTGTTTGCCAAATGCTAACACCGAAGGGTCAAAGTGACAAAAAGACAGACCAATAAAGTTATCAAATGCAAAAAATAATTGTATACTTCAGCACTAACTCAGCTAAAAGTAAAAGAAGAGATCATACTGTGATGACATGTTATTTTACTTATACACAAAGCTCCTACCCCATCAGTGGAGTTGCATTGATGATAGTAGAACTTGTTCACGTTTACATTTCAAATATGACATTCTACACACTCTAACAAACCACATATATGTATGCAATATCCAGTATAAAATACTACTAGAAATAAGTTCAGTCTTAAGAGTTATTAAGGATGAGATTTATCTGCACTATGCGGATTTCAGCTAGTTGTGTAGATTTAATTACAGTCAAGGAAGAAACAGTCATTTCAAGAATGTGATTCACCTGATCTATTAAGCTGACATGTCCTGTAGGATAGGACCACCTATGAAGCAGAATGGTTTTATTCTTTGCCTTGACTATAATTAGGAGTCTAAATAACTTGCTAACCTACACTGTCTACAGTGTAAATGTCTAAAGCACTTTCAATACCTGAATTGCTGACCAGTTATAAACTAAGTGCAGAACACCTGTGTTGTATCAGACACTGAAATTCAAGAATCCACTGGAGGTTCTCTACTGACCATTCAGAAGCAAGGTAATAACTGGACTTCTGACACACTTCTGGACTACAAATAAGTGTCTCTTTTAAATCCTGTCCTACCAAAATCAATGCAAAACTGATGACTAAATCCATCAAAGACACCATTTTACCTTTCAAACTCACTTGTTCAAGAAATCAGAACGTGCTGTGTTATATTCATCTGTTTCTCTAGCATTCAACTTTTTCAAAAGTTATCCTGAGGGGTAGGACTGGTAGCTGAATATAACTAACAACTGGATAATCATATTCGACTGGCTTAAGCCTCCAGCTGCATGCACTATCTGGTCTTTCAGGGACAAATGTATATGTGAGTGCTTAGTGTTACACAAATATCATCCTTGTGGAGGAACTAAACTCAGCAGCCAGACAACCTGTATGGCTTGGAACAGGGAACTAAGGGAAAAAAAAAAAAAAAAACAAAAAAAAAAAAAATATTGTTCAAAGATTTGAGGCACATAACATCCATCATTCTATCCATGATCCTAACTGTTCTCTCTCTTTCAAAACAAAATAAATAAATAAAATTTAAAACCTATTGGAGCTTTATCTGAGGACACTAAGGATGTGTTGTTAAGGTAAATATTTACAGCTGTTTGGGGCTATTATTTGGCCCCTTGGACAGCTTTTAGTTAGTGTATCACTTACTATGATTTTTCAAACACCTTCTAACTTACCATAATCTCACCTTAATTCTAGTGCTTTCTGGCTAGATGAAAAGAGCAAGACAGTAATGCTATTTTATTTGGAATTTTTGATAGCAAAGTTGCCAAGATTAGTTTTTTAATCCTTTTGCAATATTATCTTTCATAATATTCTTGTAGGATTGTATTTGCTTACATAGAAACATCAGATCTTTACACTAATCCAATTAAGAAGTATTGAAAACAAGTAAACTGAAAGTAGACAATTTGCTGCAATTCACAGTAATTGCTATTGATAAACAGAACACAGCTTGAAATTCTCAGATCTATAATATGGACTGAAGGAGAAATACCAAAGGAATCCTAGTATACAGCTGGAAATACTATAATACTTTTCTATTAAACTAAGTTTCAGTCAGATTTGCACATAGATTTCTTCTGAAAAGAAAAAGTGTACTTAGGACATGTTTGCAATGCTTTCTTTTGATTATGTGAATTAGACTTGGGCTGCAGTTAGCATCCACTACAATACAGAGCACACAAAGGATGGAACTGCAGATTGGTTGAATCTACAGTCGTAGGTGTGGCATTTTAAGCAGTATTTCCATAGTCACTCCTGTTCATTTTAACATCAAACAGTGGTATCTCCTCCTATTTTCTCTCAATATCTGTATGAGAATAACTGAGTGATCCTATGTTAAAACTGCTGATACTACTCCCTACATTGGGTCACCTCTGCAGTCCATGCTATATCAAAAATTTATCAAATTTTTTAAACTAGGGGATCAAATATTTGTACACAATTAGCACATTTTCCCACCACAGCAATCTGACAAGTAAATCTATATTTAAGTAATTTAACATAATGTGAACAAAAAAAACCTCAACAACAACAACAAAAAAATCAAGTTCTTAGATAATTCATTTAATGATTGAAAAAAATCACACTGATTATAACGGATGGATGTGAAATTACTTTAGTGGCACTGAAGACATTTACTGCAACCATTTGTCTTGATAAAGGTTTGTTTCGTGGCTCACTCCAAACTCTACAGCAACTCTAGCTTGTTTCCTCTTGTCAAAATCCACTTGTTATATTTATCAAGTCCACATCATCCTCGAAGCCAGAATTTATTCACTTCTTCTCAACCCATAAATCTCTGTAATGAAAGCAATTCTTTTGAAAAGCATCTAAAGCATGTTTCCTTACTCTGCGAGCTTCATTTCTCCAAAGAAACTGAAAATCAGTTTTACTAGAGGCATAAAACCAAGCTGACACCATAACTATTTGATGGGAAGAGAAAAAGATTAACCATTACCTTCAGCAGAAGAGGTTCTACTGTCTATTTAAAAGTTACAGAAAGTGCTACAATGTTAGAGTTCGCACAACTTTGCCATCAGCCAATGTAAGGATGAAAATCCTTATCTCTTGTACTCTAAATTTAAGAACAAGTACATTTGATTTCCCTTCAGGTAAAAAGCTCTTCAGAGTAATCTGTCTTGAAAACAATCATTCTTGATGGCTCTTAATGGCAAATTTTCAAAATCATTCACCAACCATATGTAGGCAAATGTGTAAAAAAGGCTTGGTTTTGGAAACCACAGATGTCCTGGAAAATTCCCACTCCTTACAGTGAATTCTATGACAGTGCTAAGCATTTGTTTTGAAAAATAGACATTCAGGTGCTTTTATAGGAACAGAAGTAGTTTGAAAAATCAAACCCTTAAAGTATACAGCACCTACTTTGAAATCTCAAATTTGCAAGCAAACACCAATAGTTGCTAATTCACAGGAGACACTTTAAAATTATTTCCCGTATTTCATAAACATATTAAAGAGAAAAGAATGTCAGATGGGTTGAAAGTAATTCCTTTCACTATGCGTTATTCAATTTCAGTGTATTTCATTATTGTCATTTTCTCTGTAAATAAGATACACTCAGTGTCTTGTAACTTTCAGTTGAAATTCAGTAAATCCCTCTGATCAAATGTTGGGTTTCCTCTCCCTTAGTAGTTTCATTAAAAGCAGAAAAGCCATTTTCAAATATGAGATGGAAAAGGTAAACCTTACTTGCCTTAGCTTTTACGTTTGGCGAGATGTGTTAAACTAAACTGTTTGATTCTGCACTGCAGCAGACCTATAAGCCCTCACAGTCACACCTTCTGAGAGACAAAAGAAAAAAGCCAAAGGTTCAACGAATATCTTAAGCCTATTTAATTCTTACCTAGCTTCAACTGCCAGCCCATGCTGTACAGTAGAATAAAGATTTTGGAACAAAATCACCAGAAGAATGACAGTCATTCAACAGCAGAAGCACAGCAGAACTGGAGTAATTCCTTCCAAAACTTTCGTTAGCACACCTTACAGGCTTGGAAGAGCTTAGAAGTGGATGACGTTAGCTTATCCTCTGACGGGCATGAAACTGCTTGCATCAAGGTGCGGTTACTAATTTGGTCATCAATTTGACATGAAGCTTGTCTAACTTAGGCTCTCTGCTTGGACTTCAAGATGTCTACAGATGCATAGAGATAACTGAACACACTTGCATTAATCTTGTGTGTTCTACATTGGAAAATGGCTTACGAAGAAATATATGTATTAGAATGAGGTGTCTGGCCTCAGTGACCATGCAGCTGTGCAACAGCCAGCCTTCTGCTGCAGTCAGTCAGGATGTATATCTGCAGTCCACCATAAGACCTCCGGTAACACTCTGGAATCACATAAAGGGTTAAAAGCTGCTTTACAGGGCAAACTGGAACCACCTGAGAGAGAATAATTTGATATTTGAAGTAAAGCCAAGCACCCACTCCCTCCTCATCAGATAGGAGATTGTCTGGATTACAGAATTGGTCTATCAGGAAAAGTCTCTAGCTGATGTAACTCAGAACGAAACATTTAGCTCTGCTGCCATGGGAATAATTTATTTTTTAAATGGTTTAAGGACACATTTCTGTGAAGCAGTCTTTCCAAAGCATAAAAGTTTTATGTTACTAAATTCTGATTTTTTTTTTTTTTTAAGCAGATCTAACTTGTATTTATGCAAATAAAACTATAGTTTCCAAGAACATACTCTTTGAATACTCCAGTTAAAAACAAGCCATGTGAGAGTGTAAACAATAAACTTCTGGATTACAGTTTTTCATGTGTTATGAAGTATGAGGCCAGATGCTTGTATATTACTGAATTTCCTTTTTATTGCTCTTTTTCTCGTTAGAGCAAAATTCTTAATAGGAACAAAACCACAGAATCTAAAGATTTAGACTCCAGCTCTCTCACTTAGAATTAAAAATGTGGACAAACTGAGAAGGTAACCGGGCCAGCATTATGGCTTAAAAATATTCCAAATCAATCCATATAAAAATTTGCTGGTTGTCACAAATATCAGAGATTCACAGATTATGGAAAAACTGTCATGCTGATATAACCAGCTAAAATTAATAATAAACTACAGTTATTGTTTGATAAATATTATAAACATTCATATATATATATGTCATATGATATAGACAGTCAGTAATAAGCAAGTAGAAAGGGTGTTGAAAAGCAACAATGTACTTACCCACAAGAGTCTCAAGCAAGTTATAACTTGAGTCATTACTTACTATAAACATGTAATAACCACAGATTAAAATTCTATGTTTGCCTGAAATAAAGTGAGACCAGTGCCCTAGCTACATTGTTCACCATATACCAATGGATGTCTAAGGTTGTTTCGTGTCCTATGCAGCTCTAATTAAGTATTAAGAAATCAGGGAGGCCAATTATCGTCCAAGCTTTCAGAGAGGTTTCTAACATTTTAAACGTGAACAAACAATTCTACACGCACTTTTATGATCACTAACTCATACATATGCAGATGTCAGAGATTACATTGGAGAAAAACATACGTAAATATGTCCCATATACAAGAGTTGTATCAGATGCCCAAACAAATATGCATGGTATACACAGAAACATTAAGGAAAGATCTTAACAACACATTCAGCAGAAAACTGTGCTTTGACTTTATTTGCTAAGATCTAGGAATGATTTTTTTATTCTGTAGCAGCTGTTCTCCATCATTAAATATTTCATGTATATATTATTTGCAGCCAGATACAGCATCACACATTATCAGTATTAATTATCTTACTGTCATGCACTTTAGAATTACAGTGCCTATTCTAGAAAAGACAGAGTGGATTGCAGAATGGAGTTATAACATCAGACAGCAAGGCTCAAAACTGACAGGCAATAATCATACATTTACATTACACAATTCAACAATCAAATTAAAAGACAGAAAAGTCACTGTGGTAACATGAAATTTGGTATGACAATTCAGGAATGACCAGATCCTACACAACCATGTATTTGCCTCTTTTTTTGAGCCATGCAAGTTGGAGGGTCATGAACACAGAGGGTATTGAAACAGACAGGTTAGACTCAGTGGCAACATGGAACATTTGGGATCAAGTGAATAAAAGACAGAATCACATACCCATTTTTCCACATCAACTAGCTGTAGAAAGAAAAAGCAAGAAATCAGTAAATCTCCTTCCTTTAATACAGCATATCAAAGTCTATTTTGAAGTTAACATTTCACATTTTTGGAAATGTATCTAGTATGAAAGAAAATGTATGAGCAGAAGCTATTATTCTCCTGGCACCTCCTCTTCAAAATGCCAATACCTCACTTTCTGTCTTTATTTTATGGGAAGCAGCCAATGAAGACCGATGCTGAATTAATTCCACATTGTGTTCAGGACCAACCAGTCAAAAATACAGAACACTGTTTCCCATGAAACATTTTGCCATTTTCTCTTGAGTAAATCTGTCTTAAGTGAACATTAAAAGCTTGAAAAGGTTTAGTGGCTGCCGTTCAAGGTTTGCCATTTTAATGAATGCCATAAGTATGAAAGCTAAAATTAGGAGGTAACTGTCAAATTCTGACCCTACAACCTGCACCCTAAGAGATTATCCTGCATAAGAACAGAGCACAACACACCAAAATGTCATTCATTTTTCATAAGAGAAATTATAGAAAATCACTCTGAAAGCTTAGGATTTTGTATTAACAAAACTGTTTCAAGGTTCATTATGGAAACATTTTAAATTACTCTCTCTAAAAAAGTCTTTGGACCATCTTATAGTCTTAGAAAGGATTGAGAATATCTGCTAGAACACATTTTAGCTACCAGAAAGTTTAGTATGGCACTAGCTATTAAAACCTTTGTTGGCACTAGGAGTAGTATATCTGAAGTAGATTTGCTTTTGGTCTTGGCACAGAAAACACCGCAGCACATCGAGCCTTCTGTGGTTTGCCCTAAGGTATCTTAAATTACAGCTAAACTTTTACGTGGCATCTGCTAACAAAAGGTCAATGTGTACCTGCTGTAGACCAGTAGTATTTGGATTCCAGCTTTCTTGGGAAATTACTGTAATAAAAGGGAATGTATCTAGTTCTTGTCTATAGAAGTAGTTTTATTCAAAGTAAATTTTCTCATTTTTCTTAATGTACACTTCAACTAAAATGGAGTTTTATATTTTCAATGTTGTTCAGTCCTGCTAGCACACAAAGGTTAGAAAACATTATTTGACCTGTCAATGAATTAACATGATAAACTTATAAGCATTTGTTAATTTGACAATTCCTACCTCTTTTCTGAGATTTGGACTGCATTTAGATTTATAATAGAAATTCTGTCGTTTGCCTCTTTTTTTTTTTACAATCTTGAGTGTGACTTTTGTTATCAAGCACAGCTGTAGAAATCCCTCCTAAAAACACCTAGTGTTCTGAAATAGATGCGATACAAGGAAAGGTATAATAAGATGTTGATAAGTTAGAAAAGCAGACAATGGTTTAAATCTAAATGCAAACAACAGAACTACAATGTTTTTAAAAAAGGAGTAAAGAACACACACAAGTCTGATTCACACACAAGTCTTTAATTTATTACCTTGCTTTTGATACATCTCTTATCTTGTTAAAATTGTACATGCACTGAGAACATAGCATCACAAACAATTTGACTGTGTGACAATGCTAGAAAGAGTTTAATTGATTCACCCTTTGTTGCTTTGCTTTGAGAAGTTCTCGCTGTCCCAAAACTTAAGTGGACAGGGCAGCCACAACTGGAATCAGA
The DNA here is from genome assembly GCF_963082525.1 of Nesoenas mayeri. Lineage (NCBI taxonomy): Eukaryota > Metazoa > Chordata > Aves > Columbiformes > Columbidae > Nesoenas > Nesoenas mayeri. The sequence goes on along the minus strand of NC_137544.1, from coordinate 79,495,761 downwards.
AAGAATCCACACAAAGCTCAACATACATGATCAGTTGTACAATCAATTACCTTAGAATTGCTGAATTGTCCATTTACTTCATTTTAATGGACATCACTTAGCTTCAAGAGTCAAGTACAGTATTTGCCAAGTATTTATGAACTGTACACACTAAATCTGCATGGTATACCCATATTTAAATAGAATTGCCAACAGGCTTTGGCTTACACCAAAGGCATGTTTATTCAGTGGTGTCTCAGGACAAGCACTTGAACTGTACACTTGTCAAACCTTACAGTCTGACATCTACATGATGGTCAAACAGGAAAGACTCTGAATGCATCGAAAGAGATCTGCTTCTGAAAGCACAGTTCAGTGCACACCGTAATACAATCTTGCATTTTTAATAATAGCCAGATTCTATCAGCTTTCTGCTGTGTGAGTCTTCAGAGCCCTCCTGGATCGGGCATGCTTCCTTTTTTCTAGCCATCTGCGAGAGCTTTTCCAGCTACTGAAGTCACAAGAAGACATTTCTTTCTTACAGACTGCTTTGTCCCAGGTTCTAAAACTAGCCTGTGCAATGTATGCAGATATTTTTTTAAAAACTTTTAGTATATGGAAAGTATCCTGAAAGATTTATGATCTTCAAGTATCCCATTTGGGGGCAAAAAATGGCATGAGCATGACTTACTGATATATTTATTTGCCTGGAAATCCCTAGTAATGCGGATTAAGTAAACCTAAAAGTAAATAAGACTCCTCATATCCAAGAATACTTGTCCTAATGTAGACAAAATATAAATCTCACAAACAGAAATGAAACAATGGATATCTCAGTCTAGTGCTTGTATCTAAGATCTAAACTACAATTCAGACAAAAAACAAGCAGATGATTCACAGCACATCTAAATCCAGATTCTGCTTCACATCGACAACTCCATTTTTTGTCTGCCTTCACAGACTAGAATTCACAGGAATCCATTTTCCCACGCATTTCTCAGTATACATCTAAATTCAGAAAACACTAATATTCAAAGCTCATTTTTGCTACGTACATATTACACGTAACCACCAGAACTTTGGAGCATTTTATGCTCCTTGGACTTAGAATTACCTGTTCTTTCTTTTAATGACTTCCTATCCAACTGGGCTAGGAAGTTTTAGAATTCAGGAAGGATTGGGGAGACGCCTGTGGTATCCTACACTGTAAACTATTTTATTGCAATCATATGTTAACCACGGTCTGAAAGAACAGTACAATTATTTATTTTACAGTGCAGAGTAAATTTGGCCTTGTTACAATAAATACAAATCCATGGAATTCAATATCTATTCCTCTTCTGGCTCAGGTTCTCTCTTAATCACCAAGTCTTATTGTTTTGATAAAGAAAATATTTAGGTAGGTAAATGTTAATTTTTCTTTATCCAAAGACTATCTACCTTTACTGTATTTCCTCCAGTAGAGGAAGTAGAATCCATCTTGAAACATAGATAGTTCAGCTGCAACATGCTACTTAGAAATATTATTTCCACATATATCTGGGTACTCAGAAGACTTTCCCAGAAGAAAGGAACATGACACTGGCCATTAGATATCCAAATTTAGTGGAATCATAGCTACCTGACAGTTCTGAATATGGGAAATTACTATATTGCCATGAAAACACCAAAGTTACCAAAAGGTGAAGGATAAAAATCCACCAGAATTTACTTAGTGGTGGGCTACTTATAGTACAATAATTAATCATTTTACAGAAAGCTATTAACTTTGACTTAAGAGAATTTTTTCACAATCTACTATTAGAAAGTAGCCATTAACATAACTAAGTTAATGAGTAGAAAATATGATACTTCCAACTACAGAGTAGTGCTTTATGGATACTAAAATGGTATGGCTCCCATACACCTATATGCCTAAGGAATACAGTTAGCGCTACAAGGAGGAAAAAACAAGGATGCAAAATTGTATTCTAAGAATCAAGCAAAAGATCAAAAGCCAGCATTTAAAATTACAAACTAATTTCTCTTCTTGAACTAGATGAGGAGACTAGAGTATGTGATCTTAATACTTCCTTTAGAATTTCATGTAAGTGCAGTAAGAATTCCTCCATGAAGAACATTTGGTGATGATTTTATCATTTACTGCAATGCTAATCCAGAAACTTCAGAGAGTCATCTGCATTTGCTGACTTCTCTTCAGAGGCATGCAAAAGCTCCAATCTCTTCAGCCAAGCTTTCATTTTAAATGCATTTAATCCAAACTGCAGGGCTGCTTTTCCAACATTTTTTTTCTGAGTGCTGCAAATACCCAGCACTACATTAACCAGACATAAAAGCCAGTTAAAACAGCAGGAATGTAGTTCTGTTACCCCTGTTTCCTTGTCAAAAGGAGTCATGAACTAGATGAAGATAAATAAAGAGAGACCTTTTTACCATTATGAGAAGTCATTCACAAACTCAGTTTTTTAAAACTTGACATAAACCAGGCTCACAGAATACGCGCTGATCATCCACTAATACAGCAACATTAATTACCAGTGCACAAAGCTGGAAAGGAAGCTCCTTTAAGATGTGCAAAACAGTCTACCACACCTAGCTCTGGATTCTGTATTCTGTTTCTTTTCATCTGCTTGAGCAGGAGACAAGAAACTTTATTCCACAAGGAACTTTATTCCACACATTATAGGAAAGTCTTAGCTGACTATGACTAATCACATTCTCTACAACTATTTATGAAAACAGATATAATAACAGATATAATACCATGATCCACAGATGGGGCTGTGACCTGAAATCTCAATGAAGCAATGCTTTCCAGCTAGTGGATGTTACATCTTCCTCTACGCTTATACTCATTTTTCTGTAATGAAGCAGGAAAATCTTAGTAGAAAAATAAGATTTAGGTTTTTTCCATTTCCACAGTAAAACCACCGTCTAAAACTCTCTAATAGAGATAAGCAAGATGATAATAACTAGAATTGAACTAGAGAGATTGAAAATTGAATTGTATTTTTGTTTCTGTTACAATATTTTATTGTCTTCATGTATACCTTGATTTCCTGAATTTATTATTCAACAAGTTAATTGATGATATGTCTTCCAGCCCAGGGTTGTCTTCTATTCCAGACTTTTCAAGATGCTTTAAGAGCTCTGCTGTCATGTCTTTTTGGTTTAGCTCCTTCTCTGTATGCAATATAGATTAGAAAATTTAACTAAGAAATAAAGTAACTTCTCTTTCACCCAAAGACAGTTTTTATTGACCATCACCCTGGAAAGAAAATGATGAGCACAACAGAGATCCAATAGTCATGGTGAGGCTGGAAAAGAGACCGACATCTACCTCCAAAATAGGAAACCTGTCTGAGATGATAAAAATGTTTGCTTTCATGCCATAGGTCCTCATACATCCTCATTCTAAATATGGCACACTCAAAAGAAGAGCTTGTGTTTCAGGCTAGAAATATTTGCTTATAACAAGTCTGTGATTTGAAATAGATAATTATTTTATTCCTGTCCTTGCCTCTCCTTGAGGATAAGCAGAATGCAAAAATACTGCGCCTGCACTTCTTGATTTTTTTTTCCAGTACTTACATTTGATCAAAGTACAGTCGATCAAAGCCAAGTCTTATTCTTTTTATGCTTTATTTGAAACAGCCTGCTAACAATCACTGCTGATACTACATAAGGTACACTAACAAGAAAATAACAGTATTTGTTTTATCTGCAAAAGTTTTATGCTTTTGTTCCTTGTTGTATTAATATTCCCGGTTGTCCTGTTAGCAGTGTGGTATCTCTAAATAGCTGAGAATAGCCACGATTTTACGCAGAATAGGTCTCTAAACTACCTCATTTTTTCATAAAGCTTTACACCGGTAGCCGATAAGCCCATCTGCATGATACAAAAGCCCACGCTGTATGAAATGCTTTGACTTCCATTTCTTTCCTTTCTCTAATTTCTTTGCATTAAGAAACATCTAGGTTACACATATTCGAAGTTTGGAAGTACAAGTTAACATTGCTGGACATAACAGCTCTGTCTCTGTTCATGACACAACACTACCTGATGAAGGCTTATCCAAAGATTTTCTGAATTACTAATGCAATATTTTGTTACTTCAGTGAGTTATGCCTGGCATCTGTAGGTGAACCTTGGACTAATGAAAACACTCAAACTATAAAAATAAAAAGCTGTGGTTTGTTGGTTTGGTTTTTTTTTCCTCAAAAGTTTGATTAAAAAAATAATTCTTGCGTTATTGCATCTATGACTTGTCACAAGAGAAAACTGTCTGGTCAGTACTAGGAAACTAAAAGAGCTCTGGTTTGTTAAGAGACCTCTGGTTGATTTCTGACTCTTATGTGGGGGTTCTGATAGCAAACCTGAAAACATTTTCAGCTCGTCATATTTACAACAACTGTTGTTAACTTTCAGATATGTCATTAACTAGGTTACTGTAGTGTAAATCAGAGGGATTAAATTGTCAAGAATGCATTTAACTGCCAATCTTCTTTTTTTTTTTTTTAAGGAAGTACTTTGATAGCTTGGCTTATTCACTAATATATACGACACTTATTAAAAGAAATGGGGAGTGTTACCTTTTTCCACTTGCACGAGGGATGAAATTACTTTCCCCCTCCCCTCATGCTGAGAAAATGCCAGCTCTCCACATCATCTTGCTGCTTACTAATACAAAGTAATTAATGAATTCAGAATTCCACAGTTGGAGATCAATGATCTTAATATTAAAAAAATCCACCAGCTACAGTTGCATTCCTGTCCCAAAATGCCTCCAGCCCTTCCTGCAGCATGGGAAACCATTTTAGCTCTGAGGAAACACAAGCTTTCCCCATCTCTTAAACACAGAAGGAGAATTACACGTGCAAGACACTTGGACGTGCTGATTCCTTCACACAAGGCCCTTCGCAACAGTGGAGGAGGGTGGTATTTTGTTCCCTTCAGCAAAGACTATCCCACACGTAAAATTAGACAGCAGTTTGCTGGTCAGTGGTATGGAAAACAGATTTTATTAAAACAAGGCACCAGGAGATGTGATTAATCAGCCATGACTGGATGATTAGATGGGAGTTAATAAGCTCATGATGCAATTTAGCTGGAACTCTGCCTAACTGATGGGTATCCGCAGACAACATTTTCCTGAAAAATGAAGTTGTCAAATATTGAAGTAGAGGTTGTGAAATTAAAATTTTTCATATTACAGAAACAGTTTAGCTTAGGATTCACACACAATGTGTGCAGTCAAATGCTTCCATTCTGTTAATAAGGTCTGACATAGATTTATGAGTGCCCAAATCTGAAAAAAAAATCTGAGCATTAGTTACAATGCTTTACCATGATATAACTGAGATTTTTAAATAAAAGTTAAGGGAGATATTTGTTTACGGCTATTTTCTCATGTTCTCTGTATTCCAGTGCTTTTTCAATGTATCTGCATCTGGGTGGGGGGCATAATCTTTGCTACTTGGAGGGAAACAAGGACATTCTGGGGCTAATGTTACTAATGGAGCAAATAAAAGTCAATTACTAGTGTTGGTGATCAGGCTGTATACTGACCAATCAGTTCTGCTCCAGTTAAGATCTCCTGTCAGAAACAGGAATGGAACAACAATGTATAAAAACTATCAATCTCACAGATGTGGAAAAATACGAAGCAGATCAAATATAACAGGATAAATGAAGAACATAAAGGCTATCATAATACTTTTTTTTTAATTAAAAAAGTTATTCCAACACAAAAGAAACTGATACCTTTCTTTTACTGCTGTACTCTGATAATCAATGCAAAAATCAGCGTTGGGGTTATATTAGAAAGATAATTAATTCCATTAATAGCGCTCTGTTTATTAAAAATATGCTGAACTGTGCACAGGGGCATCAGAAGGTGGTTACACCAAGCTGCAAAAACAAATGTAACTTTTAGCTAAGCATTTCCCCACAGATTGAAATCTTCACTTAGAGACAAGTGAATGTCATGTTTTTGTATCACCACCTTTAATCATCACCTTCCTGATCTCATTTTCAGGCAGCTCTTTCTGAACCTCAGCTGCAGTAGGGTTCCTTCATTCTTGGCTTTCTGAATCTGACTTCTTGATTAGTCTAATCTTGTCCACAGTCCGAAGTGATTCAATATGCCAAAAGAAAAAACACAAAACTGATGGAAACAGAATTAAGAAACCTAGAATTAAGATAAAGTGCTGAAAGTTCCCTTCACAAAATGCAGTTAGAATATAAACAGGAAATTACTATGAACCAAAATTCCTAACTGCTTTATATGCATGTAGAACAAGCATGAGATGAAAGTATTTAGAAAGTGCTTCCTACTGTATCGCACTAAAACCACCACCTGTATTTCTAGCCTCCAAATCCTTGGGAGATTTGCATTTCAAGCTACAAGGAAAGCCAATAAACACTGTCCTATACACAAAAGGTTTCAAAGAGTGGCCTGTGGTAAAAGACAGTCCAAACAAGACAATCAATGCTACAGGGAAAAAGAAAGAAAGAAAGAAAAAAAAAAAAAAAAAAAAAAAAAGAAATACCAGAAGTGCTTTCCTAAATGTTTTAGTAGTTTTAGTATATAGCAAGAGAATTTTTATACTTTGCTGATAAACTGTTTTAAGCAAAAACAATCATTTTTTCCTGTGAAGATTAACAAATTAGTTTATTCCATTAATCCCTTTCTTGAGCTTTTAAATGTCCTGGAGAGATCTCTGTGTCAAGGTATTGTTCTCTCTACTGTTTTACTTCAAGACAGAAAAATCCTGAAATCATCTATGACAGTGATTAGTATTCCACTAGAAAAGTTGCTGAGCTTTCAGTGACTCCTCAGAAGAAGCCTATCACTTGCATTCTTTCTCCTCTCAACACATGCCATTGTATTCATGAGTTGAGAACGGACTATGCAATGCTGGGTGGTTGCAGACATCTGAGCTGCAAAAAGGCTAAAGAGCGTGCCATATTCAACTGGAACAAGTCTGTGGTTTAACTCATTTCCACACAAAGGTCTAAGTTCCCTAATAAAGTTGTTTTTTTTTTTACTTTGCAGCTTCTTGCAACACTCAGAGTCACAAGAAGCACTGGGGTCTTTTACTTCTCCCAGTAATAGCATATGAGTATGTTTCCTATATGTTATTTTCCTCAGTGGAGAAACACTGTAAAAAGACTGTGCAATGTCAAGACTGGATTGAGAGAATGCAGGGCAAAAACAAGTTATTTGTAGCATTCAATGTCTGAAACATAATACATACCAAAAGATTTAAGGAAATGTGTTAGCACTTCCCAGTATGCAGTTATGATATAATCAATTTACAGATCTAAACATGCTTAGCTGTGAAACAAAAGGACTACTTTGCAAATAAAAAAAAGTTCACAGCAAGTTCTGGAAGTTTAGTTCAAAGCATATTCCTCCCAAATCAACAGAAACATTGAGAAGTTCTTCCTTGACATCACAAAATTTGAATGAAGCTACAGGATGTTCATCACTCCTCAGCAACAGAATAAGTTACTTGAAGAAGAAAGTCAAATATTCAGCAACATAATATTTCACAAAATTTAGTGAACTACCGAAGTAATCAGAGACGAGACTACTTCTGATCTGAAATGATTGTGAATACCAAGATATTGAGATTGTGTTTAAATTCCTGATTTCTACATAAAATGCTCCAAAAATATTCTAGCATTTATTAAGCTATTCAAAGCACTGCATTTATGGAGGGTGGAGGGAAGGAAATTCACTGTGGATGAAGCACTTAAAAATTAAGTCAATTTGCCTCAGATTTTCACTGTGAAATTTGAATGGCTGAATTTCAAAATCTTACAAAACACCATTCCTATAAAAATAACTAACAATAAAGTCTCTCACCTATATGCTTTAGATAGCTCCAGAACTTAGGAAAAATTATCTGCTAAATATTCAGTTTAAGATTTGTTGACTCCAGTTCAAGCCAAACTGGGAAAAGACTCAGCATTTTGCACTCTATGGGATCACTGCAGAAAGAGAATTGTGGAGAATTTGCAGAGGCAAATGTTGGCTTCCTCATATTTTCCTCTGGAGACTTACAAACCCACCAACAAGTTCTTCATTTAAAATGAAAATGAAGGCTCTGTATTTTATTTAGTGATGTACCTAAAAAGTAGTGACATGTGGCTGAGGAGAATAAGAAACCTCACCTGAAATTTCTTGTAACAGCCAAAGGATTTATCAGTTACTGACATTATTACAATCTGTGCAAATGCGCAAGTTCTTTTGAATAAGTAGAGTTATAGACAACAAAGGGCTTATAAGTTAATAAACAAATACTACCTGGAAATTTTAATTTTACACAGCAAAAAGAGAAAAAATGCACACATATCCAGTTAACTAAAATAGTCAGCTGCTAAATGACCTACATTATACCCTAGGTTACGTGAATTTACCACATTAAATAATCACCACTAAAAAAATTATGAAAAAACAGGATTTCCAAATTTGTGCCTGTCCTTCTGTGCTATATGTATTGTTATCTTCTGTGACTCATCCCAATATTTTTTTAAATAGAAGCTTCTTTCAAGAAAAGGAAGTGTTCTGCGTATTTATCAACAGACTGTCAGCTACCAAGGGCTGTTTCAGGAGTGGAAGCTGTATACACTGCCATAATTACAAGTACATTTCCACAGCATCAGCTGTATCTCCACAAACAGGCATTAACTACCAAAGTCATACACAGGGCTTCATAGCCCAAATGAATTAATTCTGAAGCAGATGATAACAGCCCATCAAGCAGAGGTCAGGTTTATTGCTAGCAGCCTCTCTGAGTGTCCCTTCTTTTTCAAGTTTCTCTGCCTATTTCAAAGCATGCTGTTTCCATAAAGAAAGGTAAGGGTGAGCTTTTACTATCAGCATGTGGGAGGAAAAAAAAAAAAAAAAAAAAAAAAAAGTCTTATCTATTTATACACAAAGAGAAAGACTGAAGGGCAACTAACTGTCTAAAGAGCAGACACTGGAAATGGCTGCAGCCTAGGCAGAAAGAGAAGAGTGCTACGGAAAGGGAGGACAATCTTTAGAGCTCAGTAACTACCATGTGTTTGTCAAAAACCCATTTATGGATCAAGATCAGATGCCTTACAAAAGCAATGAGGAGATAAGACCTCCGCTTCTCACTTACCATGTTGACAGTACTCTAAAAGCACAGGTTTCAATTTTAATTTGAAAACTAAAGGGGAGATATCTACAAAGAGCTCAGCAAGTCTCAAAAATAACATGCTCCTTTTTTTTTTTTTTTTTAAACCTGAATGTCTGTGCGTGTATAGAAGTATATTTAACAAGCATGATTTTGAATGAGGAGTAGTCAATTTGGAGGAACTCAGCAGGAGACCTCACTGAAGCCGAGACCCTGCAGACTCTCCAAAGTGGGGCCTGCTAGCCCCGGGCCCGCTGCCCATCACAGAGACAAAACGCAGCTCCACAGGCCGGCCACTATGCTCAGCAGCTCCTTCCCAACAAGGGCTGCCCAGGAGCTGACAGTCCTGCCCCTTGCTGGGACAAGGTCCTGCTCACAGAGCGGCAGCTCAAATGCTCTAACCTAAAATCCAGGCTTAGGAAAGGCTGAGTGACCCTGATGCAACACTGAGGCAAGATGTTGGTTTGTAGTTCCCACTGAGTTTAGAGTTCATGCCAAGCCCTGAAATCCTGCCACTCTGAGTCGAGCTTAGCTGAGGTGGATGTTCCTGCCATTCCAAAAGCTGCACTTTATACAGTCAGTAACAGGAGAGCTGCAACAGACAATAATTTTATATAATCATGAACAGTTTATATTTCAAAATACTTTTTTCAAAGCTGAAGTATCAACTTCTTGCGTTTTCAGAAGAATTGTGGTAATTTTTACGAAGAAAAAAGTTAAGGCAAATGGTCACTTATGCAACCTCCACCCTGTCAATGTCTTATGACACAGCCTTCCCTATGTCCTTTACCTTTTCAGCATCATTCAATACGTAGAAGATGAAGTGGTCATTAACATTTTATTTCATTCCAGCTCAGTGTGCAACCATTTGATTAAAAAATCCTCTTCTAAAGACATCATGATTAAATACCACCAATTTTATGATGTTCACTGCTGCAGTGCTAATCTCACAAACATTCCAATATTAATTCAATTTTCACAATACCCTATATGACATATCAATACATTTAAAGAATCTAAAGCATGGATCATTAAAAACAAATTATATAAATGTATACAAGTTTAAGATGCATGGGACCTGATTTCTAATGTTTTTTAAAATTTTCCATGGCATACTGTAGTAGGAAAACATAGTTGCTATGCAAATACTGGGAAAAAAAATGCAGAAAACTCCCATAGAAGTGTTCAGTAGACAATAAGGCAACTAAGATCAATTTGCAGAAAATTAACAAAGGATTTAACCCTACATTTCATTTTGCATAAAAGTAAACAAATTTCAAGTTAATATATTAAGGGAAAATAGAGCCTGTGTAAAGAAGTCTAGGAAGACAAACAGAAATAAAGACTTAAAGTTTACTCAGAGGTTTTCAGTCTGAAAGCAAAGAACAAATACAGCGTGATTTCCTGAACAAGCTCTTAAAATCATCTCAATGTAAATGCTAGAGTGCCCTACACTATCCTGACGTATTCTAGTACATAGCATATGTTGTCATTCAAAATACAGAAATTGTAACTACATATACATTCACTTTCTTGCTACAGATGACACACAAATCCTTACTTATTTCAGTTGCACATTCTTTCTAGTAAACAATCAAAAAGCTGACACTTGATGTGAAAGGACACATAAGCAATTGAGGAAAATCCATCTGGTTCCATGCAGAATGCATTTGGTACATCTGTCCTGCAAGACTTACTGAAACACAATTCCAGTAGAAGCACATTACACTCCAAGCGCAGCTGATGTTACTAGTAAGCAATTCATGTAGCACAAAGCCTAGCCATTAGCAGAGGAACTGAACTTTCCACCCACTTTGCTGATAAAATTGAAAAAGAAAAAAAATCCCATAGCAGTCTCATACTCCTATATATATACCTGAACACAAAAAAGCCCATTCACACACCTTGTTTTGACATAATAAATCACAGATCAGCAAACAGGAGCTCCAGTAGATTAAGCCCATCTTACTCTACACCCTCCCAATTAAAGGAGATTTTGCCATGAATGCATGGTCCAACACTAAAATTGGGATGGCTTGGCACTCACTCATCTTCTGGTAGACCACTGCTGACAGAAATAATTAAAGCTGCTGTGAAAGAGTCTACCAAGAGTTCTTAATCACTGCAGTGAAAAGATGCCATTAACACCAATCCTCTGCATGAGATGTTCTCTCTCTCATCCACACAAAGATGCACACCATACTAGCAGGTGAAAGTAAGTCACATAAGTAAGTCACATACCATCTGTAATTATATGTGTCAACTCACTCTCTCTCTGTCTATATCTATCATTTATTCACAAGGGTATGCCATGTAACACGCAACCCGGAGTCCTCAAATTTCAATGGCCTCATTTATGACAATTATCATGGAGGACTAGAAAAGACATCAAAAGGCAAAAGAGCAGCACGTTATTTATATCATGACACTGCTGGATGTATTTCAAAAAACCCAAGCAAAGCAAGCATAACTTGAGCAATCACAAGCTCTTATCCATTTCAAAAGAAAAGCTGGTTCTTGTTCTAGCCAATATAAAAAGATACATGACTTTGTGCATGTTCACTTACGGTAAAATGTCCTTTAAATGCCAAGCTAATTTAATTTTCTGTACCTAGCCAACGTACCCAAAACTTTTTTTGATCTCTTTGAAGTAATAAACGTGTTACAATAGAGTGAAAGTTCAAACTAGCCACTTGTTACATAAATAGAGATAGTAGCAGTTTTGAATCCTCAATTTCTCCCATTAGAAAAAAAAATCATTTATATTGAAACATATTAAAAAAACAACTTTGAAATATATTTCAAAAAAATAATTAGTAGCAATAGCTTTTATGAAGGTTTACCTTACAATGAAGTTTAATTTGCATCCCCTTTTGGTAAATTTTTATTTTAATTGCTATTTTTTATGCAGCATGTTTGCTTGAGGATGATTTTAAAAAAACCTTCCAGACAAAAGTCTAAATCATTTGCTGAGACAACTGAGGCTAAGAAAATACTTGATGCTTTATAAAAACCAAAGGATTTCCACTTCCATCCTTCACCAGCTTTTTCGATAATCGAAAGTTACGCTCAGAAACCAAGTCAAAATAATTACAAAATAATACCTATGCCCTAGGCCTGTTTAAGACAGAGCGGCTATAATTCTGCTTGCCTAAGAGACCAGAGCGCAGACTCTGTGTACACATGTAATGATAGTCATCATTTATATAATTATTTATTATTTTATTTTCACAGGATTCTTTCTTTTTTCTTTCCCTTTTCCTGGTTCTTTTCTGTGGATGAACTATACATTCAAAGTAGTCCATGCATAATAGCACTCAAGTGCCAAGCAAAATCAAAAATTTACCTGTTTAAGATGAAAAGTGTAAATAATGCTTCCTGAGCAAACAAAACAGGTTGTGGTTTTAATTTTTTAAACCAAAAGCATGCAGTCAAGCTACACATTTCAATACTTTAATAAACTGCCAGAGGTAGGCATAGTATGTATTTTAAAGAGAAAGGATAAAACCTCAGAGCACAAAGTAACTACTCAGTGCCTAGAGCTAGAAGAAACAGAGCACTACACACATCCTTTCTTATGAAATTTCCCTCATTTTCCACTGTTGCCTTTGATACTAGCATTTAGCTCATCCAGGAGAGAGAATTAGATATACTCAGATAGGTGAATTATTATACTAATCTCATCAAGTATAGAAATTCTCATTTTGGGATTCTTGCACTAAAAGTGTAGGCATTTATTGCAGAGGTAGCTTTGCACATTTAATATATACTAATTGAGAACTAAAATTAAATCCAGTTAGTGCACATAGTTCTTCTTTCTTAAGCACAAGGAAAGTCATTTATTGTTCTGACTCAAGTCAGCATGAGATTTTGTCCATATTACTCCATCATTTCATTACTGCTGACTTACCTGTTATATAATAGCTATTATAAAAACACAGCGTTCAAGAGATTACACACCACAAAAAGCAAAGAAGCACAAGGAGATCACTTTTAAACACAGCAACCTTAATGATTTCTAATGTAATGAAAAGTAATTGAGGACTGAAAAGACCTCCCTTTGTGGGGTTCTTTCCATCAGAAAACTGAGGTCATATTGAATCCAATTTATAGTAACAATCTCTCAAGAAATTGCTATACTTCCTTCTCTTAAATTAAAGAAAACACTGTTATACTAAATTTAAAAAACGACGCTGTTCCAGGAAGATACAGTGCTTCAGATTTATGCACAAAATTACCTCTTCTCCTAAAACTCGGTTATTAAATGCAAAACTCACGTGTTCTATCAACTTTTCATGAAAACTACATACAGATACCGAATGTCAGTTCTGTTAATTTATCTGCAAGTACATATTCAGTCATTCATTTAATTTTCAGTTACTCGAAAACTGAATTTTTTTTTCATTCACTGTATTCTGCCCTATAGCAGTACTTTTAACACACAATCCCCTACACTTTCTTTAGTTTCTGCTCCTGCCCACATTTGGTGGGAATAAACAGCAAGAAAACTGTTGCTCTACTTCACACATACAGTCACGCACAGTTATCACAGCACATCCTTGGGTTTGAACTGTGATTATTGACATTATGCCTGTATGTACCTGTTTTTTGAATTTATTTTTTTCCTGTGGATTTTCTTGGTCTCAGTTTCAATATTTACAAATTCAGGGAAGAAAGGTCCCCCTTTAGAAGCATGGATCTGCTTACATTCTCGTACCACCTCTTCTCTCAGATGTGTTTTCCATTCTCTTGCTGTTGGAGACAGTCCTTACAACAAATTCTCACTGACAGCACACACTTTGGGTCATCCATGGGATTGCTGCTAGACTTCATTCCGCAAATACCGTTTTCAGTCTCAGTGCCTGGCATTTCATGGGACTGATTACTCTGTGTTAGTTTAAAGTTTACTTTCCCAAGGACTTACAGTCAAATCCTACTTCTCTTTTATCTGTATAACTCCAGGGCCTCCAGTCAACCCTTCCTCATTTACAGTTCATAGGATTTGAGCTGGAGTATGACATTCAAGTAAACCCTACAAGGTGTATACGGAACACTCAACTACATCATAACAAATCAAATTCATTACACAGCAGAGAACATTAATTACAATACTATGATTTATTCATAAATACTTATTTGCTAGTCAAACAATTAACAGTATTCCTATATCCTTCATCTTCCAGGCTGTGAAAATGTGCTTCCACATTTTTTGTCCACTGAGACTCAATAACATTGTATCTCCAGCTCTAAAGGTGAGTTACAGGACATATTAACTCAGGCCACACAGAACAATTTCATTATTTTTAGAGAAAAACAGGACACATCCAAGCAATTTTAAGACTACTTGACAGTCTTGCTTGATAGAGTCAGAAATCTTCAGAAAGCTTAGCTGTACTGAAGAAGTGATCAAGCTTTATATTTCACATTATGAGATCTCAAATTAAAACATTCTTGTAGCTCTATGTGGACCTGCAGTACATTGAAATTGCTGGAAATTTACAACTCTGGCAAGTTTCAATGAAAACTGCCAAGTGTTTGGAGTTTCTCAAAAAACAGATCTTTCCTGTAGCAAAGGAGAAGATTTAAATATAAGGAATTCACAATGCTATAAGCTCGTGCCAGTCATTAAATCTGTGGTCCAGTGAAAAAAAAAAAAAAAGTGTTGTATTTTGCAGGATGAAAAAAGTGAATATTCAACAACTTACCCCTTCTGCCTTTTCTTCTGTGTTAGCCAGCATTTCCTGGAGGGCCCGTACTGACAGAGACTGCTCCAGCACAAAGGTGCAGATGGACAAATCAGGTGGAACATTCTAGGCGAAAGAAAAACATGAGATCACATTAGTGACAGATTTGCTGAATGGCACTTTCCAATGCCTATATTTATCCTCCCTTTTCATTAATCTGAAAGATCTACTATATCCTTGAGGCTATGAAAGCCAGACACATACTGGGCTGCAACACCTAAGGCTTAGGCAGCCAGCGAAGAGAAGAGATTCTTCACCTCAGCTCAGCATTTGCAAGTTAACTGACACCTATGGCACTGGGTCCTACCCTCAATAAAAGAAAGAGGCCAATAAACTGCATCAGGTTCAGCAGAGGATCATCATGAGTGTCAGGGCTGGTACACTCACCCTGGGTGGCTGGGGGAGCTGAGCTCCACCAGCCTGGATGGAGGAGAGAGAGGAGAAGAGGATCTTACGATTCTCTTTACAAATATCATGATTACAGGGAAAATGGAGGCAGATTCTCCTTGCAGGTGCTTCTTGAAAGGAATGGGAGCAGCAACAAGAGTTGTGGCAAAGAAAATTACAATTAGATATTAAAGAGAAAAATTCACCTGGGGAGTAGAAAACACTGGCAAAGGCTGCCAAGCAAAGCTCTCTGCTTAGACATCAGTATATGGAACATACGTCTTAGACATTATGCATAGATTGTGGGGGATACAAAATCTGGTCTTTAGGCTACTGGTAGTAGCTGGAACTCATCCTTATGATGGTCTCCAGGTCAAGGTGAATTTTCTGCAGCAGAAACATTAGACACTGAGGATCAATCAAGGCCAAGCCAGTAGCTTCTCAGCCTTGCAGGGCAGTATGCTTCACCATATTCTGTTCTAAGTGGGATAAAACTAGAGAGTCTTACAAAAATAAATGTTCAACTTGTCACAATTGGAAAAAAAAAAAATCATTGAGTTATTGAAAAGCTACTTTTCCAGACTATCACAAAAACTCATAATAAAATTGAAACAAGTTTGTAATAGCGATGTCTAAGTTACAAAGTAGCAAAATAAAATTAGATTTTTATGGGAGGATCTTTTCTTCTGTTAATATTATAGAAGAATACGCAACTCCTACACACCTTTTTTTGCCTCCAGAAATTCTTTCATGTTCCTTCTCTTTTCATGTTAGTTGCATATTTTAGTTTAGAAATACTTTTACTGAATATTGGAAATATTTTTTTTTTTTTACACCATAAATGCTTTTATTGCTAAAGCTGTAAAACTGCACATTTATTCAAACTGTTTATTCAAACTGTTCACAGTTCAAACATTGAATTGTAAAACGTAGTTGTGAAACCATTCTGTTCCCTCTTTTTCAGGTTAGTTTACTCAGAACTCCTCACACTATTAGAGGCTTATTAAAATGCTGTTCCTCACTCCTAACTACAGTAATTCAAGTTTATTTATTAACTAAAGATCTTTCATTACCTTCCACTATTTATATTTTAAATTAGGGTTTTAGCCAGACCAAAAAAAACTTAAATAGCATCCTCTTTTGCATGGTATATTGGCTCACTTACACAGTGAAACTTAGGCATAAAATATTTACTCAGAAACTACAACAGTCCTTTCCATGCTAGTATTAGGAAAATAGACAACTAATTAGACTCTCTTCAAAACATCCTTGTAATGTAAGTAGTGTGACAAGCCCTTATTTTACAAAGCAGGAAAGAGAGCACTCAAAGATCATAGGTTGCAATGTGTTGTTTCTGCTGAGTACAATTTTGTGTTCTATAAAGCCTCACAAAAATGAACTGCCTGACAGTCCAGCCCACCCTCCATTCTCCCCAGTGACATCTGACTTGACAAACAATAGTCTGAACAAAACAGAAAAGGATGCTCCTTACATTGTGCTCAGAAATGAGCCAAGGCTACATTTTCTATATCTGGTTATAAGCAAACATATATAAGCAAAGTCTCCATAACAATGTTCTTACTGTTATTACTGGTTTTTAAAGGAAGGTTTTTTCACTGGCAGAATATGTCACACATACAATTTTGTGACCTATCAAATTTTTTTACTACTAAACCTACCCTAGAGTTTATATGGTCTGAAATATGGAAAATTCTGCATCAATTCACACACTGATCAAGCCAACACTCCTCCCTCCTCAATTCCATTCTCTTTTACATTCAAGACAGCAATGAGCACTTTCTTCCCAGCTCATTAAATCTGAGGAGTGAAGCCCCAATGAACATTTTTAGCTGTTCTCCTAGCAGGTGAGTAAGGCACACTTTGAGCAGCCAGAGAGTAGTAAAGAATTGTATGCGATCATCTTGCTTTAAGTGAAAGACGCACTTTCTTCTTACAGTCTAGCAAGATGTTCAAACCAGTTTGTTTTTCTCAAGGCAATTGGGAGAGCATACTATCCTGCCTCCGCTCTGCTGCATGAATGCCAGGACACTCAGCGGCCCTCGGAGAACGTGTCTCCCCTAAGAGCTGAAGCAAAATACATCTACTGATGCTTATGGTGAGTGTGTCAATCAGCCTCTTCCTCTCTGGCAGTTCCTCACCCAAATCTGAGCTACTGAGGATCCATCCGGCATGGCCACATACAATGTACCACCACCATGGCAGGGACATACAAGGGACAGATGCAGAACCTCCAGAATACTTGGCCAAGACAGTCTCAGCCCTGCTCACCTTGATACAGCCCATTTTAATGCTGATGCTTTTAAAGCTCTGGATTTAGAAGATGAGGCTTCAGGCTGGCATACAGACACAGATTGAAGGTTCCTATTTTTAAACCCTCATTTAAATATACTAAAAACCTGCTCACAGTGCATTTGCCATCTTTTCAAAGCATGAAATAAAAGGAAGAAAAAACACAGAATTTTTGCCAGTCCTCTGATTATCTCTCTTATCGCTCATATTACCCCACATACAGATGGGGAAACATGAAAAATGAAGGTATTCTGTGTTATATGACAAACTAACATTCCCTGTCAGAAGATATCTTCATATAAATAACAAAAGTTTTTAGTTCCCAGTCTGGAAAGTGACTGCATATTCTAGGGGTTGCAAGGAAAATCTGTAGCAATCAGTTTGCAATATCATGCTTCTTTGAGGATAGATCAAATGTGTAGGCAGATATTTTAGTGATTGTTTTGCTAGACTATGAATAGTCTATTAAATAATAAAGACTTTTAAAGAAAATATTTTCCTACATGTATAACAACCACCCACCAACATACTTTTAACAAACAACCTGTAATTAGCTGCAAATTTTCAAGTTTAATGGCAATAATAAATCTTTAATTTGAGAACAGAACACAATTTATACTCCCCAGAAATGATCAGTGCTCAAAAACATATGTCTCAACAGACATAATTAACCATATTAGTAATCCTCAGCCTTCTTTACCACCAATTTTTATTGTATTCATCTTTGTTGCAGCAACTTTTTTCTAAATGAAGGCATGGAAAAAAACAGTTGATATTCCAAGAGGTTTTGTGGGTTATTTTGTTTCTGTGACAGAATACTTAATGAGGTCTTGGGACAGTCCAAGGCATCTGTATCACTTAATCTTTAATCCAGAAGATCAGCAGAAAATTCTGATAAACAATGACACTATTCAAAACTATTTATTTTCAATTTATTTTTGACCTACTTGCAAAATCAAACATATTTTAATGGACTTTTATATAAAATATACTCTAGTGACTTAAAGGTAACAACTCCAGTATTTCTCAGAGTTTGAAATATTACTGATTTTCTCTGCTAGGGATTGTTTACAAAATTTGCTTTGTTGTCCATTATTTGTCTAGACAATCTATCCAGTGATATTTACAACTGATACTCAAGTAGCTTGATTTAAAAAAATGTTATTACACAAACCAGAAATTGCATATTAAATTTCAAAGGGAGATTCAGGACTGCTCAGAGAAAAATAATAAATTACTATTAACTTTTTCTATTGATTCTTCATCATTGCATGTAATAGCACAGTCAGCAAAATTAGCCAAATTAAAAGAATGTATTTCCTATCTGGAGTTTTTAAAGCATATCTACTACTGGAGTAATTGCTGGATTATTTAGAAAATTTTAGAATTCTTTATTCTTCCTGTGGTTTTAAACTACATTTATTGTGTACACTAATTTTCTGTAGTAATACTTGTGTAGTAAATCATGCTTTATTAAAAAGGTGTTTTCAGTAAAGCTTCTGAAACACTGTTTAGAAATATCTCTAGCTCTAGTCCAACTCATAACTGAATCACGGATACTGCATGTATTCATTACACACTATTTCAGTTTGTAGTGAATTCTAATTTACAAGCACACCACCATAATCCAGTGTGATGACAATGAAGGCAAGAGGCTGAGATGCAAAACTCAGTCCTGCTGTCATTACTCTGATGATCACACAGTGCTAACAAGCCACAATAATGTATGACCTGGTCGTATAATATGATGCATCTAATCTTGTTAATGTAAACTGAACTTCTGCCTCTCATAAGTATTAGTACAAGACTGAAGAATAATAAATCGCATCAACAAACACAACCCTGTGTCTAAGAACAAGCAGTTTTATGTCTGCTTTTTTTCTCTTCCTAGTTACTTGCACGCTTCCTAGTTGTTTTCCTAGGCTTATAGTTATTTTTCTTTTTTAACGGAATTCCCAATGAAATAGACTTCCAGGTATTTCATCTCTAACTGCATCCTAAATATTCACACATCAGTGTCTTAAAAAAAAACCAAGTAAGCAGCCTGATTTACAAAGCATCCACAGTTTGCAACATTGTCAAAAAGTAAGACGTGTGTGTTCAGAATTTTTTTTAAACTAGTACATTTCTTAGATGTTTAACTTTGAGAATCCAAGTAAGAACATTCAGGAAAATAATTTTAGTACAGAACTTAAGCAAAATATCTGTAGTCCTATTTGTAGTAGCAGCCTGAAAGAAAATGAACCCATAATCTCTTTTCAAGTTATATTTACATTTACACATCTCGGTCTTTTTGGCAGTCCTTACTACTTAAATGAGATTCTGTCTGGTGACAGTGATGAAACACACTCAATATTAGCAAGCAAAACCATCCATTTCTATGACTCTACATAGAAGGCACAGCTTTCCATATTTTCCAGCTTGTCATGGAAAAGATGGGCCCAGTACAGAAATACATGGCTCTGATGTCAAGCCCCATCAGGCAAACAGGATGAATCATATTTACCAAATCCCAAACCAGGAAAGACAGAGAATGAATCAGTGAGTCACAGCATCTGGAGTACTGTGTCCAGTACTGGGCTCCCCAGTTATAGACGGACAAGAAATTACTGGAGAGAGTCCAGCTGTGGGCTACAAAGATGATTAGGGGTCTGGAGAATGTTTCTTATGTGGAGAGACTAAGAGAGCTGGGTCTGTTCAGCCTGGAGAAGGCTGAGAGGGGATCTCATCAACTTTTCTAAATATCTCAAGGGTGGATTCAGGAGGATGGGACCAGACTCCTTTCAGTGGTGCCCAACAATAGAATGAGGAGCAATGTGCATAGACTGAAGCGTAGGAGGTTCCATCTGAATATGAGGATAAATTCTTTATTTGAGGGTGCCAGAGCACTGGAACAGGCTGCCCAGAGAGGCTGCGGTGTCTCCTTCTTTGGAGACATTCAAAACCTGCCTGGACACATTCCTGTGTGATCTGGTCTGGGTGAACCTGCTTTAGCAGGTGAGTTGGACTAGATGATCTCCAGAGGTCCCTTCCAACCACAACCAGTCTGTGATTCTGTGAATTATGAGTCTTACAGTTTCCATTCTAGAAGAGAGGACCTTTCCAGAACAGTGTCAAGTTCTTGCATATTTGTCATTAGCAGACTGCAAAGTTTGCCTGGCCACTTCCCATTAACAACTTGCTTACAGTTGCTTATGACTATTTCATTCTGAAACCATCACCTTCTGTACCTAAGCATGTATAGAACATTCCCTCTGAAACAGTTGTTTCCATCAAAAGCAGAGAAGTTTTCAACATTCAAACTTTTAATTTCACTGTATGTAAAAACTCTAATGCCCTCATGGTTTTGTTTGAATGATTTGACAAGGGAGTGGCCTTCTGTCACAATTATGCTTTTCACTCTTTCTAGGAAAACCTGAAAATCTAATCAAGTTCTATTTCCTGAAAAATGTATTTTTCACATAGTTAAAAGTTTCTTGTTATCAACTGAAAGCTCTAAAGATTCCTTTTTCACAGGACACCTGTTTCAGGAGATAGAACTACAAAACTCACAGGAATACCAGGAAGATGAAACCAGCATAGGGCCCCAAATGAAAAACAAGGGAAAAGGAGACCAATACAGGGCAAAATAGCTAATAGTGGAACTGAGGTCAGACTCAAATACACTGCAATCAATTCATTTTCAAAGCCTAGAACAAGACAGCTCCAAGTCCTCACTGGTTCTTTTGAATCATGTTGGCTGCCTGTGCCACTACATGCTGAACACCTGGATTAGAACATATCTTTTGAATCTGATCAATTTAATATTTTGAAAAGATTCTCTTCTTGTGATCACATACACAACATTTTTATATGTTATTCATACTTCTGAGTGCAGAATTCTCTCATAAATTGTTAGATTTTACTAACCCAGCAGTGAAAAAAAAATCTTGATACACTGAATGTATATTCCATTTATATATCTTAGATAAACACTTCACTACAGTATCACAGTATCACAGGATGTTTGGGATTGGAAGGGACCTCAAAAGATCATCTAGTCCAATCCCCCTGCTGGAGCAGGAACACCTAAGTGAGGTCGCACAGGAACATGTCCAGGTGGGTTTTCAATGTCTCCAGAGATGGAGACTCCACAACCTCCCTGGGCAGCCTGTTCCAGTGCTCTGTCACCCTTACTGAGAAGAAGTTTTTTCTCAAATTTAAGTGGAACCTCTTGTGTTCTAGTTTGATCCCATTACCCCTTGTCCTATCATTGTTTGCCACCGTATATGTCTTAAGCAGTTACTAGTTTTTATCCCCATATGAGTTAGCACAATAGTGAAGACCAAAATCCTTTCCTACTCATATTTGCAGACAGTGAATGTCATCAGCTGGTCACAGTGGAACAGTTCATTGACAAAGAAAAATGTACCTGAAACTTCAGCTGTACAAACTGAAAGCAAAACAACGCTCAGAAGGAAACCGCTTCTTGACGTTTTCCCCTCTCACATTGTCCTTTAAAAATTCATAAGAAACCTATTTCTACTTAGGCTGTTGTTACATAAGTAAAATTCTATTGTTTTCTTTTATGCTTGCAAACAGTGTCAAAGTTTTACGTTACAATTTTTCAGTTTTGGTCTTTGGAAGGAGTAGACTGTCTTTGCTGCTTGGAAGTTGTAATTCCTGGCATGAAGTTTACTTTCCTTTGTCATTTAGAGCCTCAGAGATTCCATCTCTAAAAGGATAAGTAATGAGTTTTTTCCTCTTATGCTCCATCTCTCCCCCAGCCTCCTTTCTAACTATACATAAGTCTAAAATATCTACATTACTGAGAGCTGTTTTGTCTTTTTTATCTGTTCTCTGACTAGACATTGGGTAAGGAGCCACACAACTACATTTCAGTCTCAATGGATAAACCAGGTCAATCAGCTCAACAGCCATTACAACATACACTGCGATCGCCAGATTAGATGAATATTAGTATATGACCCTAATGCAGTGTAAATGTGTTCATTGTTAAGGTAATTAGAAAAATTCCGTGCTAATTAATAAAATTTAAAAACCTCATAGGATCAACAGAGGTTTCAGGCACGGCATGCCTCCAAATTAACAAAATATTTTTTGTTTAACTTCACGTTGATCCTGCAAATCCTACCTTATTATGTTAATCTTATGTGTAGTATTCAAAACTTTACATTTCCCTTTTCATCTTAGAGATCATGTCCTACTTGTAGCTACTGCAACAGGTAATGTAAAAATATAGGGTATTATCTGTTAGGAGGGTACTAGTGCTTTAGAACCTGGAATGAAGCAGCTGCCCTTTGATTTCTGCAGCATCAGAAAGATGATCTTTATAGAATACTATTTTGCCCCTTTCTGGAAAGCATGGCAGACACCCAACCAGAAAATCTTCATGATCTCTGACCAGATTTATTATAAACCATCCACATTACAACAATGGTACTTCAGAGTATGAATGCTATCATCTTTCAGGATCAAATAAGTAGGGCAAGCGTGCATGTCTTTTGTGGCTGTAATAACTGACATAGCCTGACCCGTCTCAGTAGAAATCTTACCTCCACATAGCAACCAATAGGACACTGTTTGCAGAGATTCTCTCACTGTTGCATTTATCCCACAGCCGAAACCCTCACAGTGGAATTATAACATGTAAAATGACATTGGAAAAAATACAAATACTAACTCTTCCAGAATACCATACACCAACTCTAACGTGCAACTCATTCACTTTGCAGTGAACATGAAACAATTTGTCTAAGAGAAGCAAAACCTGCTTATCAACTATAAAACATCAAAAGGGACACCAAATTCTAACGTCTAAGGATTTTATTGTGAGTTTTCAACTATTAGGTTTTCCATATCATGTTGCTGAAATCCATAGTCAGCCTGTGTAACTAGAAAAATTGGTATCTATCAAATATTGCTGGAATGGGGGACTAAGAATTTATGCTCTGAGTCATCTCTGACTTGACCTTAAATGAAAGAAAGGAGATGCATCATCATCTCTCTCCTGGGCAACACAGTTTAAAAGTAGCATTCTGATTGAGCCTGGACGTATTATTCCCCAGATTATTATGCACTGCATACTGTTTTTATCTGATTTACTTGATTTAAAATAATAATAATTTCAAAAAACCCATACTCCTATCTTAAAAGTTATATAAACCTCTGTAATGTAAAGCAAATCTATTAGAATGACATAATGAAGGTTGTTCAGTTTTAAAAAAAAAAAAAAAAAAAAAAAACTTTAACCATTAAATTCCTGTAGTCTTAAAGAAACTCCAGCAGATATTTGAGCTGGGGACAGAAAGACTTGAGGAGTCCTAAGAGCAAGGATTATCTCCTAGGAAGTTCTTCATGGATTTAGGGACAGACACCATCAGAATTTCACTGCTCATAAAAAGTGCAATAATACTTCCAAGTATAAATATCTGTTTAAAAAAAAAAAAAAATTCTCACCATGTATACTCAGAAATTGTGGTTTATCTATAAATGTGTTAATGTATAAAGCCCCTGCTTGACTGTGCATGGCTTTGCATTTAAGCATACACTGCATGATGTAAAAAATAAACACATTTTACTATGCACTTTTATTAGCCACAAAACCAAAAAGCTTGGAAGCCCAATTAATGTTTATTTGTTCAGTTTCTTAAAGATTCTAATTTTGTCCTTTTTTGGTCAAAGGTGCCAAAGATTGATAGTAAACTACTGCTATAAAGGACTCCTCGCTTACCATTCAGTACCATAACAGCACGAAAAGCTGCCAAAAGTACCATCTAGGCAGGAATACTCACATGCATTTCCCAGAAAAAAACCCACCTGCCTCAGAAGCAAATTATGCAAGAGGTAATAATGCAAAAGGCTTGAAAATTCAGAGACAGTAAAGACAGCTGATATGTAAGTATCATATAAGTATCATAAGCCTGATATAAAGCCACATTTCTGTTGCTGCTTTATATCCATAGAGATCTGACTCAGTGTCTTTCATAGTCTGAATGTTTCACATTCATTTTAACTTATTCATTTTCCATCTCAAGAAATAATTCTGTTGGTTTGTGGGATTAAGTGCAAGGATCACAATCAGGTTTGATGGATATGGCTACACATCTGCATTTAGGCTCAGGATTAGTATAAGATTGAAAAGGAATATAAAATGACTCTCATATACATAATAAATATAATGTTTACAATTACTTACATTATGAATTACATAAAACTACACATAAATGTACTGAAACATACTATGTTCTTATTTATATTGCTTCTGTATAGAGCATTTTACTGGGAAAGAATAATTTATTGAAAAAAATCCAGTCTGATCTCTACCTATGAAGACCTCCTCTACCTATGTCTAAATTATGCATGTAAAGTAGAGAAAGTAATGTGTAAGTATGCATAAATTTGTTACCAACTCTTCATTTAAATTATTAAAATCAATTATCTTAGTGAACGTCTGCTAAATGGAGTCTTCTGAATGTGAGATTACATAAAATTAAGTGCCATCTTTGCCATTAAATATGAACATTCATTTTGGCAACATGACACAAAGGCAATTAAACTTGCCTTGAAGGTGCAGCTACAAAGCCTTGTCAAAGCCCTGACAGTCTTTTTTTGCCTTTTTTTTAAGAAGGGTGCAATGGAAACAAACACAGAAAGAAACCACAACAACTATCAAAAATTAAAAACAAACAAACAACAACAAAACCCACACAATCAGACAACACTGATTTGATTTGTCAGTGCAAATCCAATTTTTTAAAACTTAGTAATTTATTATGTCAGTAACTGCTCAGAAAGCATCTACTTGCATCCATGCATTAATGGACACCATGTGCTTTTTTTATCCATGTGGATTTATGCAATCAAAACTATGCTCAGCACAGGTACTGCTTCTCAGCTGTCAGAAAGAGCTTCAGACTCAGTTTCTCTGAAGTCAGAAAGACAATTTGCCATGGCCACTAAGAACATGCTCAAGTGTTTGCTGTGTGAGACAAAAAGGAGAACAATCCTTGCCTTCAGATCTTACACTCCAGAAGACAAATGCGAAAAAGGGTTTTTCTCCCAGAGACAATCAAAGTAAAGGAGTTCAGTTCCTGCCTACCATTCAGGACAACACCCTTCTCTGGACACATCTGTATAGATTTTGACTGCTGGCGTAGGAATTGCTTGCATAAACAGTAGAGAATCATACTTTTTGTAACCATGCCTGTGCCAGGTGACCATCCTTCTCTACCCTTTTTCCCCCCATTCTCCTCTTCCTTTCCAGCACAGCCACCTAACCTGCTCCTCCTGATTCAACTACTTGTTGCAAACAGACCAAAAAAAGGGCAAAGAAAAAACTCATGGAATTGGTATCCAAAAGCACAAGAAACAGTGTGCCAGTCTTACCACCAAGCTTTATTTTCTGTACCTTCACACATCATCTAGGAACTGACTAAGAATGGAGCATCACGGAGGGAGGCTGAGGGGAAACCTTATTGCTAGTCTACAACTACCTGAAAGGAGGTTGTAGCATGGAGGGTGTTGGTCCCTTCACCCAAGTAACCAGGGATAGGAAAGGAAATGGCTTCAAGTTGCACCAGAGAAGGTTCAGATTGGATATTAGGAAACATTTCTTCATGAAAAGGGACGTGAAGCATTGGAACAAGCTACCCAGGGAAGTGGTGGAGTCACCATCCCTGGATGTGTTTAAAAGACATATAGATGAGGCTCTTAGGGACATGGTTTAGTGCTAGAGTTAAGTTATGGTCAGACTTGATGATCCCAAGGGTTTCTTCCACCTGAAATAATTCTATGATATACGTAGCTCTGGGTGATGGAGCAGACAGCCCTGGCCCACTGGCCTACACCAGCCCAGCACCAACATGCAGAAGCTTTCCTAGTGCTGCAGCCATGCCTTGCCACAGCAGAAAAGTGACTCTTTAGAGCCAAAAATGGAAAAAAAGTTATCAAAGCCCTACCTTCATGTGAAGCCCTTCCTCACTTTACAGACAGAATTAAGGGTATAATAAGCTTTTGGACTCTTCTCTCAGCACTGTAACTTATTATATAATGTAATTCACAGCTCAGTGGAAAGCTCAAACCATCAGATAACATGCTGCACCACCACCTTAAAAGATGAGAAAAAAAAAAAAAAAAGGAGTTTTTTTTTAATCTTCTCACTATTTTATCCTTCCCTCTCTCAAGTCCAAACTGCTGACTCAGAATTTAAGTATGTAAGCTTACTACCTGCCATAAAAACAAGAGGAAAAAAAAAAACCTTATGCCATTTGAAAATCGTAACTCGCTCTCAGTCTTCTGCTGTGCGATGGTTCACAAGGGACTAAAACTCCATTTGTGACTGGCCCAGAGCTGCGTATTTTTCATTCTGCACCACAGACCAGTAGAGTTTTCAAGAGCTGTTAAAACACAGCTCCAGCTTGTTTGCTTTTCCACACTCCATGCATTATTTAGGTCTAACGAAAATTTACTTCAATAGCAAGTAGCGTAATCTTTTAATAAATGGACTTGATACTAGCAATCTGTTTATATATAAAAAAGCAACAATCTAATTTTCAAAAGTAAAGAAATGGATCTCTTTATTGAGATAACTATTCATAAGTGATGTTTTAATAAAAAGGATGGTCTTCCACACAAGGAACAGATTTGACAGTACAGCAAAAACTAATGAAACAAAATTACTTACAGACCATTGTCAAAAAAGTTCCTTTTGGCTTTTTTTTTTTCTGACACTGATCCCTTCTTTTCTTATTATTATTTTAAAAATCTAAATTTATGCTATAGATTTAACAAGACCTGCTAGAAAAATAATGGGATGAGATCAGGAAACTCAGCATTTTAAATGTTGTCTTCAGCATATCACATTTGGGTATTTTTACTCTTGCTGTTGCAACTTTTTGAATGTTATGTATTTTTGATGGTTTATATATTTTATATTCTTACACATTGAGAATTTGTAACCTATCCCTAGGAAAAAAAAAAAAAATCTATTTTGAGATCTTATTTGAAACTAGTAGAGATTGAAATGTAAGTATTTTTCACTTGAGCTACTACACTTCTATAGAGGACATAGTCATGCATTTATCTTGTACCAATCTGATTGTTTTATACTCAGAACTGTCTCCTATTAATAAAGTTCCATGTAATTTAGGCCTAACATCTTGTTTATCTATTACTTATCTATTATTTTGCTCTTGAAGATATGGGATTGTTTCAAGGAATTTGATGACATGCTCTGTGCAACAATCAGGAAGCTGCTATGCTCCTGAAAGTAGCCAATAAACTGCATTTACAGCGGAATTATAGCAACTAATCTTACTTGCCTTCCCATGTTAAAATAACAGATGAAATACAGATAGCAAAAAGTGCAAGTTTTTATCCCATTATCAGTCAAAGCTAGCGAATAGTCCCTGGTAGAACTCAAAAGAACTGTTACAGATAAACATTTTGACTTCGCCAAGGCTATTGCTAACACAGAACCTAGTCCCTCTGAGTGACCTTTATGACTGCAATCCAATCCACCGGCCCAAATAATTCATTTCAAATCAATAATATATTTGCTATACAAAGACCCAGTACCCTCTGACCCAGCCTGGGCTCTGACTGCCTGGCAGGCAGCTTTGCAGAGCACAGGCTGAGGGCAGAAGGTGGGGACAAACCCACAGGCTGCCCTGGCAGCAAAGAAGGGCAACAGCCTCGCGTGCCGTACTGAAAGTTGCCTAGCCTGGAGTTATTGTTTTTCCCCTTTAGTCAGCACCTGCTAGACTATACAGAATCATAGAATGGTTTGGGTTGGAAGGGACCTTAAAGATCATCTTGTTCCAACCTTCTTGCCATTGGCAGGGACACCTCCCACTAGACCAAGTTGCTCAAAGCCCCATCCAGCCTGGACTTGAACACTGCCAGGGATGGGGCATTCACAGCTGCCCTGGGCAGCCTGTTCCAGTGCCTCAGCACCCTCATGGTGAAGAATTTATTCCTACTATCTAACCTAAATCTACCATCTCTCTGTTTAAAACCATTACCTCTCATCCTATCCCTATACTCCCTGATAAAGAGTCCTTCCCTATCTTTCCTGTAGGCCCTCTTTTAAGTACTGGAAGACTGCTATAAGGTCTCTCTGGAGCCTTCCCTACTCTAGCCTTAACAGTCCCAACTCTTCTTTATCTCTTCCCATAAGAATGATCAAATCAATGCACAAAAACATTCACAAACTTAGAAATATAACAACTGTACTTTGAAATTTGATTCCATAAAATGCCATTTTGTGATAAGATGCATTTCTTCTCAGGAAGAGTCCCATATTAAATTTAGCAGCAACAGATGTCTCTCAATTTGCTACAAAGAAACCAACTTCAAGCCCAAAACAAGCTGTAATGTAGCTCCAAATACGAATGAATGAATTCCTTATTCAAAATCCAAAGACCTTACAAGATCTTCAGGGGAACAACAGATTTGCAGATCTAAGAAATAAAGAGGGTGTATTTGCTCAGTAAAGTGATTTCACAAGCATGAATCACTTTCAAAAGGAAGTGAAGAAAGTGGAATTTGCAAACAGTTTTGAAATGTGAACACATGAGAACTGATAACACTTAAAGTGTTTGCTAATTTAGCCCAACTATCATCCATCATTTGATAGTATGATGTTTTTAAAATCTGCTCTTCTCCTCCGATACTGAAGGTATCTATGGGATCCTCCAAACAAACACTTGTGTTGTAAACTTGAACAGAAGAAAATAAAATTCATTAAGCAATTTTCATAATGGGTCTGCTAGTGCTACTGTTGTAATGGGATAAGTTTCAACAGTCAGTAGTTGCCAAAGTATTATATCAATATATATCTTGAATTTAACTGTTATTTTTGTAGTGTGAATTATTCAGTGATCCCAGGGAAAGACAGTGCATGCGAATAAGCTGTGCTAATAAAATATCAGCTACGCCACCAGGAGCCACATGGCAGTGGATATTGGAGAAAGGTAGAGGATTGTTTCAGGCATTCTCAAGAATGCAAGTCCAGGATGACACCTGAGGTCTATTACTGGTGCTTGGTTTGTTACCTCATCCTTGACACCTGGCTGTGATTCAGATGCCACAGTACTGTTCACATGAAAGTGCATCACAATCCCATTACAACTGGAAAGTAGCCTGAAAGATATTCAGGGAAACTTTAACCTCATGAACTCTGCTGGAACCTTTTTCAGATTATCACATGCCTCTTGTAATGTTTTCTATGTTCTTCAATAGTAACATTATTTCAATAGACATTAGGAAGATAAGTGGTTTTATTTGCTTTTATTTACAGTCAACTTCGCTTTAAGGATTTGGTAATTTTATGCCTCCCTCACTATTTATGTCTCCGAATGACTTCAAATGAGCTCATTCTAGAAACTGTCAGTCCTTAAGAATTAAAACAAGGACAAGCTGCATGGGTTTTCTTTTGTTTGCTTTTTTTCCCCAAGCATATGAAGAATAAGCAGAATAAATACTGCTTCAGAAAACATGGAGAAAAAGCAGCATCAACAAGCAAGTGTAGGAAATGGATTTAAAATTTACATTGTATTCCTTAAAGACAGGAACATTCAGGAGTTTTATATAGAGACCGTAGATTTAATATCCAAACTTACTGAATGGTAATAAATTCACTAAATAGATTTTTCTGGACCTACAGGCAACTAGCACTGCAACCACATCCATCCCAGCACGTTTTTATTGTTAAAAAGATTCACTTAAAACAGAGCAGCACAAATGAATTCATCAAGATCACTGCTATTATAATGAATCATTAATATCCTAGTGAAAAATGTATTATTATGAATAATACATTCAAAATGATGAGACAGAAAATGAAGCATTACTCTGCAATGTATCAGATAAGATCAAAGTGATGTTATGGAAGCTGGTGAAATAAAACCATCATTTTTTGTTCTAAATCTTTCTAGATGTTTTCCCAGATGCTTCACCTTTGTTTTATTTTCTCAAACATTTATATTATAGCTAAATTAAAAGAAAAAAATTAAGCAACATTCTTCCCTTTATATAATTAAACATCCAAGTATACCATTATTTAGTCACAAAAACCAGTTCTGCCTCAAGACACATTTTTGTCCTCAAAACATTCGAGTATATGTGATTGTGAAACAAAACTCCTTCTTTGCAACAAATAGCAAAGTTAATTTTTCAAGCTAATGTACCTACTGCACATTTGGCAGTGTTACAGTAGGCTTAGATAACAAACTGATCAGACAAGATAATTTTGATACTTGCACTATAACTCTGCTTGGTTAGGGAATTAGGAGTACCTAAAGTAATAATCATCTCACCATAAATGTCACAGAGCAAAAACTTATCACAAATAGAATAATCGCTCTCTTTGCTGTGGACTTAAAAATCAGAGTAATGAAATGTGTCTTTGAATTGTAGTACACGAAATTGCACTGTGGCTCATGACAGCTGAGTTCAGACAACCAAAATAACTGGCACATTACAGAAATGGACTTGTACTGCTAACTAGTTTTAAAGTGAGCACAAAAAAGAAAGCACAGCCTTAAAGTCCAGCCAAAGGGCCACGACAAAGGAACAATTAAACTTTGAAGGGAGTTTCAATATTCCTTATATTATTGATGGATTTGCTTTGTCCATTCTCCTAGACAGATTTGGGTATAGTACATTGAAGCAAGAAATAGTATAACTATATCCCTTGCTTCATACACAACACTTAAAACATTCACAGCAGTACCTTAGAATTTGATGTGGATTCCAAAAAGCAAAGCCTGTTGCCAAATCCTTCTGCAGCCAGACACAATTTCTGTTGCTCCTTGTGAACAGTCGCAGTGCACTGCAGAACCACCTCATCATCCTACCAAAAAAAACAAACAAACACAAAACAGCAGTTATGCTTCGGACCCAACAAGGTCTGGG
This sequence comes from Nesoenas mayeri, assembly GCF_963082525.1. NCBI lineage: Eukaryota > Metazoa > Chordata > Aves > Columbiformes > Columbidae > Nesoenas > Nesoenas mayeri. The sequence continues at coordinate 79,464,253 of NC_137544.1, read as the reverse complement.
AAAGCATTTACAAAATCATCACCGAAATCAGAAACAGTTATCCCTGAATACACACAGAATTTAATTTCAGCAGAATTTTTCTTCTCATAGTTGGGAATGTGGGCAAATTAAAACTGTTATAGTAACTACGGATGTGCTTTTCCTGTTTGCCTATCTTTGTAAAAAAAGTCAGTACATATGAAATACAAATGTTATGGAACTAAATCCTTGCAGTAACATAGTCAAGAGATCTTGTCAGCAGATCTGAAAAAACAGAAGCAGACCCTTATTTAAATCCCAGTTCTTCAAAGTAATGTAACTATGAGCTTGAGAATCCCTTTGAAGAAATACAGTATAAGTGAAAATGAAAACTTCATTCTAATGAATATTTTCCAGCAAAAGTTTTCTGTTTAAAAATGGAAAAATATAGTATCACCCTGTGCCTTGTGCCTATTCATTTATGAAGCAAAATCAGAGTTCCCAATAATAAATTTCACATGAAATATTATGAAGAGGTCATATTTAACACTGTAAATAAAATGTAAGACAATAAAATTATAGGATGAGGCATGCAACTGGAAGCAGAACAGGATGAGACTACAAAAATCTACACATTAAGGCAGGCATGTTTACAAAAAAAAAAAAAAATGTTCTTACAGGCAGTTTTTTACATAGAGACATTTACAAAAGTTCAAATTAAAAAAATGCCTGAATTTAAATTGAACTGAGTAATTTGAAGCCACTTGTAAACATTCATCCTGAATTAAGCTGGCCTTTTATTTGGTTTCATTTTCTTCCCTCTAGTAATTAAACTAAACTAAATTAAGGTGTATTTAATGCTGAAAAGAATAGGAAATTAAATATAGCTTAATCAGACACTTTAAAAATTAATTACCCTTTTTGTAATTGTCCCCATGTAGCAAACCCTAGCCCTAAGTGGAGGTAAACCAATTTTCCTTCTATACCAGCAACCGTGCCCAAGCTGCATATCACTTCTGATCCACAGTAGTAATATCTGCTTCCAGTCAGAAATTAAATCCAGAAAATTTTATACCTGCATATGTGCAGTTCACAATGTATAATTGTAATTAACAAATAATAAAAAAAAATCCCCAATGGCCAAAATTGAGGATCTAGAAAACCATATATAAAGAGCTAAGAGCTTTGCTCTGTACTGTTTGTAAAAGTGGTATGTATTAAAAGCCAGAGTTCTGGGTTTTTTTTTTTTTGGGGGGGGAAGGGGGTGGTGTTTGGTTTTTTGTTTTTTAAAGTGCAAAATTAGTATTTCCTAATCTTAACTACATGATTCAAATAAAAGTTTGTTTTCAGCTTAAAAATAGTGGTGTTAGATTGCAGCTGTATAAACATATTCTTCTTACTCTTTCTCTTCCTTAGCCCTTCTTCCTGAACAGCCACATCAGTAGAACAGAAACTCCAGTAACCCCATCGCCATCATACTTTGTGGTAGAGTTGTCTCCAGAAAGAGTCACTAGAGAAAATGCTGGCATCAGACCTCCACAGCCAGAGGCAGACAGTAACACAACGCTACTTTCTACTGAAACAAGCCACCGGTTTCATTTTGTACGGCCCCGTTCTCCGCCATTGTATGCTGTGCTTTTAGAGAAAGTCTGAAAAGTTGCCCATCTAGAAAAATGACTCTATGCTGACAGCAGCAAAAATGTAAGTTGGTTTGGGGCAAGCCCCTGACATACTTAATTTTAGTTATTGATCTAAATCACCACATCCTTCCCTGCAAACCAATTATGCGCAATCAGCAGGCACACATGTATATTGTAGATGCTGACTGAACAGGAATAGAGAAACTGTTCAATTTCCTCATACACAGACTTTCTCAATTCATTTTGTAAACATTTTCTCTTCTTTTGCTGCACAGTGTATAGAGTACATGGCTTATTTTGTTAAATACATAGCTCACAAATAAAGACTGATTTCTTAAAAAATGCTTAGTAATTAATGAAAATCAATCACCATCTCATGCCCTTTTCAAAAGTTAATTCACATACTGGCAGAACATTAAAAACAACAAAGCAAATCACAGCTCTGTTTCACTACATTTTCTTTGTTTTGTGTGTAGATGGTTACAATAAATGTTCTCTTAATTCAGGCCACAGAGTCATCAAGGTGGGGGCTCATAAAATTGGCACAGAAGGTTAAGAAAGATGCAACGCCATTGTCAGATCAAAGGCAATTACAGATCATGATCTATTATACATACCCAGCTCCAATTACCTTGCATTTCTGTGCACATCATTATAGAAGAATCTAATATGAACTCTACCCTGGATTCAGTCGTCTAACATTTACTGACTATGTGTTCAGAAGATTCCTACAGATAACAAATTTGATTGTGTTGTAGAATTACATTAAGACACATAATCCCATTCAGTTTCTTCAGAGAAGACTGGTAAGAGGGTATGCATCTCAGTATTGTCTTTCTAAACTTGTTTTCAAATCAGCAAATGCTTTCTAGTCCCCCTGCCAGGAGAGCAGGTAAGGAAATTATACATTTTTAGAAGTCATACCTCCAAAGAAACCTTCACTGAAGGACACCCTGCTCTTGTATTAAGAAAGCTACAGTGTGCATAATATTAAACGTCTATTGAACCAAAATATTTTCCAGTATTCTCAAATCTCAAATTATAAGAAGTCTCAAACGAGTTAATTTCCTCCTATTACCCTCTGAGCATTTTCACAACCGTCCATTATGCAGATGAGGTTTTAGATCATCATTTTTTTTTCTGACAGTCACTGTCAGATTAGAACTGATCAAAGTAATTTCTCTTTCAAAGGGCTATAACTGTAGCCTTCAAAAGTTAAGCAAATACATCATTATGTATCCAGATACACCCCTATCTGCCTCTTTCCTAACTCTCCTCATACAAGACTGAAAATTCAGGGTAGAGGCAACACAAATGTGCTGATGAGAATATTAGCATCTTTTAAACATCACCATCAAATGTTGAGTTATTTAATATAGGAATCTAAACAGAGACAAAAATTAAAGAGATTCCAAGATGCCAACTTCAATTACAGATGTTTAATGCTAAAGTGTAATCACTTGTAGGAACTTTTGATCCACTTGGAATCTGAACTCTTGGACAAACTGTGGTTTAAGACATGTAGAAATACTTGTCTATGCCAATATTAAGTTCATAGCCAAAAGAAAAAAAAAAAAAAAAAAAAAATAGTCTTCCACAAGACAAATACAGGTCTTTGTAACTGATCAAGGTAACAAACATGTTAATAAACATGTGTTCGTCATAATCAATGAAATGTCTTTAGCATATATTTGATCCAATTAAAATTTTATTTTTAAAAAGACAGTATCTGTATTCTGCCATAACTAACAAAAGTATTTGATCTAAACTTCATATTCAAAACCAAACATGCAGATTATACAGAATATAGTACAGTCTTGAAAAAATTCCAGCATGGTTTCGGAAAAAGGGCAATAGCACAAACCTAAAATCCCTGCAAACACTGCTACTGCCAGATATTTCTATTATTCTTGGTTTGCAGAGTAATCATCATTTTGATACACATTTGCCAGTTTCCTCTATGGAAGGTAGAAAATTTTAGTATTTTCCTCCCAATTCTCTATCACCATAGCAGCCTTCCTTGCCAAGCACAAAAATGCTGCTTTGTCTTCAGTTTTTCCAGTTTTTTGATATAGAAAAAAGAGAGAGTAAGGGAGAGAGAGTAAGGGAAAGTGGGTGCCAATAGCCACACAAATTCTGTGCACACAAGCTGCTGCAGCTTATTATCAACTAAGTCACCATAACAGCAATAGAGCAAAGTCTCAGATCTATCTGCATTTACTGCAAGTAAGAATGAATGCAACTTCAGAAGCTGTCCATTTAATACAGGTACTTTATTGATGATTCTTCCATCCATTCTCATTTATTCTTCAGTCCACAATCTGATCTGCTTCATAACACTTGGGAATTTGGAAGTATGGCTCTCTCTATCCCACAAATGGGGAGCTAAGGAGCAAAGATGATCCTGCCTGGCTACAACGACAGTGTGTGCTCAGGAGACGGCAGAAATGGTGCTGCTCACTGTGCCCAACTGATAACCAGAGTCAGAAAGCTCTTCTCCATCCCCAGTCTGCAAACGAGCTTGAAGGCAATGTGCAAAGGCTAATGTAAGGAACCCTATACAGTGCTTTCAAATTATGACCAAGTACCATCTTGGAGAAATCCATTAATCCTGATAAATCCTTATACGACAGCCAGAACACCAGTTCATAGTTTTAACGATACCATATCTTCCAGCAAAGAGATATTCTGTGTTATGTCAGATACCTACACTGACTCAAACAGCATGAGCTTTTGATAAGCACACTACTGCATTTATCATTCAGATTCTTCAAGAATCATTTTGAAAAAAAAAAAAAAAACAACAAAACAAAACAAGTAGATGTTATCTATGCAACAAAGCCCTATTTATTTTTTAAACATACTGTTTTAAAAAGCAAGGACTTTTTGAACAAAGAGTAGTACACAGCCAATTCCTAATTATATCTATTCTTTATGGGCTCCTTAATTATTTCCACCAACTTTTTATACTCACAGAAACTAAACACAAAAAAACCCCACCTTTAACACACCATAACAGTTTCTACAGCTAAAAACTACTCCTGAAACCAAAATGCTGTCACCAATAGCAATTATCTGGCAAAGTGCATGCTCAGAACTGCATTCCAGAATACCAGATTAAAGAGGAAGAACACGGGTTTCCCATCAAGGTACAACATTAAAACAGCAAGTTCTCAAAGCTCCTTAATAGCACTCACTTTCACATACAGTGATTATTTGACTTTCCTCTGAAATCCACTCAAATCTCCTAAGATTACATGAAATGCATACTACCTAGTCAAGAAAAAGCTTAGTTTCTCACATAAAGATGTGGGCATGTTGTGTTCCAACATGAATGTTTTAACCAGGTATATTTTCCCAAGATCAGCAATTTCAAGTTGTATACCTCAACATACATATATATTTTTTTCCTTCTAACAGACAGTGTTACTTTGTCCTATTAAACCTTCAAAACTGATACCTTCTGTGTGAAGTCAGTTTTGACTAATCCTTAACCTTCTCAATATGTTAATTCTATTAAAGAACTAAAACTGGCTGGGTGAATAGCCACGGGTAGGCATCATCTATAGTTCTATAGCTTTTAACACCTCTTCAATATGAGATTTTGAGGGTGGAATATTTGCATTGTGGCATTCTTTTGGAAACCTACTAGTTGATGATTCACTTGCAGTTTTTAAATATTCTTTGTGGGTTGTTCATTTTGTTTGGGTTTTCTAATTTTGTTTGGTTTGGTTTTTTTGTTTTTTTGGTTTTTTTTACTTGTTTGTTTGTTAAACTTTTAATAATTACAGATACTTTTAAAGCTTCTGAATTTATATCTGGTACTGGTTCAGTAAGGAGTCAAAGGGAAGAAAAGATTGAATGACTTCTTCATTTGCATTCTTTGAGAATATAAAATACAATTTCCTACTGCACGTCTTTCCCTGTTTTACAGTCTATGCCATTATTACCTCCAAGTCTTTTATTTTAACCATGCAAGAAAAGCACAATACTGGAGCTCCTAGTATTGCTAAAAATCTCTGTAAGAAAAGTTGATGATAAATAAAGTAGCAATACACCACAAGTAATATATTTATTTACAAACACTGTATGTGCTTCAGCCCAACATGCTTCAACTCATTATGTGATGACCTTGCCATCTGCATCTTGCTTCCATTTCAGGACCAAAATAGGCATTTTTTCTTTTGTATTTGCCTTTATTTTATATTTTATACTTCATATTTTACTGCTTTGCAGAGAATGCAGTCAACAAAACATGAACTGTAGCTAATTTAAATAATTTGCTGTGCTCTTCCTCATCTGACCACTATAGATAACTACCTCCCTTGAAGATGTGATCCTGACTCTGTGTTTCTACTGCTCCATGACAGTATACAGAAACCGCATACGTAACAGTGAATGTTACATTTGCAAAATTAAGTATTCAAAGGTTAAAACTGGTAAGTCGTGCTTGTACATTCAAACTCACTTCTACTGCTGTTTTATATGGCAAATACCGCAGTGAGTGGAATGTTTCCATCAACTTCCATATGCTGTAAATCAGGATCTCAGCACAGACTTTAATAGCTCAGTCTTTAATAGCTTCCTCAAACTCCACATATGCACAGTTCTGCTTCACCGCATCCCATTTACTGTTCAGCTGTGCACTTGAACTGTGCAATGAGTGTAGGTGCCACACATAATTTAAAAGTAGATTTACAAATAGAAATTTAGCCTGTACAAACTGCTTTCTGCCTAAGGAAACTGTAGAATACTTCTTGACTTACAAACTGTACTTCAACTTGCCTTTGCCTTGTTGGGATAAGCACTAGATTGAAGTGCAGAATTAAAAATTTGTAAGTCCTATGAGCCATCAGGTACAGCACTTCCACAATTACTGGCACCCATTTGTTAATAGTTGACCCAGAGCCTCTTTGCTTCTGTGCTTTGGAAGAAGGTAAAAAGTAACAATGCAGAAGTCCAAGTAACAAGATAGTCTTTTTCCTTCTCCCAAATCCTTGCTGACAAACAGAAGCCTTGACACACAGAATTTATTAAACACCATGTATATAACATGCAAGAAATATGATCAAGAGCAATTAAATCTCTTTTCCACAATCCTGTGGGAGATACAAACAAAACGAATGCTTAGAGCATAGCAGTACTTACTTTACTGCTAATCCTATTCTATACTGATAAGCCAGTGTCTTCAACAAACTACCAAACTGTATTTTGAAATTCTACCCTTTTAGAGGGACGACTCTAGAGGTTCTGACATCTGAATGCAAAGGAAGCCCGTGACAAAGCTAAGAAAATGACCCAAACTCCTGATTACTGCATCTGAGCTTGAACCACAACTCCACTATCTTCTTGGTAGCAGATGACCATCCTAACAGTTCATAGTAAAATTATAACAGTAATGTCCTTGGCTAACAGGAATTAGTGCTCAGACTCTCTCAAGGGAGAACAACCTATAAGAAACTGAGAACAGCCTTAGGGCAGCGCACATCCCTTAGGTAGGGACACAGGATAAAAAACAATAAAAAAACAGTGCTGTAGGGAAGGATCTGCTGGTTAGTGAATTAAATGCTGGTCATGAGTCAACACCCCCAGGCAGCTCTACAGAAACCAAAAAGCTGTGCTAACTGGGAAAGAAGGGCACGTGACTACAGGAGTAGCGATCCTTTGACTTCGCAGTCAACACTGGTAAGGCTTCAGCTGAAGTGAAATGGCTATTTTGACCCTTTGTCAAGGCTGCTGATAACCAGGGAAAGACAGACAGATAGATAGATAGACAGATGGACCGACAGAAAGAAAGAGAAGAAATATTCAGGAAAAACTGTTGGCATGCACTTTGCTTAGGCTGTGGGGAAACATGGCAACAATGTCAAGTGTATGATATTGCTGTCAATAAAAAGGAATAGAGGACTAGTATTATTGTTCCTCATTGCATTAAGAAAATTAATATTAGACAGCTGGGGAAAAGTTCTCTGAGGACAGCAGAGCATTTTCACAGACCAGTTTTAGAAGCTCCATCATTATAAGACTGTAAAAGCTGCTCAAAAAAACCTCTGTCAGGAGGATTTACTCATAGCTGTACTTGCGTTAGGATGAGAAGGAAGAGAGAGGACTTTTCTAATCACACAGTTCTAGATAGCCTGGACACATTTTAGCGTACGTGTTTTAGTTTTATCCTGTAGGAGGAGTAATGTCATAAGAATTCAACATTATTCCAATGGAATTATCCTTTGAGACAGAAAACCCCATGCAGAACAGATGGAATTTCAGAGGACCAGACTAGCTGTTAGTTCTCAATATAGTACTATGAAGCATGCTGATAGTACAATAATCACATTATCTCCTCCTCCTTCCCCAAAAAGCTTTAACTTAGTCATCAAAATAATTTTGCATGATTACAGCAAAGTCATGGTGATATGTGGTGCCAAACAGATGTGGCAGTTAAAAAAAAAAAAAAAAAAAAATCCAAACTTGAGTCACATAAGATTCATATTCAGGACTTGTCAGAAAACATTTTCACTAAAGAACAGTGATACAAAGAGCCTGTCAGAAAGCAATCACTATGTACAAGGCCAAAAACTCGTTACCCGCCACTTGAACAGAGTGATGCTACATGGCAGAGTTTATCTAGGACTTGCAAATCAATGCTAAGCAGAACATCTCAGGCACCACACACATCCCAGTCTACCAGTTCCACAGCTGGCAGAGGCAAATGGAGCACCTGATCTGAAAGCAATGACCAAACCTTAGCGAGCAGCTCCAGCACACCCAGGCAACAAGAACAACTTCGGTGCTCTGGGAAGGGCTTCAGGGAGAACCAAACGTAGTGCTGGGTTTGATCCAGCTGGGCACTGCAGTGACACCATAGGTGTCTGTACCATCCAACTGCATGTGCTAACCACCTCCTCAAATACACTACTCACTAGTGATGTCAAATGTACACACATCAGAAACAGATGTACTATCTATCATGTAATCTCAAAGCTTCTTCTTCTGGCTCCTTATTCCACCGAATCAGCATGAAACAATGTCAGATTTGGTTTCAGCACTCAATGGCCTTGCGTACGCATATGCTACTATGCTCTTGATTGAGTTCTATTAAAAATGTGTCTGCAAATGAACATATTTCCAATTGAGATGATTCATTTTATTATTTCTCACCAATTAGCTTCTGTGGTCCTACAGTCTTTAAAAATGCTAAGTTCAGCTGTCAGTATCTAACAATAAAACTATCTGTCTGTAACTATAGTTAGTAACGGCTAACTCTGCATCTGACACCACTGAGAGAAGAGTGGTGAAAAACATCTGCAAAAAAGTATGAATACCAAATTAAACAGAAAACAGCTAGTGGGCTGATTTCAGTTTCTTAACAACCCCAGTATGTCAAATTTATCTCTGATGTAATTCCACTTATTTTAGGAATTTGATAAGATTCTATTGCATTACAACCTCGCACACTAATTCCAGGCTATGTCTCTTCTGCAATCAAAGGTGTCATTACAGCATGGGCCATATCTATGCTATATTTGATCTCGCTGGTGCAAATAACAGTACTAGTAAAAAGAGAGGTCAGAGCATGCTAGAAAAGGTGACCGCAAGATTCTGCAGGCAAACACAAGATAATATCTATAATCCGAGTCAGGCAGTTAACAAGCTGCCTCTAAACAAACAACGAACACCAAGTATCTTATAACCCCATGGTGCTCAGTCCAAGCTAATAAACCCAGACTCTCACCAGTATCTGAAAATAATCACTCAAGGGTTTTAGTTTTACAATGCTTTTCTGATAAAGAGTTCACTAATCTCAGCTGAGGAACAGGCACATGTTACATAATTTGTTCAAGGTCACACAATACTTAGACTCAAACTGAACGCATTGCCATTTGTATTCTACTAACACCACTAAGAGGTTCTGCAGACCCAAGAAGGGTCTGCCAACACTCTCCTCTCATGGATAAGGCTCTCTCACTGCAACTCACACTGTGACAATCTCCTCTTCTGTATCAGCCTTTTCATGCAAGAATAAAGGAGAAAAGTTCACCAGCCCTCAGCCTGATATTTCACAAGCAGACTCAGAAGGCTAATTCAGTAATACGACCATTTGCTTGAGTTTGCACATTCAATCCTAGATTGCTTTCTCTTCCCTTAATCTTTTTTTCAGCAGTATTTCTTGAATCATTTCCCTTCAGTGCTCTGTCAGACGAGTATTTTGCAGCTGCCTGATCGATCATGCAACCTTTCCTCTCTAATTTGCGAAGACTCACCTGCCACACTGTGGGGTTTTTAAATTTTTTTGAGCAAGGTTAAAGAATCAGTCTAATCTTCATCTGTTTCAGCCACATAATGCTTTTCCCAATATATTTTCCCTGCTTCCATTCTGAAGCTGCTCTAACTTATGAGATCCACCCTTTCACTTAACACATTTCCCATGCAATGCTTTCTTGTCACCATGAGAAGTCTACCACCTTTCTGAATTCTTCCTTCTTAGACTAACGTCATTTTGAAAAATTCTCCCAGACTGCTGTTCACAACACCTCTTTTGAGCATCTTTGATTTATGATCCATTCTTTCCTGTAGACCATTGATGAAATCATTAAGATGAGATGTGGTATCTTCCTATGCGCAACTCCAAAAGGGCTATTACCAACATTCAGTATCTACGCAGTCTAAAATGCCACAAATGGGCCACCACACAGCTGGAGCTCTATCATATTACAAAACACTGAGCAACCACAACAACTGAAAACCCAGTTCCTTGACACCTTCATTACATAAGCAAGTGTAAAGGAGATTTTCAGCTTCCCGTTAAAGAGACTGGTTGTCCCTTCAGAAAGGGACCAATGTACAATCTACCCCACTGTCTCCAAACAGTCCTGCTGTTCTGCATTTATCCTTTCTTAACCTACCCTAACAGTCCTATTTCTCATACCATCAATGTACAAAATAAAGACTGAAGCAGTCTTAAAAGACTAAACTGCAGACATTATACCTAAACAACTATGATACCTAGATATAAGGGAATTATTGCATTCTATGGAGACGGTGCAGTTGAGGGGAAGAACACTAAATTGAGAGAAGTGGTAGATGGATTTTTCTTCTCAGATCTCCCACCAAACATTTATAATTTATTAGTCAAGTTATTCCCCTGTGCTTAAGCCCTTTTCCACATCTTTTTCACTGTATTTGTTTAGACTCCAAATTCTCCCAGGCAAGACTATTCCAAATTCAGTTTCAAAATAAATCATACCATTAATAAGTGTAAGATTGCATACATCCTGTAACAGGAAAGAAACAAAAACTTATACATAGCATGAAATTATTTCTTTGTTGTTTTGATTTCCATCAAGAAAGAGATTAAGCAGCAGCTACAGACAGTATCAGGAGAACTATCCAGAACTGGCAGAAATGAACAGGTAGGTACTTGGTTCAATAGGCCCATAGCTGAGATATCTTTTCTTTGTTTAGCAAAAATGTCATCTGGTTTGAACAGTAATCTTATTTTGTAAAATCATAATATTGGAAACTTACTGCTCTCTCTTCAAGAAGAGATAAAAAGAAGCAACATGACAAATGGGGACCAAGACATTCAGAGAGCAATGATTAGTGATTTTGACTACATCCAGTGATCCAAGTCAGGGCTACACAGAGCAAAATATCTGGTACAGACCACAAGACTCCTCTAAATATGAAACACTTTTTATGGCTTGATTTTTTAATTTCTTATCTATTCATTTCGGGGGGGGGGGGAGAAAAGAAAAAAAAGAAAAGAAAAAATGCATGGCATTTTTCTCTGCATTTCCAGACATCTCTTGGGAAATCAACACTCTCAGCTGTATTATCTTTTATTCCCTCATTTTGCTAACCCCACCACTCTTATGATTATCTATTCTTCCTACCTGGTACAACACTTTGCACTCTTTTTATTATTCTTCTTACTCTTCTTCCATTGATCACATCTCCTGCTTTCAGCCCTCCATTTCCCATCCTGTGATCCTTGGTTCACATCCCACCTTCCATCCTTGGCACCGTTGCACAGGACCCAGACATGTCCAGTTGCCACCTTTTCCTCTACCTCTCTGTCCTCCTCTCCTGTCTCCTTGCTGGCCACCAGAGTCATCCTTGAAAAGGCCTCAGCATAAGCCTTCCTAGCAAGATACATTATTTACCTTCCTCTTTCCCCTCTGTTTAGTGAACACAAGTAATTCCCTGAGGGATGCTGCCAGCTTCACATTCCTGAGAGCTTTCAGCCTTTCTGCTAGAGAGAGACACAGGAGCAGCCGTGTACCCAAAGCAGGCAAGGGGATGTAGGTCATGGCAGGTGTCCTCAGAGAGTCACTCGAAAGCAGGAATTTCTCCCTTTCAGGGGCTGATCTGCTTCAGCACTTACCTTGTGCCAATTGGGATTGAGCTCCATACCTCATGACAGGGAAGGGAAACAGCACCTCGGGAAACTCAGCATTCCGGCTGAACGGTTGCAATGGAGCAGTTCGGACTAACAAGTAATAGACTTCACAGAAAATAAAATTCAGACATGCTTCTTCTGTTTACAAAGCCTCTCTCATCTCGCTTCTGCCTCAGTCCTAACAATGCAAATATCTGGCCACATCGAGCAGTGGGAAGAAAGGAAGGGAGGCTTGGAAGCCCTTTCTACATAACCTGGGATGTCAGGGAAACAGACATCTGATGATTTTTGCAAGGATATCTTCAAAAAAAATCCCACAGCATTCAAGAAAGAAATAGAAAGCAAAGAAAAAGAAAGATCAAGAGTCCTTTCTCATTAAGCTGCTGTACCAGACTTCAGTGTACTAACACGACAAGAAATAAAAGTTCCAAACAGAAGATGAGAAGAACTCTGATCTTGAGCACATTGAAGAATAAATCATTATACCTAGCATGTTGCAGTATATATGCTTCTTGCATGCCAAAAATAAAGTAATTTTTCTTTTCTGGAAGGGTGTTCTACCCATACTATCAGCTGCCAGTCAAGGCAGCAGCACTGGGATAGCCAGGGATATTAAGCCTCAGTTAATCCTGGGGACACTGAGAGGGTCGTTTTTTTGTTGCTAGACATTTTCAGCCCCAGTCATGAGTACCCAGTTTTACAAGAAAAGTGTTATGAGGAAAACATTCCTCAAGCAAGGAACCACAGTTTGCATTGACAATTCTTGTTAAATTTACCCCAATTTAGAATCATGCTAGTTAAGCCATATTTATTCCACAACTTTAATCAAGTCATAGCATGACAAACCACACTAATAGAGCCCTTTATTTAGTGAAGCCTGCATCATAAGAACTATGTTCTAGACACTAGTAACTGTGCATTTTATTTAACTTGCCAGCTCTGCTTTTACCTCACTTTTATCATAAAAGGAAACTTGAAAAAAATATTATTTTGTTTTAAAAATTAGGTTGCAAACCACTGTTACGCAATCCATAAAACTGCCCTGCTGCATCCTAGGAAAAGTATAATGCCATTAATTAACAAATCTTCATTTCATTTGACACATCACAAGACATACCATGATCACAGGGCTTACTTGGCAACCACTGCCACTCAGAAACATTTCCTAAATTGACGATGTGTTATTTACTTAGTATAATTTTTAAAAATCGTGTATAGAGGGTGTCGAGTGACAAAAGTCTTTCCTAAATGTAGTAGATGCATCTAGGTAAGGTGCTACAATAATCCAAGAAGTCAAGTGTTGTAGCTAACCCCTGTTCTTGCTGTTTCTGAAACTTCTTGGCAAGTCCTAGAACACTGTTGAATGGGGGATGGGGCAGAGGGAGCGGATCTGTTGCATCCTGAAAGATAGGCACATCTCAAAACAAGCACCAGCACACTAAATATCAAAACAGCTCAACAGTTCTTATCCTGACCACATTATTTCTTTCTGAAACAATATATGAAACACTGAATATTGTATTTTACACTGACGCTGTCATGCAGGGTCTGCCAAAAGCCAGATTTCTGCCACAGAATTTAGGTCCAGATCACCGAGCAGCCACATATCCACTGGTTTTAGTGATATTCCCCTGTACTTTACCAAGTGCTGCAGCTTGCTACTCTTCAATCAGTACTTGACAATATCAAAGAACACCTCCTACAGAGAAGGATATACTGTAAACTTTGTAACAATTGTCTTGCCATTCTATTTGCATTCTTTTTCACATATTGAAAAATAATATTAGTATAAAAAGACTGAAATATTCTGCGCAATAGCAATATATGTTAGACTGACAAATTCTGCATAAGAAATCAAAGCACACTGCAGTAGAAGATTTGGTTATGGAAGACTGTGCAGGGATTAATAGAAGAGTAAGTAGATCCCAATGCATTCTGTGCTAAGCCTGCCTTTTGAAATAATAAAAATTTATGGGCTCCTAAAAGAATTTCTATTTACCCTAGCTTGTAGGACACTTAATTTTTCATCATTTCTCTCTAGACTTTCTAGTCTTACTGCAGAGACGAACAGTTCATGGAAAAGCTATGTGATTCAACTAGTACATTGTGTATTGAAGCAACTGCTAACCAAGAAAAATTAAGGAATCTTCAGATACCCAGGAATACAGCTTCTATCAATAGGTTCTCATGCCAGCAGGTAATTCTTCACAGCTTTTAATCAGGTGCAATGACAGAAGGCTACAGTGAACCGCGAGTCCAAAAAATGTTATGAAGCTTATGTGTATCACAAGGTAACGTTCAGAGACAGTCTGATTTTTATTTCCTGTTTCTTCCCCTGAAAATCTCACCAGCTATCATAAATGAGCCAGTGAAATGGGAAATTATCACCAAGAATATTGAAACAGCAGGAGTATCTTTCAACAGATTCTATTTTTTCACCAGCAAATGTTTCAACAGACAAAATTACGCACAAGCAAACTCAAACATTATAAATCACAAAATTATATTTTTTGCTTTTTTATTTTTATTGTTCTTCCATATATATTTTACATGGCAAAAGATAAAAGATACGCTCCACTCTTCTCCCAACTAAGAAAAAGGGCAAAAAACAAACATCAATAAAGTCTTGCAATGTTTATTTATAAAGTGGAATAAATGATTCTGAACTATATTTTAAAAGTACATTTTCTCAGACAAACAGATGTTGAAAGTAGGTTCATCACACCTAAAAATACAAATCTCAAACACTGAATTCATGATCATATGCTGACTCCATTTATATCAAACTCTTATTTACATCAAGAAATTCTGTCATTGCTTCCACTGTACCTTGAGAGTACTGAGACAGCAAAAAGTATCATGTTATCAGATGTGCTGCATCTGCTACTAGATGGCCTCTCAGAAATCTGTCAGAATCACTACTAATGAAGAGGCAAAATTAATATTTTTATTTCCAATATGAAGCTATATGTATAGCCTGGTTTTCATAGGCTTCATTTGTGAAGTGCCACACTTGCTAAAAATTGCACTATTACATTAATTGTAAATCAGAGGAATCTGAGAAAAAGAAACAAACATTTTAACCAGGAGATGCTCACCAGGAAAGCAGATTCAGAATAATGGTTAGGTCTGAGCCAAAGAAAAACCAAGGCTGGAATTTTTAATGCTGGGAGGTTTTTTTCTGTTTTACTGCAAATGTTACATGACTAAAGAGCTGTATTTTAACAATACCTTTCAGATTTAACACAATGTAAGACATGTCTAAATCACAGAACTTAATATATTAACTTGCCTAGTTATTAAAGAGAATATCACTTTGCATTACCATTTTTCATTCCTTCATGCATGTCAACTGATGGTTCACATCTAGTGTTAAAACAAGTGTACTTCACAGTCTCATGAAAGCTTTCACATTGCATAACCATAGTACATGCACATAACTTCATTGTGGTTCCCGATTATGTTTCGATGCTTGTCCTCTAAATTCACTAATTTTAGTGTTCATTTAAGTAACTTTTAAGCACAGCAGCAAAGCTAGCCTGATAACAACCTGTATATTAAAGAGGCCAAGAACCATGAGATCTTACTTGTTCCTTTTATCTATACTTGTCTTACTTGTTCCTTTTGGCTCACTGACCTCCTCCAAACCATTTAGACTAGGATGCATCATGCCTAACCTAATGCATCTAAAAATTCACTCACCTAAGTTTATTTAGCTACCATCTAAGTCATTTAGCCATTTAAATCTGCTCAGCCTGAACTCCCTTTACAGCCAATCACAGGAATTTGGTTTTCCAGAAAGCGAGGCACCTTCTTCTGAAACTGGAATTTAAGACAGTTGTGATGAACCGCCCTCTCCAGGTCTCTCCTCCTTCTCTTGGGCTCTGCAATAACCAGCTTAGGCTGGGGTGACCAATGCTTAGGTGTCCCAGTTCAGGTGAGATGTACCTCAGCCTCAGCATGCTCCTAGCAGCTTGTTCAATGGTAGAGGGGCAACAGAGAAACATTCATTCTCTGCAGAACAGTGTCCTGTTTTCAGTGAAGTGGCAGTATGGAAACTATCTCACAATAGCTCAAGGCATCAAATTTAAAGAAATTTAAGTAAGCTTTGCATGACAATTGAAATTACAGCTATGTCCTAAATAACAAACAACACACTGTGGACTGTGGCTTCACATTCTTTCCCTACTCATTGCCTTAGCTAAATTACTTAAAAACTGAGGAAACGAGAACACGTCAGCATATTAATTTCAACCTGAATCAGGTGCAAAGATCGATATTCAAAACAAACTGTCAACCCATGCAATCAAGCCTTAGCCATCTATGTCCAAGCTAGTACCATTAGGCTCTATTTAATGATAAAAAATAAAAAACAAAAAAATAAATTAAAAATTAAATTAAAAAATAAAGATTAAATTTTAAAAATTAAAAATTAAAATAGAAAAATGGAAAAATAATAGAAAAATGGAAAAATAATAGAAAAATGGAAAAATAATAGAAAAATGGAAAAATAATAGAAAAATGGAAAAAGTGTTTCTAGGGATTTTCTTGACTAAAAATGGAAACTAGATGAGTATCTCAGATGTAGTCTTCTAGATCAGATGAATCATATCCTAAGCAGCAGACTAATATCAAGAAGAAAAAAATAACAAAGTGAACAGCTGGCATAAATCCTATTATACATCTCATCTTATGCCATTATCAGTTGTCTTCATGTCCAATTTTTGCAGGCAGGTACAAGACAATAGACCTGAGATATAAGAACCAAAGTAAAGGTTGGAAATCAATAATTCTGACTGTAAGTACCAGAGCAGAAAGAGACATTTAATAACAGAAGAAGCTGGTAAACTCAAGGTATGATAGGCCACACTGTTAGCATTACAGCATACAGACCATTGAACAAGATTTATGCACACATACATACATACCCACATAGACATGCACATACATCAGCATCAAATCAGTATTACTGGTAGTTAAAAGTTAAAAGTCAAGGTTTCTACTTTTATTTGGCCTCCAGCCTTCAATTATTCATGTCTTTTCCCCACATGCTGTCATAAATTTTAAGAATATTTATGGCTAGGTAGAGATTTTCATGACCCTTGTTGAGCAGGTCATTGATCTCAATACTGCAGATGTAAAACAAAATGAAAAAAAATCTTTTTCAGAAAGCAGGATTTATAGTAAGGGTAGATTACTTTAACCGCAAAGTCTGCTTACCTAAATATAGCATATTCTCTATTTCAATACTGCCATAATTTTAGGTTCATCCTAAAGCCATTATTAACTAGTAAACCAGAAAGATGGTGAAAATTAAAGGACAGTGAAGCCTACAGAATGAAATGACAAAGCCCTCTTTGTGCCTTACCACTTGAAAACACTACAGCACACCAGAGTTATACCACTTTAAAGCCGGAAACTAACATAGCTTAGATAACTACAATGAAGAACCACTGGCCTTAGTACTTCAGAAAGGATGAGCTGCAAGGGCTATGTGAGAAACTACCAGTTAATTGACAGGATACTTCCCTGCTACAGGTAACACAATCCATCAAGTATGGAAGGGAAATTTCACATCACCTAGTAATATTTTTTTTTTCTTCCAATATAAACGTTTACCTGTTGTTAAAATGTCTGCTAAAATAAGCAACAAAAATCGCAAATATTTGTGTCCAGGGCACCACTATAGAAGTCAAAATTAGTTTAGCCATTGTCATCAGTATGAATATCCGGTAGCAAAAGTGTTAGAGTGTGGCAGTTGCACATTCCCCTGAGATCCCAAGCCTTCAATGGGACCGTTGATGGCTCTTTAGCACTCTTTGTGCCCCATTGTGCCTGTCCCCACTTACACACCTAGGGTGGTACCAAGGTCCTCCCCTACCTCGGGGCAGGGTGACTTGATCTACTACTCAGACAAGTGATTATTTTCTTGTGGGTATCCCGGAGTGAGAGGCCTCCAGTTTTGTTTCTTGTGAGTGTACGCATGCGTATTGTGGGTCCTCATTATTCTTATGTTGTTGTACCCCAATAATCTCCTCAACTGATATCCAGACCTGTATTTTATGCTGTCGGACCTCTAACTAATTGTATGAACCCTGTTTCTAGTCGGTTTACTGGCTACACTTTTCTGGCTAGAATAAAGTCTGGTTTGGAACTTGTCTCCCTAAAACTGACTGTGGGGTGCCTCCGTGACAGAGAGTTCAGCACAGAAGGCACTTAAAACTTACTCGGTTAAGTATATAGAGGAGGACTAAATTATTGGCTAAGAATAAAGTCTTTTAAACAATCCTGAGGGAGTCTTTAAGTGCCAACTGCCAAATTAAACCAAAAGGCATCTGCAGCATTTGAACAGTTGCTGTGCTGTTGTCACCTGTACTTCAACTTCCCCGACTTCAAAAGAGTAAATCTTTCTGTACCTGCCCTTTAATGTCATCAGAGATTCTTGGTTGGCCTTTTCACCATTTCCATAAAACAAATTAGTAGTTTGTACAGCTTTTCACTTTGGTTATTGTGGTTGAGGAGACAAACGTGCAGTATTTGCATTTGAATTGTTCTGAAACAGTCATTTGAGATGAAATGCTCAGGCTTGGTCTTTACTAAAAGGCAAACTCATAAGAATGTTCATAAGATGACTTCTTAAGACCTTAAGACACACACTTAACTAGGAAATTAAACCATATATAGATGCAGTGATAAGAATACAGGGGCAGAATCACAAACTGCAAAAAGTGCACAGATAATCCAGCTTTCATTTTTGGCTTTCTCAAGAAATACATTAATAATATATGATTGTATGACTGATTATATTTACTTTATGACATGCTGAGAGCTCTCTGGAAGGTGTCACTTTTGGCAGAAACACGTAGAGCTATATCATATTGCTAATGGTAGGCAAAACCAGACTTAAATCATGACTAAAAGAGATAATACCAAATTGAAAGTAATCAAGGTGTGTCTTGACAAGACACATTTTGCTAAAAAAAGAAAAAAAAAATACAATAATATGTTTATTTTATCAGCCTATAAAATCTCTTTGGGTGACTACATCTGTTCCTTCTACCCAGATGGGCCTACACATCTGTTCAGTTCTATTTAGTAACTTGGGGAAAAAAAAAAAAAAAAGGAGGGGAGTAAAGTCAATGATAAAAGCAAAATCTGAGGAGTTTCTGGGGCGTCTTCATGACTTATGGCCTGTACACAACCAAACTATATTGGTTTACTTTGGAGTGGTAGACTGTGTTTTGCCAAATAAAACACAAGCGTGTCTGAAGGAAATGCCAACATACATTGGAGGTATCTAAGCTACACCTGAAACTGGTTGGGATTCTGTGCATGTCACTTGTGGCTAAAAGTTCTGTCAAAACAAAATGAAATCATGCACAAACAAGACAGCTTTTTAAAATACTACAAAGGAAACAGTTTTGATTTGACTTGGGTGGGTTTTGACATGTTCCAATTAAGCTGGGGTTGGTGGGGAGGATTGTCCTCCTCCAAAAAATTTGATTCTATGTTCTTGGCCTTATCTCCAAAGACTTAAGCCAACTTTTTTCAACTCCTCCCCCCTTCTATTCCCAAGTTATGAAACAATACAGGACATATACTAAGTTTCGAGTTTTTAAAACAGAAGAAAATATAACCAGATCAGCAACATTGTCCAGAAACAGAGATAAGTATCTGAAATTTTAATAATAAATTAATTGCATTTAATTGTAGCATTCTCATCTAAAAGAAAATACATCTTAAAAACCCACTTGGAAGCAAAAGTGCAATAAGAATAAAGGTTCCTATAAAGCATATGCTAAGAAATAACACAATAAACTAGTGCTGAACACCCTTGCCTGAAATGAACTGTCACTGCATAGCATTTGCTGCAAAACTTAATGATGATAAACATACCTGCTTTTGTTTTGTCCTCTGTTTATTTCACCGATTCACTTTGGTAATTGTTAAAAAAAAAAAAAAAAACAAACACAAAAAACCTGTCTATAAGCATCAAATCAATTGCCATTTCAAAAGAGATCTCACCTTATGTGTTCCTCTCTCTAAAACATCTGCTCATGTTTACAATCCATGCAAGAAAATGCCAAAATCTTGATGTGTTCAGCATAGTTAGAGCAGGTAATCCCATGATTCTCTTTGGCTTATAACTTGTGTGTCAGGCTTGGACCCCTCCCCTGCTCCTCAGACGTCCCCACGTCCCCACTGACACTTGGTCCTGACTCTCCAAATACCATCTTTCTGCCACTGCACTTCTTTCTGCACCACCTTCTCCAAGCTCTTGCTCCTTTGCATCTTAATTACCAAACTACTCACCTCTCTTGCCTTAGCCAATTCATTCTCCTCCCTCTCCTACGCTGTTAAAATGCAAATATAATAATAATTTCCGTGATATTTGCTTGTCACCTTCCTTGTTTCTATCTTGCTTTTCCTCACACTTCCCCAGAGACTGCAAATATCACTTACTCCCCCCTTGCCTTTGGACCCAGCTCCTGGACCAGAGGCAGCCTGACTGCACCACTGTTTGCTCCGGACACCAGCAAGCAACCCAAAGGGGCAGCCACAGTCAAGAGGCAACCCTCCCATGCACCTTCACCAGAGGGTCAAATCCCCACTGAAATTTGTTACACAGCTGCGCAATGTGTGCCACTCAATGCACAATAAGTAGTAGTTCCTTATCTAGCAACAGTGACATACAAGTACACAGAGACCAAAGGAAGACTCCATGTAATTTGTATGTATATCCTAATTCTGTTATTAATTAGAGATGGTAAAAAAATGTGGTACCTGGCTAAAAAGGAAAATTATTAGGTGGGGCATGGAGGGGCAGATCTAAGAAGGGCCAAATAGCAAATTACAAGAAAATCACTTTCACGTTCAAAGAAAGTTTATGTAATTTCATACTTTACTGCCTTCATGTAATTTTTAGGAAAACTCTGCACAGTTCAAAAATCCCTTGTGGCAAAGTTTTATCTGCTACTCACATCCGTAGCATTTATTTGAAACGTTTTGTATTAAAAAGCAAATTTAAATGCCTAATTCCTACATAAAAAGAAGAGTTTATGTCCAAATATAGCAGAAGCATTTTATTTAATGTTATGCTGGTTGCTGCCTAAGAAGCTTTTACAGTTTAGAATGTTTATATTCATTTTCTACAACTGTTTATGCAACCTCCCTGGCAAAGCCAGGAGACAAGCTACTTCTCCAAGAACCATTACACACAAGTGAGACGCCTTTCAGGGGGATTAAAATCTTTAAGAACTATGCAAGTTTTAACCAGATACTTGACCATGAAAGTAAATATTTACATAAAGGAGGGTGGTTTGTGCTTATGTGAAATTCCTACTAAACCTCTAACCAAACATGGTGCAAAACATCCAAAAATGGAGAAAAAAAAACCCCAAAACTAAAACTCTAATTCGCTGAAGTATTTTGGTAGTCCTTTCCACATAAATGCAATCCTCACCTTCTTGCACACAAATTAGCAGCATGCACCCAGAACTGGAATATGATTCTTGTAGAGTCATTAAAGATCTTGAGCCAATAAAAGAAGCCATGCCACCAGTATTTGCACTTAGGCAAGCCTTGTGATATTTCTGAAGGATGCATGAGGAAGCTACAAAAGCATTATGCCTGCAGCTCTCAGCTTCAGAGACGTGTCTTGCTCCAAATTCTTTCATCTCAGATGGCTTCTCCTGGCTCTCTACGGCAGCGAGGATGAGCAAGGACGCCAGGAGGGATGAAGACAGGCGGCACTGCAAAGCGCCAGCAACGGAGCTTGAGGAGATCCTGCTGGCTGTCACACCAAGTGTGAGAGAACATCAGCTGGAAGTCTGGCTAATGAACTACAGGGTTTTTTTCCCTATGTAATGAATATAGTGCGATATCGAAATCCTGTTACAGTTTGATTGCAAAAGGTTTCTCAGTCAAAAAAAGTTACCACTTTGGCCAGGTATTCCTGGAATGGGAGACAAATGAGCTGACAAATATAGAGCAGATTTAATTTTAATTTAACCAATGTGTGTTACTTTCCCTTTCTTAAGAGAGGCTTGGAGGGGAAGGGATGTTTGTTTTGTTCTGTCTAGTTTTTTGTTTGGTAGGGTTTGTTTGTTTTTAAGATAATTAGCTAAACACTGTCTCTGGTTTCATACAATTTACTTAAGGTCACGTTTTCCTATTTTTAACAAGTTGCTGTTCCCAGGAAAATCATAAATGATTCACCTATTCTTATGCAAAACTTCTTTTGTCATCTATAATTTTTTTTTTAATGATATAAAAAACAGAACTCACTGTTTATTCTGAAAATAAGACAGCTTTGTCTTATCTACTGCTGAATCCCACAGCCGGAAGCTCTTAAAATTGTGATTACCACAAAATCTTCCCCATTGAGTACATAAAGAAACTGTAAACCCACAAATTTCTTCCTTGCAGGGCAACGAAAGGGTTTTCCTTCTGTTCTTTGCAGTAATTGTATTGTTGAGCTTGTTTTGCTCATTTTTTAACCCTAGGGTTCCTCAAAAACAAATGTAAAAAATTCCATGGAAATTAATTTTGGGGAAGTAAAATGTCCTGAAGGCCACTAAGAGAAACAGATTAAAATCTGGCCTATTTTTCTTTGGTTTTGCAATCTAAATCTATTAAAAATATACTTGCTTTTCAAAAACCTGTATATCATTTTCTGTCTTGTATAAAAAAAAAATATATATATGTTTTAATGGAAACAAATAATTGATACACAAAGAAAAATCCTTTTAGCAAAACTTTTTAGGTAAAAAAATCTGTCTTCATAGATATTTTAAATGAGCTCTGATATTATTATAGCTATAAAACTGACCTCCAGTTAAAAGAAAAAAAAAAAATCCATCTGGTTCTCAAGAACTGGAGATGACTCATTTTTGCCTCAGCACTGCTGCTATCTTTTGGCTTATTTTCCTATACACGTGCCAAATTTAGCAAATCTCTCTGATCTCTAGCTACAGCAAATGGCTCTGATTGCATTTCTATGTTCGGGATTTGCCAATTTTTTTACCTGTTTCAGTTTTTTAACTTGTAGAATATAGCCATTGAGTAAAAGTGCATATAATCAATTGGAGTGTTTAATTCATGGCTACAAACAGTACAAGAACATCATTTTTACCATTGCTGTGGTCCATTGGTTGACTGTCCTGCAAACACACCTTTTAGATGTAGCTTTTCTGTTTGTTTAAGAAAATTTTTCAAGGTGATCTATTAACTATTGCAATCCTTAACAGAGCAAATAGCCATCACGTACCAGAGAAGACAGACAAGCTGCTATAGTTCCACCTTCCTTCTCTACGTTCCTATTTATATGGCCACTGAATCCATAACCTTCCCACCTAAGGACAGGTTTACAATTTGAGATCCAAATCCCTCACTGTTCACACTGTGAACCAGGACGGGGGAACCTCTTCCTTGCCGAGGATCAGGCAGCTCTCTCAAGCACTCTCAGTGGACTACACACTATTGCATACCTCAGAATTATTGAATAATATTTGGAGAGAGTACCAGGTTTCCCCTATTTACAGCTAAATCTGTAAAGAAATCACTTCAAGTTTGAGTTTCTGCCAGGTTAAGTGCGAACACAATTACATTCAATGTCCCACTTCCGCAACCTGCATGGACTGCGCACATGAACACCTACACGTGCAACAGACACCTCTGCCAGCAGGGGTGCAAACTTGGCTCTTTCTCCAGCACAGTGAGGACACCTCAGCCCAGAAAAGCACTGCTGGCAAACACACAGTTAAGCACACCTGGCAGATATCTGAGAAACAAGCACACTGAATTCCAGGGGCTGCAGTGAGCATCTGCTCAGAGCTACAGGACGCTGAACTCAAGACAATCACCTTGGCCCTTATCCGTGTATCCAAAAAAAAAATAATTAAGCTACATAAGCAGATGATGCTAATGGCAACATAGCCTATATGTTATGAACATGAAACATCAAATAGCTACTTTCATTCATATTTGAATCTCTAACTAAAACAACTACAAACTTTTATAGCATAAAATTAAATGTTAAACTTACAGTAAAGTCCCTTCTTCTTGGCAGTGAGGATCTGCTAAGATCTCAAATTTCTAGAGTAAGCGTATTTGTTTGTATTCAAAGCCATTGAGTATACAGATAAAAGCTGCATCAGTGGTGATCTATGATATGAAATAAAGCGCTTTATCATATTAATGAAGTCAATGCTTTAATACAACAGCTGAAATCTGAAACAGTACATAAAAAATTAGTGAAATTACTGTAATAAAGGAATTAATAGGAAAGATGCACAGACTCTTGAGAAAATAAAAATATTATTGATCCATAACCATACAGCTCTCAAAGTTCAGCCTCTGAGAAATCTCCTTCTATCAATAATAAAGAATGTGACAAACTATAATTAAATTGCTTAAATCATTACATAGTAACAAGATCCTTAGTGTTGAGTCTGTCCATGAGTTTGACTTGAATTGTCTATACTGTAAGCTTCTACATAAGTAGAGATAATAATATAAAACAGCAGTTATATACCTTGTGTCTTTTCAAAAGTATTTCTAAAAAGAGATCAGATAATTACTAGAATTGAGTTTACTAACTATTAAGAAACCCCATCCAAGAATCTTAGATCTTGACCCACAATGTGTGGTAACTATGCAGGAATGCAGTAAAAACACAGAAAAAAAAACCCCAACAAAAACACTTGAGCTGATACTAGCAAAAATAATGGACTATCTTTCACAGACGTAGTCCATTAAAAAGTTAAAAGTGGGACCATCACCTTCACATGATCACTTCAAGAGTGGAAATGAAGCATTTTCAGAAGGGAAAGACACTGAATCTCACTGTTGCTGCGTGTAGTATTTAGGTGAGTGGCAAGTCTATTCTGTGAACTGACGTTGAACTTCAAGTCTGTCAGCAGCTCCATCCACTGTGAAATGCCAGCGGGCTTGTCCTTCCACAAAGCGACAGAACTTCCAGCAGAGCTGCACTGCCATGTGGTTACACACACAGTGTTAAAGAGCAGGACATCACCTCTGACTCCACAAGCTGGAAACCGCTGGAGGCTGAAAGAATCCTCTGCACAAATACCATGACCTGCTTGCACTATTCACCTCCAAACTTCACAACTTACAGCCACCTACCACTTCCGGTGTTCATTTCAAAGACTGAAAATCTTATGAATAAGACTGGATTTCAAAATCCAGCTTTCTCCATCTTGTGTTATAAACTCCTGTAAACATGTCTTGTTTTTTTGTAACTGCTTGAGGAGACATGGACCAACTGAGTTGCAATCAGAGGCTGGAAGACCCTTCCACAGTGAATGAAGAGTGGTGAGACACAAGTCCCAAAGGGCCACTTAATCTATTGATGTATCTTTCTCTAACAAAATCTCTAGGTCACCTCAAAGACACTCTTTACAAAGCCAAATCCTCATTTCCATTTCATTAAGATACACATGCCTCTGCCACTGCACACCAGAAATGAGCCTGGTGACAATCAGTCATGCGGCCAGCTTCACTGTAATAACTCATTAATGACAGCCCTCCTTTCTGCCTGACCAAGAGAGAAGGCATTAAGAATACAGAGTGTTTTGGGAGAAACAAAATCATAAATGTTCAGTCCTATCTAAACTAGTCACTAGAGATAGTAATCAATCCTTATCTTCTGAAAGCTATCTTATGGGCCATGAGGAGAAGAAAAAGAATAATAATAAAACAAAAAAGTCAAGGGAACTGCTCTTCACAGAGATAATGTTCACATCTCAAAACAACAGCACTACAGCTGTCTACATTATTGACAAGGCCTTACAGTCCCTACAGAGAGACCAGTGACCAAATTCACACTGACACTCAGTTCCTCTGATAGCTGTAGAACAGGCATTGCCAGTCAAGGCTGAGGCTCTGGGTGGGCAGGAACGCTGTGGCAAAGCTGGCACAAACATCTCCAGTTTTCCCAGTCCTGGTTCTGTGGATCAGTCAGTTGTCTCTCTGTAGAATTCTGTGCATTAGTTCTCATATGAACATCAGCTATATTATTGTGGCAAATAATTGACATTAAGAACAATTCCTCCACATTAATTTTCCGATTCCCTTTCTCACTGTCTACCACTAGAATAATGGATGGACTTTTAAGATTAAAGGAAGTAACATCCAGACATACAGAAAGTACTGCTCCCACAGCCTTCCACCTTGCTTCCTACAGCACTCACTATTTAAAGCTCAAGCAGTATCTACAAGTTCCAAAATTGCCCCATTACAAATCTGCGCCTACAACCACTTAATTAGATGGAAGCCAAAATGGTCCCAAAAATGACAGCAAGTCATCACTCGTGGTACTTTCCTTGGAGTTTGTTACATTTCAGACTGCCCTAGTTCAAAGAATCCCTTTTATATTTTAACCAAAATAAAGTAGTCCACTAAGGAAAAATGTTCAAAAAAAACCTGCAAATCTGCCTTGTTGACTCACTCACATGGGAAACACAGGTGCAAGATTAACAAACTTCTCACTGGTTGAAGAGGATATAAAGGAAATAGATATTCTTCAAACTAAAGGACTATGAGACAAAGGGTACAGCAGAAAGTAGAAGCACAATATAATCCAATGGCGCAAAATAGACACAATAGCTGGAAGCTTTACAATACGTGGCCATGTCACCACTATCGCATCACTGCAACCATCTATCCCAAACACAGTTTAGCAAACTAATCACACATCCCAGGCCCCAAAGTGAAGATGCTGCAGACCCACCCATGACCAAGGATCCTCCAAGACAACACTATCAAGAGGCTTTTACAAAGCATGGAAGGAAGAAAAGTGAGGGCAGCAGAACAAGAAAACACAGGAAGGAGAGAATATTTGTTTGCTGTCTTGTCCAATCCAATCACAAAACAGGAGGTATGCAGAATTAAGCAAGTTGTGGAAGACTTTCAAGCATGCTTAGTAATAACTCCCAGGGCTCAGCATAATAAAAGATTATGGAGAAATAATTTATACATTTTTTACAGAACACCACAAAGGCAGGAAATTATCTAAACAGTCATCTGATAAATTTAGCACTTGAGAGTTGCTGAAATTCAATAAAAGGCTTATTGGTCTGTTGGAGGGGGAAAAAATGAAGTTTAAAAGGTAAAATTTTAATTTTTAAAAGATTCTTTTTCCTTTTTTTTTAAAATCATTGCCTTCTTTCAGCAAAAAGGAGATTGGAGTAATGCCTCCAGACTTTTAAGCATAGTGATATGCTCATGAAAAGCTGTGTCCTCTATTATAGAAAATGCACAATTATAGGTACACTCTTATTAATTGCAAAAAGACACTGAACCAATAAAAGCATGATAGACCATTTTCTTTTACATTCTTCTACTCTCAGAAGAAATCAGATCTCCTCTTGCTTGAAATGAAAGTGCTTAAGTCATTCTTTCTATTATGCAAATTTAACATTAAACTGTTAATACTAACTGCCAAACAACAGACCACCCTTAGAAATCAAAACACTATTCATAAGCCAAAAAAAATGGCAAAGATAAAGGAGAACATTTAAACACAGAGGCCAAGCATGCATTAAAATTGCAAGTATCTCTGAAAAGTGAAGCATATTATAAACAAGATTTTAAAAGCAGTACATGAAAGAACTGAGGAAATAATGCTGGTTCTTCGGAAGACAGTACAACAGTGGTTCCCCATCTACAGACCCAAGGGGAAATGCCCTGATATCCAGCAGACCAACTTACAAGAAAGTCATAATACGTCATCTGGATGGAGGATGGCTGATGGCTGGGCCCTAGACTTCAAGATTGCAATATCAGAACCTCTCTTCTCACTATGGAAGTAGCAGATTCATTCATTTAAAAGTTATTAGGAGACTAAACCCTCTTTTATGTGGACCTTGCCCCCTACAAGACAGTGGACTGTTTGTGGAATTATGTAGACTCTGCTTGGACAATTGGATACACTTAAAATCAATTAAAAAATTGTTTAGGCAAACGTCTGTGTTAATCAAGCGACAAACTGAGCAACAATAACATCACAAAAATAATTTATCTCTTCTAATACACGTGTAACAATCAGCAGGAGTTCAATATGCCAACCAAATAGTCCAGCCAGTAGCCCAGAGAGCTGATTTGTCTTCAGCATTCAACCGATCACTCCAGAGAGTAATCGTCTTGTAATATACAGAATTCTTTTGAAGCATTCTGAAATAAAGAAGCTGCCTCCAGAGGCCTGGATTCAAAAAAGCATTTAGCTGTTCAGTGTTTACATTGTTTCGAATACATCGGAAGTTAGCCAAAAAGTTTTGCTGAGTCTGGGCTGTGTCTGGCCACAGATGGAAGCGGAACAGCTCTGATGGGAGACAATGAATAGACAAGTCAATATATAAACTTTCACTCTATTAAAGTATTCAGAGTCCAATATTCTCACTTCTCTGCATCTTTGTTTTCACATTCACATTACAGGGGCTCTTCCTCTTTTCTACGAAGCAATTCGAGATCAAAGGAATAAATAAGAAACATTTATTATGACAGTGTTTTTCTATGAAGAGAGTTAATCTAGGCTTTAAGTGGCTTCCATATGTGATTTCAGACACAGCATAGCAAAAACAAATCTCTTACTAAACCTGGCAAAATCATCTTAATAAAATGCTCTCGTTCATAATGTAATTTCCAAGACACTATTACTGGAAATAAAATTTTCACTCTTCAGGATAGCCCAGTTGTAAGGCCTCTATATTACGTATAATTTCCAAGTAATAAACACAATGAACTAAACTTTAAAGCTGCATCTTAAAAACTGTGAAGCATAGATGTATTGAAATACAGTTATAGCTCACTTGTAAAACAGGACACTGTGTAATTCAATCATTTGTAATATTGACTGTAGGGAAAAAAAAATCCTTTGACAGTTTTAAATATTCTGAATTGTGCAATATTTTTTCCTAGGTTGATGAAGGTAAAAAATAGAAGGCAAATTCATTTTTTTTCTCTAGCCTCGTCAAGAAACCATAACCAACTCAAACATGATAAGTTAAAAAGAAAACTATACAGAAGATACATGTAACTCTCTCACCCCTTACCTAATCTAAAAAGGACCAATATTTTAATACTTATATTCCTATGCATTCACATTTCTGCTTTTCAGAGAAAATCCTACTGTATGCTGAGAATTAATTGTACTTTCTGAGGGATACTTCCTTTGTCTTCTAGTTGATTATTCTGCTTCAGAACAATGACTTCACTTCATAGAAATATACATCCATTTCATTATATAACTTAGAACAAACAAAACAAATTCTATTCTCTTGCTATTTCCCTTGCTAATAACAAAAAGCATTAACTAAAATGCTGGAATTAGTGATATGGAAAAGCAACAATCACTATTTCGATATCAGAAGATATCAGCATAGGGCAGCAATAAAAAGAAGCAATTATGTGGTTTGTTTAAAAAATGCACATATATTGAATCAGAACAAGTGATGTTGGCATAGGTTAAAGGAACCACTTGAATTCATCAAAGTTTCAAGATTTATTAAAAAGGAATACCCTTTAAATATTCGGATAGTTCAGATTTATGAAAAACTGTTACTATTAGGCCAAACCTGTCCTTCAGTACAATCACAGAGCTAACTCATCTTCTTTTGCATGAATAGTTGATGCAAAAGAACCATGTGAGAAACGTACTCAAAGCACAGGCATCTTTTACATCATGATCACTCTCATTTCTCATTGTTCTAATTTAGTTGGGAGCATAAGACAAACCCCCTGAAAAGAGCAATGGTTTTGATCATGAGATGTTATCTGAGACACGACAAGTTTCAACTACCCATATGCTGTCTGGACTAATGTCACATAAGGACAAGATGCAGCAAAACAATTTTTGGATGCAGTGACTAGTTGCTAAAAAACTAGTCTTAGGACCCCCAAGAAGAGATGGTCTTCAGGCTTCTGGTGGAGCAGAGGGCTCAGATCAAGTTTTAAGTGAAAGGACTGATCTTTAAGAGTAATCACAACACAAATAGAATTAACACTGAAAAAAATAATGGAGAACACCAATAAATTCAGCATAATGATACTCAATTTCAATAAAGGATATGATGTAGAAATGGTATGTAGTCAAAATTAATGAACAAAACCCAAAAGTGGTCCAAAAAGGAAGTAAGATTGCAATCAGCTCACAGGCTGTTCAAAAACCACTGTACTAGATGACCAGATAAAACTGCCTACCATAGCCTTAAAGGAAAACCAAACAAACAGATAAAGACCTTCTCAGCTCAACAGAAAATTAAAGGAGATAATCTGAGATAAACATCAACTGTTAAAACCTGGAAGCTTGTCCAAACAGGGAGAGGAAAGCACATAAACCATGAGAGATCAAATGTACTGGAAATAAGGGGAAGAGAAGGAAGAATTTGAAGAAAACCTTGCAAAGTTTACATTAGACAGAAGGAAATTCTCCCACTTCTACCGATTTGTGGATTTTGTTTGTTTTGCAGGGTTTGTTTTTGTTTGGTTGGGTTTGTTTGTTGTGTTTGTGTTTTGGGGGGCTTATTTGTTTTTAAACACAGAGTCTATAGTTAACTTCTGGAATTTTTCACAGGGTGGTATATAGGTAGAGAGTATCACCCCAGTGCAACAACCACGAGCCCAGGCTCACATGTCATCCTGATATAGCACTTTCTGCTGCCACCATCAGAACACAGATTTAGAGGGACCAGAGGTTGTTGTTGCTTGAGGTTTGCTATGCAATTGTTTGGGCAAAGAAAAGGAGACCCTGAAGCAACTTCTAAATAAAGACTGATCTGCCACTATATTTGAAGGCTAAGTCATCATTAATAATAAAATAATGACATTTGTTTGTTTGCATTATATACAATTTTCAAATTGACAGTTTGTCTTAGAAGGGCAGCAGTGTTGCCAGACATTAAAGATTTCTCCCAGAAATCAAGTAGCTATTTCAATAACAAGCATTAGAATTATTCTCATAAAGTTAACGGTATCCTTATGTAACAAATGCAAAATCAGATGGCCCAGTTAAATTAAAACAGACTCCTGTAAATGCTGCCTTGCTTCAAAATTAGCTTTGATCATACTGCTCTTGAAAGGTGGCAGACATTCTTGCCAAAAAATTAATCTCCCACTGTAGTGTTTGCTCCTTCTTTGGACAGGCACAGCAATCAGTGAGGGGATCACAAAGATAATTTTGTGTGTGTGTGTATGTATGTGTCCCTTTGCTGTGTGTTTGCCTACATCTCACCTGCCTCTAGAATCCATCTTGCTTTATGCTTGGGATAAACACATAGCAAGACCTGTATTTTTGTTATGCATCTGTGCAGTGTATAACAGAACAGGGATGTGAAGTATGATAAATGTCTCTAAGGGCTAACACTCTATAAATACATTGTATACAAATACACATGCATACACACTAAGAACTTTTATAATACTAATAGTAATTGAAATGTCTCGTGAAATAAAGGTGGTTATTTTTAGGACTAAATTAACACAGCCCTATTCACCCAAATATAAGAAATAAGAGATTCAGCCTAGCTTTTCTTATTTTCTTACTTTTCCTCCCTCTGCAAGCAAAACAGTGGGAAAAAAAAATAGTAATTCCACTCACTCCTCAAAATAAAGCATGCAGTATAAACTCACAGTATCAACTTGTCCTTCAGCCAGATGTGAGCAAAAAGAACTTGTAACTTGGCAGTAGAAGGCCCCTTCCCCAGGATGAGTTAAAAGCCGCCTTTCAGTCCTGACCAAGCAGCATCCCCAGCAGACAAGCAGCACAGCTGCCATCCATAGGGACACCACATCTATCCTTCAGCAGCTTGATGCTGTTATCA
This sequence comes from Nesoenas mayeri, assembly GCF_963082525.1. Lineage (NCBI taxonomy): Eukaryota > Metazoa > Chordata > Aves > Columbiformes > Columbidae > Nesoenas > Nesoenas mayeri. The sequence goes on along the minus strand of NC_137544.1, from coordinate 79,432,418 downwards.
TTCACTACTGAGATACAGTAACAGGACAAATGGAATTCATTCTATTTTACAAATGCTGTATCACAGGAAAAGTGAGTGAATGCCCATCAAACTATTCAAATATTACAACTAGCTGGAACAGGCAATGCACATACAAAGAAGTGATGGCTTTCTGGCTGAAGTAATGGACTAAATATTTTCTCCTTTCTGATGGCAGCAAATACTGTCTTGGTTCCTTATCCCTAACATTGGGATAAGAATATGTTACTTCCACACATTGTAACACTGCTGTCTGTGTAAATTCACAAAATAATTTTGAAAGATGGCACTACTGTAAATAAGGCCACAACAGGGCCAACAAGGCTATCCATAACTTACCAAAACCTCAAATGTCAGTCAGTTTCACATCTCTCAATTTACTTGGACAACTAAGTCCTAGAAGAAAGCACAATGAGGTATACAAAGGATAAAGCATAATTAAACTCATTCTTTTCCTTCATTCTGACAATCTTTAGCTTTGGGGCCTTGTGATACAAAGCTAATAAAGGCTCTCAATCATTCTGTGCAGGGAATTACATTAAAATAATGACACTTTATTGCAGATCTATTACTAAGTCTGTTTAGAAGCATGTAAATCTGTCACATTTCTGTCACCAACCAATGCTGGGTTTATTTGCAAAATCCCAGGAACTCAGACTATCCATAGCACCCTGCTTGGCTCAGATTCGGTGAGCCAGCTCCTTATAGGTTCCATTCCTTTCATTGGTATTATTTTATGCTTTTATCAGAGGCTCTTCAGCTGTTCTGACAGCTTTCAGTGACAATCCAATGCAGAGTAGAGCTGCCCTAGATTTGTAAAAGTCCCCAGGTGAATTGCCTACCTGACAGCAGAAGCACCAAGACCTGCCTCTTGGGTCTTACAGAGAGTCCTACACCCCTTCTCCTGAACTTGCAGAGGAGCTTTGAGCAGTGCCACCCACAAGTCACTTGTTTACTTTTGTCAGAGCAGAAGTCATTGCCTCAGACAGCTGGGTTGCAAAATCTTGTGTGACATGAAGTTCCTAAATGATTAATTACCCAAGTGCCTTTTTAAATACCACCTTTAAAACACAACTGTGAAGCAAAACTAGTAGTATTCAGCATGGGGAATCAAAAGACCTGCATGAAGCATTGGAAATCTATGACAAAGCAAACAATCTAATAAAAGTTTTTCAGAAATCATGTCTAGTGCCTAAACTATATTTCTACCATGCAACATTAAAAAAAAAAAAAAAATGTAGTTCCTAGAATGGAAAAGTTTGTGATGTAGGAAGAGACTTTACAAGGAATTTCCTGGGTGAATGAATAAATCCCCTGATATTGTAGATATAAAATCATATTATTCCCTTTAATTCCCTCCATCTTAAATGCATCTGATTTCTCTTACACAAATCTGAACAGAAAGGCTAGCCATTATAATGGTTAGGAAATTTAGATTTCCACCTACATTTTGTTTTATCTAACGTGTATGTTCATACAACAAAAAGTTCCTGAGCATCTACAATTCTATTTTTTCCCTCCCTGATGTATTATTCCTCTCAGAGCAATTAGATTTCCTATTGGCCTTAAATTTTCCTGCACTAATCAGCGAGAATGTTCTCATTTACCTCATAAAATAAGTTCTCTATGATACCTCCCTCTGCTTAATTTTGGCTTCGGTTTCCCTGAATGGATTGATTTTCCTAGCAATTTGCACAACAGCATTAGTATTCCTCTTCCAGGAGATCAGTAGTCTGAATGGAACATATACAACACATGATTTACTACCTAAAAACTGCAAAATAAATCATTTTCAATTGCAAATGATCTTTGAGATTTCTGTTGTTTAATTTCATGCAGAAATGAAATCTATGTCTTCATATTTAATATTGTTCAACAATTAAAAAGCTGCATGAATAATTTTGATGTCACAGTTAGCACTTTTCTGCTGTGGGATACTTGGCTGAATCTGTAATCGAGTTTGCAAACCTGAGGTACGAGATCAATTTCAGCAGCAAGATTGGTGACAAAACAATTACATCCACTATTTCGAGGTAGAAGTACTTAGCATAGCTTTTTTTCTTCTCAAATCCCTCAATTTGCTTACTGAATAACTGCAAGGGCTGCTTTTCCTTTGCTACAAACTGCAACTGGAAAAAGTTCTTTCAGGTCTACTCACATACCAATAACATGAGAAATATTTTTTGTTAAGAATATTGAAATCCCAAGATATAACTTTTCATTATATCAGACTTTCTTAGAGGCTTCAAACTGCCCGATTGCTAGCTTGAACATTTTAGTCTATTTCTTCACCACATATTAAAATAAAAAATCGAGATGTGTAGCTCGTAGGATGCATTACCCAGGGAAAAAATCCTGAATCTCTTCTGTCTGGCATGATAGGATTCACGAACCCTTATTGTTCATGTTTTTGATTGCCCACCTTGGTCTAATACTATTACATGTTTTCCAAGGTTATGTAAGAGACACCCATACAGTATTATATACAAATAAACCTTGAGAGTGTAATGCATAAATCTTGCATATTCAATCTAAACAGAGCATTGACTGCAGAACAGCATTTACTTAATAGTCCCCACAGTCATTTTTTAAAACAGTGGGGGGAACAGATAATATCAGCAAGTATGACATTTGTTATGGCTCTATAGAAACAAAAGCAATTGACTGAAAGAAAAAAAGAATGCAGGATAAACACTAGATTCAAAATATCCCCTTTCTTTCTAAATATTATTATTCTTCACAGGAATCTTTACGTAATTAATATGCATAAAAGATTTCAATGATGATACTAGAATGCTGAAGTACAAAATTATTATTAGTCTCACGGAAAAGCAATATCTATATAAAATGCCAACTAAATAGTACATTCTCTGTCCTCTGTAGCTACAGACATGCATAAGGCATACAAATAAGAAGTAAAATTCTATTAGACATTATAAGCTTGCTTGTCAGTTCATAAATTATGTATTTAATTTCAGTGCTGAACTGTGAGAGTGCGAAGCTTTCCTTTCACTAGACATTACATGGAAAACTAACACTGTTCAGGCTCTACTTCGCAAATCAAAATGTGGATTTTTATTTGGTAAAGATGTGTGTTGAATGCAAGGAACTCTGTGTCCGCCAAGAAGATTTAAAGTAAATATTTAACCCCATAGATATAAACAGTAAATAGTAGCATACAACAGCACATTAAAACATGCTGTAATAAGTATCAGCAGCTTAGGGCTGGGAAGGGGCAGGGTTCTTTTGTTTTTAAAATGAAGCAACATTGTTATTTACTTGGGCACAGTTATTAAAGTTCCTGTCTTTTTGTAAAAAGAGAAACACAACAACAGGGATAATTAAGATTCCAGCAGATACCCATAAAACTGTCATTAACTTTAAATGGCTAGTATTTTAAAAAGTGACTGTATGCTGTTGCATGAAGTTACATGCAAATAATAAGGTATGAAGTTGTTCTGTTTCTATGGTGATGTATTATAGCTATTTTCATGTGGTGAGTATAAGTCAGAAATGAAAGCTATTATTTTCCAACTTCTAACTCCAGTAGAGCTGTGGATGTATTACACCATGTAGAGACATAGAAGAGCACAACAACTTCTACATTGTGGCCATCCAAGATACCAGGTACAAAATGACACCTGCTGGTGGTGCATACATTAGTACTTTTGAAGATGAGTGTAAAGTACAATCGAGCACACAGAATAGAGCACAAAATTTGAGAGTGCAATTTAAAAATACTCTCTCTTTGCTTAGCAATGAAATGAGTGATTAGACCTCTGATCAGAGCTGAGAAGCATTAATCCATCTCATTCTCCAGGGAACCTTTAGGGCTCCTTCTACAGAGGAGAGCAAAGCCAGCTACCCGAGATGCACTTGAGCTCAGCAAATACAGATTTTTGAGAATGTACACCCAAACATCCAAATGTTTCTGTAGCTTTTATCTTCAGGGCATCTTAAGTAGGCCCCACTCTGGGTTACTGATTGACTGAATCAGTTTATATAGTGCTTACCCCACTAGACTAAGCATATGCCACTACACACCTCCACACACAACAGCTACATTTGGCTGTTCAAATGAAGGCTTGGATGGAAGAGCCACGCAACAGCCAGAGAGATGAGAGCAGTCAAAGGACAGCCCTGCTGCCTCCTTGCGCTCACTTCTGAAGGGGGTCATCCTGCTTCTGGCCATGATACCCTCAGCATCCTTCTCTCAGACTGTATTTTTTTTGCTTTACAACGCACACTTTAGGACTACAAAAAAAATCAAATATTTACCTAAAAAGCCAACATAGCGTAGATGCATTTATTCTGTTTTGAGTTGTTATTTGACTGTTGGAAGGTCTAAGCAACACAAGGACCTCATAAAGTTTACAGTTTCTGATGAAACCAGTTTCTTCAGAAATGGGTTCATTAAAGCTAAAATGTTTCATTTAAAATTCAGCAAAAAAAAAAAAAAAATCCAAGGAAGGGCTCTAGGGCCCCCAACATAAGAAAGACATGGGTCTGTTTGATAGAGTCCAGAGGAGGCAATGAAGATGATCACAGCGATAAGGTGCGTCTCCTGTGAGGACAGACTGAGGGAGTCGCTGTTGTTCAGCCTGGAGAAGAAAAGGCTCCAGGGAGACCTTGTTGCAGCCTCCTAGTACCTGAAGAGGGCCTACAGGAAAGATGGAGAGGGGCTTTTTACAAGGGTCTGTAGTGATAGGACAAGAGATAACGGCTTTAGACTGAGAGTAGATTTATATTAGATATAAGAAACCCTTCACCATGAGGGTGGTGATGCAGTGGAACAGGCTGCCCAGGGAAGCTGTGGATGCCCCATCCCTGGCAGTGTTCAAGTCCAGGTTGGATGGGGCTTTGAGCAACCTGGTCTAGTGGAAGGTGGCCATTGGGACTAGATGATCTCTAAGGTCCCTTCCAACCCAAACTATTCTATGATTCTATGAAGTTGCTGGGGACAACCTAAAAATAACTGCTATAGTGAAATTCAATTAGTACTCCTGATAGTAACCTTAGCTGAGATGCCAACATCTTCAAGCAGCTAAAAAACAAACAAACAAACAAAAAACCACAACACGAACCAGCATGAAAATTAGTTCTCTCAGTCGAAGAACTGTAGCACATAAAATAGACAAAAATATCCCATGTACACTGCAGTATGCTCAGAGAGACATCTGTCACTGAGGAGCATTTCTTGAAGCCTTTCATAAAATCTAAATTCACTTAAAATGCAAAACAGGTAGATGATTATGGAAATTCTATCTGTACCAACAAATGCATGACAGACTAGCTTGGAGGGTACAGTGAAAAAAGATAATATTAACCAAGAAATATTAACTGCTAGCTATTACATTTTCCTTCCATAGTACCCAATATTCATGTGTTGCAGTTTATTCCGGGAAAAAAAAAATCCGTCCAAAATTATTTTTAACAACGAAACAGACAGATGTCAATACTCTGCTCTGTCAAAGGAAAACCTACGTAAAAATAGTGTCAAGATCTTAAAAAATGAAGCTAATACAAAGAGGTAGAGAACAAGCATTAAGTCAAATTCAATATCATTCAGATAGTAAAAGAGACGAAGCCGTGATGGGTGGATATGCATCTCATCTCCATCTATATAAAATATATTTAACCCTTCCAATCTAAAATATTTGTCTTTTGCTGTTCACCTCAAATAGCAGAGTGGAGAATTGCACTGATAATTTATATGCAAAAGTGTTCTCCATTAAAAACAATCTTAAACTAATGTTCTAATATTAAATAAGGAATATTTGCATAAATTTTCTAGCTTGCCATGCACTTAAAAAAATATATAATTCTTAAAAGTGGCTTTAGGAGTTGAAGGCAATACTATTATGTATAGCTACAAAATGGAGAAACTGAGAAAGACAGTCAGTTGTCAAAGTTCTGAGCAATGGCCAGGCTTTAGTAGCAAATTCAATATACTCTAATCAATCCATGATCTTTTGCCAAGTGCTGTAATCCTACGTTATTAATCTCTTATTCCTATTTACTCTCTAATAGCCTTAATCAGACGTTCCCAGGGACCACAAAGGGATGGCTAGAGAACCTCAGGTATCACTCTGAGAATCACTTTACATCTCTGCCATGACACCTTCCAAAGAAGTTAGAAGTTTAATAAACAGATACATTGCATATAAATTCCAAAGAAGGTAGAAGTTTAATAAACAGATATATTGCATATAAATTTCCCATGTACATAATAGCTATAATTGCCTGAAGTCTTGCAGGCGACTGAAGAGGGCATTGGTCCCACAACATAAACTGCTGAAATGTAGGCTATGCAATTAAAAACCTAAATGCCTTTCAGAAAAGGCCATGACTGAACAGCTACTGAAAATATATTATAACATTCCGATACTAATATGCAGTGATGCATGTTTTAAACTCACTTCATGCTACCAAGTACACACTGGTTCTTTGTGCTTATCATACTAGTATAGGAAGAAAGAGAATCAGCATTCTTTCCTCTTCAAGATGAACACAAATAGAAAATCAACTCTCTTCATATCGCCAGTCTCGCTTTTAAAAAGAAGATGACACAGCAAAATAATATATATTACTTTGCAAGTACATGTACACACTCAGCAGAGAAATAAAAGTAAGGCAGCTGATGCAAAAATAAAGGGATCAACATTTTTACTGAATTCAAAGAATTCCAGTTCCATGTTTAGTTATTGATAAAAAGTTAACAGTAAATTTAAACTTTGAAATTGCTGTCCTTACATATATTTACAAATAAGCTGAGCTGTGGTAGTAGTTTATTATTATACTTTTGCAAACTATCAGAGATAGGGACGTTACAAAAATGAGATAAATTTATCTGAAATATATTCTGCATTGACTTTGACAGGGTACACATGACATAACTTGAATTTTCAAATGTCAAGGTAATGGCCTTTGTCTAGCTAAAATATCAACCACACAGCTGTTCTAAGATTTTGTGGCTGACTTGGCCATTTTTAATATGAAAACTAGCTATCATGCAATGGAATAGCATAGATCGTGTTAACAAATAATGAAATAATCAGATTGAAATCTAGTTAATCACATGCACGAAGTGAATGCTCCAACATTCAATTACCTGAATGCTTTCATATCTGTGAGAGTAAATCTACACAGCATGATAGGACCAGAGGGTAACCAACCCCTCTGGCAGCACAGGGCCATAGCCATGCTCTGACTGCTGCCCCTTAGTTCTGATGGCAAATTAAACAGTTTACTGGAAATTAAGAAAGTATCTTTCATGGGATTCTTCACGCACTGATGGCACAATTGAGAGTTAAGAGGTCATATCAGAAGACCTGTCTGTTAGAACATGCCTGTGAATATATGATTTCACGTTAAATTGGTGCTGCTGAAAGAAAAATAAAACAATACATTTTTCATTTGTAGTGTATATTAGAAATAGAAATCTGTAAAGTGCTTTGGGACCTAGAGGACTTACAGGTACTATGACATTTAAAGTGAAAATCTTAATAAAAATGGCTAAAAAGTAGTTAGCAGGCTAAGAATTTTGATTCCTCATTAAAGTGAATAATATCTGGAAAATAAAATCTTTAATTCCTTTGTAGCCTGCATCCTCCAAAGCTACAACAAACTAGCCCCAAAACAGGAGAAAATGCTATTACCTTCAGTTAAGATAAATATAAGGGCTGATTAATATGTTTCTGCTTATTTAACAAAGGTGCTTCAGGATAACAATTTTCCCAACATTTCATGTGCTCAAGACGGAAGAAATTCATCAACTGTAATTAAAGCTAAATTAGTGTACTGTCTGGTCTAAATATTAGAACAACAGTAACAAATATATTTTATTAAAGCTCTTTCTTCTCTCTAAAAGGAATATTAATTTGTGTAGATGACTGATCTTTACCATCCCTTACTTTTGGCTTCCTTCCTCTAGTGCACACAGGCACAAGAGCGTATCTCTACGAGGGACAAGAGTAATTGCTCTTTGCTAGCACAAAGACAATTAGGAACTCCAGGCTGACTCTGTGAAAATGTTGTGACTAAATAGAAGCTGCTATGCATTTAACATCATTTGCCTTAACATTAATATATACATCTCCCCCTAAAAAATACTGATTGGAATTAGCATTTGGTCTTCCAAATGGCACACAGTAAAACTGTGTTAAGATTCCACAGGCATTTCATATAAATTTAACAAAGATGGGATTAGCAGCTGTAAGGGATTTACAGTTACTTTCCTCTCCCTTCCCCTATGATTGCTGCAATAGATTATTACTTCCAAGAACAGAAGGTTGAAAGTATTACTGACTTCCCACCCTCCCAGCTTTTTCTAAATCTCAACCAAAGTCTGACATTGGCACTGAAGAGCAGATTTTCATAAGTATCTAAAGGACTTGATTTTGTGTTCCTAAAGCCACCAATCATTTTGGAAAAAATCCTTTGTTTCCTACTGCCCTCCCTCTCAAAAGATTATACATTTTCTGTTTAGGGAGATGCACAAAAATCATCTACATACATGGCAGATGGACACTATATCCTCAGCTCTTACTGAAGTGCCTTCTAGCTCTTCAGTTCTGGAATGAAAATGGAGTAATCAAGAATGTGAAAATTTCATAAAATTAACATGTGAATTAAATCAGTTGCTTTATTGCTCAGCATTTGACAAAGAATGTGACTTTCAAGAGGGTCATTTTCAGGACATTTGTATAATTCCACAAATGAGTCACCAAGTAGAAGCTATTACACTTAAGAACAAGCCTAGAAACTGATATGCTGATTCATGAAAAAACAGTATCTCTTCCATATACTCATTTCATTGTCAAACTAAATCCTTTCTCATGTCCTGTAGGATATATCTAACAGATATTTTAAGTATATCTATACATTCTTAGTATACCTAAACCATACTAATTCAATAATTATGTTTTATTATAAAAGTCTTAAACAACAACTAAGTTTAAAACATGAACAAGTAACTTATCCCTGGAAAATTCTTCCAGATATTTCACCTGTGGATCTTAGTAAGCCTCCAAAGAGAAGAGAAAACCTCTTTTGTTTTCATCAGACACCATGTGCCCTGACACAAGATATGTGGGTAGCACCCACAATTCAGGATATGGGAAAGAATTTTTTTTTCTCCTAAACATTGTCAATGTTTATGTTAGTAGCTACTCATAATAGCTTTTCAAATACAAAGTAGTATGTCTTTCCACAAAGATTACATTCTCATAGTCATTTGATAAATAGGTAATGAAGAAAAGATATTAAGAATACAGAGCATCACGGTAGGGTAACCTAGCACAAAATGTTGGTTACAAGCCAGGCCTGGAAATCACAAACAAAAAAGAGAAAGGGAAGTTCAAGAAAGTCTAACAAAAGGATTTTTTTTTTTTTTTTAATTAGAAAAATAAGGTTTAAAAGGTATTCTTAACTTTACTTTTTGCAAATTACAGTGATAATACCATTCACTAAAGGGGACTTTTCCTGACTTTACAAATGCAATATATCATCTAACTGTGCAGTACTTACTGAGCAAGCAACTCAGGTGGTGCCAGTCACCAACTAAGCCACCATAGTGAGATCTGGGGTTCATGAAAGCATCTTATTTTTCTTTATGTTCAAGACACCTCCAGCTCTACTACATCTGCAGCAAGGATTACTATTTTTAAGTTTACAACGCAGTAACATTCCATGCATCTTCACCTTACATTACACAACATATCAAGGGTAGCATCTGACCAGACTTCACCATATGTTTCATTATTTCACTTAATTCATCCAAGTCTTTTTCTAGAATGGAAACATACTAAGGGATGTTCATGCAAAGCATTTTAACATGACTATTACAGTTATCAAGAGAGAAAAGTCCTTAAAGCCTTACCAGATTGCCTTTCATAATTCAGGCACTTTGTCTGCATTTGAAGTTCTGTCATTACAACAGTTGTTTCATATCCTTACATGAACTTATTTCATTAACACCATACTGAGGTAGTAATAACAGCAAATCAGCCTTACTCCAATAACTGTTTTTCTGTATAGTTTTCCACTACTTTTCCAATATTTCTTATTTGCCCTTTTATTGGTTTCTATGTACTAGATAATCTTCTTTACTAAACTAACTAGGAAAATCTAAAGAATATTTCCAGACAAAACCTCCTTTGTTTGGAGACCTTACACATGAAAGTACATGCTCTGAATCATAAACAGTCTCCCAGTTGTGTCTTTGTTACCTTTCATCTGCCAACACTTTACTAAGCCCTTCAGTCTGATTTAACCCTTCTACAGATCCACACAAGCTCAGTTTTGATCATCTAACTTAAACTGAAATCTGAAATACGTGGTCATTGGTAAATGGTACACAGCACCTTATTCAGTTTGTCTTCCCATAGAATGAGGTAAATGCATAAACTCTAAGGGGAAGAGGAAAAAAATAGAGTAGAAAATTAAGATGGCCATAACAAGACACTCTTCATATTTAAATGTGATGTACTTTTCACAGATAATTCACAACAGGTAAAAAAGGAAATGCTATATCTAGTTTGCATTTATCTTTTGTTGCAAGGTGTTAGCCATACGATGGCTAATTTATTTTTAATACATATTATATTTTGTTGCAGAAGATAGAACCTTCTTATGGAGTAATCTTCATCAAATCACGAGCGAACACTGGAGTCCATTGCAATAAATTTTAAACAACCCTTGTTCACATCACTTGGCACAGAATCAATTATTAGCTTGCCTTTAAAGCTTATTAATGAGATAATATGGATTCTACAACTTCTACTTTGAAAGGCATCATATTGAGTACTTAAACAATTCTCTCTTCTTCACTTCTGAATTTCTAAATGACTTGATATATAGGATTTAAATATGAAAAACTATTTTATGTGTAATACAGAGTCATATTTCATTTAAGAGCCTAGACATATTCTTAACACTTTATCCATTGTTTAATCTGGAAACACAGAAGTGCCTTTCCAGTTTGGAAAACTGATGTGCAGAACACATACCACTCACAAAAAGCTTGAAATTAGAAAAAGAAGGCAAAAAGCATATGGCAGCACTAAGAAGCAGGAAAAATATGCTATAGAAACACAGGACTAACAATCCACAGGGGCTGCAGATCTCAGTCCTTCCCCCTCCTGCCCTGATCCTTAGCATCTCTCATCCTCCAAAGCTTGATTCACTTAAATCCATATTGCCACCAATTGTCTTACTCTGAATTTCACTTTCTCCACAACAGAGATGTTGCTTACAAGGAAAGGTGAGAAAATATTACAGCTGCCTTCAAGAATCAAAACAACTCCATCCTTCTAGTTTCCTTATCATTAGAAAAATGACGTGTCACAACTGTCCAAAATCTGTGCTCAGAGTTTTTCATTTCCTATGCTATGCAGTTAGATGACTCTCAAAAGAGCATACCATGCCTTGAAAAAACACACTAAAAGCAGTAAGCAATCACAAAAGCAGTTCCAAGTAAATACAAAGAAAGGAAAAATAGAGTTCATGAACATGGAAATGACTTCCATAGGGCTTCACTGTTCAGAGCTTCTGAAGTTAAAGAGCACATACATCAAATAATATCAAGAACAATTTCAGTCTAAATGTTTATCCCTATTTCATATGTATATATAACCTTATATAGGCTCAATTATCAGAATTAGGACAAAATACTCAGATCAGTGACTTTGGTTGTGTTCACTTCAAAGACTACAGGCAATTTGGAATGGAGTTTAGTCAGTGATGGTTTATGTTCTGTGCTAACCTGAAGGTTATCCAACAAAATTGCAATAGTTCCTCCTGGCCATATGGTCGATGACACCTCAAAATATGTTATACTATCTTTTGCTGTGTTATTGTTCATCACGATGCTGTTGTGCCCTCTGGATACAGGCTTTGAAAGCAACAAATATCAGAAGCCGGAAAGCAGAGAAAGAGCAATTGAACACAGAGTTTCAGCTAATAACTAAAAAAATATATCCACTGAAGTGGCAACTAGATATCCATCACATTGCTAACTTTCTTTAAAATCTATGACAAAAAAACCCACACCACAACTATGGTTTTTATTTACCACATAATATGAGATAATAACTGCTCTCAGCTTTTTTTCATACATTGCATTGTTGATCAAATACTCTAATAAGAATTTGTATTAATAATATTTCTTCAGAAAGAAATAGTATTCTTTTGAAGATAAGTACTGCAAAAGGGGATATATTCAGGGCATCTGCATCTTTTTTTTTTTTTTTTAGCTATCAAGTTGTCATTAACAATTTTTTGAAGTTTCACTTAGATGAATGTAACCCTGCAGACTTTCCATACTCCACCCCCGGCACACTGATCAAAACAAGTTAAGTAGAACATGATGTAGAAAACAATGGTCCAAATCAGAAGTAACAGCACAATCATCTTCCTTTTACTGGCTACATGCTTTATTTTTCCAAGAAAAGCAGACATAGATGTAAGAGATTTGATCCGTTAGGAATGAGAACTACCACCCAGGACCCCAAACTAACTCACTGTTATTCTGTTGTGCTGATTTATGCCAATGTATATCACAGCCTATATTCTCCTTTATCCCAACAGATACATAAACAAATATGTTCAGATTCCACTGCTCCTTTCCATCTCTATTGTATTATCATGGCAATTCACAAAAACAGTACAGGAACAGAATTCACTCGCTTCTTAAGCAAGGAACATGCTGTAAGCATAGAGCTGATTACGTTGACACTTAGAATTTCATTAGGAGATGACAGAGTGAAGTTTGCAACAAAATTTCATCTCATAGATACTAAAGTTATGGCAAGATTTGTAGAGTATGAAGCCTATCAAAATAGTCAACTGTTCATTACCTGTGCTACACTTTTGACCCTACAACAGAATTTTAGCAAATATTTAATGTAATTCTGCACTTTCATCAGCTTAATAGTAACAAGTGTTTGTGTAACATTTTTGCTAAGGAACACCATGGGATAAATTTCACTTAGTTGTAACAACATGAACCAACATAAAAGTAGATTTTCCTACTTTTGCTAGTTCACCAAGTTGATACACCAGTCTGGGCATAATTAAGATAAAATGCTAGTGAACATTAAACAACACCAGTTTCTAAATATAACACATGATGAAAAACAATACTGGTTTATATAAATTCTATTCTTAATTTTCATAGTATCCGTATAAAGAAATTTACAAGCAAAAAAAAAAAAAAATCAGATATAAAAAACCCAATCGGACAATGTTGAAGGGCAACCATGAAAAACATAGATATTCATCAAGCAATTTTATACCTACTGTTTCAAGATTTATCTCTTGAAACTGAAATCCAGCTCTGAAAGTCTATAGTTGCTATATCTTTCACCACAGGTACAGTTTGCTTGATGTGATTCTGCTAGCAAAATAAAAATGTTTACAACAAAATGAGCCAAAGAAGAAAAAAAAAAAATCTATTTTTTGCTAAAGCACCAGGAGTAAAGTTTCCAAAAACTGCATTTTCTTAATACCTATTCAGAAATTAAGTCTTTTAAATTCATCTTTTCTGCCGATGCAACAAAACACCCTGCTTACAAAGGGCTAAATCTGCAAAGTTTTTTATGTAGCTCTGAGCTTCTTCACACCACCAAGAACTACATAAAAGGAACACCAACTGTGCTGTGGCAAACCCCACATTCAAGGAGCTCAAGCCAAAACAAGACAGTATTTGGTAAATGCACACTAAGCTCCCCACACCCAGCTCCTGCCAACAAGGTCTATATTACGCTAAGCTGCAAGCAGGCAGTATTAGGCTCTGAACTCAACTGGGCTCTGAACGCTCTAGAAGAGGAAAGAAGAGAGACTACTTTGGAGAAGAAGTACTGAGGCAAAGCTTGTGGTAGTGCCAAATAGTGCTCTGTGTTACCAATCCCCATCCAGAGCCTGAGACTCACTTTTCACAGATAAGGCTTTGGAACAAAAATACTCTGTCTGCACATCATCAAATTTTATTCAAATAGGGAACATCAGAAAAGGTCAAAATCTTTTAACACTTAACATACCAACTGTACACACACTCTGACAAACGGCATAACCTCCACAGCTACAGCCAGAAGCCACCAAGCCTTGCTGGCAGCAATTAGAGACAATTACTCAGCAGAGAAGCAAAAGAAAAAACAAAAGAACTTCAGACCCAATGCTATCCACACTCTAGTAGCTCATTATTTAAAGTTAGAGAGATTTTCATTATGTTTCTTTATTATACAAGTTCTATCTGCTTCTTGGTAGAAAAAGACAAAAAGCAACAGGAATTCCTAGCGTATTCGAACCACAAGAAAATGAAAGCAGGGTAAAGACTTCACCTCTTACAGCTTCATTAACAAATAAAGCAACAGTGTTGCAACACCACATCTTCAATGCCCTCAGTCCTGATGTTCACACCAGTAACATTGTTGATTCCAGTGCAGTAAGGAAGGAGTTAAGTATCATATTGTACAAGTTGAAATTGTAGAGATCACTTAAATATTTCACAGATTGCAGACTTTTAGTATACATAAATAATTGCTGTTAATACTATTTGTTAATCCTTGTAATAGTAATTGGGCTATTAAAACACTGCTGTAAACCATCACACAAGAACCATGTACATCTTTTGAGAGCAGTGCCATAGCATAAAAGCATTAATTATTTCATGGCAACAAATATTTCGTAAAGGTGGAAAGCTCTGTGAAATCACAAGTTTGACAGCCCTGTTACTGAACCCGGATTAAAGTTGCTAGGAGTTGGGAGAGGTAAGAGACTTTCCAAAATATTAACATTAATTTTCTTAAACAGATGACATGCATGAAAAATTGCCTGTTTAGTCATGGACCAAAAAGCTCTTTCATATGTTGTGCATCTCTCTTACCTAATCTGGGACTAAAACATTGCTCATTTCTGCTGCCTTTGTTCTTTCAAATGCGGCAGAGGAATGAAGCTTGGTTTATCAGAGCAAGGCTCCCTGAAGACTTAACGATGCAGACTGCATCATCCGCAGCCCGTTATCACTGCAGCCGCTTGACACAAATACATTCAGATGCTGAACACTCACTGCAGGCTTTGGATACAGTCCTATGCCCTCTACAAGGCAAAATGGGAAGAAAACAAGACAAAACATGGGCCTGGATGTTCATCTTAAGAATAAAAGAAAGGCAGACGGCTTCTGGTGATAAAAACATTCATATACGTGCTGCAAAATGTTGTAAGTGAAAATTGACGAACAGAAAACTATGTAGGTGCAGCCTAATTGTAATTAGATATAGTTAAGAAGAACATTTAAGCATTACTCTCACTAGCTCTGCTGCTTATCTGTAGATTGGACAACCAAAAAAATAAAAAAAACCAAAAAAAAAAAAAAAAAAGAGTAATTTCTAGGAATTAAACTGGACACAAGCAGCAATTAAAAGCAATAATGCAATTAGTAACTTGGTATATGCAAAGACTGTAAGATGACTAGTTTTTCACTATATTTGCATTCAGGTTGCTGTTCTGTGGCCCTATTTTTCCTCCGAACAATTAAATTTTTTTTTGGGGGGGGGAACATTGCTAAATACTACACATATCTGATCCTGTCAGACACCACTTGCCAAAAACCTTTTGCTTAGAAGTCAGCTGAGAGATTTCTTATGAAATGCAATGAATTTTAGAATAGGAATTTGAAATCAGATGACTATTAAGGGAAAAGGGGAGAAAAAGGAAATATGTAATATTAATATAATTTCATGTCACAGAATCAAATTCATATACTGGGAAGAGTCACTATAATATAGTGCTGATATTCAGGGCATCCGCAACATATATTACAAACACATCTTTAGTTTATCAACATTTTTTCCAGCTGAACAGAGACCTTCAGTAAAGTAGCAATATGTATAGTGCTGAGTGACACCTTATTTCCTTTCGATGGCCAATCGCAACAACATTCCCTCTTAAAGGGGCTGCTCATCTAACTTGGGTACCATTACAGAGCTATGTACAAAACAGCGAGACTATATACCTTGATGCAGGAGAAGAACAAGATTGACAATGGCATGGTTACTCCTATTAGGCCTGCATAACTTAGATGGCCCAATAAAAAGCTATTTTAATTATTAACTTCTAACAACTCGCAACTTGCAGTGAGCGGAAGTGTACAGCTTTAATCAAGAATGCTGAGAGAAGAGAGTCCTGCAGCACCTTCCAATAAAGGTTCCTGCAAAGGTTTAAAAAGGTATTTAGATGCATGAAGTTTGAGCAGCACTACAGAAGTCCCTCGTGCTAAAGTTCAGCACCCTTAAATCTCTGCAGGATCAAGATGGTACTAGGCAAGGGTATAAAAATGAAAGAACCAGTGGGTCATGAAGCACAAAGTTAAAGCATCAGAGATTAGAATGATTTTTTTACTTTGTACAATGAAATCATTCCTTTTATCCTGATGACCATACATAACTATGCGTAACTTGTAAAGGTGCCATAAACATTGCGGCGGCTTTCGTGTCAAATCGTACAACCCTGCTCACATCATTAAGGTAATGTAATTACTTTAATGTAATTATCTACAGTAAGAAAATTATATAATATTATAATAATGCCATTTTTGTCTGGTAGTTTAGGAATAAATTATACTGCAATAAACACCCTAATGTCAGCATAATTGTACACCCAGAAAGGCATGCATACAACATGGGAAAATTAAGGAGCATATACTTAATGGCTATTAAATTTCCAAGCAAAAAGATGGTTTTTTTCCCCAAAGTGATTACTCTTAAAAATATTGAATGTAATAAAATATTGGAAGAGGCAAATCCCATGTAAGTCTGTGTTAAAGTTCTGACTTAGTTGGTTATATATATGAATTTCAGTTCACTCTTCATATTAAATTCTTTTGGGTTAGAAATATCATTTATCTTATGAAATAGTGCTACAAGACCAAGTTTCATGACCAGGCATATTAAAAATTCATATCAATTTCAGAGTATCACTCTAAGCAAATAATACTGAAAATCTTACCCCAAAATTAAGAGCTAAAGCTAAAAATGGTCTGGTCTACCCAGTTTTAATATCTGCTACTGATAGATGAGCAGAAAATAATTGCCAAGAGAAGCAAAATTCCCCAGATTTTCATTGTGAACCCTACATGGATTTATATGTTTTCATAGTTAACATCTTCACTAATTAAATTATAGTTTTATAACAGTAGTACAGTCCTTTTTAAAAGTGCCTCTAAAATAAGTCAAAGGTTGTCCTAGAATACTACAAACTTTACTGGACTACACTGTATAATAATTCATCAAAATACAAAAAAAACTTGTGAAAGTATAGTCATGCCATGGTCATAGAGCTAAATCCAGAAAAACCATACCAGAAAAGTTGTCATTTGAAATCCAGGTAAAGGTCACAGGCAACCTTCCTTCCAATTTAGCACATGCATGCGAAGTTGTAGAAGCCATAAGGTATGAAACAAGATGTACAACTCTGAAGCTTTGTTTCCTGATGTCTGCTTCGATTCTTTGTTTATTTTTTTTATGTGATGAGAGTTGAAAAACTCTCGTCAAGTACCAACTACCAAAATGAAAACAAAGGTAGTTTTTTGAAAGGTAACACCAAAATTACAGACTAAAAATCCTACACCTACTATTCCACTTAAAGCAAGAGCCAAAATATCCTGAGGAAAACTGTCTTAGAGGATTTTAAGAGCATTTCAGTTTTATTTCTGGTTATTACATAGTTTGTGAAAGACAATACATAAAACATTTTTAATATTCACTCCATGTATAATTAACCTTGTTCATTTATTCAAAGGCCAACTTTTTTTTAGGATAGTCATGGTGTCTGAGCTTTCAAACTGAAATGAGACAAAGCCTTCCAGAAGACTCAGGTTTCTTCATTTTAACAGATCTCCAGAAGGGCTTTGCTCCTGCACAGGCAGAGAGTAAGGGAAGAATTAAAAACAAACAAACAAACACCACACCACCTGCAACATGCCTGCAAAATTATTAACCGATTTGGTTAAGGTATTTTAGGAAATATTTTTTGAAATATACCTGAAGGAACATTTGCTGGTAGTTGAACACGCTGAAAAAAACTGACCAATATACACACACATTACACAAATGTACTGTGATGTAGCTATGAGTGGCAAAGAACATGAGGTAAGAATGACATAAAAGAGGGAAACAAAGGCGGCCTTGTATACACAAAATCTCATCTTCCTCCACCTGCATTTACTTTAGTAGGGCTAATACAAGATTTCTTATCTCCTCTCCACTTTGACAAATTTACATGCCATATCAAATATTTGCATGCTGCATATAATTTTTTTACATTATATAATATTTTTCTTTCTACATCTGTAGTTAATGTTTATTTATGTTGTTTACTAGAGCATAGCCAGGTCTTTCATATTTTATAGTGAAAACAGGAACATTTTCCATGTATTTTGTTGAAGCTTTATTTACTTTGTCAACAACTTCTCAAAAATCACCCATTTCCAATTACACTTTCACAGAAAATACAATTACACTTAAGAAGAAACAACTGAAAAAGCTGCTTCTGCTGGCTCAATCAAGCTGCACAACTGTAAGAAAAGCTGTGTTAAAAAAATAATCTAGCAACTGAGTTCTTACCAGGAATCCATCAATTCTTATTTCAAAAATTGTTAGAGGTTAATTTGCCCATTCGGAATTGTCTCTTGTACTACTGAAACTCATTAAGCAAAGCCTTGACAATTAAACCAGAAGCATTCTTATTTATACATGCCCTGATTCTCACATACATGCATTGTGTTGTACATCCAACTTCAAAAAAAAAAAAACCAAAAATTGATGCATAAAGAAAATCATTTAATGGACAACATGAAGCTCACTCAAGTTAGCTCAGCTAGTGAAAATCTCCAGGCTCAAGATTTGGTAGCTTTTCATAAGAGAATCATGCCACTCCTAAGGTATTCATTATTTTATCTGTGTATTTCAAAGGCACAAAATTGACACAAGTTAAACATGTACCTGAGCATACAAACCAGATCTTCTATGCTCTAATAAGAATTTTTGTACACATACAGATTTTATTTAATCTCTGACTTTCAAAACGATTTTGCTCCAGAATTCCCATCTACCTCTAATAATATTCTGAAAAAGTCCTATCTCATCATTACTCTTCTGCCTCCCCCATGTTCTCACTGATACACCACTGGAAATACTGAAACTACTTTTGATAAAGCAGCAAAACTCAGAAAACTGCCTTGTGGGGTTTTTTCTCATGACCCACTGAAATCTTCCAAAATCACTGACATGTTTTGCCTATGATGAAAAAAAATAAAAGCTTCAATACACTGCAACCTGTGATGAAGTTCTGAGATGTTTTCTAAAAAATGTAAAAGCCTCTTACATATTTACTTTTCAGACACTACCCAAAACACTCTCAAAGATTATTTTGTTCAATAATTAGGGGTTCTGATTCAAAGTCTCACCACACAAGGCACAGCAGAGATACAACTCAATCCCAGAAGTCTCAAATCTGCATATCAGGTGGAACAAACATGCAGTTGGAGGTGATGTGGGCCAGAAAGATCAAAAGATCAAAGGGATGCATAAAAAAAAAAACTACTTTCATTGCATATTCACCTCCTCCCAAAGCTGACAGACACAAACACACAATTCTTTTTCAAACTATCAAAACATGCAACTATCAGGTCAAGAATTTTCCAATAAAATCCAGTTTTATTTTTGCTTAGGGGAAAATGTGGTCCTAAAATAATAATAGAATCACATAATAATTTGGGTTGGAAGGGACCTTCAAAGGTCATTCAGTCCAAACCCCCTGCAATGAGCAGGGACATCTTCAACTAGATCAGGTCGCTGAGAGCCCCTTCCAGCCTGGCCGTGGATGTCTCCAGGGATGGGACATCCACCACCTCTCTGGGCAACCTGGGCCAGTGTTTCACCATTCTCATCATGAAAAATTCCTTCCTACCTACCTTAATAATAATAAAGAATCACAGCATATGAAAACTTAGATTTTACTTCAAAAACTCGCCATTTCCCTTAGGAAAGCTGAAGAAACTTCCCACCCTTTCTGCCTTGAGATGCCCAAGGGTCTTGGTTCCCAACTGCACACCAGCTGAACTGCCTCCCTCCTTCTCCAGACCGAATGGACTCCCAGACCTTCCGAGCCCCTTGCTCCCCCCGACGCAAGCGAAGCTGCCAGGCTGGCAGCCTTCCTGCCATTCTCTGCCTTTTTCTGTCTGTGGCTCTGCCAGGCCACCAACCAAGCATGGTGCCACATGGGCTTGTTCTGCCAACAGTCTGGCTTCGCAGCAAGGCATGCAGATTCTCTGGGGACTCTGTCCTCAGTTCCTTTGAATCCAGCCAGAACTCAAATTTCAAGTCACAATGAAAGCTACAAAATTACAGCAGTATCTCTTTCCCTCATGAAGGAAAACCCCAGGTCCTACATGGTTCTGTCCCTCTTGCTGAGATGTAAAGACAATGTGCAGACATTTTTCCTTTCTTACATGCTTCAGAAGCACTGGAGGAGAGGCGCTTATATAAATACAGAAATAATGCTCTAATCCCCAGGTTCCAGGCATCTGCCACTGATATTCACTGCTATCTGCCAGTCAGGAGTGTGCTTGTGAGTGTCATGTGAGGGCTGGCAAGATGTGCAGGGTCTCTGCGTCTTGCCAACGTGACCTGATGCCAGGTGAAGAGCTGGCTTGTGTTATGATTCTGGCCACTGCGGTCAGTAATAGTCCTGTTTCCTGGCATCCCTGATCCTTCTCTTTCATTGTGTCTTGACCCTCCCTATTTTTTCTAGAGAAAAACAGTTTTTCTGTTTTGCCTTACTAGTTCAAAGTTGTTTACTTCTATTTCATTTAGCATCTCTTTCACTCTTTCATTTAACTTTTTTAATTGCATTCTGGAAACACAGCTCGTCAGTGGAAGCTTAGATATTAAATGCAAGCCTACAGAAATTTGTTAGACCCTGCCCACACATCTAGATGATTGTCCCACATGGAGGAAAGAATGCAAAACGAAGCATCTTCAAAAAGAGATTTTCGATATCCATTATTCATGGAAGCAAAAAGAACATCTCCCTCCCCGCCTAAGGAACAGCAATGAGAGCTGCAGTCAGTACACAGAGTGTAGAGTAACTGAGTTCAAATAGATAGATAGATAAACCCCCTCCTGCCTTGATTTTTTTGTGAGGTTTTTGGTGTGGTCCTGTTATTGTTCATTGGTTGGTTGGGCGGGAGTCTGAAGTTTTTGCTTTGCAGCAGCTGCTCTTTCGGTCCCCTCTACAATACTTTGACCTAATACTCATCTCAATGTCACATCCTTTTTATTTCTGTTTTCCCCCCACTCCCTTACAGTTAATCTAGAGAAGATTATAAAAGCAACTTAAAGACAAGGATGTGCATCTTAATCTTTTTTGCTGGACAATATTGAGGAAAGGAGCTTACAGATGCAGTTTCCTTAGTACAACAGAAAAGCAGCCTGCTCTGAAACAGCTTATAGGAGATTTCCTTAGAGAAGGCCAAGCACATCAGATCTTGCAAGCTGAGAGTAAAACTTGTCCACCAACATCTGAGCACTGCTGGCATGACACAGCTGTTCTAATAGGCAAGATTAAGGATTCTGCAGATGGTATTCTTCGCCCAGAATCAACAGACAGAATGCCCCAGACTAAACTTTCCAAGCTCTTCTCAGCAGTGTCATTTTTTAATGAAACGCTAAAAAAAAAAAAAAAAAAGTTCCATCTGCATTTGATAGGCCTCATATGTTACCTTTCATTAGAGAAGTGGCAGTCTTTAACATTTGGGTAATGCTAGGCACCCACTGCACAGATTCTTTACATCATCAACACTCTCCTTTATCACAGCCCTTAAGTGCCAAGTTACATAACTGCACACTGTTCAATAGATATTTATACAGCAATTTTTTGCACTCATATTGCTAGATAAACTTCTAACCACAGCTAACAGTTACACAGACAAAGGCAGCAGGAAACATTCCATCACCTTTTAAGGCATTCTTGTTAATAGGCCGAGAAGACTGGCGTTCAGCTGTCAATTGCTTCCAACATACTGAGAGTCAATTATTGTTCGCTTATTTCCTGGAGTCTGTCCTAAAGGCTCACTCTAATGTAACTCCTGAAGAGTAATATGGCAGAGAGATAGTTGTGGTAGGAAGAGTAATAACCTCTGCATTGTAAAGCTGGAAAAATCATTATATTACATAATTCATTCACACTCTTATATAAGCTTAAGGAACCAGTTGTTAACCAAAGTCATTTGATAGCGTCACAGAATTAAAAAAAACCACAACACTATCTTCAAACTTGATAGTTTATCTGTTTAAATAAGGTAATAACCTTAGATAACCTCATCCTTATAAAAAGCTCACACGCATACTGCTGACAACACAATCTGTGTGGATACACAGGCTAAGCATCACATTGTCCAGCTGATCCATAAAAGAATACAGAACGTAATATTTACTCTTGATTTAACCTCATATATTAGAAATAAGTTTGTACAGACTATCACACTGTTTCCCCTTCTCCTTTCCTCTTCACTTTTGTACATTTAAAAGTAGTGGAATCTTTCCAGCATTTTGTCAATAATTATCAGAACACATTCTAATTTATATATCAGCATAGTCCTTTTCCAACTATTGTCACTTTTGTATATTATTAAAAGGAAGATCATTACTCATGAGTGAGAGGCAGAACATTTAATACACAGGAACCCTCAAAAATTAGTTCAGGCGTTCTCAGTAGGTCCCTTTCAGAAGGTTTCTATATACAGATATAGGTACATATACATCCTTATAATCTATGGAATTTCTTCAAGGATTTACCGCATCCATAAGAAGCCAAAACACAATGTGCTGTTTTTCTGGCATTATTCCTCAATAAGAAATAGAATTGCTACCACTTCTGCATTATAGTTTGGTTTCTCAAACTCTCCACATTGGGGTAAGAGACAAAGAACACAACTGGGGAGCCCAAATAAAAAGAAACACTTAAATGTTTATTTTTTGTTCAGAAGTTGTCACTACCTTACACAAAAGTTGCTTTTTCTTAGATATGCTAAGGCAAACCAGACAAAGCATTCAAGAACAGAAAAAGGGAAACATCAGACTATACTACTTAAAACTCTGGATTTGTTTTGGACTGCATATACCAGCCACTCTGGTTTGTGGTTTTGTTGTTGTTGTTGTTTTGTTTGTTTGTTGGTTGTTGTTGTTGTTTATAGGGGTTGTTTGTAGTTTTGTTTTGTTTCCCCTGAAATAATACCTTGTTGAAAGTAATCAATACAGTACAACTGCCATAGCCAGCTGTATCTGCTATTTTTATAGAGGTTTGAGAGCCCATAGGAACCGGGAATGGGCTTCCCAGACTGCCCAGAGGCAACCTGTATAATTTTGGGCCTGCACATGGCCATGGGAAGTTTTGACTGCCCACAGCATAGCCATCTCAAACAGCTATGGATGCATGATGACTGTGTCCATAGCACAGACGTACAGCCTAAGAAGAACAAAATACATATTAAACAGAGATTTCCTGAATAACACAAGACTATAGAGAGAACTTCATGCCTCCACCACAGATTTTATAGTAAAGTTTCTCATTACAAGGTCCACATGGTAAGCAAGTCAACTATTCCTCTACTAAATTAGGGAGTCCAACTAAGACATGAGATAGGATGCAGTAAAAAAAAGTTTAGAAAAAAATTATCTAGAGAAGAAAGCATTGCAGAAAGTAGTTCAAAAGTCAGAAATCCACATGTACTTCCCACCTTTTCAGCAGACACAACAAATCCATATACCAGAACAGAACAACTTTGCTGTAATCAACAATATCATCCTCCCAAAATCCTCCTCTATAGTCAACTTCAAGTGCACTAGGAAGCAAATGCACTCCATTGTTCACCTTGCTCTTTGGATGTGACACTGCTACTACTTTCTCCTCTTCCTGTGTACCTCTTTACACCTCTCACAGGACTGTCCTACCAGCCTTGGGTTCTCAGCTTTTTGCCCTTTGTTCTCACCTCCCACCCTTGACTTCCCTGTTGCCCCTCCCGGCCACATAAAGCTGCATCATTGCCTGCTGATGCTGCCCACCTCGTCTGTCCTTGCCCAGAACAGCCAAGGATGCATCACCTCCCTGTCATCACTTTCTCAGTGCTCCACCCTTGCCTCTCCTCCTAGGCTGCTACTGCTTCTTGCATCTTCTCATACACCTTTATTGTCACCACTGCTGTTGACAAAGCCAGAATAGAGGCACAACTCACAAGCCTTGAAGAGCTTGCACTAGCTTGAGTATTTCAGCTTGCTAAATTTCACTCTAAAAGTTGTCATACCAATGAGGTTTACCTCACCAATTGAAAATATATTTATCACAATCATTTAAGAAAAGGAACTATCAACTATTTCCTCAATGGCTTGGAATAGAAATAATGAAATGATCTTCTATGAAAACACTCCAGGGTGATAAGCAAAGTACTCCAGATAATCCTTTCGGTTCTCTTCAGTGAAACAACAATCTGAATATGTGCACAGGAACAAAAGCAAAACTGCAGGAAAGCTCCTGGGCCTTTGCTTCCATCCTTGCTTCTGCCATCACAGACATCATCTGATAGTATCCGCCAACCAAGTAAAGCCCACTTTTAGCATAGTTCTCTTTTGTCCTACACATTTGAACCTAGTAGCAGTCTGAAATCGTGCTCCTCTGAGAATTAGAAACACTCCCCTGATTTCCAGGATAAGTTTATTGAGGGTCAGTTTATACTATTTTGATTTAGTACCAACATCATCCCTAAGCTTAACTAATTCTTATCCCTCCCTGATGTTTACCCCTTCAACGTTTTTGGAGACTAAATCTAAGTTTTTATTGTCCCAGGCTAAACAAACCAAGTTCTTCCAAATCTCTCATAAAACTGTCTCTTCTTGGCTATTATCAGCTCATAGCCTTTACTTTTACCTGCACCAGTTTAAATTCACACTTCTTGGACAACAGAGGCAAAAACTACAGGTAAAATCACAGAAGTATTCTCATCAGTGACCTAATATAATAGTATTAATAATTTTATGCCTACTGGAAATACCTTGCCTGGCATATCCTACACTTTCCCTTCTTCACAGTTACGTCCCATTACTGGTTCATAGTGAGCCCCAATAAATAGGTGACTTAGATGCCTTGTGCTGGTTTTGCGAAGAGTAAATCATCCCATTTGAAATATTTCTTCCATACCTACACTGCATTTGCAAGTGTATGAATGTGGTTCAAAATTTACTTTTGTTATTTTTGTCATTCCTAAAAAAAGACAAGCCATTTTCTCTGTATATGCAGCATGGTATTTTTCTCCATTTCAGATAAGTACTTATCTTTTCTCCAACTATGAAACTTTCAACTGTGCAACACCACTTATACTCTGATCTGGAACAAAAGGAAAATAATAGGAGTTATCACCTTGCATATACTGAAAAATTGAATATTACTAGAAGTCCAATTAAGAAATTCCCAGATCAGGTAGCAAGAGGTAACTTCAAGACTGAAAATTTCAAATGAATTAATTATTTCTGTCTCAGTAGCTTTTCCTTTTTGAGATACCTACTAGGACTGAGCATCTTCATGACAAAAAGCTTCACAAAACATCCCAATGGCCAAGCATTTCCCAGAGCTGCATTAAGGCCACGTCCCTCTCTCTCTGTCACCACCAGCCACAGTTATTCTTCCCCTGGTTATTTTTCACACAGGCCCCACTTTCCTTTTCTACTGCCTGTCTGGCCAGAACACATGATACTGCCACAAATGTCAGATAAATCCTACCATTAAGTTCAATTTATGTTTATCTAGTTAAAGTCAAATGCAGATCTATCAAGAGGATTATAAAGCAGTGGAATGGTCCCTGCTAGGGGACATAAGTCCACAGAAGCTAAGGTATGTAACATGTTTTTCCCTGCCTAATAACTTTGCCTAGTGCTTCAGCCTGTGTGACCTCCTGATCATATACATCTGTACCCATGTTACCAGATGCATGAGGCCTCTGCTGCTGCCAGAGAAAAAAAATGGTTTTTCTTCTGCTAACAAAGTATCCATTTGCTATCACCATGATTGCAATGGAAGCAATTCAAAAGAAAATATGCAGTGCCTTTATGCCAAAGTAAGGGCCTAACTTTTTCAATCTGTATAATCCATGACAGTGGAACAAATCAGTGAAATTTTGAAATCAAACTATTACCTAACAGTTTAAAATTGGTTTATAAATATGAAGAACTATTCTTAATCTCTTTACCTCTTCTGAATTTCTTACATAAAGACTAAAAGAACTGTAATCAAGATCTGAATTACTGATGAGGTCTGGAAAACTAATCACTCCTATTGTACAAGGCTTGTACCACTGAGAGGTATCTTTTGGCTTAGAGCAAATTCAGGAATACTTGAGTACTGCTTTTGGACTTACTGTAATGGCAATGATGGTCTTTAAGAACAAACAAAACAAATCTGACCAACACATTCGGGAGGATCCTCAACACAAAATAATCATTACCTTTCCTGGTGTTTCCAACAGCTCGGCATCAGTTATTCTGAATCCTAACACCCCACTATCTCGACTAAAGTTCAGTTCACCATTCAGGGGGCGTTTCTTTAGGAAACAGAGATAAACTGCAGCATGTCTGTTATTTGTGAGCCTGGACATTCTCTAGAACCACTTCCTATTTTTAAACACATTCTTTAGATGTTAAGTACTGGCACGCTGTAATTTTCTCCCTAATGAACGGCAGTATACAACACATTCTGACTGTCATGAACACACATGAGTTGTTCCTTTGTGTCAACGCGGTCATGGAATACAGTGCCTTTATTACTACGTTATATATAGCTCTTGGTTAAAGGCTAGGGAGAATGACTGAACAAATCCAACACAGCGTATACTTAGGAAAAAAACTAACAAGAACTTGAACAACAAACTCCTAAAGAGACTCAAAAAAACCCAGCATTTGTTCCTGCCTATAGCTACTTCATAGGGATTTAGATAACAAAGAGTAATTCATATTCTTTTATCTCCCATAGTATCAGTACTCAGGTTGTAGGTCCTAACTATCTGAAGAAAGGTAATTACATTGTAGATTAAGCCTAATGAACTCACGTTAAAGCAAATGACATTAAAAAATGAATAAATAAATAACTGCAAGACCTTGTACCCTGTTGGAAAGATACAGCTCTGACCAAGTCCAGTAACACAGGCCAGCTGGCCAAACAGAAATGGAGCCAGTGGTGGCTGCTACTTCTGCAACCCCATTGCAGGCAGGAGCCACCACACGCCCAGACTCACAACACAGGTGACAGAGGCTCAGTGCTCAGCCACAGCAGCCGATATCATGCCTGACAGATCTTGGTCAATTCCCTCTGCCAACTAACATCTTCTCTGAGTTCCTCAGCTTTGATCCAACTCACTCTCACTTGCATGCCAGTCTCATCCATCACACAGCAATTTTACTGACGATCTGGCTACACATCCACGGTGTCATGAGCACTGCCTCGCATCTGCTTCCCAAATCTCCCATCAGCACAAGACATACACACACACACACTAGAAGTGGACAGAACAAATATGTAAAGATTGACAGAAGATCTCCATCACTCTCCCCCACACTTAGGATAGCCAGTGCAGGAAGGCAGCAGTGAGGTAATGAATTTGGGTTTCACTGGGATCTGCAGGACAGCACTACATACAGTCAGAGCTTTATTTAAAGGAAAACACATGAAGACGCAGTCTTTGCCACTGTCAAAAGCTACCTTCTCATTTTGGAGGTCCTTGAAGTAGCCCATTAAAACAAAAGAAGAAACACAAAAATGAAATATTTCAAAATGAAATGCTGACATTTTCCAGTTCGGGGGAAAAGGTACCTCCTGGTTCCTGTCCCTGCCTCCTGCTCCCAACCCCAGCAAATATTAATCAGAAAATGCCAGTCTCAGATTACAGCCCTGGCTGACTTAAATATAATCACTACTAAGCTTACACACATAAAACCCTGCATTCTACTTCAGGCTTGCCTGTCCATAATTTAAGTTGCTCAGTGTCATTCCCAGAAGTGATAAGATTATTTTACTGCACAAAAGCAGCGTTGCATGAAGACATTTAGTGTTGTCTTGTCCCTGACTGCTATTATCTTTATTGAAACCTGATATAAAGAAGGGAATGAATTCTGCAAATAATCCATAAATAATTTTATGATGGGATTTGAAAAAGCAGCATATTACTGAAAGAAGAAAATGGCCAGATAGTGACTTTATGCTATTATTTTAGACCTAAGGCTGGATGAAGTAATGCATCACTGAAAATATAACTGCATCCACAGTAGTTTTCTAGGCTTTTATGTGACTTCAGGAGCTAATAGAAATTAACTGTTTTATCTCTATAATGCCATTTGAACAGATGCAAACTGCAGAAACAGAAGTTTGCAGATCCAGTTGGTTAATAGCTTTATTGTATTAAGAAAAAGTAGAGCTCTCATTAGCCTGCCATTGTTTTCTGTTCTGAAAGAAACGAGCAGTATAATTTGGATGTAATCACACTGCAATCACTTCAGCATTTCTCTTCTCATTTTTTATCCCTATTGTACATCAGTCATTAAGGATGTAAATCCATTAACATTTGCTTTTGCGAATCAGCAAGCAGCTTTGTCTCAGAATAGAGCTGGTTTTTAATCTCTGCAAAGATGTTCTTTTGCTATTACAATGAGATTTTTAAGGGGAAAACACTGCTTTCTTGGTACCTCAAGCAAGCACTGAAGCAGGTCCTGGTTTGAAGCATGCACCTTAAACCTACTGGGCCTTGACCAAGATTCTAAGTATTTTTCTGAATCAAGAATCAAAGTTCATAAAGAAAGTATTACTTCAAAGAAACACATTTGAGTGACAGAAAAAGCACAGTATCTTCTGTAGATCCTTCAGAGAACCATTGGCCTACTCAAGTTCTTTTGTAAAATCAGATGTCAAAGCATGACGCTAGGAATTTTTCTTCATATCCCATTTTGGAAAATTTTGGTTGACAGTTTTAAGATGCATCAATATCAATAGTAAACAGACCAGAGTGCTTTGGTTTCCAAAAATACTCTTGCACAAGAAATTAATTCAGATTTTTTTTTCAGATATCACAATTATGCATTAATTTGAAGATCGTTTCAATAATTGTTCAACATTGTTGTCAGTGTACTAGATAGCAACTTATCACCTCCTGGGACTATGTATTTAAAAATGAACTAGCTATTTTGTATAATACTTTTCATATTTTTCTTCCAATTAATAATTCTGCTATTCCTTTCTAATCTAGTTTTCATTCCCTTTCCTGCCCCAGTACCCATCTGTTTTCTTGGTCACTATTTTTTCATCGTTTCCATTTTTTCCAGCCCTGCACACATTAGCCCTGTACAAAATCTCTGGTGCATAAACAGAACTGTGGATTCTTCTTTCACACCTTTTTCCCCTCTCTCAGTTGGCTATTATATGAAATATTTCTACTGTTTTCTATTGTTCCCAAAATCTAGACCACACATGCTGGTATTTTTTTTCTCTGCAGATAACAGTATTAGTTAAATCTCATCCACAGGTTAACCGCATCCCTTGGAAGAAGTGTGAGGAGGCCAACATTGTCAAATCCTTTATATCATTAAGTTATTCAAACAGCAAGGGCACAGATGCAATGGTGCTAGTTTAGACCTTACTCGCTTATGTTTCAATAGTAGTTTAAATGGAGGGTTTATTGCATACAAAGTTTGAGTCATACTGTTAAATTCCATGCTGCTCTTCCTGAGTGAAGGTTGATTAAAATACCTTGCTTTACTGGCAGAACTTTGTCGTGGATTACTTTGCTGATGGAGTACCAGCATTCTGAAAAATAGTGTAATAGTGTTGTTCAAGTTAATTGTTCATTGCATGCACTGCTGTCTCTGCTTCCCCCTCTACCAGACAGGGATGTCAGGGAGGTTCAATCACTGCAGGTCCCAGAAAGGACAACTAACTCCTGGCTGCCAACAGGGATTTGGCCAGACTTGTACTGCAGAGACCTGCAGTCTGTTACATCAAATATTCAGTAAAGCAAAGCTTCCAAGGCCAAATAAAGGTCTTACCTTCAGGTTTCCTTTTTTTTTCCCCTCATGACTATCTGGTTTTATAGGTTTTCATCAACACATTTCCATGGTTTTTTATTAACTATTTTGCTACATTTTCTTGTAGGACACTTGGGAAAGAAATTCACCTGTGGCCATGTTGTCTTAATTCATTTAATGCTACTAGTGTAACACACTGAGCAGTAATTTGTTTTTTAGATGGCTAATAAAAAGTTAAAACTGGAACTTGGATAATAAGTAATTTAATAAGAATATAATGACCTCTTCATCCTCAATGCCTGCACATTGACAGAAAAACAGTGTAATTCTTCTAATGCATACCAACTTCTGTACTGCAGTTTTGTCAAAGCACTACTGGAACTTACATGCCAAGTGAAGCTTTAATAAAGGAATAATGAAGAAAAAGTTCTCAGAAGAAGAAAAGCTAGACACATAAAATAAACCTCCTTCTCTCTTAATAAATAATGTATTAGATTTCTATTCCTTAACATAATTAAAATGTAATATTCACTTGATTCTTTTCATTTAACATATGCTTATTTAAAAAAAAAAGGTTATCAGAATTTAAATATCATTTAAGTAAGAGGCTGCACACATGGCATAAGACAATGCTAGAATAGCTTTTCCTAATATCTTCGGTAGTGGAATTAGTTCTTCCAGGTGACAGGACAAAAGGAAATGGCCTCAAGTTGCACCAGGGGAGGTTCAGATTGGATATTAGGAAAAAATTCTTCACAGAAAGGGTTGTCAGGCATTGGAACAGGCTGCCCAGGGAAGTGGTAGAGTCACCATCCCTGAAGGTGTTTAAAAGGCATTTAGACAAGGTTCTTAGGAAAATGGTTTAGTGCTAGAGTTAGTTTATGGTTGGACTCGATGATCCTGAGGGTCTTTTCCAACTCAAATTATTCTATGATTCTATAAGAAGTAATATTAGCTGATTCACAGTCATCTTGACACAACCCTCTGATGAAACTCTCATATGAGCACACATATTGTATGTTTATTCATCCTGGGTGGCTTCATCAAACTAAAGAGAGTCTCATAGTAGTTTGTACACACACTGTAACACTATCTTGCGGATAACTTTCAGAATGTTATTGACATTATTGGAATTGTATGCTTACAACGGGAAAACTTTTTCACAAGGCCCCCTAAGGAGAGATGATGTAGTGTTTATGTTCATTACTAAAGTCTGCAGAAGCTATATAAATGCACTGTGTTATTTAATTAATTACATTTTTCTCGTTAAATATTTCACAAGAACACTACTTTGCACAACATAATCTAAGTTACTAAATAAAGAGGATTAGTAAATTAGAAACCAGGATTTACTTTCCATGTACAAAGACACACTAAAAGTTATTACAGCTGAATTAAATAATTGGTATCACATTCCATTCATCCCTCACATCTTCATAATTCACTTGCCATTACTAAAAAAGTTAAGAAACTTTCTTTTTGGTAATACTGCTCTCCAATAAACTGTTACTTGTTATAAACACAGATTCAAAATACTGCACACTGCAGATATAACTTACTGATGACCCTGTCATGTTACCTTTTTTGGGGAACATACTAGGGGAAAGTAATTAATTATAAGCCTCATCTGTTACATTAGACAAGTACAGAATGGAAAAAATGGTAACATGGTACAAAATTAAAATCATCATCTCACCAGCTAGCAAGGTGAGGGGCAAAAGTATGTTTATATTAAATTCATTTTGGAGACATGGCAGACACTAGAATGATTGATATTAATTCTAGGTTTCCATTCACAGCTTTTTAAGCCTGTTCATGTTCCCGCTGTTTACTTTCAAGTGGTATGCAATTTTAGACTAACATACTTCAAAAATAATGTGATGCAATGGGCAAAATACATTTTTTAAAAAAGAAAATTACCACATGTAAGATTTACTTTCACAGCACTATGCAAATAAATACTTTAACCCATGCCCATAATAACAGTATCATCTAAGCAATTCTGATATTTTGACATTTTTCAGATTTAAAATCTGTACCTACAAAGCAGTTTTTGCTTCTTTCCACCATGTACTTATTCTCATATCAAGTCCTCTTTCTGGATAATGATTTCATTCAACCCTGTCCCACAGACTTGGAAAAGGCATGGAAGGAGTTGGGTTGAATCCTTATGTCCTCCAGGTGAAGTAGAATGCAGGCAAGTAATATACTGACTGCCAGAACATAAAAGCTTCTTCAATTTCCCTCTCAGCACCCACTATGATATACATTTGTGCTTCTGCTATCAATACACATTTATTATCTGCTATGCTATTTATTTCCTCCATAGTACTGAAAGTAGCATCAATTCTCTCCCCTTCCAGACATTTTTTAAAACTGAGGAAATCAATACAAGCAAATGAAGAGGTTATTCAGCTTTTTTATAAGAAATACTATATTTCAGAATTTTCACCAATAATTAATTACATTAGTTTGCCTCAATGCCTAGAAAATTAACTATGGAAAGGAAAATGGCACTGTATGATCATCCTCTCTGCTAAATAGCTGTATCAGTGAACAGACTCCTGACAAACCCATGTATCAGAGATACCATGGATGCATTTTAAGAGTTCCCGAATCCAATCATGCAATCAAAACACAAACTCAGCTGTATTTCCTAGGTATAAATATTTTGAGCAGTCACCAGATGGATGGAAGAAAACTCACTCGTGTTTCTACATCAAAAACAAAATGATGATAAGGCAAATCATTTCAGACGGCCACAGATACCAGTTACTCTGGCATTCTCACTCCGAAACTATTTTCAAAGTCTGTTACATTTTGTCAGAATTTTTATTCTTCAGTTAAAAAGTGATTAATTTGACCGTGAAGAACCTCAGAATGATTTTTAACAAGCAGTAAAAATTCACCATCCAGTTTATCCTTCAAAGTTTGTCACCATTTTTGGATGCAATGCTAAGGAATGTTATACAAATGTCATAGTTTCTAATTAAATCTCTTTAAAAATTGTAAGTATGAACCAAATGTATTCAGTTGAAATCAGTATCCAGGCAACACAAAAGTTCAGTAACAATGAGAATACTGTCTTATTGTCCCAGTAGTCTGTTCATCTGCTCGATCAGTCTAAACCTGGAAATATAATATTGTCCAGGAAGAACATATGAGAATAACAATTTCCTACATATTCTGAAAAAAAAAAAACTGATAAGGATGCTATCTGAAGGAATATCAAACCTAACCATCCTACATATAAGGTAGAATGCAAGTTCTAGTTTCATGAGATAAATGACTCAATTACCTACTTTTTACCACTTGGGCAGCACAGGAATCAGGAGAAGCAGAAGCAATCCGAAAATTCTGCACAGAAAAATGACACCAACCTGTTTAAGTACCCACTCTAACAAGTCATCCTGCAGATCTTTCTACTGCTAACAGAGGCAGCTTTTCTCCTTCAGTCCTCTCTTGCAGCTGGGTAGCCAGCAAGCCTCAAATCCAGGACAGAAATGGGCAACAAAAAAAGGGATTTGCTACTCTTAACAGGAGGATGAGTTAGTGCCTGGCAGCTGACAGCACTACAGAACAGATGGAAAGTACAGAATCTAGTTCCCTCCGTAAGACTCTATCACAGATCACAGGAAGGGGATTCTGCTTTTGCAGTTCCTCCAGGGTTGACCAGAAACTATGAGACTTTCTTTACAGTATAAAATTACCATCTGAACAAGTTTGAAGAGGATTTGGCCCCTTTATTTCTTGAACAAAGAAACCTACCTCAGCAGTCAATCTCACAAGTCAACTTGACTGCTCTTAAATTTAGCTCACTCTGGAAAACCTTAAGTTTTCCTTAGTCCTGCCTTATCATTATAATCTCATCCTTTAATACCATTAAACCATTTTATTCTGTCTAAAATGCAAATTGCATGCTCTAAAGACTAATAACTAGGCTTTTCTTTTAAATGAATCACCTATCACAAAGGGGGGGCCACATCTCCCACTGAGGTTCCCAGCAGTTACTGTATTAGACAGTAATTCTCTCCACATTGCAGATGGCAAGTGTCCCAATGACAGCCAGAGTTCTTTTAACCAGCACACTAGTGTGAATATAACGACACTCTTGGGAAGAGTTTCCTGTAAAATGTTGAGAAGCTGGCAGATGGGACAGAAGATTTTAAGACTAACTTTTTGCCATGAGTCAATTTGGAAGAATCATAGCTACTATGAAAGTAAATTCTCTGGAGTATTTCTAAAGACCTCTTCCAAGAGACACCAGAATAAGCTGGGAGTCTATGGGGGAAAAAAAATGAATCTATACCTTCTCCTACATTGTCCTGGCTTTTTGGTTTTTATTTTTCTCACCTGGTACTGTTACAGGGTACATAGAATAACAGTTTTCAAGTTTGAGAGTTTTATTTTACACACCTAAGAAGTCCAATGGTAATTGTATAGAAAGAATGCCTCTGAGACACACTGTTCAACCTATCAATTTGTCATTCAGCATAAGTGTTGCTACAACATAAAAAGATACTTGCCTGCACTAGAGTGTTGGGAATAGAAAACAGAGAAACTGCACTTAAAAACCAAAATAAAATAAAAGGCTATTTCTTACACAGTCACCTAGAGGATAAATAGCACATCATGGATCCAAGCCTTCAATTCCATCTCACTTACCTTCCCCCTACACAAACCTGGGCCACATGTTCCTGAAGACGTCAGTAAGCGCTGTTATGAGAGACAATGCAGAGGAGCCCTTCCCAAAGGCTTCAAGAGTTCACTCAATGTTTCTGTTTTTCCAAACCTAATATCTCAGATTTGCATCCATCTGTGGAGTTTTACTGCTCCATAAACCAGCAAATGTATTATGCTCCCCTATATCCTGTATGCAGTTTTTAATCTAAATCTCTGTTATAAATAAAATGGATCATTTTCGTTATGTATGTTAGTAATGCCAGACACTAACAAAAAATTTTGAAATGTTCATTTTATTCTTCCATTATACCACTTCTTAGAAAACATCAGAACAAAGTCTGCTTCTGAAAATGGCAAAGGGTTTGCATATTTACTTGCAGCAAATGTATAACTTGCTTTAGTTAATACAAAACCCACCACAATTTAAAAATGAAAAAAAGTTATCCTCTCTGACATAGCACAGGTATAACCTATTGGAACTTTTCACTTTCTGTGAGGGCTATAAACCTAACTGCTGAATGCATAACTGATAGTACCAGAGAACACTGGACAAGTTACTCCATGATTTTCTAGTGCAGAGAATGTGGAATACAAGGCACACTTTCCCAATCAGATGTAAGAAAATGTAGCTACTTGTATAAAGAGAGACTCACACCTGCAATCTGTTATCTTGCAGCTCGTATCGTGAAATTTACATTTGTGCAATATCAGCAAAAACTCTATACTACAC
Source organism: Nesoenas mayeri (assembly GCF_963082525.1). NCBI lineage: Eukaryota > Metazoa > Chordata > Aves > Columbiformes > Columbidae > Nesoenas > Nesoenas mayeri. The sequence continues at coordinate 79,396,877 of NC_137544.1, read as the reverse complement.
CTATTCTACACCTACTTTCTGTATGTGCTAATACCTGCAGCAAGGTGAAAGGGAGTGGAAAAAATAAAAATAATATTAACATTGCCAAATGTATGTAGAGATGTAATTCTGGTAAGTTTTTTTTATTTCTCAAAGTTTAATCGAGCTACTGTATACTTTATAATTTAGCCATTGTAAATAAGAAGATGTGAAGCCTGCTTTCATGCCTTTAAAAGGCATGAAGGAAAAACAGAGACAAGACAGCAAGAGGGAAAGCACCAGACCAATGCATTAGCACTGAATAAATGGAAGAAAACCAGACAGGGCAAATAGCTTCTGATCTTCTTCAGGAAACACAGACTTCTCAGAGGGCCAAGCTGTGCTGTAATTGCTCCAACGGACTGCTCTCTATGTGCACACTTACCATAGCATTAAATAGTTCCCTCTGGATTTTTCCCAGTTAATATCATTGCACCCTTTGTCTCATACAGACATGGATTACAAAGTAGCCATTAACAATTTTATGAGCAAATATCTTTCCCCTCACCACTGAATGAAGCCTTGTAAAACAGCACAGAACGAAGATGTCAAATAGTTTGTTTCACCTCTGGTGGTCAGCACATGCCCTGGTGTCTTGCCATCTTTATTGCACACCACTTCATTCCAGCCACCTGCAGGCTTCAGGCCCTGCCAGGTGGTTTCTCCACAGGAGGCAGCAGTCCAGCACCTCACGGCTTCTCAGGCATTGAAGAAACCCAGGCAGAAGCCCTCAGAGGTAAAATGTCATCACCTTAACTTTTGAAAGGAAAAGTATTCAAGATCAACTGGAGGTGAACACAATCAACTGAGCGCCCAACATGCATTACCTGGGAGCAGCGTGTTTGACATACTTACAATTGAATGACAATTTACATGTTTGAAACACATCCAATACTGGGTTTTGTTGCACCTGTGAGTGCTTGGCACTCCTCCAAATAAGGTCCAGGTATTTCACATTGGAGAGTCAAGAAAACAGGGCCACTTCTGAAAAGTTGGTCCAAAGTTGCTCAGTGTTACGCAGAAGTGGTAAAGAGTGGCACCCACAGACACCCAGCCCTAGGGGTGCATGGGTTTGGAATTCCCACTATCCAACCCTCCAATCAAAGCGAACAGTCAAGCACTTGGACATCCTAGAGGCAGCAGACTGGTAAAATCTGATTTTTCAAAAGCAAACAATAAAATCTAAAATTCCAAGTTGAAAATATTTAGACCAAATTTTTTATTTTAGCCAAAAGGCTAGCAATAAATTTAATTTACCATGCAGGCTATGGGTTCATCTCATGGTAAAATAAACTATTGGATTTTGCTTATGTAAGTAGTTCTCTTTTATTTTTTGAGTATATGTAAATGTAGCTTCTACTATGAGGGATGTGATGTTTAAGTTATAAATCTACTATGAATTTTCATTTTGGCTAGGGAATCCAGGTGGGGAATCATTTGCTTACAAATTTTTCTTTACACACACTTACTTCATTTTTAAAATAATCTGAATTATGGATCCATCTATTCTGATACTGACAGAAGGACTTAACAGACTTCCAGGCAAGCTTCACAGACATGCAGACAGAAAGTCACATTTATCAGTGTCCTCGTTCACACATTCACTGACTGGTTTAAAACTGAACAAAATATCACCACGCACCAACTTTGTGCAGGATGGGAACACTGAAACTTCTTTGTGTACACTGTGGATTTGGGACAGCTAAGGGCTGATAAATAGAAATTCACAACTTTGGAAGCTGTGGGTTTAAAGGCAAAGAAAATTCAAATCAGTATTGTTCTTGAATTCTGTGGTGCCTCAGCAAACACAGTGTGCTCAAATACTACAGAGGTCAAGTCCAGACAACTGAGCCTACACGTTGGTACTCCTCGCACAGTGATCACAACTGAGAACATCAATAATCTATCCAAATAGATCCAGAGTTCTGAAATTAAATATTTGAAAATCTTCCTTTTCAATTAATCAGTCAGACAATTAGAAGAAAAGTGCTCACCTAAGCGTCTTTAATCATGGTTGGCTGGGAATTAATAAAAATTTCTTCATTTTATTATTGTTCGTTTCTTACAGCCAGGTATTAATAAGACAAACCATAATACACACATAGCATCTATTTAAACAGATAATGGCTTTCATTATTAAGAGAAGAACAAATTTCTCAAAGTGCCACTCAGGTTATCAGTGGCACCCATGCTAATTCATACAGACTATTTCAGAGACTACTTTAGCAATTTGGGGCCATGATGACATTGACAGTTTGATATTCTCAAGTGGTTTTCTGAGAAATTTGTGGATCTGAGTCAACCTTTGGAATCAAATCTGAACATCAGCCCTTGCTGTGGTGTATCTGCTTCCTGTGTTCTTGTCATTAGGAGTCTCAACACTGGAAAATCCAGTCTTAGAACAGGATATATTTCAACATCATATTCAATAATAATGCCTGGAATCAAAGCAAAGGCAGCCTATGGTGCACACACATTCACTTAGAAAGTAATCTCAGTGTTCTTAGTTTGATATTTATTGACAGAGAGAGAAAAACACCATCCTCATTTATGTCAGCACCTGACCTGGCGAACCATAATACAGCTAACTGCACTGAAAACAAAGAACTGAATTTGTAAGGAAAATAGGTCTAGATTTTTATCCAGCATGGGTGGGAAGAAGCCATACTAGGCATATCCTTTGCTAAAACCCTCTGCAAACAGTGCTAGACAGCACTGGCTTGTCACTTCAGCAAACAAAGGCTCTTTCCAGTGAAGAGACGTGTCTTTGTTTCCTTAGACAGAAGCAGCACTTAACGCAGCACATTTAAGTTTAACCTAGAAGCCTCAGTGCCACGCGGTTGTTGACAACGTGGACAAAGACATAAATCACTTCAAGCACAGGGAAGACTTGGCGTCTTGAGAAAGAGCAAAGGGGTGCTGTGATAATGCTAACACTTTTTAAAATGTGAAGTTGTTCATGAATGTATTGTTGGTTTTAAAACATAACTAACAGACTGAGAATTCCTCTACTTCAATCTCTCTTGAAGAGTTTTATAAAGCATAAATCACTGCATTATTTGCACTGCCTATGACTGTGGAATACCATAAGCAGGATGCTCTCAAGCCCCACTGTGTGTCCTGACTGCACAGTAGAATGAAAGAAATGGCAAAATTAAGGGTAAAACATGCACAGTACACCTACAAAGGTGACCACAGCAAAGGGTACAGTTCCTGAAAAGAGATGCCTTTACACTACTTTCAACCCATTTGTCGAGCCCTAGCTTAGCTTAATTGACCAAATGAGAACCTAAAGACTGTATTCATGTGCATATTTTAAACCACAATAATTTCACATGTACATATGCAGGCACCTTATTCTAAGTTGGTCCATAAAGAAAGACTGCATATATACCCCACCCCAATATACACTATATATTTTTCTTCTCTGCTGACACAAGCAAGAATTACTCATGCACTCCAGGTATCTTCACATTGAGGTGAACTGTGCAAGATCACCATTACATAAGCAACAGCAGAAAACAAATCTCCAATGTAAATGAATTTATGGAATCATTCATAGAAGAAGTCTTAAGGTTAAATAACAGTGCAAATATACAGTGCACGAGAGACTCTGATAAGCACGCTCACTTTCTGTTTGCTCCCGAAAAATTCAGCAATTTCCACTCTTCCTCTGTGTTCTCCCCCATTAACATGCACTGCTGTGGGACATCCTGTACACCATGTTAACAAGCAGACTGCATTCAGGCTTGGTTGTCAATATTACAAATCAAGATCAATACCACAGGCTTTTACAGTAGATATCTATTGTTGCATTGATTTGTAGGACAAATACCTTTTGACTTGTTTGTCCTAGCACACTGCAAAAACATGTGAAAGAAAGAAAATCTGTTTAGTCGCACAATTGGAAAAAATAAAAATCTAGAGTTTATTTTTTTATCATGCTACATAACTCAAGCTGCTGTTCTTAAGCATTCAGACACCTTCAAAAATACTCAGACACTCTACACGAGAAAGATCACATATTACTTTATCAAGATAAAAAGCATATACTGAATTTCTTCTGAAATTCATAAGCAATCACTTACTCAATTCCACGTAAACAGAAAATGTAAACAACCTGAGAAATGTAAACCAAGCAAAAAGAAACACAACAGTATTCCCACTGACTACAAGTTATAATGGATTTGGTATTTAATCACTTGTAAGTAATTAAACAGCTAAAATAAATTAAAAGAATACATCAGTGATCCCTATTTGAGGAAAAAAAATGAAAAAAAATCAATAAAATCAGAAATAAATCATTACTGAATTCTCTGAGGAAACTGAAAAGTTAGTTGACACAATAAAAGAAGAAATTATAGAAAAAAAACTGTGCCCCAAACCCTAAACATGTTTTATGACTAGGTCAAAAACAGAGACACTTATAAAGGAGAAACTACCTGTGCAATAAAATCCTGAGATAGAAAATTTTTACTGAAAGCAGCTGAGATACACATACAACAAGGGATACAGGAAAGGACTGTGTTTGTTTGAACGTAATCTATGGTGAAGCCACTGCATAGGGCAAAAAAAAAAAATCACCCGCACACAAACACTAAATTAAACCTGAGAAAGATACAACCCAGACTGCTGTCCTGTCTCACAGAAGGACTGCAAGCTTGCATATTGTTCTAAGTGATGAATGCATTCTAAGTTTATCTTTTACTAATTAGACATCACTAGAGGACAAATTAGGAGAAAAAAGTCACAGGAAATGAAAGCATGGGTTTTAACTGTGAGGGTAAATAGCCACAGGAATATATTGTCAAAGGAAATTACCAATTCATAACAGAATATTAGCTGCTCAGGGGTTTTGGCTTTGCTTTCAAAGAGACATGAATTAGCTTAACTGTACATTAATGGACTTGGTATAACCAATTTACATTCACAACAAATATCCTCTGAAGTCACCAAACATTCGACCTTGGACACACAAGACGATCTCTCACAGAAGACTGGAATCACTGGCCAAAACTTGGGCTGGTGATGTCATGGGAAGTGAGAGCAAAGAGCAGCAGGGGCTCCTTCAGCCTCAGCAACCACTGACACATCTGTGATGTGTCTCAATTCAATGACAGGCACTGTGGCACCTTCAGAAAGAGTGAAAACTAAGAAAAACTAAAATGGGAAATGTTCATGCCAAGAGACAATATATGCAGTACAGAGAGCACAGAAATGGCAAACTGTGTCTACCACCATCCCCACTTTTAGACAGCTCCTACATAATCACGATTTGAGTCAAAAAAAAAAAAAAAAAAAAAGGTAGATAGAGCTGCCAGTAAAAATAATAAATAAATAAATAAATAAATAAATAAATAAATAAATGGATAAATAAATAAATCTGTGAGAATAGGTCTGAGAATATCATCTACATGGAGCAGACACCACAGCAAAAGCTGCCTCAGTGTTGTTTCCATCAAAGGTACAAAATGCAAGTGTTTCAGGCTTCTGATTGAGATATGTGGAGATACTTAGCTCAGTATGCCAAAATCTGAGGTATTACATTGTGCTAGCATAAAATAAAAAATCCTGAACTGTACTGAATAGCACAAGTCTGATCAAACCAGAAAAACAGATCATTAAAGACTAATTTTGTACAGAGTAGCAGCTGAACTCCATTCACTCATGCAACAATCTTCCCATTAATACTCTGCAGCTCCTTCAAGGAAGCGGGGGGAAGGCGGGAAGCCAGCAAATTCATCAGAAAGGCTATTTTTATTTCTTACACAAGGGGCACTGCTAGGGAATACAGAGAGATCTCTCCGCAACAACTGATGGGCAGGATACCACCAGCAGCAGCAAGGAGCAAAAAAGCAACATTTCCATAGGTTCACTGCTATGTGAACTGTGAACTACATTATTTACTTTATAAACAAGCTATGGGGACAGTTCTACCTGAGAAACTGTATTTTTCCTTTATTATTAATAGTTACTTTCTCAAAAACACCCCTGCTCGATACTCATTTTGTTCCTGATCAAATGACACAGCTCATTTTCCACAGAAGCATCAGCAATTCAGTGTTGAATCTAGGCCTAGCATCTTGAAAACTTGCCAAATCTTTAAATACTGCATACACCATTTGGGAATGAAGTATTTATTTCTTACCAACAGTTATTGTTTAAATGGAGTCATAATGTAAATGCATCATTCTCCCTATTAACCTAATGATGTGAGAAGTGCGTCTGGGGGCAGAGGGGAAGTACTCACGATTGCTCAGGGACAAACGCATCCCATTTAAAACAAATACACAGACCAGCATCTCAAAAAAAAAGTGGGGGACTCTTAGATGAGTGTGTAAATGTTATTATTTGACCTATTTGTAGTGTGAACTTCCACATATAATAATGACAAATATAATAATTCTCCATTTCGTTGTCAGGACAGGAAGAAATATTTATTTTTTTTTAAAACCAAAAGCTCAAAATGACAATATCAACCTCAAGGCCAAAGTTGAAGACTTTTCTGCTCACATACTGCTCATCTTAATAATTAAAAATAATGTATGTTTTTCCTTGCGTATTTCAATGAAATATTATATTCTTTTCAGTGCATACTGGTTTTGAAAATGGAATAGAGGTACTCTATTCCTAATACCTCTGTACCTAATAGAGGTACAAAATTCTTAATCCTAAATCTTACATAAGAAAAAGGATCTATTGCCAAACTTTAAAAACATGCCTTTCTTAAAGTCGCAATTACAGGAAACTTAAAAGCTTACCATTTTCCCTCCTGCAATTAGCAGTATTTTTAGTCAAAATCGTTTTTTTCAATTCTGTTCCTCTGGATCTCCAAGCATGATGTGCCATCACTGAAAGGTGGGAATCTGTGACCTCCATTTTTGAACATCAACAGCCCATGGACGCTGACTGCTTGGTTACCACACAGAGCACCCTCGTGCTTGCAGACGCTGCCATTTGCAGCACACAGCTACCCACAAAAGCAGCTGTTGTTTTCTCCCTTCCCTAAATCTTTACAGGGGGTGTTACAAACCATGTCTGCTGCCTGGCTGGAAAGGGAGCAGCAGCAGGTGCCACGCTGGTTTCTTTGCTGCCAGAGGATATTCCCCTCATCTGATTGTCTATCTAACTTCAGATCGGGAGCTTCAAGAAGAGCCTGCATTTGAATATTTGACTGGGAGGCAGTTAGCTCACTGCCATAATTAATTTTAAGCATATGGAGTGGCAACAACTATTAATTTTTAGCTTTAATTGAATTCTTATTTCATACTACTGCTAAATTCAAGACAGCAGCCCACTTTTAGTATTAATCAATTCAGCAGCCTTTAGGAAGTTAAAAAAAAAAAAAAAATCTACTTTACAGTTCAACTTAGTCTTTAGAATAAAAATCAAATTAAAAATACCTATACTGCTGTTTAGTTTTTTAAAACTAATTTTAAGTACTGGAATTAATTTTATTTTTTTTACCTCTAAGATTTAGTTTGAACACTGGTGCTTACTAACTAATACTTTTCAGCACTGGGACAAAGACAAGACGACTGCAATTGCTAAGCACCATTATTGCAAAACAAATCTAGACAGGCTGCATAAAGATTTTTTTACTGCCTTACCAACAAAACATTTAGACTGTAAGTTTGTTCTCCACCCTGACTGCAGGGTGAGCTTTGAGCTGTGGCATAACCACAGACTACCTGTCATCCCCTCAGCATCGCTCAATCTGTTCCCTGTTTGCTCTGCTCCCCTACATGTGCCTGAAGGCTGGGGTTTGAGTCACTTCTCATCCTCCCAGTACCAGGGGACAGATCTCTCCTCCTGCACTTGAAAACTGGCAGCCCATGCAACTGCAGAAGATCACACCTTGTACGTCCATCAGGTGACAGAGCTGCCCACAACCATCTGATCCCCCTTGCTGTTGACTTCTTAGGCTGCCCTGCCAAAAAGAGCTGCCCACCACAACTCCAGAAGGTTTCTTCTCCAGAAGGTTTCTTCCCCTACAACTCAACCACATCTCACTCAAACACAGGAGAGCAACAACACAAGGGGCAAAGAAGACGTCAGAAACAGCAACACATCTGTGGGCTTCCCAGCACCGAGCCCAGCCACACCAGCCACAGCCAGGGTGCAGCGACAAAACTCCTTAGCAGTGTGTTCATCAGGAAAAAGGTTTCACCACAGTGATGACAACACAACAAGCAAGTAGCAATGGACTTCCTTTCAGGTGAAAATCATAAGCGTGTTTGGCAATATTTCTACTCCCTCCCATAGCCACAACTAGAGACAAACAGGCAGCTGCTGCTGCGCAGGGTCAGGAAGCCTCCAGAACATGGGCCGCCTGCAGATGCAACTGTATGGACCCATGATTAGAAAAGTCAGGAAATCCACAATTATTATAAAAATTCTTCCACAAAAGTACAAATTAGGAACCACAAAAAGGGAAAAGTAGATGGGGAATGTGAAACTGTAGGGAAAAAAAAAATACCCAAATAACTCCAGTTATTTCTCAAAAACCTTCTTTTTCAAAAGTTGCCTCTGTTGTAAAGCTGGGTGACAGTTTAAAAATAAAAAAAGAGAGACAAAAGCCATTTTTTAATCTAAAACACTAACTTTTAAAAATACTGAACCTTCTGTATAACCCTACGAAACAAAAATTATTACAGTAGTTCTAAATATGCACAGTACTATTTTCGGTTATGATTCACTGCCCTTTCCAGTACCAGAACTAAGGATCATCAAAAGTTGACACCACCATTGCACCACCCACTTCAGAACTCAATTTTCTACCAAATGCAGTGTCACCAGGCCAGAATTTAATTCCCCCAGGTCACATCTCTACAGACTGACAGCACATTGCAGGGACTAAAGAAAGTATATTCCTGTCTCCTTCACTTGCTGTTACTGACCCGTCCTGGAGATACAATACCTTCAGTTATTTTTATGTTCTTACGTAATCTACATGAAATAAATAAATACAATACATAAAAGCATTGCAATTAAGGATAAAAGCAGTCTAGCTTACTTCAGTGGGAGCACTGATGCAGAATACAGTATAAGATATACAGATTTTTTAAACACATTATGTTAGCAAGAGGTCAAGTCTTAGAATATCCTTTATTTTGAGACAGCAAGCACTGCTTTAGCCTGTACTTTGCATTTCCCAGGTAAAGCAACCTGTGACATTAAATCATAAATTTAAAATGTAGTCTCACGTAATTTCTTTTAACTATTTCTTTTAAGGCATTATTTCTATATTTTAACATCACGGGGCAGGGTGAGGGGGAAGCATCCATCCAAGAATGTAACAGAGGGCCTGACAAAAAAAAATAAATCTATAAACCAGCAAGAGCAACTGAATATAGTTATTACTATTTTTACAATGTCTTTCCATCACCTGAAGTGAACTAAATACTTGGGCAATTTTATGTAAGACATTTTAACTGTGAGTCATCTGTAAGTATGCTCTTGCATATTAAATAAGTTGAAAACAGTTGGTATTTCATGCTGAGTGACACCCTGTTTTGCTCAAATCTTCAGATTCCATCCTCGCATGGTATTTCTGCTCATTTTAGAAACAGTGTATTACAGGTTGTGTCTCTTTGCTTCTGTTTGCCTTTTGGATTCACCAGTAAAGCTCTGCATTCAAATTTCAGGTGAGTCATTAAACCCAGGGAAAACACCAGTTTTGTTTCTTGCTGGGACTTAACCACAACCATAAAATAACCTTTCATTCTTCTTCCAACCTAGTAATACCTGACAAGACATTTGTGTACTAAATTGTCTAGGAAAAAGGCAGACAACACAGCTAGAAAAGCATTCTTTCACTCTGCTGAAACAAAAATGGAAAATCTTTACCTATGCAAAGCTAGCTTCCACGAAGAAAAAATTCCATTGTATTAAATGATCAAATGTTTTTCTTACTCAAGTTTCTGACTACAAATTCACTGCTTCACCAGAACACAAAACAAAAAACCTGTAAGGTCTTATTAATTCATTGCTCTTTCATTATTTTCACACGTACAAACAAATCACAATATGTAACACCAAAAAAAAAAACAGAAAACCATAAACAAAAACAAACCCTGAACTCTCACTGTTTCCACAGAATAGACATTTTTAACAGAATAAACAGATTGTAAGTATGAATTATGCTCACTTGAAAGATTTCATCCAAATTCTACTACAATAACAATACTATACTGAAGTTCAGGAAGGGAATCCAATAGCTAACTACAATTTAGGATTTGAGAGTGGAAATTAAAGAGTTTAAGTTATGCTAGCATTAAGGACTCTTCTTTCTCATTGCATGTCTTCATGAGTAAGGATGGTTATGTTCTGTGTACATTGCACTGTGCTTTGACTCCTTATCCAGAATGTATCTTGTATCTTGTAAGCACAAACAAAAGCCACCACTGATCACATATTAGTACATGTGCAACACAGAATGACAAAATAAAACCCTGTACATGAGACAAAATACATTTTACAGGTGCACAGAAGAAACAAACAGTTAAAAATTACCTCAAATGCAACTTGCATCTCCTTGGAAACAATATCTGAGAATTTCTATATTTATTCCATTCTAATTTCAACTTCTTTTTAGGCACTTCAGGAAATTCTAACATGTGCCAACCACTACTTTAATGAGAGCAGACCAAAAACAAACAAACAAAAAACAACCACACCACCACACACCTTATTAGTCTAGCTTTATAGTTTTATTCTTTCAATTGACATTGAGAACTATTTGGAATAAAAGAATGTATGTAATGTATGGCACATACATCCATACATATACAGATGCCAAACTTCCCTCCAAGTTTTGCAAATTACGGCTGGAGCAGACTTACACATTATACATTAACACTTGAAACTTGGGACAGTTCCATGGACAAAAGTTTCTGCTCACTGTTAATGAAACATTCTACTCAAATGTTATTTTATGTGAGGATGTGTATGTTCCCACACTCAGTAATGGAAGACTCAACACTTTCAAGTCTCCAGGACGTATGTTTTATAGTTATTACTTGGCTAGACAGTTACTCAGAATAATTGTGTCCCCCCTGCTATTTTATCCTATAAGAACGGTTTCTCAGAAATAATTTCTTCCCAGTCTTTTTATTCTAATATGCCATGAACATAGGAACCATAATGTATACTGCTTCAATTTAAATATTACCAGTATTGACCAGGCACTATTTCAAATCAAAAAGGTGACCACAATACAGAACTTTCAATCAAATAACTGCAATGCTTTTCCAACTATGCTATTATTAGCAGTATCATATATTTGGTACAGAGACTTTTTCACATATTTCTGGTAATGACCATCAAATAAGTTGCAAATAAAGTCACCTTTTTTCATCCAGTCTTCTGTTCATTAGGCCTTGAATCTATTAACTGACTTCCAGTATCCTCCCATATAATGTCCATATTGTATGCCCTCATCTTCAACAGCACAGTTCTCCAAGTCTCTATATGCTAAGTCATTAAGAGTCCAGAGGAGCCTGGAATGGAGCCCAAGACATCCTCTGTGTCCCTGGAAACATCACTTTATTTTGCTGTCCCTTCACCTCATCTTGGTGTTAGTTCCTGCTCCATGTAGGCAAGATGGACAGTCACTCACTGCACTTTAGTACAGAAGCACAGTGGCACCCTCAGCCAAGCCCTCTGGGCATTATGTAATGCAATCAATAATAATTAATTTTGTCCCTTGCTTCATCTTATATCTAACAGCTGTGATCTTTTCTCTGATAACTGCACACACATTGTAGCTCCTCAGGTTTTGTCTCATTAGCAAAGATACCCATTCTTCCCCTCTCCTCACACCTACCTAGAATATCTTACTCAGTTCTTCAAGAAAGATATAGTAATGGGCTCTCTTCAAATTCTATCCCAAAATTCATTTCCTTCAGCTATACTTTCTTTACTAACCTAAGGCACTTTATTTCAAATCCATAAGTTAAGGAAGTAAAGGGTAAATACAAGTGTTTCAGAATTAAAATACAAATGTTACATGGAAAACTGTATTGTCTGTGTGTATATATTCTCTTATCAAACTGAAGGATGACAAGAAAAAACAGTCTGCACACGGGGCAGATTTTTCACTACAGATTGGGACTTCTGACAATGGTTTAGATTTTTTCAATAGATTCCTATTGACATTAAACACAGGAAAACGCTCAGAAAAAACATTCATATACTTTCATCCATACTCATACACACACCCCCACAAAAGCAGTGAAGAGTCCAACAAAGCCAGAGCTCTTTTGGCAAGACAGACCTCAAATCAAAAGTAGTGGTTTTTGCCAGCACCAGTCATCAATAGTTTCTGTGTGTCAGACACTGCAGCACCTATTGCTAGACAGAAAAAACAAGTCTCCACCATCTAACCATCCCTGACATGACTTTTTAAAACCTCCCATTACGGATGCCTCTTACAGACCAGAGATGAAGGTGGAGAAATTATAGACAACTTGTGCCATTTTAAGTGAGTACAGACACTATGCCTGGAGCAAAACTAGATAAAATTTGAGTTAAACCGCAGGCAGGTTATCTACACTAGCACATCACAACTGCTCAGTTGCTGTCACCAAGGCAGCAACACATAAGAAAAATCAAAATATCTAATCAAGATGTTAATGTCATCATATCATGTCCAGCACTGAAACAGTGCCAAATACAGCCAGATTTGTTAAAACTTGTCTGACAGGCTAGGGACCCCATCCTTAATCAGAAAACACTGGCGAATGAACTGAGTGGGACATTTGCTTTGGTTTAGAGAACAAGCTGTAAAACCTTCCTGTCTGCAGGTTAGAAGTCAATTTGTGACAGTTCATGAGCTGGACTTACACCATTCACACAGTGGAGGAAAATTTAGCTTTGCAAATGCAAAGTATGCAATATTTCCATGCAACTGTCTAAAGACCGCAAGTATTTACTTGCAAAAAGCTCTTCAACATTTATCTCAAAGCTGATAAATGCTTCAAGTTTTATATCTTCTTATTTACAGAGATTTGGAGAAGTTCTTCTTGCTCATTGTGTTAATTATGTTTTTAAATCACAAACAATTTTACATACAATACAATCTAAAGGATCTTTCATGTAATATTTTCCCCCTTGCACTGAGCTCTCCTCTGATCTATATAGCACTTTGGTACTGTTCTTAAAAAATTAATTTCTCTATATGTAAAAGAGCATAATACAGCTTTATATTCTCCATGAAGAACGTGCTCAACCAGTCCAAAAGAGACAAAAAAAACCAAATAAACAAAACCAAAACAAACAAACAAAACCAAAAACAACAACAACAACAAATGAGAGAGAAATATTAATGAAAACAGTATCCTTTAACATTTGCATTCCAAAAGAGGTTTGAAGGTAGCTTCCTAATGAGAACTAAATTTTTGTATTTCCTTCTCGCATTGTTTCTGGAAAACTAAATAAGAATGTGTCAAAAGGTCCTGTAATTCACTGCCCAATGTCCAGAGTAGGAACAAGGGAGACTTTGACTGATTGAATGTGAATTCAGATCCTGCAAGAGCACTCTTAACCACTGACCATTTTAAATCTGAATGTGAACAACTTTTCTCTATGAACTTCTTCTAAGAAAGTACTTCTGTTCATCATGGAAAAATCCTGCAGCCATGGTATATAGTCCAGTTCATGCAGTCCTGCCTGGAACAACACAGGTTCTAAATCTATTGACAAGCCAAGAGGCTAGACAGGTATTAGGTATTTCAAAGATCCCAAATTCCTTAAGCAACAGGTAATCTGAACCCATAATACTTGTGCCATGGTTGATCTTTACAACTTCTCTGTAGCTAAACAAAGCGCACTTAATTTTTCACAATTGCCCAGACTCCACTATCTTGCAAGCCCTCCCATGAGATTTCCCTCCAGCTGATCCAAAGGAAAAGCTAAAACAGAGAGAAAAATGTATACCAGAATATTTGTCTTTTTAAAAATCAACCCAGGTGCAAGTGAAATAGTTAGGAGCAGGCATAAATCCTTGCATTTCTCACGTCTCACTATTCTCTTCCAGGGAATAAAAAAAAATTACCTTTTCATTCTTCACCTTGTAAGCTCCAAGACTAAAAAATTGCATGATTCATCTCCTCTGTTTAGCCTGGTTTGCCAACAAAACCATGCCAGCTGAGCTGTGCAGCTAATGCACTGAAACATACCACAACAACACAAGACAATTTCTAATGCCCAATGTGTGAAGAACAGAAAAAAAAATAAAAAAAAAATAAAAAAAAAATAAAAAAGAAAAATAAAGGTTCATGAAACCCCTTCAAAAGGCTCAGTGGTTTGATAGTTCCCTTAAGTAACCTAACATGCTGTTTAAAAAACAAAAAACACCCCACACACAATCTAAAAATAACCCTTCTCCATAAGAAAAAGTCTTCAATTTAAAACAATACTGGAGAGGAGGGTTCCACATTGCAAGCTGTACCACATTTTCGTAGATGTCATGTTGACTAATCAGGTAGGAAAGACACTCCTATCAGCTAATCTTCAATAATACTCCATTTCTCTCCTGGAGCATCTCCAAATCTCGTAACAGCAGCTTCTTCCAACCTCCAGAGTCAGTTCACAAGCATCATTGTGATGCATGTAATTACAATGATACTTTCAATTGACACATGCCTGAATTTCAAAAGATCATGATGGATTATTAATGTTCTTCAGCATTGGGCTAATGAGAATGTGTTGGGTTTTGCATTCCGTTTGCTTCTACTACTTGTTAAATACTGTCTGAACACACAGCATATAAAATCCAATCCTTGGCACAAATGACTGCATCTGAAAATATAACATGCAAGCAACAGCTAAGAAAGCTAGCGATCATCTCTACAAAGGGTGTTAAAAGAACACTATTTAAATAACAGAAGTTACACAACCAAAACCTAGTGAATTCTAACACTGCTGACTGACTGCACTCTCTCATTTGAATTCTCCTACACATCTGATGTAAGAAATAGTCCCTGGCCACCCAGAGCCTCCTTGTAGCACTGAAGTCAAAGGTTCACTTCGTCAGGTACAGTGAGAAAACTGATTTCCATAGAGCAGAGGGTTTGATGGGAGGAACACAATCCATTCCAGAATAGCTTTCCCTTGCTGCTGAGAAATGTGAAGCTGGTGCAATCAAAAGCTAACAGGGAACTAATTTCTCCTGGGAGTCAGCACCAAATCTGGGTAGTCCAATTCTGACTGACTGGAGTGACGGAAATCTCTTCTGTGATGTGGTTGCCCTCACCTCATAAGGAATGAAAGAAATAGGTAGTTTTGGCTGCCTTCCAGATCAGAAATATCCAAGTTCAACCAAATTATTTTCTCTGACTCATTACTACAGCTTTCAGCAATACCTAATATGTGTCCAGTCTTTAAAAAAAAATATATTTATGTATGATTTTACTATACTGTACATACTGAGGAACACAAATTCCAGACTAAAGCTTGCTTTCCCCTTGAGGGGAAAAGGGAAAAAAAACCAACACAACAACAAACAGACATTCACAGTACAAAGAAAAGGTAAAAAAGTAAAGGTTAACTGGAAAAAAAAAAAAGTTACAGGAATCAGAACACAGACTGTATTAAGTAATACATAAAAGCAGTTTCCAACTTCCCTTTAATAAATATTACAATGTTAAAATATGTAAAAACAATTCTTTATCTGTAGCCAAAGAAAAAAACATGTGATAAACTATATTTTTTTTTAAATCATAACACTACAATGAGTTTAAGATTGTTACAATGCCCTTATAAAATCTTTGACATGAAAATATATTCTATTTTAAAAGAATACTAAATCCAAATCAAGAAATATTAACCTTTACTTCAGCAAGAGTTGGACCAAGAGAAGAAAACAAAGTAGGTCAGTTTAAAAGCAGGCAAAAGGGTTTTTTATATTTTACGCATTCTTCCATTTTTCTCAGCATCATCTTCTTCAAGACAAAAAACTACCATTTAGGGCTCACCCCTCCAGGTCATAAAGAAAGAGATTTGGTTTTGAAAGAATTTAAAGTTTGAAAGTTTGTTTCAGTTCCAGACATGGGTTAGTTTACACACACACAAGCAAACAAAAAATGAAAACAAAACAAACCCCCCCATCCCCCCACATTCATACATAAATCCCTACAAGGTCAAAACCAACTATGAATCAGCAAAAAGAAAAACAGGAGAAAAACAGCAAATAATGTATATTTTCAAGCAAGTATCAATACCCGTGATTTTCTTTCTTCACTCTAATCCAAGTTAATTCCTGTGTCTAAAAAAGGAAGCAAGAGCTATACAACGTTTTAAGTAAACATAGTCATGAGACCATGCCATCATTTGAAATAATTCATTTTCGATAATAGAGAAGTCTCTGGACAAGACAACTGGAAAAAACTACTACTGTATACTGTATTGCATACTACATATGTAAGTGTGCACACAAGGTTTGTTTCCATGTATGGAAAATTCAGTAAGTATGAAGAGAAACTTACAGACTATTTCAGCATGAAATAAACTGGAAAAGAACTGTTACCAGACACTGCTGCGCATATCATGTGGAACTAAAAACTGATCGAAGAACTTTCCATTTAAGCCTTTCAGTTTTAATGTAAGCCAGGAGCTGAAGTGCTAGACTAGGCAGAGTAGAAAAATGCAAGTAGAAAGTAGGGACCTGAATGCTCCTATGCCTATGTATTTTTTCATTATGTATTCTGCTGCATTCCAAGTGTAAGGTAAATTATTCTTAGAAAACTAGCAGATCTATTTTACTATTTACCTGCTCCCTACAATTAACCTGAAACTGTGTATAATTTTCACTATTTCACCATTGCTGTAGTTAACACAAGAGCCTGAAAGAGCAACACTGAACAGAGAGCGCTCAGTTCCATGAAGTACTGATATTCCTAAAATAGGTTTTACTCAGGCTTGCAGACACCAAATAAAAATCACAGGAGAGCTTAAGATGCTTCAGAAACTTTGTGAGAAGGTGGTTTCTTACCTTCAAGTGTAATTGAAACTTTCTTCAGTAACTAAACAAAAGCAATTGTATTCACCTAAAGGGAAAAATTTCAAGACAAGACGGATCTCCAAGACTGTAGTACAAACCAGGAAAAAATATTGTTGTTGTTGTGGTTGTTAATAATAATAATAATAATAAAAAACATTATACTAGAAGAGTAAAAGAAATAAATAGGTAAAATAAGTGGTTTGGATATATCAAGCACCAAAAAAGCAGTACTCCCCTACAGCACATATGACTTCCTGAGTAAACAAAACAGTATACATAACCTCAAATCCAAATGAGATCAAACTTTGGGGTCCAGGGTTGACATAATAGAATTAATGCTGGACACAGCCATAGCACACTGGTAACACAAATTACAAATGCCACTCTGCAAGAACAACCTTTAGCTTCTTAACAAAGACTTCAGGGAGATTTGTAGAAAAAGAAAAATCTAGCTGTCTTCTCAGAAACAAGGAATATATAACAGATTATTACCTTTGCTAAATTGGACAAGACAGTACATCTGTCTCACAAAGTTGGAACGATTTACTAATAATTATATGTAAATATTTTGAAGGACAGTTAGCAGCATGTATACGGGTTTAGACTAATTGTGTAAAAGCCACATCACACACTTTCAGGTGCACAAGCAATATAAATATTAATTGTGCCTAAAATGGCAGAGAAAGAGCACGGGAAAGGATACGCATTTGACACATTTAGGCCACTAGATACCACAGTCCACATGCTATTATTGTCGGATTCAGCTCTGGTTAAAATCTAGAGGAGGTTTGACATTAACGTCAGTGAGAACAGAAACAGACTTACAAAAAACATGCATAGCCATATAGAGACCCTTGCAGTCATGGGCCAGCAAATTGATTCGTAAAATGTTTAATGGATGCTGAGTAGATTATTCTGCTAGATATTATACTAAAATGAGTTAATTTGCATTTGGATTGCAATATAATTTAAGCAATAGGTAAGAGAGCCAGGTTTTTACTTGAAGCAGCTCTTATAATGCGAGATTTGTTTTTAGGCTTCTGGCCAAAATAAAAAAAATATTTGTATTATAAGTATTTTCATCTAGCCTTTTGCTAATACAATAACCTTTAACAACCTGTTATACCAACCTGCCTGTTTTATGTATTTCTTTCATTTAAGCGATTTATTTCTCAGGTGCGGAAAATGAGATCCAGCTAGAGATTTTGAAAGGAACGTAAGGATTTTCTTCAGCTGATTACTCCATTTAAAGGTATATGATAAGGTTACAAACCCTTTTCACTCACAGAACTCCTCACTTCTCTGTCCCTTGCAATAAAACAGATTACTAGGGTACAACTACTAATAGCAAACTGTAACTCTTGAATAAGAACTTATTACAACAAAGTGCCCTTCCCAAGCTCTAGATGTGGTTCCAGTTGTCAAACTGTGACAGACATAAATCATCATTAAAAAACCTCAGTCATCCAACAGGAAGTCCCATAGGTGCATAAGAAATAATTTTATTAACATTCACATTCCCACACAGCTCACTACCCAATTGAACACATTCCTTCATCGAAAGTGTGTTCTGAACCATGTTAGTTTATTCTGTTAGTAAATCAAAAAGTGCAGCATGGCCTTCCTATGCAAACACAACTGCAAATGCCATGCATCGAAACAAATCTCCCCCCCCTCAAGTTCTGCATTTCTCACACACTGTATTAATTGGATTACTCTACAGGATTACAGCTTCGGAAAATTGATGCAGTCACTCTCACCTAGAGGTTTCCTCGGGGTCAGCAGAAGGTACCTCTGTGCAGAGGCCAGAGTAAATGAGTCCTTAAGCCAGGCACAGGACTTACACAGAGAGGTGATATACTAAACCTAAGGGGCAACCCCGGAAACAAACTGGTTTGCAAGGGAAGAATATTGTCGCTGATGCTCTTTTAACTTTGCAGCTGTCAAGTAAAAAATAAACTAGAAAGCAGAATAAATAGTGTGGGTAAAACAGAAAGTGTCTAATTCTACTTCACTAACAGATTTATAGCATAAGGAAAGAAGAAATTCAGAAATTTCAGCTGCAGTTGCTGCTGACACACAAATTATAAGCTAGAATTCAACTAGAAATCTCAAAATGAAAAAAGAGCAATATGTTACTTCTGACTTAACCAGAATAAAGTGATGCCTGTAACATCAATAAAATATATCAACATTACAGCTCGGTATACCTTTAAATCACATTCATTTAATTTTCAGTAGATTAAAAAAGGTATGAAAATTCCTAAATCAGGAAAAAAACAAACAAACAAATACACAAATCACACCACACTGCATTCTCAGTTGGCTGAAGTCAATAAATAGGTGTAAATATGTCAGTATTTAAATAAAAACTGTATACCTGCATTTTTTCATTCAGTCACACATTTCACCTAGAAAAAGATACCTCTATTAAGGATACCTTAAAGATTATTAAAGATACCTTTAGGAACATGGAAACCTAATACTCAGTACCTAATTACTGATTTTTCTCCTCCCACTCCATGGGAAATGAAAGTGTTTCTTTTTGTGTCTAAACTCAAGAGTTACATTACACTTCCTATGCAAAAGCATCTATTTCATTTTGGAGAAAAGCCAAGCAACAAGCTGTGTCAAATTTGAAATCAGGAAAAACGATCAAACCCAAAAAGACAGATCTCAGTGGCTGTGACAAGAAAAATTAAGAATAACAGAGATTAAACAAAGTTTTGGATTTGAAGGTTCAAAGTCCAAAGTCCAAAGAAAAGCAACTTCAAATGAACCAGCAAATATTGTACAGAACAAATACAGTTCTCTTCTAGTATGAGATACTGCTTACAGATTTCAGAAATGGACTGGGAGGCATAGTGTTGGAAATGGAGGAAAATGTCTGAAAATATCCGAAGTGCAACAGCACTTCTTCTGCAGGATTTCAGGAACCTTCTCATTTAAAAAAAAAAACCCAAATTTACAGGATGTTTCTACAAGTACAGCGGTCAGCTGAAAATGGAGATCAGGACTTTGCTGATGATTTTTTTTGCAATCCATTCATTTTGTAAGCTTTAAGATTCCTCTTTCATCAAAATAGCAATGTCAAAAGTAATAACTTTTTAAATGCATATTCACTACATTAAAAGTGATTAAAGAGTAAATGATGGCTGACATACCTGACCAAGCAGTTAGGCTATCCTGCTAATGTGTACTCAAAAATGTCTTAGTACATAAACCACTAATTCAAAATCTTACCCTACAGAAATTCAGCCAACAGTGATGGTACACCAAAAGCATTTGAAAAGGTTTCCAGATTTACCTATGGAGCTATCACCCTCCTGCAATTGCTAAATACTAGACTATTGTTTTTTTGTTCATTAGCTTTTCTAAAGGACTTGAGACATAATTCTAAGACTACAAGAAATTAGGCAGACTTCTTACATATGCACCAATAAATAGAACTATGTTATCCTTGCTATTCCAGCATTGTGTTTAGATCTGTGATGGTTCTGCTTCATGGATTCTTTGACTCAACATCACACTTCAGCAATGTTACCTAACATTTTTGGCCCTGAAAATTCATGTAGTGTTATTTGCACAGACATGGATGTCTATCAGTTCCTTCATTAGAAGAGTTAGATCTCTTCAACCACACGTGCTATGATAATTCTCATGAATGAATAGTTTCGTATCTCCATGACGGCAATAGTGCAGTTCCTTCAGCTGTCTGTTGGGCTGGCTAGTACATGGCAAATCATGAGACAAGTCTTTTGCTTTCCATCAGCATCAACTGGGGCAGAAAATAAATAAAATCCACATTTAATACAAGCTTTTAGAAGAAGATTAATCCAACTCTTTGGCAACAAAGAGCTATTAAATTACCTGTAACACAAGAAGAAAGGTTCTCTCCATTGCCATTTCACTTTCACTATTTCTCTGCACCACATATTGTGAATTATTTTTATTTTTCTGTTGCATGGAGAAGGGGATATGCATTCCACCTCCCTTGTACTCACAACGAGACTGTGTAAATGCACTGTCTATGCATTAGCATTGCAAGATCTACTTCATAAACATGGAGAAAATAGTCAAAAATATGAAGCCACATGACTGATGCTTATTTTCAGTCTAACCCTCAGTGCATTCTCATGACTGCTGTAGGGCTCAAGGATGCTTATTCATCTGTATAGGTATTTAGGTGCTGCTGTCACAATCAGAACCAAATCCTTTATCAATGACTCCTCCAGGATGAAGGTCATGTGTCCATACAGAGAGGTTTAATAATATAGCTTGTACTTAGGATGCCTCTACTAGTTCTAATTAACTTATTCCAGGTTGCAACTAGAAAATAAACACACCACAGGTAATTTTCAAATGTTTATCAGCATGACTACATTCCTGACATACAATGAGGATCCGTTACCAGTGAATGAATCCATCTACCCAGTAGTTTACTGAGTTTTAAGCAGATCCATCCAATTAGCTGAGCTTACCTTGAACACTCTTCAAATTCCTTTCATTCCTCCACCTAAATTCCTATATAAGGAATTCTACTCAGCCATCACAGGGATGGAAGATGCTCATATACCAAGGGAAATTATCTGGAATATTCAGCAAAGGAAGATACCTTCGTCTTTCCCATTTTTCCTTTCATGAAACAAAAGAATGCATCCCACACAAAGCCCAGACAGTCTTCTTTTTTTCCAGCTTTGCAAGGAAGAAATAAAGGCATAAGAGACAGCCATTTCTGGCTTGATTCTACTAATACAATTCCTCTTTTTGGCAATCCCCAGGAAAACTCACAGAGAGCTAATGAATATTTTGCATTGCTTCTTTCCATCTTTCCTTTGAAAGAAGGATTTAAGCAGGCAAATTCAAATTCAGTGCACCCAGTTTTCATAGCAGAATTCCAGAGAAGTTTTTGCAAAGGTAGAGAGACAGGACATGCCAGTGTTCAGCACTTTGTTCTGCCAGCGTAGATCTGTCAGATATTATTTCCCACAGTGGAGTAAAAAACAATGAGGTAAGAGAAATATGTTGTTGTACAGCACTAATTATTCTGAAATGCTTTGGGAAGCTGCCTCACAAAATGTAATGATCTTTTTACTCCTTCTCTGTGGTCCTACAGTGTTCAGAATATGAATAAAATCAAACCGAACAAAAAGCCTGTCCTGCACTAATACATGTTGCATTTTAATAATTAACCGATCCATGCATCTTGCAGAATGGTACCTGGTCAACTTTTGCCATAGTTCCCCTGGGAAGTCTACAGCATTACTAGGTAATCTGTTGTACTTCTAACTTCCTTCAAGCACATGGTAATTATAAGGAAGGCATTCCTGACTATGATAAACATTGAAGTATGCCACAACATAGATAGAGTGAATCCATCTTTTTATTTAAAATTTAATGTGGCTCCTAGTGTGAGTGTTCCTATAAACATTAATATTACTGTAAAACAGACCATTATAGCACTACATTTAAACAGAAATTACAACTGTCAAAGAAGTCCATACAATTCATGTTATGACACCTTACCTGTCATATCTTTCACTTCCCAAACAGTAGGCACATAGATACTAGTTTGTTTTCATTAAGCAATTCTGAGCAGCTAAGCAAAGTTTCTACTAAATTACAGTGCATTCCTCAAACATACATCTGTTCAAATCTATAGCTAAGTAACATATCATTGGGCTCTAGAAGTAGCAACATATTTTAAGCATTTAAACCCTTCACCTGACAAGTTACACCACCATTATTATGTAAAAAATTACAAAGAAAAGCAAGAGTTTTTTCCTCAGTTACTGAATCTTGTACTAACTAACAAGGGAGCACAGCATAAACTACATTGCAGTAAAAATACATCGGAGTTCCTGTGAGGAAACTGGGGTGACCTTTCCTGTGATGACGTTGCCGCCAGCAGCAGCTGCCCTGCAGTTGCTCTACTTCCTACATGGAGAACACAGAAACACCCCTGGTGAGCATAGAATGTTGCAGTAAACTGTGTTGCTATTGTTGCCTTTAGAAGGCTTAAACTGATATCTGAACTAGTTCTGTCAAGCCCGAAGCAACAGGCAGCCTCTTCAAGAGGCCGTCCCTTCCCACATGGGTGCAGACAACACAGCCACCCATGGCTGAAGCACCACACACTTGCAAAACAGAGCAGAGGTTTTTGGCAGAATACAGACTAGAGACAGAAAATCATGCCAGGTTAGTTTTACTTGGCTATTGGGAGAAAATGCAGGTTATAACTGCATCTGTAATTTAAAGTTCTCTGTTCTGACTTGCACCTGACCACAGTTAAGATGTAAAAAGGATGTTTTCAAGCTGCCTGAAGGACAAAGTAACAGAATTCATATTACAGCTTTCATTAAAAGAAAATACATTTATCCTAAGTTTTTATCATTTTATTCACCACATTTTATAAAAGTGCCTATTAAAGTTTTTTAAGCCGAGTAAGAAAAAGCACAGACAAAATACTAGGACTAAGTATGCTCTGGCTTTTACTTTTCCAGTCATTTTACTAGTCTATTGTGTTGGGTTTTTTCACTTCTTGCCCTTCAGGAAAATCATACCCTCTTCCTTCTACTTCAGAATAATATTAATTTTACTTCAAGAACTCGAGTTATGTATGCTAGCACCTACCAAAAAGGAAAAGTTAGACCAATTGAAATAGCTATCTGTATAATGCGTATGCATGGGTTTGGACAAAACAGAAAAAATTAGGATGCTCAGATTATATACCTCATTAGCTATGGTGTCTATTCCCCTGTGCTCAGTACTCTAGCAGAAAATTCAAACCAAGTAGTTCAATCAAAGCAGAACTCAGCTTCTGGTAGTTTTATATGTCAGTAAGTTCTCACTTAAGAGACACAGAACTTTCCTCACAGAAGAGGAAACAACTTTTGTTCAGAGATGAAGTCTAGAATGGTATTAACAGGAAAACATTGTCCATTCAACCTTAGAAATTATTTATCTTGATAATTTATTCTTCTGAGGTACTGTTCACTTGCAATCAATAGCAAAATTTTTGTTGATGATGGATAAAGGAGCAAGCCCTTAACCAATACAAAACATAAACAGAAAAGCGATGCAATTTTATTGGTACATTAGTACCATGAAAGGGGCGGCCATCTCCAGAAATTCACAGAGCTTAATTTCCCAGAAGTGATGCACTAAGGGATTCATTACATAAGCCATACAGAAAATCTCCTAACAGTGTCATAGCTAGGAGCAATTCCAACCAGAAGGCTGAATCTTCCCACAGAGTTTTAGGAAACAAACCTGCATTTACAGAGGAATTACTGTTATAGGTACATTTCTTGCCATTCTGCCTGCAAACAAAGCCTGGATATGAAATCCTGATTACACTGAAATCAATAGTTCTGCCTTCATAGGGATCAGATTTTCACTCTTGAGACCTGAAACAGCACCTGAAACGCAGCCCTGATCATGAGACCCTTTAAAACTGACATTTATCCCCCACAAAAAACGTAAAAAGCGCTGCTAAAAAAATTTTGTTGATTTCATTAAAGTATTCACTTTAGCTAATCTTATCAACATTTCATATATACCAGTAAATGTGTGGTGCATATTTATGATAATTAAACAGAGCTCCATTCTATGACAGCTATTCTATGCATAGCATTTGCAAGTAAGTATTTTCTAATGAGTAAAGAGTTATTACTTCTTTTGTGCACAAATTAAGGAAAAAAGATTAATAGCCACAATATAGAAAACACATTGCTAACATATTCCATCAATCACTACTAAAAATCACAACAATCTCAGTAACTTAAAATTCTTTGATTTGCCCTGATAAAATGTGGTTCAAAGTTCAAAGGTTATTTATGTACTAGTACGATGACACCAAATGAAACAAATTTATGTCACTTAAGTTTTATTAGGAAGCATAGGAATACAAATGCAGTTTCTGACTTTTCTTTTGTCATTCATACAAAGCCAAGCCTACTTTTTCAGTTAATTCAGGAAATTCAAGCAAAGGCCTAAGTGTAGTTCAGAAAACAGAATCAAAACCAACTCAGAGTTTTAACATGAAGCACTCAGTATAAAAATTGGGAAAAATCTCTGTATTTTCAGTTTAATTCATGTACTTCGTGGATACAGCCCACTGTCAGCATTTCCCCACACCGTCAGTTTCCAATCTTTTACCTGGATTCAGGGAAATACTTCAACACATGCTTGTCCCTGTGCAAGAAAAATCGATGCACTTTCCACACAGCTATACAAGAGGAAAACCACCTTCACAATATGCCTGTAATAATACAGCCTTCAAGTAGAGGAAGCAAAGGCAGACATAGCTCTTGAGACCATACTAAATCTTGGGTTTGAATTAACTGGAATTCTCTCCTTACAGTCTGTCCACAGCTTCAGTTCCTGCAGTACATTTTCCTCAGGCCTTCAAAACGCTGAAGAGCACCAAAACATCTTCAGACACTGAAAGGAAAAGCAGCTCTGTGTCTCTCAGAACATTAGTCAACCAACTCACAGGGACAGCAAGAAACTGCCCTGGTGAACCAACTATTTGCTGCAGAGCTTCCTCAGCCTCTTTCTCACACATCCAATAAACACAACTTCCAGATTCAGGACACCAGACAAGATAGGACAGAGATGAGACAAATTATTTTATCTAGAAATATAATTTTAATGGTGACATAAAATGTTTGTCAAACAATCTCAGAACAAAAAAAAAATATATATATATACATATAAAATGTTCACATATAATTCCCAAATAAGAAATGGACTGTGTGTCCTAACTAAAACCTGCTCACTGCAAACAGCCTGTCCAGCTCAATTCCAAAATAGAATTTGAGATCATATTCAGTATCTGTACTGCAGTGCAGTGCCTTAGAGAGGAAGGTACAAATGCTGCAATCTCAGCCACGCCATCCCTCACTCGAGCTGTTAAACTGTGGTCTCTTGTGCCAGTCCCTGGTGAATCTTCAGAAGTCACATACTGACAGGTACAAGAAATACTTTTTAAAATAAACAAAGGCTAGTCACAGTGTCTTTCAGTGTTCTTTCCTTCTAAAATCTCCTCTAATATCCAGGATTGCTTTTGAGCATTTTTTTCAGTGCATTCTGGCAGCCGTGTTTATATGTTTGATGATTGCAGCTAACAGAATCTAATATATTTTAAAGATAAGAACGAAAAGTATCAAGGGATTTAAAAACAAACAAACAAAATTTCTATTCTATTTTGCTGAGAGCTTCACATAACAATTCTTATGTTTAGTTACTTATTTTACAATAATCTTCAGATCTTGTTTTTCCATGTTCCTTTTGTGTCCTCCAATTTCACAGAATCTTCATTCAGGATGGTATCTAGGCATATGATTTTTAGTGAGATTTAAAGTGGCATTCATTGTTTTAATGTTGTCATAATGAGGGACAGCTGGAACAGAAGTGACTCTGGAATCACAGAATTCCTGTCCTTGAAATGTGACCACATTACATTCTTTATTTCAGAATGGAGAAAAATTCTCTGCCATAAACTCAATTTTTTTAAATTATCTGAAGCATTAAATCCTAACACTGAGTGAATAAAATCTTTTGCATGTCAAACATGAACCCTAAATAATGTTTAAACTTCATTTTAAAGTACTTTTCCAGTGTTGGAAAGTACCATTACAATTTCCTCTGACAGTCACACTTGGAAAAATTAAGTTCACGGAGAAAATAAGGCAGCACAAAATATGTTCACACAAGCAAAAGATCCTATTTCACTGCAAGTTTCTAATTATACAAATGAAACAAAAACAAAACAAAAACATTAGAAGAGAGCAAACAGGGGAACATCGGCATTCCAATCTTAAAAAAAAAAAAAAAGAAAAAAGAAAACTAAAAGGAAGAAACAAAAAGGTGTCAACTACTCCAATGAACCTGTGCTGCTCACACTGTATGCTTCTGATTTCTGACAGGCATGGAAGTCTTCACTGTCTCACAGGACAGGGAAAACAACTGTGACCCTGTCGGCCTTACTTAGTGTGTCCTGGTGGTGTCTCCTACCATAAACATCTGAAAGAAGACCTGCCTTTAATTGAAGAGACTCCACAACTCCAGAAAACCGTATGTATTGGCATCAGGAACATCCCAAGATCAAATAGCTAAATTACACATTTCGCATCACTCTTAGGAACATATTGCTCCCGAAATTCAGGACACCTTTAACCAATATAAGGGATACTCACAGGCAGTATTTTGTTGAAATACTGCAATTGTTTTAATCCCATCATTGGTTTACCACCCTACTCAAGATGAAGACTTTCCCTTATGGGGGTTCTGCACTACACAGAAAACAGTCCTTGAATGTGTGCATTATGGAAAGAGCCTATGCATTTAGGCATAAAAATTTTCTGTTCTCTCTTGGAACTCTAAATTATTTTCACTCTGGTCAAATTACACATTTAAAAAAAAAAAAAAAGATATTTTCGTATTAACTATAAATGTTTTAGATTATTGAATGTAAAGACTAAACAATGCAAGCTTGTTTTGTACACATCTTTCTCCTTTCTAATATTATTTAAAAAGAAAATAAAAACATATATATATATATATATATGTCTACAGGGAAAAAAGTCTTCCTCAGACACACAACTAACAAAACCAAGAGCAGGGTAACTTGCTCCTCTTCACTCCTGAACAGCATGCATGCATTCAGTGGGAAAAGCCAATAGAATGTATGTCCAAGCCTAAGAAAGGCTACACATAACACAAGGTCATCTCTACCTGGAGCATTCAGCAAAGTAATGAGGGAGACCCCAATCTGTGGAGAAGCATCTAATTCACAGGACTATAGAAGGTTTTCTTGAGGAGAACTGCGCAGCACAAAGATTAATTCCAGTCTGTCCGAAGTTATCATCTCAAACAACAAAAGGATTGATGCTTTCAGAAAGCCAGGGCATTAACAGGTTACACTCACTTCTTAGAAGTGAGATATCAAAATCAGATGGTTCCCAAAAGAAACAGAAATCCATCCTAGTAGGAAATTTGTAGGAGGAAATGCATGATGCCACCTTGTCAAAAAACAAGAATAAAATAAAAGCAGCAAATGAAGATGATGAATCATAGGCAAATAAGAAAATGTGAAGAGGAAAGGAAAAATAAATTACCAATCAACATGTAAATGGCAAATAGTTTAGTAGCATAGTGCAAATAAATGAATTTTTTAGAGAACAAAAGCTCATATTTCTCTTTAAACATTAAAAAAAAAAAATATGTATTTATATTCCAGGGTAAACTATAAAGATGCCACAGTAATTCTGAAATATCAGAAAAAGAACCCACAATTTTAGAAAGTTTATCAGGTCTTCTCAAAAGGAAATACAAAGAGCACTGTTCACATGTAGTAGGCCTACAGACATCATCATTAAGGTATTCAAAGCACAGAAAGCTTTTTCACTCGCAAAAGGTGTTCTTTGAAAAGTTCTATTTTATCTACCAAAGCATTTATGAACCCGTCCATCCCTAATTACAGTTTTAAAAATAAACAACTAAAAGAGAAGCTGCAGCAATTCCCAGGTTATATACAATAACCAGCACTTTCTGTCGGTGCAATTCAGAAAGTCACACACATCTAATAGCTTTAGAGAATACTAATCCAAACTTTCTAAGAATAAATAGAAGGAAGGCTACATCCAAAATATGTCTTAAAGCAACTGACTTTTCCAAGTAACGTTCATAATTTTGACAAAGTGGAAGAGGAGTAAAAATCATTACTTACTTACAACTACAGATCAGAGATCAAAACTTCACATTCAAAGGGTATTTCTCAGGCTTTTTTAATTTCACTACACAAAAAGCCTCCCCTATGCCTCAGTTTACCATAGTCAAGGTCATTTTACAACCAGTAAAACATTCTAAAAATTTCTAAGTATTATCTAAGCCTGGGTTTGCCAAATCTGTATTAAGCCTGATGCACATTATCAGGAGTGCTGTTTTACATAACGTGCTGCTGCTGTCAGGTGCTGTAGTTTAACATTACTGTATATGTGCAGAGCAGTATTAGCATGCCCACTGCTTCTCTTTCCTTATTAAGCATTCAGATAACAGCCCTTCCATGAGCTAAGCTTAACATTCAAACCTGCAGTATGACTGTCATTGCACAAGCCTTCCAAACGTGTTTACCAACAAGAAGTAATAATAATAAAACTCTCATAAGTTGAGATGACAAGTTATCTTTCAAGAAAGTATTTTGTAGTTTAGTCTTTCCATGCTAGAAAACATTACAATAGAAGTCACATAACACTGAGGGGAAAAAAAGTTGATAATCTGCACGCCAGTGTTGCGTAACAGCTGTTATTCCCCGTAAAACCAGATTTTCTAAGAATTCTCAAACAAACAGAATAGAATAATAGCATATGTATCTATTATTTTATGGTTTCTGATTGAAATAAGCAGAAGATGACAGAGATCCAGGATTCATAGTGCTACAAACAGCATACGAATACGCTCCACATACATTATGTGGCTTGCTTTCCGCTTCTTTTCTAATCTATTTTTTTACAAGACATTGATCCTGAACATTTTCTATATCAGACCACACTAAATAGAAATGAAGCGAAGCTCTACCCTACAGTCTCAGTGGCTTTAGCTCTACTTATTAAATGTCTCAGCAATTTTTCCTCAAACTGTGACAGCTTTTTGTGTACACCACCATTCAAATATGCCCATCTGCAAAACTTGCTTGGATTGTGCGTACAAACAGCACTTGGGAGATGGCCTGGAAGGCAAATAAAAGCATTGCTTGAAGAAAAATAATCCAGAGAAGCGCAAGACGCAGCAGTCCTGATGCATTCATGAAACTGAGGGAAGAAATGCTCTAACGCCTTAACATGTTTTGGACTCAAGAAAACAGAAGTAAAGAAAGGATGCTCACACACACACAGAAAAAGACAAAACGTCTTAGTTTGTGCCCAGCGAGGAGAATGTCCGCAAGTTAGTGGGAACCTTGGTGGGGAGGGGGGCGGGGTGGGAGAGGTGATTTTTTTTTCTGTTCTATTTTTGCAGAAGGAGTGTGATTGCAGCTCTCAAGCCGGGGAAGGCTGCTCGGTTAGTATCTGCAGTACGCGAGCACATCGGCGGGCGGGCAGCGCGGAGCGGAGCTTGCGGGGAGCCGGCGGGAGCGCCCTCCGCCCGCTGCCCGCCCGGGGTCCCCATGCTTGCCCGGGCAGGCACCACCGCCTCCCCCCACCCCTCCCGCTCATCCCGGCATCACCAATAGAGCGAGCGGCTGGTGATCGCCCGTCCGCCCGCGGACACCGGGGGCACACGCTGCCGGCTGGAGAGGAAAAGGGCTGGGGCTCCAGAGCCCCTGACAGGACTCCCCCGGGGCGGCGGGGCAGCGGGGCAGCGTGCACCTGCCTCCCGCTGTCCCCGCCCGGCAAGAGCCGCCCCCCGCACACGGAGTGTCGGTGCCCGTCGCCCCACAGCTCTCCTCCGGGCAGGGTTCGGCCGTCGCCCCCCGCAGCCCTTCGCCCGCACGGCCCCAGCGCCCTGCCCCGCGTCAGCGTGGAGGTACAGGAGGCAATCCCGGCGCTTACAGTTCGCAGGAACTGGATCTCGTCCTCGCCCTCGCCCCCCTCGGCCATGGCTGCCCCTCTCTCTTCTTCTCCCGGGCGCTGCTCGCGGTGCCCGGGCGGGCGGCGGCGGTCGCTCCCCTCGGGGAGGCGGCGGGAGCCTCACGGCCGCGCCGCACCGGGCTGGGGCAAGGGCGAGGGCGGCGGAGCCGGCAGCCCCAGCCCGGCCCTCGCTGCGAGCGGGGTGCGGGTGCCCGTGCGCCTGCAGCAGGGTGACAGCTCTGCCCAGCCGCCGCGCTGCCAGTGCCGGCCACGGGGGAGTGGGATGCGATTAACCGGGGGAGGAGGGGGAGGCGGAGCTCCGCGGCCCCCCCACTGCTGCAGGTGATCCGCAGCCCGCTCCCTCCGCGCACCAAAGCCACTGCCCAGCGCCCCTTACTGGCCGCTCCGCGGAGAGGCGGCTGACGGCGCCGCCTCGGGGGCCCCACTCGGGCGGCTGCTGCCCGACCCACCGGCCCGAGGTGGGGCGGCCATGTCACACCTGCGGGAGGTACCGGGGAGGCCGCGTCTGCCTGGGCAAGGCTGTCCCTCCGGAGTCAGGCGCCGTGCGCTGCACTGCGCCCTCCCTCGGGGCCGGGAGGATTTAAACGGCTTTGCGTGAGCATTTTGTCGGCTGACAGTGCTCTCGGGAGGTGGAAGGTACCACATGGTTTTACCGAGTGCTGGTCTGTAACTATCGTGCGAGTGAGCTTAGTCCAGAGTGAACGAAGGGCTTTAAAACCAAATTTACTTGAAGGACAGCTACCATGTGCTTACCATGGCGTAACGCAGAGGGTTACCATGGAATAGCTCATCCTTCATGGGTGTTGGTGCTGGCTGTACCTGATGAAAGACACATTAGTTCTAGTGGTGAGGAAGCTGGGCCTCCAAATGAAGGAAATTTGGCGACCCAGAGGAGCTACAGGACTGCTGACAGCAACAGCACTTGGAAATAATGGATACAAACTGGAGCACAGGAGGTTCCACTTAAATATGAGAAGAAACTTCTTCACAGTGAGGGTGACAGAGCACTGGAACAGGCTGCCCAGGGGGGTTGTGGAGTCTCCTACTCTGGAGACATTCAAAACCCATCTGGACACGTTCCTGTGTAACCTCACCCAGGTGTTCCTGCTCCAGCAGGGGGATTAGACTAGATGATCTTTCAAGGTCCCTTCCGATCCCTAACATTGTGTGATTCTGTGAAATAAACGTACAGGGGAGAGACTCTGCTAACATGATGCAATGGTCATGAGGTGAGGACAGTCAAATCTCTTTAAAAATGGTAAAATATTGGATCGTTGATAAAATGTAAAATGTGTGAGGGATGTGTGACTGCAGAAGGTTTTTGAAGGACCCAAACCAGTAAACTTAATGAAATCACAGTAATGTGGGTATACGCAGTGTGCGGCTAGCATAACAGAAGACATAGTCACAAGTGTTTCTTGAGAAGCCATACCCACAGCCCGTAACTTTACACTGTTTCTGGACATAGAGAAAAAGTACTTTTAAACACTTCTTCTGAGATTTTTATCATTTATTCCAGCGGTAGAAAACTTGTTCTTCTGACAGATTGGAAACTGCAAGAGCAGCCAAGACCTATAAGATCTCTAGAACAAGTAATGTACAAGTATTTAGTATAGAGGTTCTACAGATGGACTCCAGAGTTACAACAGCTTGAGCATTTCCTTTATAATTTCCTGGTTTCAGTTACTACTGACTCCAACAGATTTTTTTTTACCTCTAAACTTACTCCTGACCGAAAATTTTTTTTTCAAAGTGTGATAAAATAGTGAACTACATTTTTTAATATTGTTGCCATATTCAGACCTCTTAAATATCCCTTACTCCGAATTATTTAGACTGAGAGATATTTCTTGACAGATCTCTATTATGAGGAAAAGTCCTGAGTTTGGATAACTTCCAAAAATTAGGTTTCATGAGGGTGCACAGAAGAAATAGAATTGCATTTTCTTCCACTTACAAAACAAGCCAGTTGCAACACAACAATCTGCAAATGTATTTCATATGGATGTAAAACTCAGTTCTCATGGATTTACAGGTCTTGGTTGGATCATAGAACATCCAAGACACCTTTCCCTCATGCATTGAAGGTGAGTAGTAGAATAGATGCCTGATTTATTTGCTGCATGTAAGGCAAGGACATCTTTAAGAGAAGAAAGAAAAAACCCTATAACTAGTCCACTATATATGACCTTTTCTGTTCCATTGCCTTATGTTGTCAGCTGCAGGTAGTGGGCTCATGCCTCAGTGTACTCTGGAACCTGGCTGTGGCAAAGTCTGGAGATCTGCATTTCTCACACTAGACCAAGAAACTATCACTATCTGAAGCATCCTTCCTGGCAAAGCTCAAAGCTCGTAACTTCTCTTCTAATTATCGTGTGTGGGATTATTCACATTAACAAGGAGCTATGGATCTTGTGGTTTAGATTTTGGGGAATAATATAAATAGTTCAGCTACTCCTGTTTCCTTGGCATTTTTATTGCCCTTTTCATCTTTTTCTAATGTAGTTTCTGATAAATTCACTGGAAGCTGTTGGAGGGCACAAACCCAGAAGAAATAGGTTTTTTAAGGGATTTCTTATTCATTTCTGTTTAGGGACATTGATGTGTTACATTTCTAAATATTGTTGGCATACATTAATAAAGAAATGAAATACCATCCTCAAAACGTCCTGGTTTCCTATGTCTTGTAATAGGTTATATCATTATGTAGCTGTACTATACAGTTATGATGTATATATAGGAATATATCCAACTCTCTTGCTTTTATTGACAAATGAAGATGTGTTGGTGCTTTCTTCAGCTTGTGCCCTTGAAATTGAAATTCCATCTGTGTTTGACCAACAATAAGGAAGCAATAGGAAGGTAGTTCTAACTATATTAATAATTTATGTTAACCATATGTCAATCTCAAAAATCAATGCAGTTGCAAACAGTTGGTTTTCAAGGTGTTTCAAAAATCTTTTCAAGTAAGCATCTAGATATTCAGTGTTCCTGATTTATTTTGAATGAGCTAATGTCTGAGTACCTAAATAACTCCCATAACAAAGAAGGGGAAATCCCTCCTTCCTATTATTAATAGCCAACAGTCTGCTGAGTTTTCCAGTGAAGACCTAATTAACATAGCATATAAAACCAGGAAGATTTCACCTCCTGTCTCTAAGATGATAGTCTTTGCTATGAAGTCCAGTTGTGTGATATTTAACACTCTAGTTTGTGTTTCTAAAGAAATAGACAGTTTTCTGGGAGAAACTTTAGTATCCTTAATGCTACTCTGTAACTTGAGGGATGCAAATAATTGTTAAGAGATTTATCTATCTCAAAAATAAACTTGTTTGAGAAGGCAGTATTTTCACATTTTCATTTAAAGAAATGAAATTTCAGTCATACAGCAGACTTGCATTTTGCTCTGAGGAGGTAAAGAAGAGGTTTTATTAATGGCTGCTGAGACAACCAGTTGTACATGGGGAAAGGACAACAAGGGTAGACAGCACAAACCCTGGGAACAGAATGGAATTTCTGCTAAGAGAAAATGAACTCTTTGCATTACAGGTATTAATCAGATACTAGCTAGCAAAGGTAAAAGTTGTTGGCAAGTTTTGGAGAAGTAACCAATCATTCTCATGTCTTCAGAAAATGTTGCTTCCATGGGGAAATAGTTACACTGCTTAAAATTATTATAAAGTAGTGATAAAAGAAATTGGTAATCAATGCAAAACTCAGTTGGACTGACCATTCTCCAACTGAATACCTGTATACCCACAACTGAAATGTATTTTTCTCATAGGTATTATGTAAGGTGATGATGTAGTAGCCTGAAGACACTGCCAGAGTAAAAGGAAAGAAAAAGGAGGAGGTGGAGGAAAGGAAGAAGGAAATTTTGAAGGTCTTTCAGTTGTAAATATTAAACCCACAAACCACAATTTCATTAGATTAATATCCTAAATTTTACCTTTCATCTGCCATTTCTAGTACACTTCTTCAAGTGTTTCATAACACAGGACAAGTCTTAAGTATTCACGCAAGACACGAAACACCATCCGGTATTGAAACTTAAAACTTGGATCCATAGCTAGTCATACTGCAAACATCTCATTTGAATTGTGACTATGACAACACAAGTACAGGATTACAACTGTTCCTAGGCAAACTGTTCACTGTGAACAAATGATTAATTTATCTTTTTTGAATAAAAGTTGTGTGCAAAGTGGTTCACTAATGTATTTGTTATTCGTAATTTTTAAATAAAATTCAGGCGATAGCTTTGAGGTATGCACTTCCCCTCTACCTTAGAATACTTCTTACTAGCTTTTGTGAGGTCTGTGGTGTCATGTAAGTGACAGAGTGTTGTTTCTGCTCCCTCAGTGGGTGACAAAGTCAGAAGGATGAGCATGAAATACTGTGCATAAGCACAAATAACCTTGTGCACATGCCAGTGCAGATAACTGAGGAAAAAAATAAACATTCCCTACATACTCACAGGAGAAGGGAACGAGGCTACTTTTCCCCACCATTATTTCACAGACCAGCAAAAACACAGGCCCCCAGATTTCACAGTTAAATATTAATTTCTTAAATATAGGATAATTACACAGGGTAAAAGATTTGGTTTTCTTTGTAATTATGATGAGTTGATTCCAGACTTCCTCTAAGTCATTCCAATGTCCTCTACATGAGCTACTCTGTCTGGAAAGGCACGCGTGAGCTATAATTTCCTTTTGACATTAAAACCCACAAATCTAAACACCACTGCGGTAATGCAGAGGAACAAATGTTTGGCACTTAACTTAAGATTACTCTCTGTAGCCATTAAGAAGTGAAAGCTCCATGGAGGTAACAGAACCGAAATCACTGAGATTACATTCCAGTCACAACAAGCACTTAAATGTTGTAGTTACTGTATCCGGACAATCATGCATAATAAATAACCAACATTCAATTATCCATTTCACTAATATGATTTTAAGAAAATATTCGTTAACACGATTGTAAAACAGAAACAAATAGATTAATTTATTGAAAAAAAAAAAACTTACTATAAAGGAGAAGGAGAATTCCTTGATGGGAGTCTTGTATCATAGACTAAGCATAAAGCAACACATTAACAGCACTTAAGACTTTTTTGTTCGAGCACAAGATTTATACTTACTATGGTTCAGTTACTTCTTTAATTAAAAAGAAAGCTGTTTTCTGAAGCTCTGTGAGGAACCTATATTACAAAAATATTTTGTTTAGGCACTTAGTATCTCATCCCTTGGGACTAATAAAACACCTTACCTCTAGAAATTGAAAACTACATCTTTTTGTGATGGCTTACTGAACAAAATAAGGACAAATGCTGGAATGCATCTGAATCAAAATCTCAAGAGCATAATACTCTGAATTCTGAAAAGGAAGGATTTGAGGTTTTCTGTTGT
The DNA here is from genome assembly GCF_963082525.1 of Nesoenas mayeri. Lineage (NCBI taxonomy): Eukaryota > Metazoa > Chordata > Aves > Columbiformes > Columbidae > Nesoenas > Nesoenas mayeri. The sequence continues at coordinate 79,360,851 of NC_137544.1, read as the reverse complement.
TACTTTAAAGACACAATTCATTATGCTAAAAAGGATCTAAAATGTGTGAAGTCTAGTTTCTGGTCACTTTCTGTGGTAAGCAAAGAACTAATGTAAACAGACACTATCTATTTCTTCTCTCCTTTCCAGTCATAAGTATTTTATCTCAGTTTAATATGTTTCAAAATCTTTGTTACAGTTGATTTGTAAGAACAATATCTATTATGAATAAAATTCTATTTTAATTTTGCTTAAAAGCCAATGACTGTTGCTATGTTGAACAATACACTAATCATTAATTGTTTCAAACATATTTTCCACTCTTAATTGGATTGTTTTGTACCATCACTAAGACCTTAGATGCGTCTATTCAGTATTTTGTGGAAGTGTTCACATGATTTTCAGTATTACTAGTTCCCTCCAGACCTTATTCTTCTTGTTCAGTTTTCCCTCCCAGTTTCTGGATTCTGCTCTAGTTCAAGTATTAATAGCTCCAACTGATTCCATAGGCAAAATTCCTTTACATTTCCCAGAATATGGGATTTAAAAAACAATGGTTCTAACATTCTGTCCTATTCTCACATGCAGGGGCATTTCAACAAGTGGTTAGTGCAGGCAAGCTGAACTGTTTCCTCTCTGCATCATCCAAGATGCTTAACTAAGGTGCTTCTGCTTTCCAGGCTCATCTTGACAGCAGAGACTAATTTCACAGTCACAGAAACAGTAAGTGAATAAGTTAATATATCAGGTACTTCTCATTGTTATTTTTGCTTTTCTTTATTTGATCTTTAAAATCAATCATAATATTGCAGAATCTTTATTTTCTCTCCTTGTAGTGCACAGCTCTTTTTCTAATGAATAAACAGTATGCAGCCTGTTAACTAAATGGTGCTGCATTGTATGCCTTATGATACAGCAAAACAACCACATCAAAACCACATATGGAGTAACTATTGAAAAGTGTTGTCAGTGAGTCACTCTGAGCAGAATGGGTTTACTTCATTAAAAGCAAGAGTATCACACCTACTCCACTTAAGACCATCTTCTCTTTGAGGTTACCAAGGTAATTTCGATAGCTTTGGAGATTTTATTACTTTAATTCCATAGGGCTACCCTAGTAATAATAGTGTGAAAAGACCAACACAGGGCAGGACGTTTCAGTCTGAGTAGACCAATTGTTCTCAACCCACGGGAAGATTGAAGCACTATCCAGCTTCAGCATTTCTATCAGGCCAACATATTGCTCAGCAAGGAAAGGAAACTGCAGAGGTTTGTAAAATTTCCACATTTCATTTCAAGGCAGGCATGGTTTCAGTTGAAACACACTAGCTTTACATTAAAGCAGAACCCCCAGGCTTTTCTGCATATTGTAAATGGGGATTTTAGTAGTCCAATTAACATTTGCTTTTTTAACAATACAGCCTGATTTCTGGCATTAACAGCAGCTCTGCAGCTCATATTTCTCTGACAACTCTGCCTAATCTGCTTATTGAACTTTATTTTAAAGGCTTGATTCCATGTTTACCTTCTAGCATGTGTAGTCGTTGACACCAGCAAAAAGCGAGTGTAAAGCTCTCCCACAAGATAATGATAACATTTTACACCCACATTAACCAGATGTATATCACTATAAAGCAGCAGAGAATAAGGATTTTATGTTTTGGAACAATATTAGTATATTTTGAACTGACTGCTACAGGAAACTATTCAAACGAGCTCAAAAACAATGAACAATGGGACATTCAGGTTTGTGCAGATTTAGCAGAAGGCAACAATTTGTTTGTGATCCATTGATTATCCTGCTAACAAGAATAGATAATTTGTTAATCTAGTTGCTGCCTAGTGATCCTAAGGCATAATGTCAACATTCTTCACCTGTTCTAACATACAGAATAGGTATAATATATATATATAATATATATATATAATATATACACAGATGAGACTATACACATACATATATATGCTAGCATTAAGTGAGGATGGAACTGTCAGTGCAAATATGGCAGCACCAGCTACAATATTCACTCTGAATTAGACTTGAAGAATGACAGAACTGAGACTGCTTTTCTCCTGTTGCAGAAATGTGCTTTTCTTACTGTTTAGGCCACATAGAAAATATTTTTCTACTGACAGCTGAATTTATTTTTAGTTAAAGCCAAGCAAGACCCTAAGGGAGTCAACTGTTTAACAGTTTTTGCCCTCATCTGGTAATACTAACTCTAGGTTAACTGTTCTCTGCAGTGATATTGCGATTGCTTATCCTCTCCCTGCCCCAGCTTATATGAGCATCAGTTGGTTGTTGGGCTCTTCAGCTGTATTTCAATGTCATTTCAGCTACAGGGGGAGCAACTGTGAATTCTGCGTGCAGTAGCCCCGGCACTTTGGATCTGCTCGTAGATTCAGAAATATAATTGTTCACAGGCAAGAAAAAACATTCAAATGACACGTTAGTCTCAGCCAAGGAAAAGTAGCAAAAAGGAGGGTATTTAAGGAGTCTTGACATAAAGCTTTGTCATTCAAGTAGTGTCGCATTGGTAGTTCTGCACTTCCTCTCCTCTCAAGTGTGTTCACTCATTGTCCTTTTAATGCTGTTTTTGCAAGATATCTCAGTTCTGCTTCAATTGCAGGTTCCCACAGTCCTTGAAGCTCATTATCCTGCACTACTGGTGAAAGAAACAAACAACCCAGGACCTAAATATATACTGAATTTCAAGGAGGCAGCTATTTGTAGTGATATTTTCATGCATTTATTTTTCCTTGCAGTGCTTGCATAACCTCTGAACTCTGGCCATTTCAAGTGCAAGTGCAGCTGAAAAGTACTATTTGGTCCACTTGAAGTGGCACAGCAAACTAGCTTTATCCACAGAGCTGAGCGGATTTGTTTCATCACATATGGTGTGATGCACAGCTTTAATTTTTGCTAAACTAACAGCAGAATCCTTCAAATTTATGTAGCATGCTCATGCCCATGCACCAAATAGCGCAGAGCAAAATCTTCAATCGTGCTTTAATGTCTGCTCCATTTAAAAAATGCACATTAGAGAAGCTTCCTGCAGATGGAGGACATCTTCATTTCTGATTAGGGCTGGGAAGAAGTTGTTACAAGCACATTTGACTTCTGTCTGAAATTACGTAATCAGAGGTACAATGTCAACTGCTGCTCTTCACAGTAAGTTTTATGAAGAATCCGGGGTAGGACAATAACCAGGCAGAGGTGCAAGTGGTTGGGTCATTCACCAAACAGTCAAGAAAACTCTTTCTGTCAAATGACATGAGAAGTGTATTAATTTTGGTAGAGAAAGCGAGTCAAAAGGGTTTATGTGAGTATGACAGTGTATAACACCTGGATTAAGAGTTTCAAAATGTCCATTTGGTTTCACAGTGAAAATTAAAATGCTTTGACTATTTTCTTAAATAACTAGGCAAAACAAACCAACCCAACAAACACATTGAGCAGAGCACTAGACAATTTTCATTTTCCATTGCCTTTATATACAGTATTTAGAGAAAGTTTTCCTAAGGGAAAGCCACTTCTACTTTGTGTTAAAGAGAGCAGGAAGTGTCCCTTTGGGACAAAAAGCTATAGTTGGTTGAAATCAGTACTGCTTCTTTAAAGCAAATCAAGCCCACATGGCAAAATAGAAAGAAAAAGAGCTTCTATTCTGGTGTGTCTCTTACTTTCAACCCACTTGCACCTGGAAAAAGACAGACTCAGCACACGGTCTTATCAACCACTCCAAAACCTGGCAAACTCCTAGCAGCATCTGATGATTACAATGCTGCTTTTAGCTGCCCCTTTAGTCATGGGTTCATAGCAGTGTAACAAGACATGCCACAGCCTCAGTCAGCTAAGTCACACCTCCTGGGACAGCACACACAGACAAAGGTCAGAAAAAGACCTCTGAGAGGAGGGTAGGAAGGAAAATGGACACATGAGATAGGAGGTGATGGTGAAACCCAACTGTCGTACATTATATAAATTCCATTTTGTCTAATGGATTTAGCTTAACTCAGGGGGAATGATAACACCCTTCAGTCTCTCCTCAGTGGAGTTTGGAGAGGACATCTGTCAGGTTCAGGTGATAACTGTCCATCAGGATCATCTGCACCTTCCCTTCACTCCAACATTTGTAGGCCCAAAGAATCAATGACAGGAGGAAAAACAGTGGACGTACCACATTTAATTATTTCAGAAAGATCAAATAGTCAGTTACATATTTTGATTTGCTTTTATACAATGGAGTATTTTACATATTCTGCTTCTTCATTATTAAAAAGAAAAAAAAACCCCTCAGTCTTATTCAGACATGCTAGAGGAAAGCAGATCATTGTAATTGTACTAGAGGGAAGATTTCAGCACAAGCAGAGATAACCATGTCATTTCCTAAAACCTTGCAACAGTCAGTAATTGCATTTTTCAAAGTACAAAAAGCCTATTTTTCTCAGTTTTCTTAGATTATCAGATTTGCCCTGTAGCACACAAAAGCCACTAGTGTAAAGTCCAATTGCATTTACCTTTGATTTGTTCTTGATCCCACAGAATCTTGACATAATAAAGATTAGATCTAGAGATAATAAAGATTTTACGTCACCTCAGTATTATTACCAGTATTACTATTTTACTGAGATTTGTTTGTATCCGTCAGCTTCCTTTAGGATATTACTTCATGACACAGCAACTGTGTGTCTTGCAAATTTTTAAAACTGGCTATCAAGCTGAAATAATTTTGCTTATTAATTTCTTGCTATTAGTTCTTCTTAGTATGCTAAAAAGATTCCTCTTAAGCTTGCATAATTCAGGATATTATTACTAAAGATTTTGCAGAATACATAATAGAATTTTGTTTCCATACAAAGGGCCTGATCCTAAAACTCTTATTCCTCTGGGTGGTTTTGTTATGAAAAGTTTTCAAAAATGGGACTTTTGTAACTTAATAAATCAAAAGATTTGTGGACAACTTTTTAATTTGTGTGCAGCTGACAAAACATATGAGGATCAATTCACGTACACAGACTATGGCCCAGCAACTGGGTGGCTTTACTGAGCATGTGTCTAGAATAGATAAATTATTTTCCTTTAAAAAATATATATAAATACATGAGCCCCGTTTTTTTGACCAGAGTATGAATCACACAAACTACACACTCCTGAAAAAGCCGCCTCTCACTACACTTAGTGGAATCCATTCAGAGTAGATTTCTCAGGGAGGGCGAGCTCCCATCTGTGGTGACATTAGCAGTAAAAAATACCTCTTCATGTGCTTGCTGCCCATTTTCTAATACGTAACAAAACTCCGTGTGTAACCAGGAAAAGCAAAGCAAGGCAACCAGCAAAAAGGCAATGCAACAGCTGGACACAAATATGGAGCAGCAAGTTACATCGTGGGGTGAAGGGTTGTGCTCTGTGGGGAGATGAAGCCATAGGGCCCGCTCTGAGCCACCTACAAACCAGCCAGGCCACCAGCCCCACCTCTGCCAGGTCTGCATCCCCTGGGGTGCACAGCGTGGCAGCAAGACATTCCTGCCACCGTGCTTCCACAGAGGTCCTTTGTACAGAGAAACGTACGGCAATAAGGAAAGTGATACTGGCCGTGGATATGCAGCATGCCTGGGATTCATCTTTGCATACCATCCCAAACATACAGTGGTCAGACTGCAAAATTACAGGTAATTTAATTACAGATTGAGTGTAAGCTGGAAGCATGTAGGTACACAGGACTGTAACAGAGCCGCTGTCACTGAAGATAACCAATGCCATAAGGGGAACAGTTAGTTCCAAAGCACGAGGACACTGTAGCGCAAACATGCGTAAGCCTATTATAACAAATAAGACTTTCCACACAAGAGACCCAAGACGACATCACCAACGCATTACTCCCTTAACAAATCAGAGAGTTTACTAATGAAGATACTCACAGGACTGAAGAAAGCAAGATGCACTTCAGACTTTCAAGAACAGTAAAAAAGTAAAAATCCCCATCTCTTTGCCAGTCAGGCCCTGGGAAGGTAAGAGGAGGTGAAGATTTCCTTTCTAATCCAAACTCTGGGGTTTCTTCCATTTGATCCTGAACAGACATAGAAAACACCTGATGTTTCTTGACTGTACCATGGGCAGCAATTCAGCCTGGGCCAGTTACACATTTCTAATTTATCTAAAATGCTTTAGAAGAAGGAAATTATAGAAATGAATTAGGGGAGTAAGAGGGAAATATTTTCCTAGTTATAGGAAAGAGACATCAGTGCAACATCCAGGAACATGTATCAGGAAAGTACTAATCCCAGGGTGGTACAGCACCACATGCATTTCCAGGAAGAAGCAATAGCTCCAAGCAAGATCAGGCATGTCTCTGTTCTGCCATTGTGGCATAATTCTGATATAATAAATATCTCCTAAGGTGCCCCAGTGGGATATGCGCTCCCTATAATAAGATAGCAACATCTTCCACTATGATTACTATTTCATCTAGAGCAAACTGCTCATTTTGGTCAATGAATTGTCTACTCACCCCAGTTTGCTGTTTATTCTATCTTTGATTTTCCTTAGAGCACAGAAAGAATATCACAATTTCTGTTACACTGTTTTGCAGAAAGACAAACAATAACATTTAAGAAAACCACACAAAGAAGAGGTTTGTGTTCCGTGGGTTTGCACCGCGGTTTTCGTTATGAGTAATGATTTGCTATTCGACCTAGAGTTTCTAAAGTATATAGAATGATAGAATAGTTAGGGTTAGAAAGGACCTTCAAAGGTCATCTTGTCCAACCCCTTGCAATGAGCAGGGACATCTTCAACTAGTTCATGTTGCTCAGAGTCCCATCCAGCCTGGCCTTGAACGTTTCCTCTCTCTGTAGGATGAATAGCACATGCAATTCTCTGAATGGGTTTGACATTTTTCAAATACAAGCACTGGTGTAAGGGAGTGAGTTTGCCATGCACTTGCAATGAGAAATTGTTGCTTTTATATCAACCCCTGCCTCCTGGAAAATTTGTTTCAGGAGATCAGATGTGAGCCCAGAAGACCAAAGCACACGGATTGACCACTAACCTCTTAAGGTGATATCCTAGGGAAAACCACTGCAAAGAACAAAACAGTTGCATGAGTTACATAAGCACTAGCTGTATTTGATCAAAGATCAAATTTGAAAACAGTTTATATATGCGAGGAAATTAATGTAATGGTTAACAACCAAGCCAGGAGGAAGGTCCTTGCCCCAACAAACTCTCATGGTCTTAGAGTGCATCATAAGAAGCAACAGCAGATCTTGATGCCTAAGTAGGCCTTGAAGCAAAAGGTATTTGATAATGGGAAACATGATACTGTGCCTTGTTTCACCACCAAGTCCTACACCACATTCCAAAACAGTGAGAAACAGCAGGGCTAGAGACACACCAAATAGGAGGAGAAATGGAATTGCAAAACAGAAGGTTCAATACTATTAAAGGACAAGGAAATCAGAGAGTTTTAGATCTGAACGCACGTTTTGCTTTCAGAATGAGTTTCGTTGTACAGATGGTTACTACTTTTTTGTCTCAAAATAAAGACCATTATGCAGTACATGCTGGCTTCTGCTCAGCAAATGCATTCTGTTTCTTTCCTACACCTATGAATTTCCCACTTTTAATACGAATTTTAAAAGATTTGAGCTTACATAGCGCAGTCACAGATCCAAAAACCAGGGCTGAAATGTAGCTCTGAGCTGTGCTCTGGCTCTCCCCCAGAGAGAGCTCTGGCTAGGTAAAGAGCTGTAAAATCTCCTTTAGGTGACCAGAAGGCTTGTATATTTGTGTGCCGCCTGGCTGGTAATCTTAGCCAGGCACTCACGCACGTATTTAGGCCTGACAGTAAACATAAAACTCAAGAGCTGAAATCTAAATATCTGCTATGCTAACTGACGCAAAGTTTCCTTCTTGGTCTATTGGCTTTTCTTTCCATTTCAGTGTTACACAAAAAAATCTTACAGGTTTGATTCCCTTTAGTTGTCAGCTACGGTGGGTATTTTTAGTCCGAAAGTTTCAACACTATCTCGAAACAGTGTTGAGCTAAGGACAGACAGTGATATGAACAAGTGTAACTTGAGCCTATTTTTCTAAACAGTATAGATAGTGAAGCCACTAATCTCTCATGCTGTAGTTGTGTTTTCAAACTAAAACTTTCAAGAGGAAAGAAGTTCAGTAAACATCTTCGAGTATAAAAATACTGTCCCTGGGTAATTATCAGAGAACAGAATTCACCACAGAGAAGATTACAGATGACAGGTTTCTTAAACTTTTTAAGAAATTCAGACTTGGAAACTGATACACTAAGTTATGCCCCTGTCCATTACTGCTTCTGTGTTTGTCTCAAGTAGCATTCTTCTTCTTCTTCTCATGCAATTTGCTAACTTATGTTACAAGAAAATATGGTTTTTTCACATCAATCCTATAACAACAGAAAGACACGTTTAAAAGGATCACAATAAACACACTAATGATATTTAGACTCCTGGCAATCTGTTTGAAGATGCTGGAACCCAGACAGGTACATCCTCTATAACAGTGATGCCTATGCAAACACTTGAATTTTTGATAAAATTTAAGCTATGTAAAAAAACAACCTTAATTCTACGTCACTTCTCCCAATGCTGGCTGCGCCTGCCCAGGGCCTTGCAGGGAGCTCGGCAGCTGCCCTGAGAACAAGCTGCAGCAGATAGAAAGGTCATTTCTTTGTAAGAACTCCCCAGAATCAGGTGAATGACAACATTCTTTGGTCTTTTATTTCTAGCCTGAGAAAGGATGAATACTGAAAAAAATGAAGTTTTAATCTATTGGAGATGCACTTTTTTCTTTCACTTTAATGGAAGAAAATTCAATCCAGTTAAAAGAAACTTTTGGATGCCAATCAGCCCTAGTTCCTTCAGTAATTTTATTCACTATTTAAATAACCAGTTTATCAAGAACACAAAGGCCTAATTTCAGAACTGGGTATGAGGTGGATATGCAATTAACAGTCTGAGCCTATTTAAATGGCTGTTGCGATTAAGATGTTTGACTGTCCCGTTTCTTTCCTTCTTGGACTTTTTAATAGCTGCATAATATCTCAGCAATTCTACCTAGGTAATAGGACTTCCAAAGTGTACCTTTCCACTTTCAAAATGTATCTTCTAGGGATGTCACTCTGAAATTTCAAACACCTGTATAGAATTTTTGCTTAGATATCTTTAGTATTTTTATACCAATTACTATTTCAGATTGCCTGTTTTGTTCTTCTACTCAATATAAGTACTTATCCACATTATCCCAGTTTAAATTCTAACTGCAAAGCCTCTTGATTTTTAGCTTTTAACATCTTTAATTTTGCTTCTGAATGGTCAGCTGTACACATATGTATTACTAGATGCTGAAAAAACCATTATTGTACTTTACTGATAGTAAGTCGAACAGTTATTTTTGGTGATTGGTTTCAAAATCATACTAGATATAATTTTGATTAGAAATAGTAACATCACGTACTGAATCAACAACGATGTTTCTCTAAAATGGAGAAGGTGGCTGGCTACATATCCAGCTTTGATATTATATCCCCTCTAGTTAGCCTTCAGAGTGATTTTCCTAAACTGCTTGAATATCACAGAAAGTGAATTTCATTCAATTGCAAAATCATGCTCCACAAGCTTCCTGAACGTGTGTATGAGAAGAGAGATGCCAAGGTTCTCAGGCAGAGTTTTCAGCACTTTTAGTGTCTCATTTTCTGTATTAAAAAAACAAACCAACCCAAAGAAAAACAAAAAGAACAAACAAACAAACAAACCCCCACACACACACCAAAAAACCCAACCAAAACCAAACAAACACTAAAATCAGAAACATCATAGGAAGCTAGAAAATCTACTGTACTATATATAAGTAAATAAAACAGATGAATAATAATTTTTAGGGAAAAAAAAGCTGCAGACAGAATATTACAACTTTGTTCTGACAGTACAGGTAGAAGCAAACTAGTGATTTCATAAGTCTGGGTTTTTTTGTGAATAACTGGCCAAAGCAATGACTGGGTTTGATTTTCTGTCAGCCAGTTTAAATATGCAGTACCCTAGAAATAGGCTTGAACACTAAAGATGCCCTGCATTGAATATTTGCTAAAGACAACACAATTACAGCAATGTATTCTCTAAGACAGAACTTCAGATTTGCTCTGATTTTACACCACACCTTTGGCCTTTTCAACTACTGATGAATAGCTGTGTAGTGGAAAGCCCCTGCAAATCTAAATTCTTAAAGAAAAATCTGATTACTTTACTTCTTAAAAGTTAAAATAAGCATGTTAAGTTTTCCCTCTCAGTAATCTTATTTAATCAAAGTCTCCTTATAACCGCTTTTTCTTTTCTTATATCTTTATTACTATTATTCAGAGGTCTCAGAGCAATCCCGACAGATTCTGAAGACTGATAAAGCTAGCAAGAAATCCCCTGTTGTTTTTCCCTGCTTCTGCCATACTATCAGAGCACAACTCACAAAGAATAAATTGCAGAACAGAATTGCAGGATTCAAGGAGGGAATAAGTTTAGCTGGAGCTTTTCAGCTGTGTCATTGTCTGCAAGCATGTAAGAGGAATCATACTACCTATAGCTCTCTGTGTTTCTGAAAAAAAATCAAGCATCAACCAAAGACAGATATTTTAATCCAGCAGTCTACATGGCTTTCTAAGAAAGCTGTTGTAATTTAAATAGGAAGTAAAGGTATTATGCAGAATTAACTGATAAGGTTCTACAGCCTGTAGAAGAGATTAGAGTAGGTGATGATTTTAATAGACTTTTCTGAGCTTAAAAACCGTGAAAGCCTTGCTCTGCTTTTTTTCCAAAGTTGATCATCAAGACTGCAGTGCCTTTTGAGATTTTTGTGCAAGTCCCAAGCTAATATAGATACTGCACAGGTTTTCAAAACTTAGAACGTCTGCTAAAACTTTTGAAAAAAGAAAATATTGGAAAACTAGCCACACACACAGTTTAGGGAAAGGGGGGTGCATATTATCAAAATGTTTCTTGCACATAGGTTTGGTTACTGCACTTGCTGTTTTACTAACTCCTAGTTGTGTCACACTGGCAATACTTATGTAAACTTTTTTTGCAGCAGCTCAGTTTTTATCTGGTCTTTGCAGCTTGGGGGACTGGGAGTGCTTCACTATTTACTTGTCTGCTACAAAACCACAGTCTCCTCCAGCACACAGAAACTATTAGAATGATGAATTATCCACTCCCTCTGCTCCCAAATACAACCATCTTGGTTACTTGTATGACTAAATATTTGTTGTCAACTCACATTCTGAAGTACTCTACTGTGGCCAAAAGTGGCAAAGCAGCAACACATTAATCAAAAGTTTTAATTTTCCATTCCATATGCCACAGTCTGCTAGAAGATTCAAAACAGGCAGAAGAAGCTGTAAAGGAACACAGACCTTACATCTGTGTGTACAAGAGAGCAAGCGCAGGCGTTTACCAGACCAGCTAATGTTGTGTAGAGCTTTTATAATGATTATTTGCTTAGAACTTTTAATGTGTCATTTTTATTGTGCTGAGTGGAAGAACAGTTCAGCTGCTGCTCTGAATCTCTCTGCGAGGAAGGATTTTTCTTTCCACAACCATACAGGGAACCTAACCCAGCTACATTCCTAAATTAGGCACCCGAACTTATGCAACGTGACCACTCTTGTGCGTAGAGTGGCACACGCTTACACACACAACCAAAACAGCCTTTTTGCCATTCGGGGCAAGTAGCAGAGCGCAGGCTCCCAGGCGGGCTCGCTCCACGCAGCAGCAGCATTTTGTGTTCAGTTGAGACCTGTGTGACCGACGTGGATCCGCCAGAAAGTGCTCTACGGCTGCTGCCTTACACGGCCAGCTGGGAGGCCAAAAAAAGGATCCTGCTCTCTCACGCTAAGCCAATGTCCAGGTGCTGCAGTAGGGTCTGGAAGCAGCAAAGGAAGGTACCTGCACTTACCCATTTTTGCCAGTGCACACAGCTCCAGAAGAACACCGTACATCTGGGGAAATGCTGCCGTGCTGTGAGGCCGCTCTTCTCCCAGGAGAGCTGCCCGAGCTCCCAGCTCTGCCAGCAGCACATGATGACACACCAGGGGAAGAAAGAGCTCAGACCCAACAGTGGTATGAACACGGTGAAAATACAGGAAAGGCGACAGTAGAGTTTAGGGCCGAGGACTGACGTTTTACAAGGGGTGTAGGAGGCTCCAGGGATCTGTTGTGTGGGGCTGTATTTCAGGAGTAACTGTAGAGCTTCACTTTACGCTGTATTCCAACTTCAGCCCCACAGTCCTCCTTTGGTGTGCCTCTGTGGCCAGGAAACTGCTGAACAGGAGATACGGCATGCTCCAGCCAGCCCCATGAGGCCTGGGGAGAGCAGGGTGATGGGGCGCAGGGCATGGTGATGAGTCTGGGCACCCCCTCTCTGTCACCTCCCTCTTACCTTGAGCCTGCCTTCCGTCTCACCTCCTCCATGTCACACAAGCAGCCGTCTCTGAGGAGGAGGAGGCACCAGGAAGTAAGGACACAAATCCACAGAGAACCATCTTTCTAGCCCTCAAGAGCATCAAGAAGGGCAGCAAGTGCTGGCTGAGGGAAGGAGGCCCCTTGCAGCACCTCACATTTCCTTCAATGTCGAGGTGCAAATTCAAACGGGAGCTGGCCCTTCCTGTCCTTTTAACTCTGTCTCTTCCCTCCAAGAATTTCCGTCCTTCCTCCACGGTAAGTAACATCGATGGACTCTTTCTGACACACACCGATAGGACCCTAATAGAGTAACATTTAGGCATGAACCAATTCAGATGCCAGTGACCTGGACTTGCATGAGGTTTAGTTATTTCAACTTTTTTTTTTTTTTTTCCTCACTCTTTCTAGCAATTTATTCGGCATCTTAAACTCATGAGATTGGTCTCCACAATAGGGAGCTTTTGGTTCACTTATGCCAAGTCAACAGAGATGTATTTTGGGGTAGTAGTCCTTTAATGTGACCAAAGATAAGTACTATTAAGATGAAATAAGCAAAAAGGGGAACAAATTCTTGCCTAACATTAGGCAAAGTGTTGACAGAACCACTGCAGTGTACAATCCCAGTTACAAGTTTCAGATTTTGACTATATTATCTGACTTCTCTATAGCTCAACAGAGATTTCACTATGTGATTCTTGCATAGTCATTGCAGATTAAAAGATTAATATCTTTCAGTAAAATAGTTGTATGTTAGAAAGTCCTTATATTTTAGCACTTGGTGATTTGTTCATCAAGTAGTTAACCCAACTGTCAAAAATAAAGGTATGTCTTTCAACTCTTGTTTGATCTACAGGCTCCTGCAGGCCTGGTTCTGCAGGATGGGCAGGAGGAGGTGGGTTCATCCTTGACACAGCCGTGGGACACAAGCCCAAGTGCAGCCACAGTTGCACCAGGAAAGCAGCACTGGTTTTGGCACAGCTTCTCTGTACACTGCAGAGTAATTTTGCTATCCTGTTGTGTAAAGCAGAGCCCCTCCGCAACCGAGCAGGGTGGCAGGCATTCAATTGCTCACAAAAACATGATGCAGCTATTTAAGACAAGGGCTAAGGAGTAGTGTGCCCGATTCATAAGGGCTGTAGCTGTCCTCAGTGAAATATGGCTGCTGTTAACACTTCTGCTCATGTGAAAATCACTGTGCTCATGCCCTCTTCCATGACCACATTTGGGCAGGACTTCATTTTAGATCTTAACAAGAAGTCTTTCTTCCCATAAGAAAAGATTTTGCAAAACTGTCAAGGATTTTCTCTCTGTGTTTACTCCTTCAAATAGTTCAGCGATTCTTTAATTTTCAGTGCTTAGAATAAGTGGAATGCAACAAAGCTTCCAGAGCCTAAAATATTTGTTTACACAGTACTTCTTGCTGTTATACTTTATTTCTCCCGCAGGCATTTTTACTGTGCTTTTTAATTGACTGCAATGCCATAATTTGAAACAGTCCTCAGATGTCAGTGGTTCAATACTGAATAAACAAACTCAAGCAATAAGAATCAGTGTAAGTCAATTACCCTTTTAGCCAGAGAAAAGCATACATCTCAATACATTGTCAGCCAGATCTCATTGCCACACTTCTCAAGCAGGCATTTCTGAGTAGTTTAAACATCACCAGCAAACCAGGAATACAAACACTTGCAGGGTAAGCCAGGTGTCCTGTCAGGAGCACTGTACCTCGCAGGTCAGAAGACACCTGCTTCTTTTGCCCTGTCTCCCATATTCATAACTTTAACTCCTGGGGAGTCACGGCTGCCATTTAGCAAACGACTTGAGCTATGCTTTAATGTGTCTTTAAGCTGACACACACTCCTACCAAATAAAAGTAGTCCTTGCACCTTGCCTGCCTTTCTCTCTACATGTCTCTTAGACATTGTTAGTTCACAGTAAGCAGCTGGGCAGTAAAACAAGACGGGGCTACTTTTCACAGAATCACAGAATGGTTGGGGTGGGAAGGGATCTCTGGAGATCATCTAGTCCAACTCACCTGCTAAAGCAGGTTCACCCAGAGCAGATCACACAGGAATGGGTAAGGGTGACAGAGCACTGGAACAGGCTGCCCAGGGGGGTTGTGGAGTCTCCTTCACTGGAGACATTCAGAACCCGCCTGGACATGTTCCTGTGCGACCTCACCTAGGCGTTCCTGCTCCAGCAGAGTGATTGGACTAGGTGATCTTTTGAGGTCCCTTCCAATCCCAAACATACTGTGATACTGTGAATGTGTCCAGGCAGGTTTTGAATGTCTCCAGAGAAGGAGACCCCACAGCCTCTCTGGGCAGCCTGTTCCAGTGCTCTGGCACCCTCAAATACTGTGCTTCAGTTTGGGCCCGTTGCCCCTCATCCTGTCACTGAATACCAATGAAAGGAGTCTGGTCCTCTTGACACGCATTCTTGAGATATTTATAGACATTGATGAGATCCCCTCTCAGCCTTCTCTTCTCCAGGCTCCCAGGCAGGGTGGGGAGGGGGTCAGTTCTGCAGTGCACCAGTTCCCCGAGTGCTGGTGCCAGCAGGGACGAGCTGGGGACAGGGCCAGGCAACCACGGCACAAACAGCACCAGCAGGTCACTGGCAGGCTTCCACTTCGCGCAGCCCGCTGTGTGTTACTGCAGTCTAAATGGGCATTTGGCAAGCCTCGCATCACCTCATGCAAGAGCATCTCTCTCCTTAATGTCATCACTGATTCTGCTCTAAACACATCTCATGTCAAGTGGGAAACAATAAAGGCAAAATTCTGGAGGCAACAATGAAGAGAAGCCTCATGGGTTATGCTTCCAGTGGACAGACCTTACCAACAATGTCCCTATAGGATTTCCACGATGCAGTGAAATCAGAAAAAAAAAAAAAAATCAGAAAAATGGGGTTAAAAGTAGTCAAGCAAGAATATAAATCTGAACATGATCTGAGTCAACTCAGTACCATGTCAGGTATTAGAAGTAAATTAATTCATCCGGAAACTCCTAGGAGTTTGTCTTCATTACTGCACGAAAAAAAAATGCAGGGCAATCTTTCACGTAATTCCTTTATAAACCATGGTGTTGCAGTAGACATGTATATGCCCGATTTTAAGAAACAGAAAATATAAGCAATGTTAAACTGTATGCAAAGAACCTACTAAACTATTATGATAATGACACACATGGAAATTAAAATATGCAACCTCAAAAGGAGAAGGTTTGGAAACTAAGGAACTCAAATTACATTTTTCTGAAATAAATAATAAAATAATCTAAAGGCAAAGAGGTGCAGATAGCACCGTTCAGAGGATATCTGTGGAAGCATGTTAAAAAGATGCCTCTTATCAGAGTTTCTCTATAGATAACACAAAGCCTTTATTTCTAGTCAGCTAGAAAACTATTCAAACTGTTTATCCAACTTCCACATGCACGGTATGTGCATTTATTTGCCTGCTTACCCTCTGATGCTGATGTGAGGCAGTTTCTCAAATGTGTGTCTGACAATGTAGTGCATCCTATAAATTTGCGGCACTTATTGCAACATCAAGGATAAGGAAGAAAATGAAGAGATGCTGTCAGTGGAAACCAAATCTTCTTAGTTGATGGATGGTAAGAATTCCTCAGTAAGCACCTTGATAATTAAAGTGTCGACAAAGTTATATTGTTCTTCCCATATGAACGACATCTCTTGTTAATTATCCATTCCTTATGTGGCACTTGGATCCTGTACATAATCAAATGTGGTAAGACTAAGTCCACACTCCAGTAGAAAAATAAATAATCCTAATTAACATTTCTGTTACAGGAGAGGCCGATAGTCCCTATTTCAGAAGCAAGAAAGAATACAGTCCCTCACAAAGCATGTGAAGACTCACAAACTGTACCTGGCTATATTCTAAAGGCACAGCGTATGAAAGCAGTAAACTCTCAAGCTGAATATAGAATTTTCCCTGTTTCTAAAGAATATTCATGCTGATTTACACAAGCATTGGTGATTAAAAACACTGTGCTCCTCTAGGCCTCCTTTATGGAGCATAAGGCTGTGCCTGTAGAACAGCACACCTGCTAGATACATATTAATGCAAAAAAATTCAATCTGTGCATACATGGTGCTCACCTCATCTGCTCACATAAATACCATCCCGTTATCTTTCTGAAAGCAAGAAATATTTTACGCTTATACATATTTTTTTCCATCAAGAAGTTACTTCTTAAAATTATCATGCCTTTGGAAATATAACGTTTGGCTATGTTTTGTACCTAGTAATCTAACATCCACTGCTTGTGTATTCTAGTATTTTAAAAAAGTATGTAGCAGCTTCCAAATTTGGGGATCAGTGGGAATTTCTCTGGCTAATAAAACACAACCTACAGAGTGTTAAGCAGTGTTTCTTCTTACTGTGAGAAGGCAGTGTGGTTACTCCTTACCAACAGAATATATCTTAAAACCAGGACAATTGCATTCTAAGATGGATAGGTTTTATATTACAAATTGGAGTTCAGCCAATGTTCAAGTTTTGATTAAAGGATCAAAAGATTTCAGAGACTACATTATCCATGAGTATTTAATTAATGAGTCATATTCATTGGTTTTAAAAGGCGCTTTTTGGGGCTCAAATTGGAACACGAATTGCAGGCTGGGAAGACATAGCTCAAGTGCTCTGTCACACAGTTATCCAGCTGCCAGTTGCCCAGTTCTTTGAACAGTGATGTCCACGCTGTGTTGCTTCTGCAGGCAAAACGTCTGTGATTCTGTTTCTTCTTAAGCTAAGTGGTTTGGCTTTTCAGACTTACTAATGCAAAAAGCTACATTTAAATTCAGCAGCAGCCTCATGTTTGATTTCCTCCAACCCAATCATTATTAGCTCTGTAGTAAATAAAGTAATTCTTACCTGGGCAAGGGACAGAACAGCAGTCCATGCATTTTTACAAATCAGCAAATACACTGTTATAAACTTCGGAATATTACGACTCCTTTTGCAAAAGGAGACCTCTGCAACCCAGCAGAATAGAGACCAATTCTTCCACCCTTCTGACACTTACTTGGTCTCCATTTTCCAGGGCTCTCAACTCCTCAGCCAGGGGCGGGGAGGACACCAGCTCCGTGCAGGGGCTCACTTCTCCAGCTGCTCCAGCCCAAGCCCCATGGGCACCGCTGCTCCTCACACCACCGCTCCAGAGGCTGCAGAGGTGAAGTGTCCAGTGCCACGGCTACCTTATAGTCACTGCTGGCGGTGGGGAGGCAGGGGGATGCATTGTTGTTTCTTATTATTTGTAGATTCCCAAATCTACAAATCCAAATTGTAAGACCAACACATAGCCCAGAGACAGGAATTCATTTTACCATCCTATACCTTCACAGTTGGTGAAGAAAAGCAACTGCCAGTCAAGGCCAAGACAGACCGTGGGCAGATGGCTTAGAAATATTCCCAATAACAATGAAGCTGAGTGTAAAGCATGGCCTCTTCACAACTGGTGGCATTTCCAACGGAAGATATCAAAATAGTAGGTCTGACTTCCAGGCTATGTGGCAAATAAGCACAGGTGGAAGAGAACTGTAAACAGTCTGGAAGCTGGGTAAAGCTCCAGTGGTAAGAACAGAAGCAGCAGCACCAAAAATTGATGAATGAAGCTGCCAGTTCCAAGAGGTGAGTATACAGCCATTAAAAGTACCATGAGAAAATGAAAAAAACCCTATCAGTTTACTTATAATCAAAGCATACTTTACTGACAGATCGAGAGATCTCATAATAAGATGTTTTACATAACACCAAGAATTTCACATCATCACGGACCTCATTTGAGGTCTTTGCTAAAAAAGCGAGAGATTTTCATATACTTCATGCTGGCATTTCTGGAGAGAAACCATAACACAATTCTCAGATTAATTCAGATTGATTAGCAGTAGCCACACTGCAGCAGCTGCCCTGCCATTGCTCAGCACTTTCTCTGTACAAGCAGCACAGAAGCTGTGACAGTACTGTGATTTTGCTGATATTTGTAGAATTACATAATATTAAACACATATTTAAGGAGGAAATTTAACTAAAAGACAGCTTGCTCTTAAAAAAGGCCAAATGAAACTCTAACAGCAGATAGTTAGCAGAATGTATATTCACATGCATGTCAAGGACTACAAAGCTCAAAATCTCATTAAACAGCATTTGTTTTAAAACCACAAATGGCTTCGGATCGTGAAAATGTTTCCGGAGCATTTGCAAATCCTTGTCTTCTGAATCAAGGCACTTTTACACCTTCAGACTGCAAAGCAGAATCAATAGCCCTGCTGTGGGTTCTGCTCAGCAACCTCCCTCAGACGCCCCCGAGATGGACAGTTACAATTGATCACACTGGACCCACGGCTGGAAACTTCATTCGTTTCTGGCTTGACAGGGTATCACTTTCTGGCAGTTAAGGGTTTTAGAATGAGAGTAAAAATTACTTTCATAGTCCCAAGCCATCTATTTCAATAAAACTGAGCCACTGAAGGAGGTTTAACAGCACAGTAAGTCCTCAAGTGGCTTGGACAGGACTTGAACACTGAATTTTCTTTCCAGATTATTGCATTAGGACTGATCAAAGTTGTGTTTCGGGTAAGTAGTAATTTTTCCACAGACAATAGCAGATGGATCAGCTGCTGAGAGGTGTTCCAGCTCACTTCAGCTCCCCAACAATGAATCTGATGGTAGGCAGATATGCTAATCAAGAAGTGAGAATAAAAGAGGACCATAAAAACTCCTTTCACTCTACCCTCTCTCGTCCAGCATACCTGGAGCTGTGAGGAAATGCAGACTGTTTGTTTCAGTTCACTGAGTGGTAAAAAATGCATCAGCACCTGGAGAATTTTTGAGATAAAACAAGTATTTTACACTTCAAGACCTTGAAATGTTCATCTACAGTGTGGCCGTTTAAACTCTTTTGGAAAAATAATCCACACAAAAATGTTCAATGAAATCTATGTTGAACACTCCTGTGGAATAAGTGGGGATTTGGATGCAGCAGCTGTGGGAGAAACTGATGAAAGGAGGAGGCAGAGCATGAGGTGTAACACCCCAAATGACACGAAATGTTGCTGATCCAGTGAAGTCTAAAACCTGCACTAAGCCTTAGCTGACTGCCCACTCCTGTCTTACAGCATCTTTCCCTAATGTTTATCTGAAGAGACAACAAGATATTCAGTAAGTACCTTGTACACTTTTACATCATATAAAGTTTTGAATCTCTTGCTTTAGCACTCCTCACCATACGTATATAGATGGTATTATAACAATTCAGCCAAAACTTCTATTCCTTCAAGCTGCCCTGAGATGTGAGAAACAATATTTGGAAGGAAGTAAAAGTCAAAAAAAGAGAAGTGCTTACCTTTATTTCCTAAATAAAGCACGCAAACATGTCATGTTTTTGTAAGTAGCCAGCTTCTTGACTAATGAGATTCATCTGCAGACCCTTGACCCCATGAGCAAACTTATCAGACCAGATGTCTATAAAAAAATCTGATCTTATGGGCTTTAAAGAAAGAATGTATTTCTTTGCTATGTAGCAGTACTCTGAAGAAAGCCATCTATTTGCTTATAGAAAGGTTTACGAAAGCCAAAAATATAACAGGAGATAGTTACTGCAAAGGTATTTATTATAAAAGCCTGATTAAGCAAAGAGGACCTTGGACAGCATTTAGCAAAGTGTGAGTTGTGGTTCCTGAAACAAAGGCAGCTGAGTACAGACGAGATTGAGACAGCAGCTGGAAATGCATCCTGAGCAGCAACAGCAGCTGGAGCCCAAGCGATATCAACACGCTGCTGAAGAACAGTTTGCTTGATAAGGCTTTGGGCCAGACAGTGCAGCTTTTCCTCTCTCTTACTTCCCATATCGCTCCTGCCCTCATCTACAGAAAGATTCATACATATTTGTTCTCACAAGGTTGTAACAGGAACAGAAGTGCGCAGAGAGTCCACCAACCACAGAGAACTGACACCTTTTTAGGCCTTGTAATTTGCACTCCACTTCTGAACCTCAACCTAGATTTCCAGTTGATGGCCTGACAAAAAGGAATAAAGTTACCCACTTCCTGGGAAGAAGACATTTGGCAAGAACCTTGCTGAAATGCAACAAAAAAACCAAAGTAATATGTATTTTTAATTAAAAACAAACAAACAACATGCAGCACTCGCAGGCCATTAGCAAACTCTGAGTTAGTAAATCTCCTCATCTGTATTGCAGAGAAGGAAGAAGGGAATATATGAAAGAGTAAGAACAAATAATCTAATGGAAGTTGCACTCCCACATACAGAAAATAAATAAATAAATAAATCTTTTAAACACCTTGAGTGAGGGGAAGAAAATCCATCACATTTTCACACTCAGTGGTATCTTGTCTCCTAGGCTGAAGTACTTCTCAGGTCAAAATTGCACTAATGTCTATGTGCAGATACAGAGCCAATGCAGTTTTAACATCTCTGAAAGTCTTTCAAAAAACACGGGTTTATTGTCATGTATCACAATATTCTCCTAGAGTCAGAAAACTTTAATCTAAGTAATGATTCCAACAACTCCCAAGAGGTGGGATTGTTTCTCCCCTTTTTTCAACAGCTTCTTACCTAACACTAGAACAAGTTCACAACCGAATTATTATTTCCTTCTTCTTCTATCACTCATAAACATGCAAATTCATTAATCCCAAGGATGCATTAATGAAGGCTCCTTAAACATTGTTCTCAAATTGCACTTCTTATACTCTGAATACATACATAAGGTAGAAGCTACAGCCTTTAATTTCATTTACTGCAAGACTAACATTGAGAATACCTGTTTTTTAAGAGACATATGTTTGCCATAACTCCAGCTTAAACTTGAGCTCATCTCAGAAGAGCTGCCTGTTCTTCTGAAATGAAGTTACCCTCTGTGAATCCCACACTGCTCCAGCTTCTTTTGTTCCATGCAGGTAATCCTATGCACTCAGAAATTTCTCCAAGTAGTACAGCAAACTTTTCAGTCTCTCAACTAAATCATTTTAGCAGCTATTTCCGGACAGCAGTGGTAAAGCCTTTTAAATCCAATGATTAATGTTTTGTAATCAGAGTATGCACTCAAAAGAAATTTTTCATCATTAAATAATTAAGTCTTTAATAACTACCTAAAGAATTTTTAAAGCACTTGCTATGACATCAAGGCACAGTAAATTCTCTATTTAATCTTAACAATTCATATAATTAAAATACATCAGTTGAAAATGATATTAGTTTTATATAGTTTTATTATTTTTAGCTTATTATTAATTGTGGGCTTAAACCAGTACACTCACAAAGGATGCAATTAATACACAATTTGGTAACACACCTAAAGCTGCAGTTAACACATAGGGATTTGTTGAACACCTCACCTTAGCTGCTGTGAATAACATAGTATAAGAGTCCTGTAGGCAGAGCTATTAGCACCATTTGTTATTGATGTTGTCCACTGCTTGCCAGGCAAAAATTCCTCTTCCTGGAACAACTAACTGCTTCTGGCTTTAAAAGAGACTTATTTAAAGCCTTCTCCAGTTCCATTTTGGCAGAACCTCCAGAGGATGCTGACATGCAGCTAAGCGGGATGGCTGGAGGAAAAGGAGGAAGAGGCAACTGATTCGACGGGGAGATGGGGTAGAAAAAAACACAAGGTGAGATCTAAGTGTAAAGCCAGACTTCCCACTCTCCCTCCACTTATTTTGTGCTGTTTCTGTAGGCAGGGCCAGCAGAGACACCCCTGGCGCGAGGAGAGTCCCTGTGAGCCCAGTCAGGAGCTTTGGGCACGGGCCAGGCTGGTGCCTCGGCAGCAAGGCAGAACATGGGGCGCCACGTTTCTGAGCTGCTGTGGCAGCTCCAGGCCAGCGAGGACAATCACCCATTCGCTTTCGCCATCCCAATTCAAGTTGAACCACAAATCCAAACAAACAAGTTTGGTAATCTCAACTGAGTTTCTGCTTGCACAGCCATTTATTATCGGCCATGTGGTATAGTCAAAAATCTCAGGCTATTCAGCCATGGTGGTATTAATAGATCAAGCAGCCATGGAGGACTTACAGCATTGTTTTTTCAGTTCTGCCTTTAACTAGACGTACACAAATGATGCGTGAAAACAGGATCAAGTTGTTCCTGTTCTGTTGACAGGGTATCTTCATTTGAAAATTGGCACCTACAGACACCTGACAATCAAACTAGATGACTTCGTAGAGGGACTGAGCGGGCTTTGTCATGACAAGGCCGTGATAATTGAGGGCAAGGGAATTATTTCTCCAGTGACTGAGAACACTTGCTGCTGTTTCTGTACGGAACCACCCTCCTGAACTAAATAATGAAGTTACTTCCTTTCTTGCTCTTCAAACTCTTAAGACACTGAATCCAGTTTTTCATGGCACACTCAGGTAAATCAGCCAAAGATTTCAAAGGGCATTTTGGGAAACCCAGTCACAGTTACAAGTAAACTTTCCCCTTTCTAAGAGCAAGACGTATAAAAGAGTTCTACCCTCAAAGGCCTCTCATTGCTCTCCTCAGTTTCCGGACATCACTTGTGTTTTAAGAAGCAGAAATTAACTGACAAGGTGTACTGAGGTTCGTGTTGTTGAACAAGAAAGCAGAAAAATGCTCGCACAAAAAATAAATGCGAGTTTTGAGCGTCTGAGAAGTGGCCTGACCTATGGTAGCATCCTCACCCCAAAATAAACTGCACTACAATCTTCCCACGACTAACAGCAGCATTGAGACAGATCTCATAATGCAGGAACAGGTTTAGGGATTGTATTCCCTCCTGACACTCACAAATTAGGATATGTGCCTCAAAACTTAATCTCCAGGCTGCTGGCCTGACTTACAGGAGCAGGGGGGGAAGCAGTAAAAAGTAAATTATTCAGTAGAATTAAAATGGAATTGTTTACAAAGTGTTCTTCAATTTTGTACGTTTGTACAAAGTGTTGTACGTTTGTTAGAAGTATTCAGAAAAGACCTGCAAATTCTTTTATGCATTCTAAAATTGTCAGTCTTTCCTGGGCAGTATCCAGCCTATTTCATCACTTCTAAGAGGTAACTTCTTGCCCGTGGCTTTTCAATATAGTTTCACAGAAGTAAAACAGTCTTACCTGGTAGAACTATGAGACCCTTTTCCTTCACACTTCACCTTTGTTCTGGAATGAAGATTCGTCTCATTCAAAGTGTCATGTGACAATTTAAAGTTGCAAACTTTTAAAGAGATTGTCCTTGGTAAAAACAGCATAAAAACACAGTAACAATGAATAATTCTTCCAAACAGGTTTGCACAGTGACACATTTTGCAGGCAAAGATGAAAATTCTCCCCAGTGGATGATGCTACATGTGAAGGGCTAAAATAATTGTGCACCACTTGAAACCCTTTGCTTGTACATGTGGTGCCACCGCCACTGTTACACAGCAGTACACATAGTGCTCCATCCATCGGATTCTGCCAAAGCCGCACTCGCTGGCCCATGTGTTGCCAATTTCAGGAAAGCAAACAAACCAACCAAGCTGCACAAGTCAAACTCTGACCTCATTCACACAATCAAACTTTCAAACTAATAAGGCCCTCTGCTTCCAAATATCACAGAATCACAGAATGTTAGGGATCGGAAGGGACCTCAAAAGATCATCTAGTCCAATCCCCCTGCCAGAGCAGGAACACCTAGATGAGGTTACACAGGAAGGCGTCCAGGCAGGTTTTGAATGTCTCCAGAGTAGGAGACTCCACAACCTCCCTGGCAGCCTGTTCCAGTGTTCTGTTACCCTTACCAAGAAGAAATTTCTTCTCAAATTTAAGTGGAACCTCTTGTGTTCTAGTTTGAACCCATTACCCCTTGTCTTACCATTGGTTGTCACCAAGAGCCTGGCTCCAAGCTCGTGACACTCACCCTTTATATATTTGTAAACATTAATGAGGTCACCCCTCAGTCTCCTCTTCTCCAAGCTAAAGAGACCCAGCTCCCTCAGCCTTTCCTCCACTCCCTTAATCATCTTTGTTGCCCTGTGCTGGACCCTCTCCAGCAGTTCCCTGTCCTTCTTGAACTGAGGGGCCCAGAACTGGACACAATATTCCAGGTGTGGTCTCACCAGGGCAGAGCAGAGGGGAAGGAGAACCTCTCTTGATCTACTAACCACTCCCCTTCTAATACACCCCAGGATGCCATTGGCCTTCTTGGCCACCAGGGCACAGTGCTGGCTCATGGTCAACCTGCTGCCCACCAGGACCGCCAGGTCCCTTTCCCATACACTGCTCTCTAATAGGTCATTCCCCAACCTACACTGGAACCTGGGGTTGTTCCTACTCTACACTTGCCCTTGTTATATTTCATTAAATTTTTCCCCGCTCAACTCTTCAGCCTGTTCAGGTCTCGCTGGATGGCAGCACAGCCATGTGCTGGTGTGAGCCATGAGTGGCTGGTGTTCCAAGTGTTAAATTGATGAGCAGAAGTGCAAGTACCAAAAAGACAGCAGAGAGGATTTCAATTTTTACAGGGTACGTATTTCAGGAACAAGATTTCCTTTGTATTAAGAATTTTTTACTGTTTTTTTTTTTTAAAAATTCACTTAAGAACACACTTACTCAACTGCTTTAAAAACCCCATGGCAGCCTTTATACTTTCAGATTCATGGTACAATGTGCATATTCATTTTGACATTATCTGTTCAGACTTTTGCACACATTGTATTGTTGCCATTTAAAGGATTCTAATAGGATAACACCATTGACAGCTTAACCTTTATTAAACTGTTGATACAAGATGATTCTTTTAGCGTAAAATCAGATGAAGACATTACAAAAATTATATAGCTATTAATAGATTACAGATAAACTATTTAAAAGAACATTCTCTTTATAATATTGGTCTTTTCTTTACAATTAGAGACCAGAAAAATGAGGGGATTTTGTCATAATATTTTACTAAATTAGCATTTAAATAATACCTGAGGCACTTTTCAGAGATTATTAAAAGCTATGAACAATTAGCTCACTCAGAGTTAAATCTGAAGAACCAGCGTAGGGTATTAACTGTTACTCATGACAGCATTGCTACTATTTGCTTGTAAAATTCAGGTACCTGGAAGCTTAAAGAGTTTGTAAAACACTGAAGTCAGCCCCAAGCTTTCCATTCATTTGTAGTAATGACGGTGCTTCTCTTGTATTTATCACATAGAAAAGCCTGTTTCAATACAAACTAAGCCTTACAACATAACTGTAAGGTAGGAAGTACCGTTACCCTTTATAAAGAGTAGAAAGAGACCGTGGCTTGCTGAAGGGAAGAGGAAGCATGAGGCAGGCAAATCCAAGGGCTCAGTCAGCCCCTTCCATGTTTTGTCATAATTAAGCCTATCTGATATTGCTCCAGCACATTGTATTATTTTGATAGTTCTAACTACAATCATCATCACCAACTGATTTAAAATCCTGGTATTATCCAGAGAGAACGACATATGTTCCAAATCACAAGACCTAAACACGAAGCAGACATATTTTTAAAACGGTGTTCTGTTGTACTTCAGTTGTTCTTGATCATGCAGTGTAAAACCTTTACTGACTTTACAGAAAAAAAATCACATCACACCTCTGTTCCTGGACTTGCCAAAACACATTAAAATAACAGAAGTCAAATTCTGTTCTACATATACCCACAGCCAATGGGATAGAAATTCTTGCAGCTTCTACAATTCATCCTACATCTAGCTCCTCATATACAGCATTTGTGCAAGAAATAAAAATAAATAAAAGCATATTTCAATTACTAAGGAAACGGCAATAGTCACAATCTGCACTGGGCAGATTTGAAATAGAAGTTTCTTGACCAAAAATTAAAAACAATCAGACAAGCTATTGGGATAGGTGAAAAAAAAGCTGTTTTCAGTGTGAAGGATTTTCTTGTCGGGTTTGCTTGTTCCTTCTGGCGAACAGACCATCAAAAGAAAATGTTCACCCGCAAGTGCGCCAGTTATTCAGTATCATATCCCAAAATGGGTCCCAGCCATTTCTCCACCTCTGCGACAGACACATTTTTTCTCCGTGCATAATCTTCAACCTGAAAAGGGACCACAAAACATGATGAAGATTTGGAAACTCCAGGTTTTACTGTTCACAAAATCTTCTGCAACATCTGCTCACAAGGCATTTTTGAATGGTGTAACCACAGTATTAGCACAACAGACAGTGCAAGTTACCTGATCTTTACATATCTTGCCAACAGCAAAATATCTGGATTTGGGACTGGAAAAGTAGAGGCCAGAAACTGCAGAAGCAGGTATCATTGCTAGTGATTCAGTTAAACCAATTCCTGGAAAAGAAAATGAGAATTTTCATATTCTCTGAATTGATAATGAGCATAATTCAGAGCCTTTTTTTGTTAGGCAGCTTCAAGCAAACTCAAAACCCAAGAAGCTTTCAGATAAACTAAACCCAGAACCATTTTCCACTTGTCATCTATTAAAAAATACATATAGCTTTAAAAATATTGCAGGCTTTCATTACAGTTTTAGAGTAACTGTACAGCTGGAAGGAAAATAAAACTTGGACATTTTAGCAAATGAAATGGGTAACTAGAGGTTTTGAAACGGAGCAATGTATTTTTTGAATTTTGGAAGTAGTAGTGAAATGTCTGACACTTAAAATATCAGAGGAAAACAAATGGAATTCATTCCTTTTTTAAAAGTTACTATCTCAAGGTTTCTGTGGATCAGGCAATACACTGCTGAATTGGCTTTTTTTCCTGTTTATATCTGGAACGTCTTCTGGCAACCATAAGGATGCTGGAATTTTTCTCTGTGCAGCAAAACTCTGTTTGCATGCAATCTGCTAATTAGGGACATTACTCCTTCACCAAAAGCACTGCCAGTATTTTGCAAATTCTTTCTTCAATGAAGCAAAATAAAATGGCAATGAAAAAGAGAAGACAGCAATTCCAGAACTGCTTGAGTTCATTTTTTTTTTTTTAATGTAGCTCTGCACCACCCAATTCACTGTTCTGTTGCCATTTCATTCACTCACATATAAACAGTTTAAGAATCTTATTAAAGCAGACAGAGGTACCTGTTGTCTCCTCAATGTCTGCAAGTTTCCACATGGTGAGTTTTTCCGTATGGTCAGGCTGACTTGGATATCCAGGGGCAGGGCGAATTCCCTCATATTTAATTCTCCGTAGGTCCGAGAGATCTAACTGCTCAGTACTACAGTAAGCCCAGAATTCCTTTCGAACCCTTTCATGGAGCTCCTCAGCAAATGCCTTGGAATAGAGTGAAAATATATATATATTATTTTTTTTTTTCTAATTTGTGCAGACTGATGCAAAAGCTATTTGATGAAGATAAATAATAGAGACTTCCTCCCCATGCCCATTTTAATTTTTAAGGGAGCTCTTATCATAGGTGAGAAATTCGATAGCATTAACATTCACAGACAATGCTTATTTTGTTAAATCAAGTGTTTTAGTTTTTCCTCTTATTGGTAGACAATGTTTTTTCTGGCTGTCCTGCTTTAAAATCCTACTACTCGAAGAAGTAAAGGTGCGGACAAGTAACCAGAACATAAATTCATTAGCTTGTGGCAGCAATACATCAGTATAGCACCAAAGTCATTAGGTCTTTTCTACCTGGGTGTCTCCTCCAGGTCTAGCTATGGAAGGCCACATCATGCTTGCATCAGTGTAGCATCAGATCTCAGTAAGATCCACTGCTCTTCTTAGCAGAGGACCTTCCCTGTAGCTGAAAGTGACCAACAGCTTTTCGTAACTGCTCTTGCAGCTTACACTATTTTGCCAGCAATGGTTGCCTTCAGGAGACATTTCCACTTCAGTAAATATCTTTTGATGGCATCTAATAATAATTTCTGAGATTCTGCTACAGCTTGAGATGCCCAACTAGAGCTAAACTCCTTTGCATTGCGCCAAAGTTGCTGTAAGTTTTAACATGGTTACTTAGGTGTAAGCATGGGGGCAGGCAGCTGGGGGTAGAGAGGTAGGAAGTGAGCGATGGTGTTTTCTAAACCACTTCAGTTAGAGCCTTAAGAGCATGTCTGTCTAAGCCTAAGACATGTTAAGTCAAAAGACTTGTACCCTGGATACATCTGCACGGTCATCATTAAAGCAGAAGGCATGTCTGCAATTCAAGAGTATAACTGGTGGGTCACACCTGGGTCTAAACATATTCTCATGTAGATTAAAAAATATTTATTAAAGAAAGTTATTTTTCAACAGTTTTGTTTCAAAATCTACTAAATTCTACAAATCATCAAAACCCTCGTAAAGAGCTGAGATGCTTCTGCAGCTGGAAGATACGGACAGTCCTCCCTCTGGCTCTGGCTCTTCTCTTGTGAGACAATTTCAGTAAAACCAGTTCTCTTTCAGATTTAATGCAGAACACACATTACAGGCAACAGGCTAAGTTTATGCTAAAGCTTCAGACAGCAACCTGTCACACAAATCTAGTACGCAGTCAGAAAATTCACAAGGAAATACATGCTAAAACCTCATACCTCTGCCAGCCGATCGGCAAGAGCCTTTACCATTATGATGTTGTATTCGTCATCCTGTTTCCTGAATTCATTGCATAACTCATCAACACCAAAGCAGGCCACAGCAAACAGGCCTAAGTAGTCACAAATGCCAGAACCCAGTGGTGCAATGAAGTCAGAGAGGCAGTAATATGGATCTGTGCAGGCAGAGTCCTTTTCAGCCTAAAGGAACAAAATCAATGCAATAAATCAGAACATTTAAAACATTTATTAACTATTAGTGCACTATCAGTCTGAAGACCAGTATTAAGACTAAAGGGCTTAAGGCATTTCTGACAAACACCTAAGTAGTCTTTGAGCCGTAATGGCTTTCTTGTACTTGAATTAGATGAAAAACATCTCTTACTCTGAGGGTGTTTGGATCACTGAAGAACAAAATGTCAAAGGAGAAAGATGCTGTGCTGAACACATATAGAGAGAGGTTTTGCTTCTATTTACAGCTACTAAGATTTAACAGCTTATTCTGCAGGCAAGTTATTATAAAAGAAGGAACACCCTTGTGCCAACCACTGGGTAAGAGAAGGAATTTTCCATCTCTAGCACTCAGATTCCACTTTTGTTAGCAAAACGGATGGTTGATGCTTCATGTCCCAGTTATGCAAACTGCAAAATTCTTCTGAAACTTCCATTTTAGAATGGCTGGGAGAGTTTATAAACACTCCTAGTGTCCCGTGCTACAATGCGCTCAGTAACCCAGACAAAACAGCGCCCCTTGATGTAGGCTTACACTAGCCACATGCAGATATGAACAAAATGTATCTATCGCTACTGAAAAGTTGAATCCCAAGCAAGGTTTCAAGTGGGTTTATGCAAATAAGAAAAATCGCACTCACTGGATCCCTTTCCCAAATGGAAAAAAGGGAACAGAAAGAGGTGACTGAAAACTGGCCATCGCACCCAACAAGAAGTTTTACAGTTGCGGATCATATCAGCGTATTCACTGTGGGAACATGACTGCTACTTAAAAAGGAGCACAGCACAGGAGGAATCTATGTTAATTTTAAGGCTCTTCTGTAATGATTACAGTCAAGGAGAATTCTAAATGCATCTCCAACCTTTATATTTACATCACATCCTTAATAGTGCCAGTATCATGGAAAGAACTCTGTGTACTGAAAGGAACATTTTGTAAAAGAAACATGAGATAACTCTTCTACTTTGCTCTGGTGAAGCCTCTGCTGAATTAATGCATACACCAGACTGAAAGAGATGCAGCTAAAATACATGGAGTCCAGAAGAACAGTAGCCACAATAGCACAGAGTTTCATGACCTTAACCTTTGAGAAAAGCCCAAATAAAATGCGAATATAAAAGATAGGAAGACTAAGGAAAATAACAGTATTCCAATAGTAAAAATCATTACAAGAAGAGCATCAAACCAGATATTGTCCTCAGGAGAACCCTGGGAAAAGGCCAGGAAAAGGAGCTGTAGTAAACTTGATTTATGTGGGATATCAAAATGTTTAACTAGGTAGTAAGGCCCTGGAACAGCCCTGCCTGAATGCTTGTGAGAAGTTTATATAAGCATCTGCCATGGATTGTCAAGATACACTAGATTAATCTCCATGAAATAGATAATCTGTTCCAGGGAACTAGAACATATAAACTTGAAGCCATGTATTTCTTAGTACAGTTCTACAACATTGGCCTAGGACTGTCCTCACAAATATCGTCCTCCAGAGATTTAGGTAGCTGTTTAATTTGTTTCTGCAATGTTTGATGACTCTGAATACGTGAACCATGAGGGAGCCAAGTCAGAAGGCAGAGAAGGAGAGGCAGAATATCTTGAAAATGTTTAATCTCTTAAAACAAATGCAAATCTAGGTAAGTATGATTCAAGTATGAGTATTTAAAATAATGATTCTCTCAATCAGAATTAGCAGCCAACTAACAAATTCTAAATTGCCTCTTCATATCGGGAATTTTACATAAAAATTAAGACTATCAAAATCTCTTATCTCCATTGAGCTTTATTTTCCAGTTATTTTATTTATAAGTGGTTTTAACCTTTAACACATTCAAGCAGAATTTCTCATCTAAGGCAGAATCCAGGGATATTGGAGAATTAAGGCTCATTAAGTTCTAATTTAGCACATAGTATCCACACGATGAATTTACATAGCGCAGTGCTTTAGGCCATCTTAAATATTAAAATGAAGACAGAAAATGCATGTCATGTCTGAAAATGTCAATTCTATAAAGCATTTTGTACAACTACTACAGTACAAAATACTAGAAATACTAAAATATAAATACCTGGGCCATCACTAACAAGATCTTGTTATTACTTAAAGAAATGGGAAGACAGAAGCTGCAGACAGATTATAACAATCATCTTCTGCAGAGATTTTAATAGGGGTACTTCTGTTGATTTCTTGCAAACCAGGAAAAAAAAAATCACTTTATTTAACAAATGTTCTCTCATTGTACCTGTTGCCTCAAGCCATAAAATTTTGCTATTGGTTCTGAAGATCCCACTGCTTCTTCTGCAGCATACAGATAGATATCATCTTCAACACTTTGAGCTGGCCAGAACCCAACCACACCTCTGGCTTGCAATTTCTTCTGATTAATCAACGTTTTCAGTAGATTTTGAGCATCATTATAAACTTTCTTCGCTTCTTCACCTATCAAAAATAAAGAGAACCCTTTAGCAAAGGCATGTTTTCACATCTAGCTAAATGGGTTTAAGAATTGCTAAAGATAAATGGTTCATTTTCCACATAATTCTCTGGTGACTGCAACCATCTGTCAGCCACAACAAACAGAGAGATAGTGGTGTGATTATGGCTATGCAGCTGTAACAACATATATCTTGGGAAACAAAAATTCAGCCAGCACCATTCTAGTAGGGGCAGAGGATGCAGAATAAAATGAGCAACATAGAACATGTGTGTGCACCTACATTACCACAGTGCAGCAGAAACAGAATATTAATTTTAGTATCACTGTTGCACTTTCATCATGTATTTCAAGGCATACTGAATAGCTTCCAAAGGAGAAAGGGCCCTCTTGCTATGTTCACTCACAATGTGCACACAGATATATTAAACGCTCTGCTGCCATTTTCTGTGATTAAAATACCTCCCTGTGTTTTGTCAGGTAAATTCTAAATAAGATAACTGAAGATTTTTCCCCTTTTATTTTTCAGCCTCACATGCAAACACTAAGTTGGTTCACTAAGCATTGCTTTAAACAAATTAATATTTCAGTAACACTAGCTTTCCACGTATATTCACTGCTCCTATGTATTTCAAAACATTCAGAAGCTTAATGCAGCATGGCAATTCTGCTACAATTATTAACATTAAGTAAATGCAATTTCAACACTCACCTACAGTTTTATCATTAAAGACTTTAGGGAAACCCCGGTTGGGATACTTTCCCCTAAGTTGCCAGACATCAAAGAAAGGCTTCCAGTCAATGTATTCTACCAGCCTCTCCAGGTCATAATCTTCGAAGACTTTTGTGCCAATGAATTTTGGTTTAACTGTAAGAATCAGAGGTACAATCTGACATTACAAAAATAATTTAATATTGCTCTTATATGTGCAGCGTAATTGACACTCACCAGCCTCTGCCACTGTACTCCACCTCTTCCAAAGTAATTGTCTTAGAATTCTTACTGTCATATTGTTCCTAAGTCATACAATGTGATTGTTCCTAAGTTACAATGTGATTAAAAACACATAAAAGGTATATAAAGTTGAAAGAGAAAATTTAAGACCTTTTGTCCATTCATAGAAATCAACACTTACTAGCTATTGAACTTATTTCTTTGGCCCAAACACTGGCCACAACAGAAGACAAAAAACCCTACACAACTTGTCAATATCTATCACATTTTATGGGCACATACCTTTCATATTTACAAATCCCGCTTTCTATACACAGACATATTACATGCCATGGTACCATAGAATAGTTCTGTAAATTAATATGTAATTTATAAGAATTTTCACAGCCACCACACGCTTGTTTAGATGTACGTACACAAGTGAAAAAGGGAGATTGCACTTGTTTCATGTGTTGTTCAATACCTTATAACACAACCTTTATTAAGAGGAGATATTGAAAATTAGCATCTTGTTGAGTCTTGTAAATGAAATGAGAGAAAGCAGGATACAACTTCTTGTGGAATGCTGTTGATACTTCTAGTCTCTAACTTTAAAAAAAAAAAAAAATCAAAACTGGTACAGAAACTGAGGGGGCAAGGGTAGGAAAAAGTGTAAGGGGGAATTTGATACAAATGCCCTGTCACAATGCATCTTCCATAAATATGGTATAGCAAGCTTTGCAACATCATGAGCCAGTCCCCTGACTATATGGTGTTATGGGTAACACGTAGGTTTAGGATTTTTTTTTCCCAATTTTTTATTAACTACTAGTTTATTTTAAAAAAAATACTTTTAAAAATATGAAGCAGAAACATGACAGTCAAATTTATGCAAAAAAAAAAATCTCTGGTCAGACAGACACCAATTTACTCATGTTGTTACATTCTTATATCCTGAAGTTTAATGATCCATAATCTAATTTTTAAAATATACAAAATAAATTCATAACATAAAATAAAGGCATCGCAATAACAAACAACAACACTTAAACTGACCTGGTCTATGGCCTGATGACCAGTCATTGTGGAAGCCTTTTCTTCTAGCTTGCTGTAGAGACAAGTATCTTCTTTCCTGTATGGCCATAAAGGTTAATTTCAGAATCTTTCAGACAGATAAGCTGTCACTGTTGACTTGGTGGTAGAGTTTTACTCAAAATAGCCTTCGGGACAAATCTGACAACAATTTCAGTTCCAACAACTCCCAGTTCACAAGTGAAAAGTAGGATTACATCACATCACATCATGTACATTATTTTTTCCTGCATACTTCTAATAAAACTGCCCTACGAGATTTCCAGCTCCTCTGAACTACCCCAGAATTCCTTTATAACTTGAAAATACATGAACATCCAGGAAAACATTGGTCTCCTGTAAGTTAGTTAAGTTGACATGACTGCCAGGTTCATGGAGGTATCCTAGATGTCACTGATTACTCACTGAGGACAACCAATAATTTGCCAAGCATGTATTAGACTCATGCAGAATTTTCCATTATAGGTTAGAAAACTTGACTTCATAAACACTTTTGAAAGTTTTCCACCAATTCTACTGCATGTTTTAAATCAGAACAAATATACCTGAAGGTCTCCATAAAGAGCTAAAAAGTCAGAGTTTTAGGAATGAGGCAAGTGCCAAATACTTCAAACAGAAGCTAAATCAATTACATTTGTACCTTGAGAGACTCATAGTGTTCTTGTCTAATTTCTTCATATTCCTCTAATATTTCTTCAAAGAAATCATCCTTTACACTTTCATCTAAGAGCTGAGAGCACTAAAAAAAAAAAAAAAAAAAAAAAAGAGAAAGCACTAAGTACATATTGTAAAACAGAACAGAAAACAGAACAGTAAGGACAGAGTATGAACTTCAGACTAAGTCATGTGCCTTCCAGACTTGCTTCCAATTACACTTGACAACACTAAACTAAGCCTTTACCACTAATTTGCAAACTAGATTCAAAAATTACTTAAGAATATGATTACTACTGAGAGCACTGCCCTGCTACACAGGTAATATTAGCAAATCCAAGTCTGGCTCAGGGAAGACCTGAGAGGAGAATGCTCCAAAACTATAGAGACTGAATAGTTGTAGAAAAAGCATACAGCTTGGCCTACTTCTTTGCAGCAGGTAATTGCCAGCTGAGACTACCCATGTGTTGGATAGATAGAGCATCCATCCTAGAAAACTCCAGCCACATGTTTCATATCACTAATGTTGCCATATTGTTAACTTCAGAAATATATAGAAAATAAAGAGAATAGCAGTTCACATCTAACTCTATCACTCTTCACTGTAAAACATCTCAAAACTACAGTCAAGGACTCAGAGTGCATCATGCCACTCTCACTAGAGCAATGGGCATTTAATTAAGGTATCCAGTGACAATAATTTACACAAATCAGATGAAATAACCATGTGGCAACAAACAATAAGTGAAGGAATAGTAGTTTAGAAACTGGTCTCTGTCATGCTGCTTTGATTTTCTGCTTTAACACTGAGCCTCAGAGGAAACCATGAGAGGCACAGCAGAAAAACAGAGCATATATGTATGTTTGCATGGATGAGAAACTATAATTTAGAACTTACAACCACAACACTCTTGGATGCATCCAGGACATGAATTACAGGTGCGCTATATCGTGGGGCAATTTTAACAGCTGTGTGTGTTCTTCAACAAAAAAGAAAAAAGGTGAGCATTTCACAACTGAAAAAAACCCAAAATTTAAAAAAAAAAAAAAAAAACCCACAAAAAAAAAAAAAAAAAACAACACCAAACAAAAAAACCCACACAGACAAAACCCCCAGTGAAATAAATCCTGACTTAATACATAGACCAGAACTTCAAAAGAAGAATGCAATTCATCCATCTGCTATGCATGGAGGATTAAACACAGATTTTAATAATAGGTACATAAATGCTTTTCTTCAAAGAGCATCAAAATGCTTCATAAATAACGTGCCAACTCACATTCCCTCACTGTCTTACCAGCTGACTGAAAATCAGCAACTCACTAGTTTGAGTCTCAGAAAATTTCAGTGAGAATGTTCCAAACTAAGCCTGCCAAGAAATAATAATTTCTTTCCTGACTGCCCCCCCACCCCCCCATCTTTCATCTTTCCCTCCCACATGCTGGTTTCTAGGTCTATGGATTAGCATTAATATATTTCAGTGATGATTACTGCATTTCTACAACGCTCTACTTCAAAACCGGAGGCACAAGCCCTCTACTCACCCGAAGGAGGAATTCTGCCAGTGGTCAATAAACACTACAAACTTACACCTGCCTGGTCAGTCAAGTCATTCACATTAAAAAAAA
Organism: Nesoenas mayeri; assembly: GCF_963082525.1. Taxonomy (NCBI): domain Eukaryota; kingdom Metazoa; phylum Chordata; class Aves; order Columbiformes; family Columbidae; genus Nesoenas; species Nesoenas mayeri. The sequence continues at coordinate 79,324,919 of NC_137544.1, read as the reverse complement.
AATTCCCAAATGATCCAATTATTTAGCATCTACTCATTCCAGTCCTCATTGAAATACTTCAGGCTATAATGAGGGATCACTTCTATATTATAATACTTTCTTGATCTAATGAAAGTTTGGAGTTCTAAACTGTGGCCTAAGCTGTAATGTGAAATGCAGCTGACTACTGCTGTTGCTCAGAGTCCTGGCAAACTGTGCAAGCATGTGCAGGAGCAAAGACCTTGCAGGTCAAAGCTCAGTTTCCTTATTGAATGCTCAGGTCAAACACCATTTTTTAAATTAATTTAAATCAGAGCCCAGGAGGTGATCTTCCACACCAAAGATCAGATTTCATTTTTCTTCGGGTTTTGTCAAATATTGGAACAAAGCACTTGGAGATGGAGGTTACTGATGACTGTGCAACACAACTGTGGAACCAACTGTACAGGATCTTTTAAACTTACTTCTAAGCAATGCACTTTTGATCTTGGCAGCTCTATTTTTCAGAAGAAGATATTAAATCTTCTATTTTGATAGGAATACACAAAATAAACAAACAGGGCATGGTCCTACAACGGCACTGTATCAACTAGTAAATACTAATTCTTGTATTTTTAAAAAATAAACATTACCACAACAAAACCGTCACTATTATTTCTCAACATCTGAGTTTACCAAAGCAGTAGAGTAAGGATGTAAACATCATTATCATTGTATGTTATGAAGATACCATAATATGTAGGTTCTGTAGACAAAATCCAGCCTGTCTCTCTTTCAAACTAACCTCACTTTCCATCCCTCCAAGTACTTATGGTCTCCTTATTCCAAATAACAACATCTACTTATTACAGAGAAAAAGTGCACATCATTTTTCATTAGCAAATTCTGACATGTACACAACCTTTGAGAATGCACACGAAGTTGAACTTAAGAGTGCAGAAGTAAAATTACATTATCAACCCATTCTTCCATAAAGAATACCTTTACTTGACATATATTTTATAGAAACTGTATGTGCCTGGGCATATGCATAAATATGTACTTATATACAGTTCACATGAATAAAAATACAATTTCTGTATACAAAATTGAACATGTATTCTTCAATAATTTCCATATTCAAGGATAAAACTAGTGCCACCTTGCTGTTGGCTACATTCATATCTGTGAATAAATTCTACAAAATTGTTTGATGATGGTTATTTTGACATCAGTTATTAGGCCACAATGCTCTGTGTACAAATACTGAAAAGATCTGAAGAAAGGGCCCTTCTAAGACCTCCACATCGAATAAAACCTTTGTCCCTGAGCCTTTTTGGCAAAAACACCTCCATGTTTATTCTCACTATCAAAGCCACAGGAAAAGAGACTCACACACAGAAAGAGAAAAAGGATACTGTTAACCTTGCATTATAACTACAGGTCAAGTAATGGCAGGTAGTGATCTTACTCTTCACTGTCTGTCAAATTATGGGACCATTTGCTACGGCAAAAAATACAAAATACAATGATTCACTACAATATGTGCTGCTCTGATAATGAAAGCAACACTGCTAACAGCTTCTAGTTGTGCAAGCAATGGCCTCTGCAGTCTTATGAGCTGTCACCTACTCAAGTATATTGTACATAAACCAGTTAGCAAAGCGCAACCCAAGGCCCAAAATACGTTTGTGGAAATGTGAATACTAGGTGTTGGTGAGCTGTCAACACTGGTCTTCAGGACATCACAGTAGCTGTATTGTTTCATTTGAACAGATCTGAGAGAATATGGTCTCAACAGAAAAGCGCTATCAAAAGCAACACGGTAAGTACTTCAAGGCAAGCAGCTAGAATTCATCCCCTATCTGTCTGCTTGAACAGGACTGGGGGCTCAACTCAGCCAGCACGGTGCTGAACAACAATTCAGGAAATACATTCACTTGCTTAAAGAGAACAACTCCCTGATGTCAACACAAACATTTCTAGTCTCAAAATCCTGCATTATCAGAATGCTTTGGTGAATCGAAACAGATCATTCAGCCTCTTAGAAGAACAGAACTGTATTTGTACACATATGCACAAGAACTTTTAGAAGGAAACATACTACATCCACACACAACATGCACTTGCAAAATACATAACACTCACAAAAATGAAATGTTTAAGATTTACATTATATGTTGTGTCCCAATTACATTTTACTTCTATATTCTAGGACTTCTAACATAAGAAATAACATTCAGTCTTAAGTAAATACATACCAGTATGAGTATTGGAAGTAAATGAGGGAAAGGGAGAGAGAAATGGCTATAAATTTTCTTTTTCCCTGGTTAACGCTATTTTCATACTCATTCCCCACCTTCCCAACCATGATATCTTACTTAGAAGTAGTTGCTCCTCCAATCAGCAAAGGAATCTTTATTGCCAATCTCTCCATTTCCTTGGCGACAAAAATCATTTCATCCAAAGAAGGGGTGATGAGACCAGACAGGCCAATTATATCTATTGCAAATTTACAAACACACATACACAAAAGGTTTAGCAAATCCACTCTAGAAAGACACAAGTTATTACAGAAAGCATTTCTTTCATGCACCAGACAGAAAATAGTGAGATAAAAAGCAGGGCAGTCAGTAGTCTAGAAGTGAGGTTTGACCTAATTAGAAAGTGAAAGCTTTCCAAGAATGAAAGTGATTACAAATCCCCAGTTTAAGATATTTCTCAAACAGCCTTCACAGCTGCTGAACACCTACTGCTCTACTTTCAGCAATAAATATACGGTACTTCTGATTAGCAAGCTTCAAACCTCAGAAGTTCAGCACTGAGGAGGGAAATGAGACAAAATAATTATCAGCTCCTAGAAACAGTAAATGCTTTCAAACTTCACCACCTATGTTCCACACAATTCATCTTTTCCAAGATGCAACAGACTGTTTCAAAGCAACTGCATCTTGTTTCAGAAAGTTCGTAATTTATTAGAACGGTCCATTCCTGATTTCACACTCACTGATCTGGCAGGCTGAATGCCAAGTTCTTTTACTGATTTAAGACACAACATGAAGTTATTTAACTTTTCCGAGTCTCCATTTACCCATCTGTAAAACAAACACTAAAGCATCTCTTTTGGAGTTGTCCTTTTGATACAGGTTTTCAGTTCCTTGGGCTAAGTTTCACGGAGGTGCCAAATACTAAATAATTGCTATCGTTATTGAAGAAGTTCTGATTTATCTGCAGGTAGGCTGATGAATCATATCATGGGAATGCAAAGAGCAGAAAAAAAAAAAAAGTGAGTGGGGTTTAAAATCAAACAATTCAGGAGTACTAATGAAATCTCTCTATACCTGCTTTGTTCTCAACAGCAGCTCTCAATATCTTATCACATGGAGTCATGACTCCTAAATCAATAACTCTGTGAAAAGAAATGAGATGACACAAAATTTTTTTAAAAAACAGGTCTAATTTCTGCTAAAGGGCAAATACATTGCTCTTACTGTAAACAACTGACCTAAAACTGAAGTTACAATTTAGACTTTTTGTCTGTTTGTTTCTCTTAAGATGTCTGTTGGGAAATCTAATATAAGAAACACCTCTGAGTCTGGCAAATTTTCAATGAATCAGAGTTCCAGATGATACACTTGAATGTTCTTATCTACTCTAAGAGATATTTTTTTTAATCATTTTTTAGTGGTTGTACGGAGTCTGGCTGAGATGGAGTTAATTTTCTTCACAGCAGCTGGCATGGTGCTGTGTTTCAGATTTGTGACCAAAAAACAACGTTGATAACACACTAATATTTTAACTACTGATGAACAGTGTTTGTCCAGTATGAAGGCCTTCTGTGTTCCTCACTCTAAGCCCCCAGGGAATAGACTGGGGAATGCACAAGAGTCTGTGAGTAGAGACAACCAAGGAGATGACCCAAACTAACCAAAGAAATATTGTATGGCATATGATGTTGTGCTCAGCAATAAAAAAGGAGAGGAAGGGGTTTAGCATGTTAGCTATCTTTTGCTCAGGAACTGTCTCGGCATCAGTCTACCCATGGGAGGTGGTGAGTGATTGCATTTGCATAATTTGTTTTGTTTTTTTCTTTCTCACTTCTTCTCCTTCACTTGTTAAAATTTTTTATCTTCACCTACAATTTTTCTTGCTTTTATTCTCCCTTCATCTTTCCCCATCCCACTGAGGCTGGCTGGGTGGTACTTTGCTGCCTACTGAGGTTAACCAACAGCAGTGGCATTTTTAAAATTATTTGGGCAATAATGAACAGGTTTTGTGGACATCGTACCTTATGTCAGGAACATAAGATAATTCATATCAAGGGGTTTTTGTCTCATTAAAGCACATGTTTTATGCTTTTGCATCTTAGCCACTGCCAAAGTTTTTATGTATTTTTTTTTCCAAGTAAGCCACCTCAGCCTGCTGGCTTCATTCCGCCTCACTCGTACTCATGGTGACAGAAAACACTGCCTTCAGTTCACTAAGTCTAAATAAAGCTCAGCAAGGCCTGAAAACAATCATCAGCATTTCAAGAGATAACAAAACAGACTGCACTGCATATAAACAGCACTTCTACTGGCTTCAGCTCTTTATGTGTTAAAAATCAAGAGATCATTTGGGCTCTTTTTAGAGCAAATTACAGAACCAAGTCAAAAACAAAACTAAAGGAATAAACAGTAAGACTGAGTTCAAAGCAGATTCAGCTTTGCACAACATTTCACAGACACTTGACAATGAGCTCTGATGGAAACATGACTGTTCATTCCAACACTGTTGCCAACCCTGCTGCATGTACAGAGACCTTGAAAGAGCTAACTTTTCTTGAAGTCTCATCTTTTGAAGCTCAAAATTAGGATGAGAATATCTTATTTAATAAAACACACCCCAGGAAGTTTTTAAAACCTCATAGTTAACAAACAGCTTGAAAAACATACTAAAACATTCATTGGAATCTTACAGAACTTCCTTCTTGCCAACACAACACACAACCTACCTGCAGTCTTGTCTACTGCAATTTCGTATGTTTTCTTCAGACATTATACTTATATGTTTAAGACATTCTTATTATATTTAACTAATATGAAACTAATACAAAAATTGACACTCTCACCTACGTTTTGGTTGGTGTTAAACTGCATTCACCTCAGATACCAATTTATGAGGAAAAAAAAGTATTAAAGGAGGAGGCTATATTCCTTCTTGCCTCAATATTGGTAATAGCTGGTATGATCTGTATTCCAACCACAACTTGGACAGCTCCCAAGAAATGCCCACCCCTATTATCACTACAGCTGCCAGTAGCCTAATATATTAATTAGCTGCCCTTATACACTTACATTCCCAACTACCTGATGTTAGTTTCTTTACCTGAAGTTGTTGCAGGCCAGTACGACTCCCACAATGTTTTTGCCGATATCATGTACATCTCCTTTCACAGTTGCTAGTACTATTGTACCATGATAAGGATCCTGAAAGTCCAACAAAGAACACAAAACTTAAATTACTTAAAAGCCTCAGTATGTTTGCACAGATCCTTCAACAGTGCAATCCTAATCCATGACCAAGACTTCTATTGTACTACAAGTAATCGTCAAGTGCAGTAGAGGTAATACAGTCAATATTAAAAAAATATTTTAAAAGATCCAGGTAATAAGAACTTGCAAAAAATCATTGAAGATTGCATGGATGGTACTAAAAAAACGTTTAAAATAATTTATAGATCTGCATTTTTTCATCTGTAATAGATAGTATTTTTTGCAGTGCAATAGCTGAACTCCTAAGGTACCTTGGCTCCAAATACAAACCTCACCAATAAAGAGTTTTTATAGATTGAATCTTTAGAACAAAAGGGTACAAACACTCATAATTACATGCCTGTTCATGCATCAAGAGAAATCTTTCAATGTAACGCAGAGAAGAATGAGGGGAATTTAAAAAAACAGAAGAGACTAATTTTTTATGCAACATGAATAGCAAGGGAGACATTTCAGCGTAGTGATCAGGCTGCTTCAGAGTAAGCTGAACAAGCAGGCTGGCAGAAGCACGGGAACTGTACTGTCACAGACTGGTTCTAGGCTAGATGGCATCCAGCCCTGACAAACGGGCCCTCTCCGCAGGGCAACAGTGAACTTCCTATGGCAATTCCCCACCAGGACACAGGCCTTGGCGATAGATTTTTAGTTGAATAACTGATGGTGTCATTTGGAGCAGCTCCAGGCTATTGCAGTGCCATGTCTGAGCTGGTGCAAGATCAGATGCCAGTAGCAGATTACTTAAATTACACAGAATTTAAATAAAGTGGAAACCGGAGCATATTCTGTTTGAGACTACAAAACTTCTTCCGGCCAGTATCTCATCTCATTTGCAGATGGCAGAACTGGAAGATTAGATTCTTCTATGAAGCATGTTATATTTCTGGATAGTACTGAGTAGTTCTCTGCGCTTCATGAACCTACATTGCCTTCTGTAGTTGCAACTTTCTGGGGGAAAAAAAAAATCTTAATATATTACCAAGAGTGATACTAGAATTGCCCATGGTCCTAACACATTTTTACATTTGTTGAACAAAATCCCTGGATCCCCACCAAAGCAGCTGTTTACTAAGATCTAGTATCTTCCCAGTGGTCCTGTTTTACCAGGAGAAGACCAGGGAACAAATAAGGCAAAATGGAGGTCCGTAAGTTAGCCATCTCAGTATATCAATACAAAAAATGAAAACTGGGGAGATTAATCCAAGACCGCGGGAAAGAACAAAAAGCGTTGTCCATATGCATCATACCCAGTAACTACTGATGATTTAACCAGTGACTGATATCCAAGAAAGAAAAATGGATGCATGCATAGAAAGTAAAATCTGTGCAGAGCAGCAGACAACATGGGCCAGAGCACATGCTATCTTAAATAAATCCTGTTTAGGGCACACTGTGATTTCAGCCGTCTCAAGCAAGGAGGTCCTCAAGTTCTGGGCACACATCCAAAGGGCTTCTTTCTAAAAATCTTGATAGAGATCCACAGCCACCACTATTTATCCTCAAGTGTAGCTATCAATGCTCTGCATTTCCAGGCAGTCTGTGACTAAAACTGTCCCGGAGGTTGCAGTAGCCTGGGTAACATCAGCCAGATCAGCCACCAGAGGCTGCAAATTGTTTTCCTTCGAGTCAACATCTAACTTTGGAGATAGGTGCAGCTGTTTTTTCCTCTCTCAACAATTCTCTAAAGAGTGACTACATTTTCTTAAGAGGAAGGCACTACGTCCTTTGCCCAGCAGAAGGCAGAGGATGCAGAAGGACAGAAGCCCTACTTTTTCCCTCCTGCTCTCCTCAGCCACACAATCTCTCACTGTCTCTTCAGAGTGCTTGCCATAAGTTTAAGAACCTCTCAAATTCCACTTCTTTTTAGCCAGAGAATTAAGTGCCAGAGGATTCACAGTAGGTCCTGATCCAATGCTCATGGAAGCAACGGGATCATGATTTTCACTGACTTTGAATAGCATCAGACCAAATCAGAAGGTGCCAAATACTGGCATTGTCATCTGAATTAAAATAAAAAAGAACAGCATGAGCAGGAGAGGGATGACGCATAGAAAGGTGACTCATGACAGCCAGAGAATAGATCTGCTTCAGATACTGGAGAGAAGACACCTTCTTCATATCCAGAAAAAGCATGGGAAAAGAAACTCAGCATTCTCCTTCTTCCATTAAGATTAGTAAGGTTTGGTTATCAGGTCATTTTTCTTTCTAAATTATTTGCTGCAGAGGTTAGAGAAATTCTGCCTTTTTTTGTGTGTGTATGTGTGTGTGTGTGGGCGCATGTTAAATACCAGATTCTGATAACAGCTATTGTCTCTCAGAATTCATGAAGACAAGGTAAGGCTCCACAGCACTGAAGAAAAGTAGATGTACATCAAACCTAAATTTGATAGTCAGACAAAAATAAGGGAAGAAAAATATTTAACAACAAAAACCATAAGCACCTATCACATTATAAATATAATAGGAAATGTAGACCTGAGTATTTTAAAGGGAATTTTGTCCAATTCATCTGAACTCTCTTTTCTACCGACCAGAATCTCTTATCAGTATGGAGAAACAACAGACATTGCATATCTTCATTTTCTAATGCTCCAATCACATCTTCCATTAACCAATTTTGGAAGAAATTACTTCAAGTATATGCACAGGTAGTTGATAAACCTATTCTCAGGCATCACCAACTGTTGGCTGTGAAACAGGAAATGCTATGAATGAAAGGCCCACAAAGATCTGAAAATCACTGGATATTTTCAATTGTTTATATTTTATATACTTTATTAAAAGTATTTTTTAGAAACTGGTAGTAAACCACACATCTGAAAAGACAATTATATTCAGATCCTGTTTTGATAAGCAATTGTCCCCTGCCATTTGGTCATAGCTACAAGTGCAATGAGCATTCTATTTTATCATAACAAGAGGTCTTAAGCCATGATCTATAAAGAAAAAAGATGGAAGAATTCAGTTTGTTTAGCTGAGAGAATAGTCAGGGCTAGGGGGAAGGGAAGAGGTGAATACAGAGAAACATGGTAACAGGCTTTGAACATGCAAAAGGGAGCTCCACAGTTCACTGAGGACAGAAGTAGTAGAAACAAATGGCAAAATTTGCCATAAAGTTAGAAGTACCATAAATAAGTAACATTAGAATTAAAAACCTAAGCAAATACAAGAGAAAAGTACCATTGGTATAAAAAGTCTACAAAGGCTTATGGCATCCTTCAGGAAACTTGTGACAACAGCTTAAGCACCCACTAAGCAGAGTTCCACAAAATCTGCACTTTATGAATTTCAGACCCACTTCAAATTACGCCAAGATTGTCAGTTTCCATATGACTACATCAGCTCTCCAGCATGAAAGCTGAATAAACATCAGGAACAAAAAATAATTTCCATTTTTGTCATGGCATGCTAGGAAGGAGTTACAGGACAAAGGACTGTGTCTTGCCTCTTCCTCTGTGCTGCCTTGTTCAGCTCTCCTTTCCTCTCTTTCTTTTTCCATAAAGGGAATAAGGTGGCCAACTGCTTTCTTCATAACTCGAGCAGACTTTATCACCTGCACAGATAAAGAGAGTCGGGGGATATAAACAATAAAGATCACAGAACCACAGAATGGCTGTGTTTGGAAGGGACCTCTGAAGATCATCTAGTCCAACCCACCTGCTAAAGTAGGTTCACCCAGAGCAGACTGCACAGGAATGTGTCCAGGTGGGTTTTGAATGTCTCCAGAGGAGGAGACTGCCATATAGGCATAGCCTCAGATTTCTCATAGCTTTCTTCTATACCCATTCAAACAATAAATGCAATTTCATTGGCAAACCCAGATTCCAGCTTTGGAGAGCATTCTGTGGTAGCAGGCTGCTGGCCCTACTGGACTAGGGGTCTACACATGACACTTGCTTCCACAGTGAAACCTCTTGGACCACTCATAATAGAACTGGAAGCTACAAACAGGCCCGGATTTGGAAGATGCTAAACACAGCCATTTTTATTTGGATCTTTTCTTTCTCTCTTAGTCCTTTTCATGGGCCCAGACTTAAAACTCCATTTCGAATAAAGCAAAAACACTCAGGAAGAAAGGAAACAAACATGTAAAATAACATAAAGAAAGCCAAACTCCAAAGTAAAGAAAAAAATAGGACTGCTGCTTAGGAAAATACATTAAATTGCCTTCTCATTACCTGAGGCAGAAACATCTTTCCAGCACCAAAAAGATCACCAACAATTTTCATGCCATTCATCAAAGGCCCTTCAATTATATTTAGAGGTCTAGGGTATTTTTCCTGATTTAATCTTGCTTCTTCTGTATCTGCAGTGACATACTTCTCAATGCCCTGGGAAAAAAAAATGCGCAGCTTTTATCTTGCTAGAAATAAAGCTTTTATTTAGTTGCTTTGCCACCCCCAGAAAAAAAAAATCACAATGAAAGCAAACAGATAGTTTAGATACTGCTAGTCTTCAAGAATACCTCAAATGTGTATTTAAAACTGGTTTTCTCAGGAAACAAAACACTACAGTTCTTAGGGCATATAAGGGTATTCAGAGCAAGAGTCAGTACTAACAAGTTTGTTTATTTCGTTTTCTTGTTTATCATAAGAAAATCCAACATTCAAAGATTGCTTCCTCAGCACAAGTGTCACTCAATGCAGTACTGTTAAAGGACCCAAAAAAACCCCTAGAAAGTAGAAGGAATACCTTAGAAATTAAAAGCAGTATGTTACTACCAACACTAATGGAATAAAATAATAATGGTCAAAGCCTTCAACTTGTGAAGTTCAAAGTCAAATCACCCCAATTTTGTGATACTAAAATTAATTACCTTGATTAAATACCTTAAATATATTATTTATTATTAATTAATAGCTTTCAAAAGAATGGCAGTTGAAGATTTTTTAAAGCTAAAGGTGTCCCTTAAAATCTGAGCTGAGATCATGTCTCTGAGACCTGATGGGCAGGACAATGTTCTGCACAGACTCACCTTTATGAGAGCATATTCCAGCCTTTCCTCCACAGAGCTTTCCCGCCACTCATCAGTCTGTACAACTTTTTTTCCTCCTTGGGCATGATTCTGAAAAGGAAAGATATCCATAGAAGCTTAAGGAGAACTATGAACTTTACTTTTAGAAAAGCGAGGATAACTTCAAGTAGTGACCCATAACAGCATTTTAGGTTATTTAACAGGCTTTTTATATACATGCAAATCATACTGCAAACACTTGTGATGTACTACAAACACTTAGGAGGGTCTACATCCAAAAAAGTATATGCCTCAGTGAAGATATAAACAAAACAAAGTGGAGAAAAAAAAAAATACAGGGAGCAGTTTAATAATTTTCATGCTCTTAAAATTGATGAAATGACTAATCCTAAGGGTTTTACTTCTGGGAACATAATTTAAATTGATTCCTGGCCCACACACTACACTTAATTTTAAAATTCTAATTAATTTGGCACTTATTCAGTTTCTGACAGAATAGGTTACATTATTCCACATCACAGATGTGTTTTCAACCAGGCGGCCTACGGAACTACTGTTTCTCAAGCACACAGACCATCCCAAACCCTCGCGTATTCTCTTTGCCTCACACTCACACTCCCCTTTGCTATGCGAAGGCCAAAAGGGCTTCACACAGTGCAAGAAAGCTTGTAAGCACCCACCCCAGGAAGGCTCCTGAAGAGCACGCTATCCACTGCTTCAACCACCGTACTTGCGCCAAGTAATTTCTTTTCCTCCCTTGGAAGGAATGACTCGCATAGTCTAGTACCTTTCAGTTCTTAGGAACCTTTGATACTTCTGAGTGCTTATCAGCAAGTTTTTAAAGATAGAGCCATGGGAAAAGTCATGGAAACAAGATCTCTATTCATGAGAAAAGACAAGGAAACAAGAACTTACTCATGAGAACAGAAACCAAGTTTTCATTCACATTTATGCGAATGTTAGCTAATTTCACAGCTTCTTGTTGCCAAACCTTACTCCACTCGTAGGTGTGGTTTGTACAAAGGGAATGAAAGAAGTAGGAAAACGTCGCCCAGAGAGGTTGTAGAGTTTCTGTCCTTAGTTATATTAAAAAACAAAACTGGACAAGTCCTGCTCTTGCTGACCCTACTCTGAGCAGGGGGGTTCTACTAGATGATCTCCAAAGGTCCCCTCCCACCTCAGCCCTTCTGTGATTCAAGGAAAAGGTACCAAGTGCTCCTCAACCTCTGGCTAGACACTTTAGCAAGGGAACAATTCCAACCAAAAAATTACCAATGAAGCTGTAGGATGGGCATGCAGGGAGCACAGTGGCAAACACTACATATGGATCTTCAAAAACAGGATGAGTACCCTGCATGATGAGGATGAAAAACTGCCTTTGGAAGCACAACTCCCATTGCCATAAGTGGGACAAAGTTTCAGTTTGAGAATGTTTGCAGCTACAAACTTTACAGAAAATGTGGGGGTTTTTTTAATCTCAAACTTCCAATGAAGACTGATCTCCTAAATCTGCAAGAATCAAGTTCCTCTTTTCTCCCCACAGGTCGAGCATTCAAAGAACTGGCAAGGTACACTGCTACTACCTGAAGGAACTAGGAGGAAACTTCCCTGGCAGCCTATTAGAGGTGCAATACTTGAAATGCAACTGCATATTCTATGTTCTTTGTGCAGAATAAACTGCAGTGATTTGAAATAAAAAGAACATATGCACTTACTGACTAATAAATAGACTTTAGTGTTTTTAAAAAAACCCTGTAGACAAAGGAACTTAGAGCCATTCAATTCCACTATATCAGAGGAAGGTCTGAGTAAGTATTTTAAAATATGACTCAATCGACAAAACCTCATCTAACAATCCTTCTTGTTGGCTTGTGACTCCCTAGTTGGACTCTTACATTTGTCCAGAGCCAAGATGAAACCCAAGTCAGCATGCTTACGTCCAATGAAAACCTGAGAGTGGTAGTATTTTATGTTAAATTTTAATAGAGCTTTAAAAAAGTTTTGAATCAAGAGTGTCCCTCTCTTTTTTAATTGGGAGCTGTTTTACTCCCACAATAAAACTACCACCATGAATAAGACCACAGACTGCAACCATGGCTTCCCAAACTTCTAGACCTAGAAGGAGTCATCATCCAATTCCATTTCTAGTTTTCATGCTCCATTAAAACTGACATTCTACCTTCTGCAGAAACACTGCCTAGGCAATCCTTTTCTAATTCCTGTTCATTTTTCCTTCCTCTTTATGCAACCCTGAAAACCCTAATGGTAAAACTCACTTTACACAGACAAGATCACACCCAGGTGAATTGCTTCGACACTAAGAGCACCATGTAAAATAGCCTAAGCACAAGGGATAGGGACAATCTTCCCATACTGATTTTCAACATGTTGCCATTGTTCCTAAAATGCATACACCTCCATAGGGCAAACTACAAACCAAATGAAGCTGTGCACCAAAAGAATACCTCCAGGAGCACACATACTTTTTGTGCGCTTAAATCTCAGAGCCACCTAACCCAGAGAGATTTTTGCTGTGTGTTCTGTTCAGAATAGGATTTCACCAGTCATCTCATGGCTGATAATCTAGAAACCCCCAAGTGTGTAACCTTTTGTCTTTAATCATCACAGTCATTACAACATCTCAAAACCACTAAATGGCTGATCCTCACTCCTGATATGAGTTACATGAACTGGAAGCCTATGGTGCAGCCAGAAACTGCACAGCCAGAAGCTGCAAGCAACTATCTCACCTTTTCCATATACTCTAAGCAAAACACCACCACCAGAGAGACACGTTTACTCTTTGTCTCCTACAGTGTAATTGTCAGTTAAGCTCCAGCACCAAGATTTGCTTTGATTTGCATCGGCCTTTTCTGTTTTTTTGGTTAGTTGTTTTGTTTGTTTGTTTGTGAGGGTTTTTTTGGTTTACGAGGGAGTCTGGTTGGGATTTTTTGCTTATTGGTTTTGGGTTTGTTTTTCTTCAAAAGAATGCCTACACACCTTGCTCTCCAGAAGCATATGAAAAACTCTGGTGCAGGACCTTTCAAGGCACCTATGAAACTGGAGAGGCTCAAACTATCAGAAAGTTCACATTTTATTATCTATTAGTAACTGAACCACTTGTAATATCACTAGTAAGTTCTAACACCCATGGTTAGATTGACAGGTGCAGTTTATAGGCTGTTTTACCTATCATCAACAGGGAGGTGTTAAAGCCCAGGTGCTAAGCTATTCAAAGCTTAAAACTGGAAGTCACCTGAGCATAACGTAGAAGTTTCTCTGTCGCATCAGGGTCTTTGTTCCAGATTAGATTCTCACACAGCTGTAGCAATTCCTTGTGGATATCATCATACACTGGCAGATTCCCAGCATTCACAATTCCCATGTCCATGCCATACTGAAAAAAAGATATACGGAATCCCCCAGCCAGGGATGTCAGATATAGTACTTACTGCACATCTGCCAACTGCAAACATCTGGAAGCGAAAAGCACATCATACCTTAATTGCGTGGTAAAGAAACACCCCATGCATTGCTTCTCGAATGGCATCCATCCCTCGAAAGGAGAAAGACAGATTGGACAGACCTCCACTTATCCTGGCTCCTGGCAGTGTTTCCTATAGGAATTGCACATAGATTTTTTAGAAAAGTGCTTCCCAAAAAGGAAACCTAAGCAAAGTATTCAGTCTATAAAACAGTCAGCCCCTGAGCTGCCGTGCATTGGCTACATGCCTTTGCTCTCTTCCCTGTTCCAGATCCTTCTAGTTACTCAAATTCATAAAAAGCAATGCAAATCTCTGTAGAAAAAGATACAAGTAAAAAGATGCAGGGATACAGCCTTGTTATGTGTAAGCAACAACTGTGGTTTCCATAGTCACAGGTGCTTTCTAAACGTATCAGTCTTCCCACAGCCGCATTCCAGATTTTCCCCATGCATGCCTACTTAGGGCTCTCCCATCCCCCACTCTCCTGGAAAAGGAGTAGCCAGCCTGACTGCTTGCATGTCTCAGGAGCAGGCTGTGGCTGAGCAGCTACTGCCAAGGGTGCACCCTCCCTTCCAGAAGCCCTGCAAGATGTTCAGGCCCCAGAATGCTACTGACAGAGCACCTCCAGACCAATCAGGCTGCCTCGTGAAACACAACAGTGCAGCTGCCTTGGCCATATTCAGGTGATGCTCTTCACTGCAGTACTTCCTTACACACATTTTGGCTAAATAAAAAGTCAGGTTACTGAATAAATCTCTTCCACAGTAATGGAAATTTCATTAATTTTAAAAGGCAGCTTTCACCAGCCTTCAAAGAGGTCCTTTTAGATAGAACACAAATGCAATTGCTACCTCATTTAATTAATATACTGTATTTACAGTAGAGATAATGTATTGAAATGTATTTATAGAGTTCTTCCACTGGAAATGCAGCAATACTGTGGAACCGCTACACTTCAGAGGAACACATCCCTTGCTAATTTAAGATGCGTATCATTTTGCAGCAGTGTTTTGTTATTATTTGGGGGTGAGGAATGTTTTTCTATTTTGTAGTGGTTTGGGTTTTCAAGTAATCTCAGAAAAACACTTCAAGTTAAAACAAGCTTACTTTTATGGTTTTAGTAGCATTGATAAAATTAATGGCATACAGGTTATGTTCTTCCATTCCAGTTCCTATGGTCAAAATATTAGGGTCAAATATTATATCATTTGGATTGAAGTGCACTTTTTCCACAAGAAGGTGATAAGCTCTGGAACAGATTGCAATCTTGGTTTCTGTTTCTGTGGCCTAGCAGAGAAAAAGAATTCTGACATGAAGTTTACAGACAACATAAAAAATAAACCTGCTGAGAAATCATTTACGGTTCCAGTTACTTAAGACTGAGAATTTGAACATGACAAATAGTAGAAAAGGATTATACATAAGAATTTGTACTAAAAATATCACCACACCTGTATGTGGAGTTTTGACTCAATTCATACAAAACAATTTTGTTCCCCAATGTTTCATCATCCTATGCGAAGTTTAGTATGTGGTTTTTGATGTAACTAGACTAATTCGCAAAGATTCCACTCTCATGCAAAACTCAGTTTCTGAACTAAAAACAAACTTCTATGAAGAAGAGTTCAGCATGACTGAATAGCAAGAGACACATCCCTGCGCTAGCAGAGCTACACTTAGAGGAGTACATGGGTTCCTCAACCACGTGAGCAGCATAAGGGTTACATATCAGGCTCAAAGCTATTGCTTAGACTATACAGACCTCTTTGAATCACCTGTGTCAAGGAAACAAAACAACTTTGTCTTGCACAAGAGTAAGTAATGCTCATACTCCAGAAGGAAAAATACCTCTCCTTTAAAGGTACACTCACCTGCCCCATTTCATCAAAAGCCATGACAACCACAGCTGATCCATACAACTTAATTTTCCTTGCTTTCTCCAAAAAGTCTTCCTCACCTTCCTTCAGACTGATGCTGTTTACAATGCATTTCCCTTGGCAACATTTCAAACCTGCTTCGATCACTGAAAAATTTGAGGAGTCGATGCATAATGGCACCTGCAAATAACAGAGAAGTAAGCCAGGGGAATACATACAAGTTATGAATTAGAGTTCCACGTGCTGCTTGCCCATTTGGACATAAAAATGCACACAACAATAATCAGCATTTATGAATAAAAAGTTTCCAGATGGTATTTGTAGATTCACTTTGCTATAAATGCAAAATTCGGAGCAAATTTAACTCAAGAGCTTCTATGGCAACTCTATCACATATCATATAGAGACTTTTACGTCTCCCTGTATTGTCTTGTGTTTCTGAATTAGATACTCAGACTTATAGAATGCACATTACAGAAGTATCTTTTAAAACCATCCTATATTCAAAGCAATTTTAAGTTTTGTGGAAAGCAATACTGTTGTGCACTGCCAATATATAAATCATGGCTTATAGCTGCTGCAAAAGAAACCTGCATTCAGCTTTTCTAACCAATGAAAAGCACTGCCATGTATTTAGCTGAAATCAGATACAGAATATTAAAAACCTCTGCTTCACCCAAAGGCCTACTCTATAACAGTACCTTTTCCTCTTGGGGAACAACTATGTCTGCTTATTAAGCACCTGAACTGGTTACTAAATAAATCAATATCAAAATTTTCTGAAGGGCAATTTCCAACTCAATAAATCATTCTTTATTGTGCTTTGGAGTGGCTCGATTACAACCTTTGCAATATCAGGTTCTGAAGAAATCAAGTTACAAAATCTGGTCATTGCAGCAGGGCCATCCAGCATCCCATCATCCATATTGATGTCAAGTACCTGGGCCCCCATCTCAACTTGCAATTTGGCTATACCCAGGGCTTCCTAAAGAAGAAAGTCAAAAAAAACAAAACAACAGTCAGTAGAAAAAAGCTTAGTCATTCTCAGGATAACATTTCACTTCTGCAAAATGAGCATGCAGCCAAAAATTTAAAAATCTATTAAGACATTCCATAAGAGAAAAAAGAAATGGCCATGATCCGTGATGTACAACAACATACTAAAGTTGTTAGTACAGCATAACTGATAACTAATTTGTTCATAGAAACATGACTCAAGAGACCTAATGTGCCAGTAGTGCCATTGATTTTAGACCACTGGCCATATGCTTAATTGAATGATTTAAAATTTGCAAGGTAACAAGGACTTCCAGCTGCACAAGATCACAGGAAAACAGTCTGTTTGATGGTATAAAATAAAGGGCTTGCATCACAAGTTCTGTTGTTTTATAACGGAGTACTTAATTTCTGAAGGTCATTGGGCATTTTTTTCCAGCTGCAGAATAATCACCAGGAGAAGGAAAGTACAAAAGTTTTCTGTCTAGCCCACATTAATATCTGAACACCTATGTCTGTTTATTTTCTCTTTTTTGTCACTCTGCAGACTGAGGACACAAAAAAAAAGTAAGTTTCTAGTTGCTCAGTCCCCAACAAACTGTGTTTAAAGTTTCATGACTTCTAGGAGCTTAAGAGTCAGCCTTCCTAAAAAAAAAAAAAACTAAGGCTTTAATTTTGATTGCATCAACTACAACAGCAGAGCACACTTCGGGGCACAGCCTGAGTTCTGAAGAAATATCACTTTACTATTTGTTTGAATGTTTCAGTAACAATTGATAGCAGTACTGAACAAGCTCTCTAGCCTTTTCATTTCTGCCTTGCAACTGTTTCAAGGCGGCAATTACCTTCTGAGAGACTTTCCCGTAGCAAGTCTCACATAGCATGATGGAGCCAGTGATCAAAGCATAATATATAAAGATCGGATGCAACCATAATGCTGACTAGGATTGGAGAAGGGAGGGAGGGCTGCACAGTGGCACAATCTATCCCAAATCCAATGTACCCCACACATAAGAAGGAGAGATTACCCCCTGCTTTCCTTCCTCCTTCCTCTGTAAATCCACCCCTAGATACAGCACAGACTAGGACATTTGCTAAACCATCATCATCTCTGCAACTTAATTAA
The DNA here is from genome assembly GCF_963082525.1 of Nesoenas mayeri. Classification (NCBI taxonomy): domain Eukaryota; kingdom Metazoa; phylum Chordata; class Aves; order Columbiformes; family Columbidae; genus Nesoenas; species Nesoenas mayeri. The sequence continues at coordinate 79,306,971 of NC_137544.1, read as the reverse complement.
AAATGTAAAGCCATGTTTCCTGTAACACTGTAACACTTGTGGTAAAAAAAAAAAAAAAAACTCTTGTAAAACCCTTTTCACAAATTTATTAGGACCTGGTAAGCACAGAAAAAAAGGACAGAGAGAAAGTAAATTCTCCTTGTTTTCCTAGTCTTGTAACTGGTGTAGAATAGTGCTTTGTGCCAGCAAAACAAACAACTAATAACACAGTCCAATGAAGCAATGAAAAATCAGAGCATCAGCTATAAACATTATTATTAAAATGTATACTTCATAGTTGCCTGCCATGATGAGTTTAGCAAACTTCCGTGATCCTGCAACATTGCACCGTTCACCGATATTAACAAAGTTGGTATATGGCCCAATCCTGAATGGCTCCAGACCTTAAAAAAAAAAGATATTTTTAAACATATTTGTAAAAACAGAAAAGAAAAAAAATGCGTAAAAATGACAAAAGCCCTTTTCTAAGCTGGGAAATAGAGGTGTCTCTCTCTTTAAGAAAAGTGATTCCTCAGCACATCAGGGTGTGCACAACACTAATGAGTAACTAGCAAAGAAATGCAATGAAACAACTTCCAACACATATGCCAAAGGTTTCTATCCTTCATCAATTACAGTCAATAATTTACCTGACCCATAAAAAATAACAGTCAATTTGATCAATATAAAATGGCATGTAGCTACAATTGTTTGGGCATCTATGGGTATGCACATAAACACGTACTTCAACTTACAGTTACCTTATCACAGAATCACAGAATCGACTGGGTTGGAAAAGACCTCAGAGATCATCAAGTCCAACCCTTGGTCCAACTTCAGTCCATTTACTAGATCATGGCACTAAGTGCCATGCCCAATCTCAGTTTAAAAACCTTCAGGGACAGTGAGTCCACCACCTCCCTGGGCAGGCCATTCCAATGCCTGACCACTCTCTCTGTAAAGAATTTCTTTCTAATATCCAGCCTAAATTTCCCCTGGCAGAGTTTAAGCCCACGCCCCCCTTGTCCTTTTGCTAACTGCCTGGGAGAAGAGACCAATCCCCACCTGGCTATATTATCTCATGACTCTACCACCACCTAAGAAGCAGCCGACTGAATTGACTGACAAACGAGATCAGCTCTTAACCATGTACCAAAAGTCAGAGAAACAAGCCAACTGGGACCCCTGGGTAGCAGAAAACTTGGAGGAAAACAAACCTTACAGCAGAAGAGAATAAGATAATGCATGAAACCACAGAACAACTATGATTTATTTAATTCATGGTAAGCTGAATTGAAGTAGAGACTAAAATAACAGCCCAAAAAGAAGGTTTTACTTGGATACATGTCCAGAAGGCTTAGAAGAAGGCCTGGCTGAGGCATAGACAGATCTAGACTTTGCTAAAACAAAAGACACTCTAGAACTGGATGTATTTCTGAAAAACTGTGCCAGTACAACTGGATCAACAGCTGAGGCAACACAGGGCAACCATCTTGCCCCAGCTCTGCCTTCAGGTGCAGTCAGATTACCTGAACTCTCTGTTGCAAAGTGAGGATAAAGATACCATTACAAAGTGCTTGAGAATTGCAGAGTAAAACGTGCTGGCTTGGTTACATTAAAGAAGATTGTAATAAAATGTTTCATTCATCTTTTGGCCCAAGCAGAAAGATTTAGAAGAGGTTACACATCCACAAGCTTGCTGGATTCAGGTAGAACCAGAAACTCATATTGCCATTCTGATCAGCCGAAAACGGCAAATAAATTGTAAAGGAAGGTTGCATGAGTTATAAAGTTCAAACTGTTACACTCCATTTTACCTGACAGCAGCATGTATCCTTGAGAGAGAGCAGGTGGAACGCGAGGCTTACAGAATTTCACTGCTTCAGCAATTTCCCTGTGTTACAGAAAGAGGAAAGTGAAGAGTAAAGCTTTTGATTAAAATTAAACCACTCCAGACAAGACTCAAGCATAACATACCAGATATATACCTACACCCAATTTAGCCCTGTAGTAGACATGACTTATTAGCTTGTTTCACTTTGTATCGCCGAAGGCAAAAACATACTCCCAGAAGATCCTATCATAACTACTTGCAGGAAATGTACAAAGCTGAAGATTTATCAAATACAGATTGTGAGATACTATGTCAATGGGATACTTGATGAATATGAGAACCAGTCCTCAACCACACTGACTAACTCTATTCACGAGCAATTGCTGACTGCAGGGAAAAAAAAGGGACAAACATTGTTCTGTGCTGAAACGTGTTTCTCAGATGCCAGAATGACTCGTGGTGTTCATGTTCCTTCTACCATCAAAGGAAACATTAAGTTTCACCTGTGGCTAAGAGGGCCAGAAAATAAATAATGCACAGTGTACAGGAGCAGAGACAGGAAGTCTATTCTATCCGAGGGTAAAGAGGGAGGAGTAATTCCGAAACAAATTAAGATGACAAAATAGCAGAGATATAATCCTTCTTTGAACCATGCCTCTACTCATTCTGCAACAATACACATGGCTATGAAAGCTGGGTTATTTCTACTCCATATATTGCTGCTATTGGCACTCAAGTGATCCATCTTTTCAGGAAATTCTAAAACAAGCCAGGGAATATTGCTCCACAGAAACAGCACTTAATTTATCCCCAGTGCACCTAAAGTTGTAGCTCATGAGGTACCTGATATGTGCTGGCGTAGTACCACAGCAACCTCCAACTATGTTAACCAAGCCATCCAAAGCAAAATTCTGTAAAAGGAAGGGAAAGAGATTTTGTTTCACATTAAAGGCATCTTATATATATCTTTTATATATATATAAATTTTTTCTCTCCATATATTAAGCAATTCATGGGGATCACAAGAAAATAAAGTAAAAACATCAGTACTATTTTTTTTCTCTTTAGGATTTGTTTTGAGATGTGGATTCTCGAGGCTAACCAGCAATTTCAACACCTAATTTTAGGAAACTACGTTTGAAACTGGCCTATTTTTTACTGAAGCCCCAGAGGAAAACTTGGATGAGTATCAAAGATTAGTCATACTGTATTAAAGAAAGGAATTAAGGTGCAGCAGATACTGTGTTCTCGCTGACACACAGCAGCTCCAGCCAAATAGTTCTGTCTTGCACAGATCAAGTGGCATGTGGAAGGACAACCTGCACTGCTACACCAACACCGTTAGTAGTTTCTATACACATAACTCAGTAAAATTCTGCCAATTTGTAAAAATCACTCAGCTTTTTCAACAGTTCCCAAACATAAAAGTAAGAACACGGGAGTGCAAATGAGTAACATCCATAGATCAAGCTGCAAGAAAACTATTTAGTATAGGACACAAAAGTAATTAAGGTTTTCAGAGTTTCATATGTAGTTTTTCCTAACCTTGTATCTCAGAAGCACTATCATTCGGCAAATTGTATATAAACTATCCAAGTGATATACAGAACCATCTGAGGAAAAAAATACACACCACAATACTATAACATATACACGTAAAATAGAAGCAAAGGATTCTTGTCTACTAGTATGTCAGATATGACACATTCACGAGAAATATTTCATACCTTTATATGCTTGGCAGTCACCTCTGGAGTTTCATCATAACCACCAAAAGTATTGGGAAGACCTTGAAATGCAATTTTTCTAGTATTACAATTTATTTGGAGCCCACAAGAACAGAATTAAATTCCATAAAAGACACATTTAAAGTAGCTACACTTGCATGCAGACTGAAATGCCTCATCACCCTTGCAACCATTACTTAATAGATTATTAATCATGCAAGAGAGCATTCTGGGTTCACTGTTACAGAACTAACAACAGTTACTTTGAGCAACTTAAAATATTCTTAATCTCTTTAATAGTAAAAATCACCTTTTCAAGCTAATTCAACTCTATTCTTGCTAATGAGGTGGAACAGTATAGTTACATTTTGTCTGCCTGTACGCACAGGAACATGCACCAACACACCTGCATTGGGGTAACAGATGATGTAGGCTGTTGTACATTTTCCAATTGTTTCAATGAATGGTCGCATTTCAGCTGCCCCTAAAGCACAATTTAAGCCGATACTGGAAAATAAATTTTCAATCATTATTTTGAGGTAAAAATTACTTTTAACACACAAAACAGATGAATGTTAGTGCTAACTCCCACAATCATCCACAACAAGGCCAACCCCATCTTCGATTTCTTTAATCATCACCATCATCAATACAGCAAGACTGCGCAAAAGGAGAACCCACCGGAGGAAGAAAAGTGTAAGGAGGAGCGGGACTGGACTGAACTGAACTGTGAACAGTAAATCAAGATTTCATTTCAAAATACAGGAGGAAACTGGCAGCATTTTGACAGCAACTGCAGCAACACAACAGCTCTGTATTGTCTAGGTGAGAGAGAGAACAAGTGGAATGAAAATGACAGACTGGAAAGGAGATGAGCTACAGAAGTAAGTATGAAAAAGGCTGAAATATAAGACTTCCTTCAAGCCACTAACTCATCATTTTCTTTAAAAATTATACATAAACTATGTCCAACTTGGAAAAAAAACTAGTACCTCCCCAAAGATGCCTCATGTCATAACTAAGCTCAAGCAACGCAATCTGCTGTATCTTAGTAACCTAGATGGCACTACAGCAGAAGAATTTTTGCATGAACAAGCTTACAGGACAATTTTATCATTATAGGAAGAAAAATCATGTTTTCTTTCGTTCAGTGACAGATACATAAATGTGACTTGCACTCAAAATGTTTACACAGATATTAAAAATGGAAATTTCTCTTTTTGAAAGTGTAACAGAGATCTTTTACCTATGTTTTCTGATCTCTCTGCACCATTCTAGAACCCAATTATGACCACTGCGAAACTTGAAAGGTGCTCACAGTGCTGCTTCAAGATGAAAATGTAAAAAAAGCTTTCTCCTTTCCACGAATAATGGTCTCAGAAAGGATGCAGGCTAACGCACTGAAACAGGGATGGGTAGCAACCACATCTCCCAACTAACTGACCCACAGAGGCTGCCTCAGGGACAGCTAAGTTAATCAAGTGCACATATGCCCATTTAGTTTCCCAGACGTGAAAAGCAATAAAGCCCTGCCCAGGATTGGGAGCACAAAATGGTTTTCGACTTTTTTCCTGTTTTCAAGGAGTGGGCAGAGGCTTGGTAACTGCACATGTACTAGCAGTAAATACTTACAGCCCAATTCACTTGTAGGACAGAATCACAAATCCTTGACATCCAAGGGGTTCACAGCAATATCCAAAACCAGGATCATGCAGTCACATACCCAGACCAAACAATACACAGATGCCTTCTTCCAATAGCTTAGGTTTGATTGTTCTTGGTTTTCTAATTTTTTTGTTTGTTTTGGTTGTTGTTGTTGATTTTGCGGGGGGGGGGGGGGGTGTTTTGGGTTTTTGTTTGTTTTTTTTCTTTTTGGCAGGGGGGTATATATTTCTGATTTTTAAAAACAGCCAGCTCTACCTTTGAATTGCTTTTTCTAATAAATATTATATGGGCTAATCTATTTAAACAGGAAAACTTTAAAAGAACCCTTTTATTCTCATTTCCCTATTCAGTGTTTACACACATTTAAATCCTTCACACAGATCCTCTGGATACAAATGCACAGTTACAGCAATGAGGTTCTGGAAATTATTTCAAAGTGGGGGCTTACCCCTCAGGAATTTTGAAGCAAAATGAGGTAAGAGCTGTTAACAAATCTGTCCTTGTCAAATGCAGATGAATACATTTACTACCGTTGAGTCATTTAACTTACAAGCTTCCAGCACACACTCACCACCCACTCTTTTTAAGCTCTCTCCTGTATTAGGCAGCTTCACCTTGCCCTTCCACATTTAATATCCATCTGTCTCTGGTTCTGAGTACAAACTCACCTGTCATTCTCTTTGCCTCACCTTACCAGAGAGATAGTGCAAAAGCAGCCAGTAAGCTCACCAAACAAGCACTTCTTGGTGTTCTCACTTGACTTACTGGGTACTGGCCCTCCAGACTGCCTGAATGACTACCCACTACAGGGGCTGCTGACAAATATATCTACAAGCATGACACCATCCAGGCGCTACCTTTTGCAATACCGCCACGTCAAACTAAGCAGAGACATGCATATTGATTCAGAAACAAAAAATACCTTCTGTGGCCAGTATCATGTCCTCATGGCACTCAACAGAATCACGAAAGAAAAAATGCAAGAAAAGCAAACCATTAACCATGCCTTAAAAGCCAGCAGCCTTGAATCAGACTGCTGGTATGCTGTCACTGCTACCCTAGTGTCATAACCATCACACTCTCATCTTCAACGTCATCTCCCTCACTCATTTCTTCACAGCAGTCATGCATCAGCTCCTATGAAAGCTGAGGCTGCAGAGTGCCCTTGGGACCAGAACAAACACCACATGAGGGCCCTAAACTCAGCGCACATCTTCTTAACACTACCACAGCAGAAACAATCACAGGAGCTGAGATAACATGAAGGGAACCCATGCCACGTATGAGCACCTTTCATGGCAACCAGCTTGCCACACTTTTCAGCACTTACAAAGCACAGTTCACGCGTTTCTCAGCTACCATCTATATCAACCAGACACAAATCGCACACTTTTTAGAGGGCTCCAAACCAAACTGACTTAAGGATAGCACATCAGCCTAGACAGGACATACAAAACCCAATTAGAAACACATGAATATATATTAGATGATCCCTAGGATGCCGCTACTAATCAGCTTTTTCACAACCCTAAAGCCACTCTCTACCAACCTGGCAACAGGAACAATGTTAAATGCAATCTGCTCCTGCAAATAAAACCCTTCTGCCACAGTGCTGTATAGTCGCCTTCGCATGAATAGGAAACAGACCCTAAACATTCAGACCCATAAGATAGCTTTTATGAAACATGGTTTCATAAATTCTTGATTTCTGCTTCGGTGCCCTTCTCTCCTCTTCAGAGGCACGAGAGTTATGAGCACGATTATCTGAGACAGACTCATGCCAAATATGGATCACTAGGCTGTGACGCTGAGACAAGGAGTGAACTGCCACCCTGTTCCAAGAGGCTCCATATGTTACTTCTGGAGCACCGTCTGGTCAGGGAAAGCAGAGCCTCAAGGGCAGTCAAGAAAGCTGTGAATTCAGTCTTCTGCTTTTGTATCACTGAGATGACAGACTGCGCGTTTTAGCTGTAATTTTGTCGTAAAAACAAACAATGGCTCATCACAATGTGCATGGCATGCACTGCTAACAGTGAATTAAGTATTTTAAGTTAGAATATTCTAGGAAAAAAACACCTATTTTCAGTGTAAGTTTTTGTGTGAAGAACCAGTAAAGAGGGAAGAAGAGGCAAGGAGGAGGTAGAATGGGTCATAGAAAAAACAGAAGAACAGAGAAACAGGGAACAGTATTCAAATCAACATACAAAACCTTGCAAAATGACCACCCAAATGATTCTATGATTCTATAATTCATTTTCACAGATCTTAATCTCATACTTATTTCAACTTTTCTGCCTGAACTCAAAAAATGCAAGTAAATGGAGGCATCAGGAGCTCTCAAAACAACAGAGCACATCCTTGAGAAAAACACTCGGGGAATATCATAGATACATTTTTGTAAAAGTTCAGTAAAAAGAATACTGGAATGAAATCTTATTATTTGCTCTTTCGAGCCAGCCTGAAACATTCTGAGTTGGCACTGCTTCCCTCTAAGCAAGAGATATAAGCTTTGCCCATACCAGGAATTAGCTCCTTGCACAATCTGAGAGCAAGAAATGGCAAACTACAGTTTCAGATATTTTTTTAATGCTTTGACCTAATTGCAATTTCAGCAGCTGTTGCCAACACAAACCGCCAGATTATTTAGAGCAATGTTTTAAAAATTCAGCATTCTTTGGAAACATAAGTTCCGCTGAGGGAACAATAGCAGAACACATTAGCAATATATGTGATTAAATATGACCACAGTTAGTATAGCTTCCATTTAGCTGCAAGCAAGGGGTTAAAATATAAAAGAATCACAATCTACAGACAACTTACTAAAACAAAGATACCTTTCCTTACCAAAGTGCCTTACTGTGGGAAACACTAATAACAAATGCCTCTCCTGTCTGGCCTGAGAGGGTACGTCCACTCTTATCCACAATGGTTCCAGAAACCTAAATATCAATTTAATACAGAGAAAGAATAATAATTAAATTAACAATAAATACAATAATTTAAATGGCTGAACTGCAAAAAGTCAAAACAGAGGGACCTGTGCTCCACTCAAAGTGATACGGCACAATCCAAACAGAAAAATTAAACCTTTTCTTCCCTATAAAGCTTTAAATATTTTAACTAATGGAAAGGCAAACCTTTGACCAGTCTTCTTTCTCTCTCTCTCTCCACCTCCAGAAGATGGAATGAATTTAGAAGACTCCATGAAAAGGTAAATTCATTATTTACACCAAAACGTGCTTTAATATTGATGCTATTTTCCTTCAAATTACTCAGTCAAGGGAGGTGACCAGTGGAATCCTAGAGAGAGCTGTGCTAAGGGCTGCACTTCTCAACCTAACTGAACTAAAGAGGGAGCAGAAAATGAGGCAACCAAGCTAGCTGACCACATAATCAGACAATTCTCAGCACTAACCGACTTGAATAATAAAAAAAGTGGAAACTCATTAATGATACAGTACAAAGTCATGAACACAGCAAAAATTTTACATAATGACACCTCCAAATTAGTCTTTACTGTTTGAGAAATTAATCTGAGTAACAGAAGAAAGTTTTATGAATGCAATTTCAAAGCTCACTAGCAGTAAAGTAAAACATCAGAAACTACAAAGGAAGAAATGGACAAGACAGAGAATATCACTAGGCTGTCATACAAATCCCTGATGTCTGCACTTTGCTGTATGTATTCTAATTCCCCTCTGACTTGAGGAAGTGGAAAACAAAAAGGTGAAAAGAATAACAAATTAACAGTATGGAGCCGCTAAACAGACAAGGACTCTTCAGGATGAAAAAAAAGAGATGACTAAAGGAGCCTCTGACAGAGAGCTATAAATACCATGACTACACAGCAAAGGGAATCTGAAACAGCTGCTCACCATCACTTTGAAGAGAAAAATGGCAAGACACAAAGGAAGTTATCAGGTAGAATGTCCAAAATCACACAACCTTTTGAACCAGTGCATTTGCAAGCTGCAAAAGCTACTGACAGATTGTTTTGTGGGTGCCTGAGTCCCACACAGATTTGAACATGGGTTCAAGAAAGAAGTAAACACATTCAACAAAGGGTACAAACAGATAGAAACTGCAGAACAGAAAGCCTGGGCTGTAAACTGCAGAAAAATGGAAGAATACATCATAACTTTCAAAACAAACCCATTCTTTTTCTATATTCATTCCTATGCCCTCATAACTGCCTGCTGTAAGAAACAGAAATGTTAGAGAAAGAATATAGGAACAGGTCTTTTCTGACTCAAAAGGGTCACTCATTTGCTACTTGAAAATATGGCAGAATTTGTTAATCTCATCCTTGAAGCACTGGTTCTTATTACCCTTAAGACGGCAAGCCTGAAAAAATATCACGATTAAACCTTTTCCTGTGGAAAGACACAATGAATACGCACTGGAATGAGGTCATTCTTCAGTCTTCAGGTTGATAAGCTGGACACAGCTACCTAAGGCTGATTTTATAAAGCTCTTTGCATAAGAGTTTTCCTTTCAAAGTCATGCATGTTTCCAATATACTTATTTCGTTCACTTCAAAGTGCTTTAATCAACTGCCATCTCAGTTAGTTCACAAATTAGGCTTAAGTAAACTATTAAATAGTATATACTTACAAATATAGGCCGGGGAGCATACTCTTCCTCAAACAACGTCTGGAGTGCAAAAATAGCTGCCTATAGGAGAACAAGTTGCAAAATATTCAAGAGTTCTTCACTTTGCTTGGTTTTTTTTGTTTGTGTGGGTTTGCTTTATCTTTTTTTTTTTTTTTTTAATATCTTTTATGGCTGTTTATGCAACTTGTTACCTCATATTGCCTACAAGAACTTACTACATTCAAGAGGTTTTACCCTTACCCCTAATATCTTTCAGGTTCCAAAACACATTTTGGTAACAAGTAGAAAGGAAGGACTATGAGGTAACCTAATAAGATCAAGACTATTCTGAAAAGCACATCACATCAGGTACTTTTCCCTCACACATGCAGCACAAGCTCCATTCCAAACATGGTTGTATGTAGCATTCTCAGCACATATTTACTGCTCTTGAATATGTTTAGAAATGCAGTTTCCAAAGGATTCTAACCACAACAAATTGTAACAGTGAGGACTGCAGTGATCCCTTGGAAGGTCCTGACAATTTCCTGCCTCCTTAGGATCAGGAAGTTGCATGTGAACACGAGCTTGACCCAATGTTAAGCCTGTACGCTCTTAGCCAAACCTCCATGATTACTGGTCAAATCTGCAAAGGACAAGCTATGCCACTGCACACGTTAACCAGACTGTCACAAAAGCCTAAAGCTGTGTGCATATTCAGCCAGACTTTTCCACATTAAATTGCAAGACAGTTTTAATAGCCCTAACACCTCCGCCACCTCCATTGAACAATTATTAGATAAAGAAGGAGGTGTCAAAATCACATGAACTGTGGCGTATTTCAACATTTCATTCCTCCATTTTTACCCTTCTAATCCTCTAACTCCCAATTTTTCTTTTTTAAAGCTGATCAGAGAGTGCCAGAATTCCCATAAAACCCAGATTTTAACAGGACTGTCTCACAAGCCTTCCATGCCTGCAAACAGACACACTGGACATTCCCTCTTCAGTGTATATCACAAGCATACTTCAGACAGACATGCTTATGCTGAAATATACAAACATCAGATGTATGTAGAGATGTTCTGCAATACAGCAGAGTTTCTGGGAATAAAAGGCCAGCTGGCACAGACAGCCAGAAAGATACTAACAGCACGTACTAAAAGGCAAAGGAAAAACTCTGGAAAAGGCTGTTTTATCATTAAAACTCGTCTTACGTTCTAGCTGTTTGCTATCATGTATTTAGTAAACAGTAGCTGATAGCTCTTAAAAGTACTGTGTTGAACTTCCTTAGGTAGTACACCAAAAACTTATATTACCAAGTGTTTTTTTCCAGGAGTCTCACCTTGGCATTGGCTGTATCAAATATGGTTTCCACTAACAAGATATCAACTCCTCCATCCAAAAGTCCTTTGGCTTGTTCCTTATAGGCTTCAACTAGTTCATCAAAAGCTGTAAAACAGGAATGATGTTAATTTTATCTGGAGGTATCTCTTTGAAAGCCATCACCTAAGTTCCTAAGTTAAATAACTTGATGGTTATAAAAACTTACTTATATTCCTGTAATCTGGTCTCTCCACAGATGGTGAAACAGACAGTGTCCTGTTTGTTGGACCCATGGCTCCAGCAACATACCTCCTAATTCCTAAACCAAGACACAGAAGAAGAAAAAAAAAAAAAAATTACCACTGCTTTTACAATGACAGTCATGTCAATGTAAGAAACTCCAAGGACATACACACATATCATTCCAGGATGAAGAACCATAAAACAGGAAACTCCTGTCTGAAATGAAGGGTTTGATCAGCATAAGATTACCCACACAGCTGACTTGTTTTAATACTATCCAAGATGATGTTCAGAGTACACACACAATACAGAAGAACACCTATGAAAAAAGTAATTGGCTCAATTAATTTTTCTCCTAAGTATCATTTGCCTCTGACACAGGAAGCCTCATTCAATTACTTTAAATGCACAGCATGGACAGTTTCCTGGCATTTTTCACTAGGTAATCTGATTTGAATATTCTGACTTGTGTTCATTAAAAAACTCACTTTTTTAAAAAGCATATTTCGAACCTTACATTTTTATTCCATACTATGAATCACATCAGTAAGGTGTTACCTGGACAGCAGCACTGTCAGCTTGAAACATAGTTTGATGCCAGAATACAAGGGGAAATTACTTGTCTTTGAAAGATAACATTGTCTACAGCAGTGGAAATTAGTTATAACTCTCTCACATAAACCCTGAAGACTGAACATTTATAGATGATGGTCACCTACTAAGCACATTCCAGTCAGTAAAATCAAAACAGTAGACTCATACTAGCAGTAACTGGTAATTCACATTTACCTATCATCAGCCACCCTAATCTTGTCATGCAAAGATTTATGCTGTACAAACCTAAGCAACTTATAACAGACCCTGCTAAATTTGTTCTCTTTAAAATATATCTGAAGATGTGTACCGCCTGCAGTCTAAAATAGGCAGGCATAGGACAACCATCCTGCAGAACACACTAAGGGCCAGATCCTGCAAACATGCTGAAATTAGTGCGATATGAATAGAGATGTGAAATTGCTACTGTGCCTAAAATGAAGAGTGTGGATGTCTGTAAGTTTTGTCCCTGTGATGTAAAGCATCAAGCTATCTTCTAGTTAACAACATTTGAAAGACTGTAGCCAGAGAGTCAAAACCAAAAATGAATATTAAAATAAATGCTGCTTACCTGTCCGAGCAGTTACATCATCTGCTGCTTTCCTGGCCACCTGTGCAGACGCTCTGTTTAACCGATATGCCTAGGACAATTACGGAAAATTACCCAGTAACCATTAGTCCAGTACAGCATAACTCATGCTCAAAGAAGCACAACAGTTCCATTCAGTAGCCTGCAATACACTCTGAAGGCTCCACACAAATACACATAAGCACTATACAAAATTTCAAAAGGAACAGCTCTATACATCTCAGCAACTGAGTTACATCCCACATACATCCCAAACTACAGCTGCTTATCATAAAATTTCACTCTGTAAGGTTCTAATTAAATCCTGCTAAAGTCAACAGAAGCTGAAGTACAGGACTTTGACAACAAAATTAACCTATTTTTAAATTAACTTTTTTTTCAAGCAGCACATTTCTGAGTATTTTCATTCATTTATTTCTCAAATTCTCACATACCACATACCACAGAAGAGGTATGACAACTGCAAGCTTGAAAGGACTTCTACATACACCAGCACAAACATCCAACACCCAGGAAAAAAGCAGTTCCATTGTGGCATTTAGGAAGCTGGAAGGACTGAAGCAAACACCCCTGTTCACATAACAGAGACATTCTGGGAATGCTCAGACAAGATCTAGGACAAATTATTATTGCCTCTGCCTCCACTAACAAGCGGCACACTGCAACTGTCACACAAAGCAAGTACAATTCTCTACAGCAGCAGAAATGAGCTACAATGCCATCACAAGGCTCTACAGACAGCACACATTCAATAAATGCAATATCAATGAACTCTGGGACTAAACTAATCTTGGCTGCTGAGACAAAAATCTTGATTACCATTTTAACGTGTAAATAGTTTAGCATACTTACCAAATGCTCAAGGCCATAGTCAGCTTGTGCAACTCTGGTACTGCTGAAAGTGTTCGTTTCAATGATGTCAGCACCTGACAGCAAGTATTCCTGCAAGGCATGAAAGAAAAAAAAAAATCTCCAAGACCTCCAGAACTGACATGTGGAATTAAAGCAATCCAGCTATTTTGTCTCATTTAGTTGACAAAAGCCACAAACCATCTCCTAATTCAAAGCGGATCAAACTTTGAAGGCCTTACTCAGAGACACAGGGCCAAAGCAATGGAAGTGTTCTACGTAACCGATTTTCAGAGTTTTAGTGGCAGCCACACTTTCTATTAACAGGTGACATTTATAGTTACCTCCACCACTGAGCCAAACACCTGAAGCACATTCTAGATTTCTGCACAGGGACATGGTAGGAGGCAGTCCAATTGCCATCAGCAAGGGCTGCTGTGAGCAGACTCAAAAAAGGTACCAGTTGAACAACAACAGATGATTAGAAAATTTAAGCATTCTGAATGGAACTGTACAGCATAAAAGCATACCAAGACAAAATACAAGCTTAGGAGAATTATGCTTTGTGCAGATCACATTTAAAGTTTAACTAATGGTGCAAATTCACAAAACAATTAAGCCATCTGCTCCAATTTAGTTGTTGAATTTCTACTGAAGTAAACCGAAATCAATGCAAACCAAAGTACTTTTGCAGATTCTAGTCTGTTTTGATAACCTCTACCAGTTGTCCTCTTCCCCCAACTAACTCCTCTTTTGGATCAGGTCAACCCTTAGGTGACCTCTTCATATTCAAGGAAATTAAGACATTTCGAATGCTAGTAAGTAAAAAATACTGATGTGGCCATTAAACATAAACCACTCAGATTTTCCTGTGAGAAGCAGATGAGTTCAGTGGATTCAACAGCACAAACAAAGTCTTGATCCAAATGACAGCAGAAAAGCATGATATTTGCTTTAAAATATGTTTTGCTGCAAACTAATATGTGTTCTCTCAACTCCTCCTGGGCACATATAGAAATACCTACAAATAGCTATAGGAAAATATACAAGTTCTTACAGGCACACTAATAACCAAATACTGAAGTTTCTGAAAAACATCTAGACTAAAGATATTAAAATGTGTACAGCTTTGTAATAGCTTTTATTTAGTTCAGATCTGCTAGCAAAACCCCTTCAAACTTTACTCCCTACTACTACAGAAGGAAGTAATATGCTCAAAGCCGAAAGATAATTTTTGTCCTACAATCCTTCTGTTACCACTGAATCTTACTTTGCCAGCCAAGGTACAGCAAACTTTTCAAGTTACTGATATCTGTGAGATCTGATTCATCAGGCCATTAAAAAACAAACAAACAAACAAAAAAAAAAAAAAAAACACAAAAAAAAACACACCCGAAAAAAAAAAAACCAACAAAAAAACACACACACAAAAAAAAAAAACCACCAAACAAACCACAAAATCTCCTATATAGAGTGGTATAGAGTGGGATTATAGTTACATTGTATAAGTATTTTAATGTATTATTTCAAGTTCTGTTCAGTTCTCAAATATGAAGTCACTGCCCATGGCTCACAAAGCACCTGACCCAAAAGTTGTTGCAGGCATGAGGACCACCACAGATTGTGCTTTTCTTACACTCTTCCTAAAACACCGACAACTGACCATTGGAGGGAGGGTGGCAGACTGCCTTTGGTTTGACTCAATACATTCCTTCTCAAGTCACATCACCTGCAAAATTAGATTGTTAAACCAGTTTACCCAATTAAAACCACAAGCTATTATAAATTCCAAGGTTTGTGGCCACTACAGATCAGTTGACTGAACTCAATCTACAAAGATTTCCTCCTGAAGTTTTTATAGGTCCAAGACTCTTGATTCTTTTGAACTAGTCATTCTTAAAATCCAAAGAATGACAGTTAGAATGTAAACATTAAAATATAGATTACATATGAAGTTTAACAAATATAAGCCAGTTATTATTCTAATAAATGAAATACAGATATTTTTAATAATTGGAAAAACCCAGAACAGATGTGAGGCTTCAACTGAATACCTACTAGTTTTGATGCTATTCAAATGTTCCAATTATTACAGTAAGAACTACAAATACCTGCAACTCAAGAAATACAAGACTTATTTGTTTTTTAAAGTATAGTTGAAGATAGGAAAATAATAAAATCTGTTTGCAAATTCCTAATGATCAACCCTCCATCATTTTATTCTCTGGGACACACATTAATATTCTAGAGAAAAACAGAGAATATGGAATTGCATATACTCACTAAGAAGCCCATATACTCATTAATAAGGAGAGGCCGGCTTCAGGCTGCCCCATTTAACAGCTCTTTAATACACAATTATAGAAACATGCATCTAAAATTCAGATGTGTCCTACTTAGATGCATTTCAAATGCTGTTGGGGAGGAAAAAAGGAAAGAAACATGAAACAAATCGGAATCTACAATTAATAGAAATGCATCAGGGACATAAGTCAAAAAAGGATTTAAAAACAACACTGCCTGGGTGACATCAGGAACCAAGACAAAAATGCTGTGCTCACACAACCAGAACAGTCAAATCTGCTCATTCTTTTTCGCATGGTTACCTAGCACTCTCTTCCCTATCCCCAAAAGACACAGCCGACCTGGTAGACTGTGGCATGGAAAAGGGGAGCACAGAGGCCAAATTCTCCTTCCTTCTCTTGTCAAGAGACAGAAATCAGAACCACCTACCTTGTGTATGGCACAGATTATGTCAGGTTGAGTTACACTGAGAAGATCATTATTGCCTTTCAAAGGCCTGGAATGATCTTTAAATTCATGCCCTCGGAAATCCTCTTCTGACAGGGCATGTTGCTGGATCATGGTACCCATGCCTCCATCCAAAATCATGATCCTCTCCTGCAGAACCGATTCAATTTCATCTTCCATGCTTTTCTGGGGATCTGCTGTAAGAAAATGAAGCCCATATTTAAGCAGCTATGAAACTCCCTATCTATACACTTGTGTTTACCTGAGCTCTTCCCATTTAAGAAACTGAATAAAATAACTAATCTGCTGCTGAAATCAAACAGTAGTTGGTTGTCTTCACCTACAACTCCCATCACATGATGTCAGGTAACAGATGCATCTATCTAAATAGAATTAGACTCAAGTGGTTCTTCATCTAAGTACAGTCACCTGCAAACAATCAGCTGCATAAAGATGAATATCAAAAGTTCGGGGGGCATACACCAAACTCCTTACATAAACTAGTCTCCAACCCTGAAAAGTGTGATTGTTTTCACTACAGCAACATCTGAACTGCAACACAGAGTTGACTCTTGGTACAAGACACTGTACTGTAAGTGGTACACAAGTGCAAACCAGAAACTAGTAAATTTCTTTTAAAATCTACTTGATTCACTTATACCATAGTGACTGAGAAGGAGAAATAAACTGAGCAAGCGTAAACAATTTTTCTTCTGAGTCCCAAATTCACTTCTTTCTAGGATTAGAAAAGTAAATAACAATTTTGCACTTCTGTTAGCAAGCAAACACCAAGATACATTGACAGATAAGAGCTGGATTTTATTTTCTTTTCCTTACACCTCCTTATAACTTACACACAGTAGTACTTAAATATCAGTAGCAACTGCCAACTGACTTGATTTCTTTCATTTTGCAGTCTTGCAATGCAACTTCTGCCTTGACACCAGTACTGTTAAAAAAGAATGTGCTGGAGAAAAGATGAGGTCAAGACTAAAGTATTACAAGATTACATTTATACCAATACTCAGGCAAAACATCTTTAAATCAGATGTAGTTTCAGCAAGAAGAGAAGCCAAAGTAAATTTGCTCTATAACAAGCATGAAGCATTTGAAGTGAGATTAAAACACACAAAAAAGCAAACCACCCTAGTTTCAAGCTGGAAATTTTAACAGCATACAGGTAGGCTCAGCAGGTTCTTATATAAAAGGCTTAAACCTACTCACGTTAAACCACCAAATTATTCAGGAAAATAAACTCAGTCCTTGAGCTAAAGGCTTTCAGAAGTAAGACCCAAAAAATTACATCTGAAAGTATAACTGCAATGCAGATTCCCATGGAGCATAATTCACGTGCTTTGCAAGAGCTACAACCCAACCAGACATCCATATCAGAGCTTTCTTTTGCTTTAATGTAGCCTCTAAGACAACCCCTTGATACCGAGAGCTGTAGCCCAGACAGCTGAGTCTGGCCATCGGAGATCTCCCAGAACCAGTTCTCCTTTCTACAGGCTTCTGTTGCTTCTACCTAGGTGCTTCCCTACTATCTTCTCATACACTTTAGGAAGCGAACGAAGATTCACAGTCACCTATTTGGTGTTTAATCCTCCACCTCATGTAGTCTGTTTTGCTTTCCCTACAGCTTGTCTTGCTGAACACACACAGTGTACGGTTTTCTGCTCACAGGAGGACAGATTTCTGTCTAATCTCTGCACCCAGCTCTGCAGAGAGCCTTGTTCTGAAGAAGGTTTTAAAATGTGGGCTTCTTCAGCATCATCTCAAAAAGCTGCAGGAAACAGGGTGGGAAACATGAACATGGCCGTCCATGCCATGGGTACACAAACTCTACATGTTACAAATGGATGGCATAGCTCCAAGCCCACCAAAACTTCTTGTTGTCTTTGCTATGGACAACACTTGACTCCTCTTCCATTAGGAGCCTGCACTACTTGAAGCGATGCTCTGGCACGCTGACAATGCAATTTTCAAGTTGGAAACAAAGTCTGCAGGCAGGTCACAAAAGAGCTCAGAAATCTGAGAGGATCAGTTCATAAAGCCATGCTAGAAAATGCTGAACTCTGCCCTTGGGAGAAAAGCAAGGAAGAGGCTGGGACTCAGCTCTGCTAAATAAGCGCCATCACCTTAATTCAGCATTCTACTCACATAATTCCCCTCTCCAGAACAGATGGGGAACAAGGGTTTGTTGCAGAAAAAATGAAAAAAATGAAAAAATTTACAAAATCATTTACAAAATCATTTAAAAAAGTTTAAAAAATAAAGATCACTGTGTAGCTTTGGGAAACAGATTCCCTCTTCCACTCAGAAGTGTCCAGGAGAAAAAAATGCTTCTATAGCTGTAATGGAAATAGTAGCAAACCAGCAGTGGTAACAGGACCCAGGACCAATACCTTGATTTTACATTCTACTGAAACTTAAAATATAAACTGTATTACCACAGAGTTCTAGGGCTGGAAATAGTTTAGCAGACCATATGAAGACAGCACAAAAGTGACTTGACAGCATTGGATTAAAAAACAATGGGATACAGAATGCAGAACAAAAAAAATCCTAAGAGCCTGCTTCACTTCTTCTAGGTCAACACTCCATCTTGAGACCACATGAAGAAGGGAATTACTTGTCTGGAAAGGAGAAATTAAATCAGCTACAACTTTTACCCCTTGTAGACATTTCCAAGTAAGTTTGCATAGCACACGAGGTGTCCCTTTGATACAGCTGTTCAACCCTATGATCATTCTACCACTAACAATCAGAAGCTTTGCCAAACTATAACCTACCATTTTCACAATGTGGCAACTAAACAGCCCAGGAGGTAAGGCAAGATGATGTTCCTTCATCTCCTTATCCTAACCCAACCCACAGACAGGCCATATAAGCAGAACTGAAGGGATAAATGCATGTTCTTCACAAGAAACTGGACTTGAAAGCTTGCAGTTTGCTTAAAAACACATTTTTCTGATGCCTGCAATGATTCTCAAAAGGTGGTGTTTTTATTATTTATGCACTTCTATTAAAAATTTATTCTTAGTATAAAATAGTCTGGCATACAAGTACTTGGAACAGAGTAAAGGATTACAAGTTGCTTCCAAAGCCTTTAATAAAGGATCAACCGAGCTGTGACAGTATTATGGTATTTTCATCATGTTAATGTGAAAGAACACAAACCGAAGAACTACAGGCACTTACAGGACCCCCTGTTTCCCAGGTTGACCAGGTACTGTTCTAAGAGGCAAAAGGACCACTCAACATTGCACATCCTCATTCAGCCAACCAGCACTGCCCTGCACCAGCTCCAAGCACAAGCTTCCCCGTCATTCAAAGAATTATTGTGCAGCATGCAGAAATTACAACAGTAGATAGAAAGGATGCTCCTTCTACCAGCCTGCCACAGACATCTCATGACAACCTTAGCACTACTATTTAATTAATTAGCATTGCTGTTTAATTACCTAAATCTTCTTCTACTGGATGCCCTGCGGCATCATTAAGAGTTTCATGAACTGTAGCAACAGATGGCAGTCAGGTCCTCTAGAACAGTGGTCAGCAGCAGCCTATTGCTAAGTTATTTGTTACCCTGCCTATGCAAAGAAAGAAGAATTGGGTCTTAGCACTTCACCTTGGGTACCTATGTGCAGCTTGCTGACATCTTCCATCTCAGCACTTGTCTTGAGAACCATTCAGGTCTTCCATAAAAGACAGACAGACACTTGTGTAGCCAATGCCTTTACAAAGTTAGCTTGAAAGGCAAACAACAACTACAAAAGTCACTTAAGTCCCAGAATAATAGAGAACACCAATTCGTTGTGTCTGCTGTCTCTGGCTAAACATGCAAATCCCAGGCTGAGAAAGCTTCCCATGTTACAACCAAAACTGTCCATCTCCCAACATTAAACTGTTCACAACAGATTATAAGATATTCATTACAAGCAGAAACCACAGGAAAACAAACTGGCCTCCAAACCAGCATGATCTCATTTTGTGGCATACCCTGCTGCTGAAAAGGTCTGGAGAACACTTAACTTCATGACGAACTGCTCCCACACACAGGTCCTCTGCACCACTGCCAGACACACACACCATCATCCACTGACTTCTCTCTGTTCAGTGGGGCCCCGCAAGCACCCCTGGCATGCAATTTTTGCTTCCATCTAAGCAGAACTTTTCTCCAGCTGCTACCACTTCTCAAGCTGCTGTTGAAACGCTCTCCCACGTTTCCTACTTCAGCCAAAGCCATTGGGTTCTGCAGCAGCTGGGTAGTCACTAGCGATGGCTTGACCCCAAAGAGCGCAGGAGAAAGGGCTGGGCAGGTCAACATCACCTGTGTCAGAGAAACCTGGAAATACCTCAGACCACAGAAGCCCATCATGGAGTCGCACTGCACACAGCTCTGCAGTGAGGACTGGCAGCCTGTCCAAAAAGCTGAGGTACGCAAGTCCGGGCCGCAGTGCGGGCTCAGCAGCAGGCATTCCCACAGACATGCTGGGGATCTCTGCACGTAGCACCATGAAAGCAGCCACTGACAGAACTGTCCATTTTAAAACACGGACAATGCTAATTAGCAGCTAATTTTACTCCCCCTCCTCTTCCGGCGACTTCTGTTTAACCTCCGAAACAGCACTTTTGGCTTTGAGCCCCAGAGCACACACATTCCCCACCACCAAGCTACAGCCTCTCAAGCAGTTGCAGTTTTTTATTTTTCTGGCCTAACTGCGTCGGACAGGGCGTCGCGGGTATTCCAGCGACCTCCGCACCTCCACGGGCTCCGGCAACAACCGCCCTTGCTCCCACCGCCAACAACGCCGCACACGCGGTCGGCGCGGCCCGTCTGACCGCACGCGGAGCCGCCACACGCGGCGGCTCCAAAGCTGCGAGTAACCGACGCCGCCGCAGGGGGCGACGGCACCGAGCCGCGGGCAGGCGCCAGAGACTGAGGTGAAGGTGAGCCCGCCGCCTGTTGCAGCAGGACCGCAGCTCCCGCCGCCCCTGCACAGCCCGGCCGGCTGCTCCCGGGAGGGGGAAACGGCTCCCACCTCCCTCGATCTGGGGATGGGCGGTAGTGGCACCGAGCCCCGCGCTGCCGCCTGGGGGGGGCGGGGCACCATCTCCCTCACAGACCCGGTGCGCGCGCGCCCCCGCACCCCAGCGCTCGCGCCCGTTACCCGATGGGTCGGGGTCGGCCGGCCCCGTGGGCGCCATGTTGCCGGGACGTCACAGCCGCTGCGCGCCGCGGAGTCGGGGGGGACTCGCGCGCAGCCCGCGAGCCGAGCGGGAGCGGCAGGGCTGCCGCGTCAAGCGCTGATGCGCGAGCTCCGCCCAGCGCGCGGGCAGTGCGCGGGTGTTGCGGCCGTTGCTGCCGTTGGCCCGGGGACCGGCGCGGAGGTTGTGCCCCCGCCTCTCACAGCCACACACGCTGCGGAGGCTGCGGGCTCAGGGAGCTGCGCCTCAGCAGCGGGCAGCGCTCGGTTAGGCCCGGCTGGCGGCTGCCCGGGAGCCGGCTGCTCTGCGGTTGGCGCTTCTGCGGCGCGGCCGTGCCCGTTGAAGCCGCTGGGAGCGGATCGGCAGTCGCAGTAACGGGCTGAAAACTCACCTGAGGAGCTGGTTTGGTTTGCTTTCATTTTCGCGGCCTGAAGACGGCAGCTCTTAAGGCTGGATGGGGAAAGCAAAGCCTGTTCTTCTAACTACCTGTCCTGATGTTAAATGCTGATAGCGTTAGATGCCCCTGTAGTTACTGTGCAAAACTTACATGGCCAGGCAGGGCTAAAGAAAGTGAGTTGTCCCTTCATTGTGCGAAGATGGAGGAGAAAGTAAGTCTTTGAAATTCCAACACTTGTATTGCAATTAAAGACTAACTTACATAAACTGGAAATCAGACTTGCCAGTGATGTCTGTACGCACGTTACTGGCCTGGAAACAAGTTTATACTAAAGGAATCAAGCAAATTAAGGCATAGGTTACTTGACAGCTGAACAAAACCTGTCTTATTCAGACATAAGAGTTTCACCACTTTTCTATAGTCTATCATCATATGTCCATTCAACTTCTTATCTGAGGGCTCATGTTTTAAAATAAATATATACTTGCCTGTTACAGCTGCAGAGCTTCCTCGCAAACATTACACGGCGAAAGTTTGCTTGCCAAGAGTCAGAATAGCTCAGGGGAATAACGTCTACACTCATTTAAAGTGTTAGTAATTCAAATGCCTGTAATAAACATGAGCAGCATTGTCATTTAAACTAGTTCAGTGTTGAAATATGAAAATAAAAAGCAAGTCTGTAAAATGCATTATTGTCCAGCCTTTCTTGTTTTCCTTGCCTGGTTCAATATCTTAAGCAAACAAAGCAAATACTGCAGGTGAAGATGCAGAGGTCACTGGTTCTATGTTAACTGGAACAACTGAGTTCACTTCCTCACTTCAGGCCGCTGGGCCTCAGCTCCATGCGGCAAAGGTAAAGCCTTCTATCAGGTAAGAGTATGTGTTGCTACATGTACCGTACTTAATAACAGCTCCTGCATTTTTCCCAGAAGAATTTAGGAGACTTAAAAGTTGCTAAATGTTTACTCTTGAATTTTCTTTTGAGACACAAAACCAGTTGGTTACAAACCCTTTGAGTCCAACGCAATCTAGGAACTTTCATGATCAACTGTCACTTCAGTCAATGGTCACACAAGTATGTATAAAAAAAGTAGCTTTATATTTAAATAACATACATCTAATTTAGCGTGAAGAGAAATACAGGCAGCTTATAAATCAGCTAGATCGTAGTCCAGCCTCAGTTGCAGAGGTCATGCTCCAGTTTTGAGTGCCAGGAGACATCCCTAGAGAGCAGACCTTGCCCCTCCACAAACCACTGCAGTGGTCAGCATAAGCTCCCACTGCAAAAATGTGTCCCAACATTCCAGTGTAAGATGCAGTGGTCTGGAAACCCATAAACTTTAAAAGCCTAACAACAGAAGTGGAATAAAACAAACAGAAGCAGAAGTCAGATACTCCCAGAGACTGGTTAATTTTATCACTTTTACACAGACTTTACATGTATCACTTGACTTTCTACAACCTCCAACCTTTTTGTTATGGCACATAACACACTGAAAATTTACTCTGGCAGCAATTCAGGTTAAAAAGCTCACTGTCTCCACAGTTGCTTTGTGGTGACAAATCTTTGTACCACAGCTCAGCACGTCCTTGTGTGCGCTGATGCAGTTGTTTGTGTAACTGCTGCAAAGTAGGTCAGTGGGAAAAAAAAAAAAAAGGAAGCTGAAAATTTGAAGGTGCTTTTGAAAAGGATCATTTCACATATCCCATTTACTCTGCAGTTCTATAACCAGTTCGAACCAATTTGACTCTGTGTTGCCCTGAAAAGTCATTCCCAAATTCCAGCCTGTGCCATCCTCGTATTGGCACACTCTCCCTTGTGTGCGTGCAAGCCCTTGAACATAATTCTTCCTTAAAGGTCAGTTTTCAGAGAGAACATGTCCCTGGTCCAATTCGCTCGCAGCTGAACGGTCTCCAGAGCTGACGTAGGGGCAGCAGCAGGAAGAGGGGCCAGCAGCTGCCTGGCCTCAGACTGTCTTCGGTCTGCTTGAGAAACTGGAGCTGTGCAGACAACGGAACGAGCACAGCCAAGGCAAGATACACCCCAGAGGGTGAAGGGAAGAGGAATGAGTGGTTAAGGGTAGCAATGATCCAACCTGATCATCCAGAAAAGGAGTATCGACACAGAAATTCATCCTTAATAGATTTTGCAGTGTTAGGAAGTCTCAGGCTGCTTCTCTTGGTTTAGTTTCAGTGATGACAGTACTGCACAGCACTAAGAGTCCCGGTGCATGTCTTTATCCCAAAGCTGCCACACACCTGCACTTACCAAGAGTTTTCAACACTTTCTTTGAGAAGCTCTAATACATGGTGTGTTTGCAGGAAACCTTCAAGGATTTGCAGTGAGCATGCCCTTAAGCTTGAAAAGTGCTTTGTCTTACGGAGTGTTGATTTTATTTTACTAAATTAGGCTATCGAAATGCTGTTCCCTCTCATACATTTAGAATAACACCAGGAGCAGCTTGGAGTTGCTGGAGCAGTGGAATAAAGGAAGGGAGAATGTAAATATGCTATCCTTCCCCTGTCTGAGAAACCTGACCGTAACGCTGTTGGGAATGAATCCTATTTAAACGCCTGCTGCAGACATCGTATCATTCATGCAAACATCTATCATTATGCTGAGAATTCTGGTTTCTGAAGGTGGTTATAACTGACCCTTCAGGGAAGCTAACATCTTCCTAATTGCAACAGGAATAAACTATAAATCCAAATTAATATTTTTACCAAAAAAAAAAACTTCTTAAGTCAGATAGAATTCTGGAATTTCAACTATATTTGAAGGCATTTTTAAGTTACCATTTTCCTCAGCTCCTCCCACAAGCAGCTAAACTCTCACAGATCTTTTAAAACAAGATAGTGTTTGAAGCAAAGAAAGCCACCTCCATATTTTATTTTTCTTTTTTTTTCTTTCCCCAGTGCAAAGGATCTGATTCACCAGTTCATTACTGTATTTGTACACCTGTGCATTCAAATAGCATACTCATCTTATGCGTATGTGAGATCAAATGCAGGGTTTTGGCATGCTCTTTTAGGTTTTGTGTGTGTGCTTTTGATAACTCCATAATATTCATTACAAAAATGTGCCTTTCATTCCCATGTTATCTGCCTTTATTCCTGAGGATGCAGTTTCCAATGGACTATTCACATGAGTAATCCTTATTTAAACAAGAACAGTGGGATTATTCATGTTGCTGAAGAACAGCCATATTTCAGAGGATTATATCCAAGCGAAGTATTCACAAGATCATGCAGAAGCCTGAAAGAGAAAACAAATCGATCTGATTTCAGAGCACAGCTCTTGACTCTCTGTTCTGTAAGGTTACTTACCACTTGTGCTACTTTGCTGCAGCTGGATTCTTGCTCTATTTTGAATAACTTACACTACTTGTTTTTTTATTTTCAGAATTTCCTCTGTGCTTAAGAATTACGGTTTCAATTAATTTTCTAGCCTTTAGAGGGTGATTTTGTTTTATTCAAATACAAATTATTTGTTCTATTTAAGTACAATTATGTTAACATTTCTATTCTAGGACTAAAATATTACTAGAAACCAAAAGAAAGCTGATTGTTTCCAGATCGATTCTAAGCACACTCCAAATGCCAAAATATTCTATTAAATGTATGCAACTTAGAGGAATATCAACAAATATATTCTACCTACCATAGGTAGTCCATTTTGGACTTAACTACTTTAAAAAAAGCCTGAAGTCTCCATCACAGTGAAAACAAACACACTAAAGTGAAGTGAATATAACTTCTTGCATCTCTTTAGAGAATCTGTGTTGATCACAAGGTATATAAACACCTGGAAGGGCTGAGAGGCAGGCAGGAAGAGACTGGGAATTTAATAGGGAGTGTGGTCTTACTGTTATCCATAGTGCTGCGCGGGCAAACTGTGTCAACTGCTTTCAATTTATTACAGGCTTCATATGACTATGACATTTTGCAGCACTTTTAAAACCTTCAGTATGCACCTTTCAAGCATCTATATCAAATCCACAGAAGAGAGAGGAAGAACCCCGGCAGGCTTGCAGGCTGCCCCATGACAGCATGGGAACTGGGAAAGAAGGGCCAGGTCACACACAGTTAAATGCACCATGGAAAACCTGCCCAACATAGAGCTCGGTGAGTTAGAAAGCCTTTTGCCATGAATGTGCATGATATTCTCAGCTTCTTTCTCTCAATTATCATGTCCTGGAGATATCTGAGCTGCGCTGCCTCTGCCCAAGGCAGGACAGCATCTGCCCTTGATCAGTCTGGACTTGTTATGAAAACAGGTTTCTGAAGGCATCTCCTATTCTCTTACTTCTGGCAGGGCTTCTTGCCATGTAGTCAGATATCCACAAGCTGCAGGGCTAGGGCAAGCCATTTATGAAGTTCTCCATTCAGCAGACAGTGCCTCAAAAATCAGTCAAGGCTGCAAGGCTCACCCAATGAAGGAGAACTGGAAGGTCTTGGTGACAGAGTAGGTGTGAGGGTGATGGCAAGGCAGCAGTCCTACAGTACCCAAATAAGAAGAGCTTGTCCAGTGATGCTACCAGCTTCAGCCCACAGTCCATACAATCCATAGCTATGAGACAGAGCCAAGGTCAAGCCAGAAAGCCTTGTAGACATTGTATACATACAACATAAGCTCGAGCAAGGAGTGAGGATGATGGTCATAGTTAAATGCATCTCCATGGCTAATAGGTGGGAGGTGGAGGGATGGAGGTCTGATATGTAGCTGTTGAGGGCAACTAGAGCCTCCTGGTATTCTTAGGGCCTTGCCAGTAGATAGACTAGCTTGGAGATACAAACACTAGAAGTTGAGTGGGACTACCAGAGACAAGCCTTAGGCATATGTTTGCTGCCTGTGCACTACCAATGAGATCACACTCAACCTGGCAAGCACGTCAGTTTGTGTTCAACACAGCTTGAGATGAATGAACATGTGTCTAATAAGGAGGATTGTAGAAAGGTTTGGCCAACTTGGAAAGGTGGACATCATGATAAATAGACACATAGCCAAGTAAGGCAGCCGTCTGCATCGTGGTAGTGCAGATATAGCACAACAGGGCAGAGAAAAGGGACATGCACAGGTCACATGATGTGTGAGTGGCAATCGAGCGATTCAAGCAGTGCTGCCCGCTGTCAGTCATGACTCCATTCCAGGGAGTACATAACCTCATTAATATAACTGTCTTCATTGAACATTGAACCTTTTAAGATTTTCTGCAAGGGCAGAGGGAATCCTGTGTCAAATACCCTGAAATATCCTTTCTCTGACACATACAAAAAATCCTACGTGTTATCAACTGTCTGTTAGAAAAGCATGTTTCATAGGCAATTCTCTCTGTTAAAGGACTTTGAAACTGCACAGTTCATTCAAGTTGTTTTAAAATCTAACCTGCTCTATTTCAACCCTTTGTGAAAACTCCTGATGATCACAGATACAGCCTTTTCTACAGCCAGTCACAAACTCCTCTTTATTCAAAGTGGTTTGAGCAGTGGTGTCCCCTCTTGTGTGTTCAGTTCATTCTAGGTAGGAGAGCAGAAACGGGAGCAGGAAGGATAGGAGCAAGGAGACAAGGGCCAAGGATCTGAGTCCCAGACATGAGCTAGAAAACAAATTTAGGGAACCAGTTCCAGAAATATGAATCTTTCTAGAGAAGTGCTTTTGCTGGAAATACTAACTGTGAATAAAGAAAATGTTTTTCAAATCAACATATGAAGTGGAATAAATATCTAAGTGGTATAATATTATAAACTCAACAGAGAGAAAATAACCTTAGTGCTGAAAGTCTTCTAGATCTTAAGATATTAAGAAATACTCACAGGTAGTGTTGGTTCTGAATCTTATCCAAGCTTCAGAAATTAAACTGTGAGAAAGAAGAAGCCTTTTGCATCTGTAAGAAGTAACAGCAGCATGAAGAAGAGACACTGACAGGGAACACTGCTCTAGGGCAGAGCCCTTCTTTTGTTGTCAGTAATATAAATTTACATTAAAACAAACATGCCCAAAGTGTACTTTGTCACCCTAAAGACCTAATATTTCCACCCTGTGGTTACTTATACCAGCCAAGTCTTATTCTTTGGCTAGTTTTTAACACGGAAGTGAAAAGTTTATTCTGTAGCCCATAGTCTACAATCATTCCCTTTGACCTGTGTTTTTCTAGACATCTCTTTTTGTCTTGTCAAAGTGAAAGACTTACTTTTGGGCCTTAACACTTGTAAAGCCTAAAATGTGTTGAGCAGTCTAAGACCTCCAGACAAGTCCTCAGAAGTCCCTGTTAGCATTACTGCATCCCATCTAGCATTTTGTGAGTACATTTCCCAACTGTTCCTTAGATTAGGAGCAGTCTTTATACATGGCCTTCCATCTAATAGTCTCTGTCAGTGGCTTGAACTCATGGGTCGCGTCAGAAGGCTGCAAGATAAAGTAGACTGGAGAGTGCCCAGAGTCTCCCTGTATATTCTGGCATACAAAAATACTCTGTATTACTCTCCACTTTCCTTCTCTCCTAGCTGCACTTGTACATGCATGCAGGACAGGTACTTTGGGAGCTGGAAAAGCTACCAGGAAGGTATGAAGAGGGCCTGGGCTGGGGGGTAGGTTAATCAGGCCTAGCTCTCCTCTTCCCTCTTTGCTATGTAGAGCTAAACTCACTTCAGGCACCTGGATTTTTATGCTAGAAAGTGCTGGTCAAATAATCTGTGGTTTATATCTTCATTTTCCATGTGGTACACAAATGTCTTTCCATATACAGCTGGTGCTGAAGAGGCAGACTATTGTTCCTGTTTATTGAAGGGTCTAATAAGTACTCCAGGAGTAGCAGGTAAAGCTAAAAATAGTAAATAAAAACAAAGGGAATAACACTTTCTTTATTGCCTTAGTACAAATCAAGAATAACTACATTCTGATCAAGTTGAAATAAAGTGTGTCCCGTCAAAATCCAATTCAAGGGAGCCCCGGGATCATTAAATTAGATTTAAGTTAACATCTCCAGTCAGGAAATGTCCCCTTTAGGGACAGCTGTTAGAAGTGGGAAAAGGGCAGTCACAGAAAGAGGCTAGTGACGGGGCTTGAAGGGAAAGTCATCTGAGAAGAGACAGTGACACTCGCAGGAAGGGAGATGCTTCCTCAGAAGAGGCAAATGAGTGGCCTCTGCTGAAGGCAATCCTGCCAGCAGAGAAACGCTTCAGTTCGGTGCCACCATTATAAAAAGGGTTAGTGCCTCTGAGCTGTAAGGAGCTGTTCCAAAAGGACTTTGGCAGAATATTTATTCCACTGTAGCTCTCCCAGTTGTCCTCTGCAAATAAAGCCAACTTGGCCATCTGGGTTCTTGGTCTGGCTTGAAGAAACAATGAGTCTTATGAAAAATCTTCCCAAGCTCCCAGAAGAGGAAGAGTAGCTGGGAGGTCAGCTGGGGACAATAATAAATTAATGTTTTCCATTCTTATTGCCAAAATAAAATGAAAAATCCAGATATTCATTTTTGATGGAAGGAAGGGTTTTGTACTAGCATAATCAAAAATATTTAATTTGGAATGCTATTAGGCCAGTCTTCTTAAGTTTAGATGGCTGACAGAAATGTATCTATTTTTAAGGAGGAGAATGAAAAGTGTTAAAAAAAATGTTGTCTTTTTTATATAAAGTTTACACTTGTGGTTTTGCCATAAGCATAATTTCAGCTTCTTACATGTGCATATGCAACTATATTCAAATGAAAAATGGGGAAAAGATGACATATAATACAATGGCTAAAGAATGTAATGATACTTGTACATTTTTATTTGCGTATCAAAATATGAACATTTCAGCCCCTTATTCCACAAGTCACTTCAGATAATGACAGTTATTATTTCTGAGTTGTGGAAGCATTTGCTGGACAGTAGAGTTGCTTGCCAACTCGCTGTGGCAAATCAGGCTTTGTCACTTCCACTTAGCAAATAACAAAGCTAAAAGTTAGAACTGTCATGGAGTGTTGTCCCTAGACAATGCACAGAAAACAGCAAGATCGTTATTCAGCATGATGCACAATATTACACTCTGTGTCTTCAGTTTAATCACAATGTCAGTAGACAGGACCTCAGGGGTGTAGTGTCTGACAGCATCGGATCTGCCATACATATTCATCGTGCTCACCCAGGCATCCACCAAACATTACTGATTTTCATTTAAATAATCAGGTTTGCTAAAGAGTTTATTAAAGTTATGACTGGGATCTCTGGGGTTTTTATTTCATGGGAGGTAAGATTTCCTTTTCCTTGGATGGCCTGCATTTTGCAAGCATCCTTCAGAAAGCTGGCAGCGTGGCCATATGAGGAAAACAGGATTATAAATTCTGGCAGGTTAAGTGTAAACAGATAATAAGGGAAATCAAAAAGTCTTTGAGGAACAGTTTGCAAATGATAAAAGAACAAACAGCAAACCTTTTTTTCAAGCATATCCAATAGCCTGCCGGAGAATTTCTAGGAAGAGTAGGTCCCACTGAGAGAAATACAAAAAGAGCAGTTGGAAAAGATACTGCTTTAGCAGAAAAACATGGTAAGTTTTTGGCATCAGTGCATAGTGTTCCACAAGTTCCTGACCCACAAATTAGTGGTGGCTTGGAGACTCTTCTGGGCATACATTGCCACATGCTGCCTCACTTTTACACTTTTCCACTGTGCCTAATACTGGTCAGAGCAAGAATACAGGCCTGAACAAGATGTTTGATGTAGCCACCCTATGTTTTTCTGTGTTTTGTTTGAATTATATTAATTTGGTGTGCCTATATTCACAGTTCAGTCCCAATCAAGGCATGACTTCTTAGCAACTTACACAAACATTTCTTTTCCTTCACTCTGGAGAGCAGACTAGCTAAGCCTGAAACCGGCCACTCTGTGTTTGTGGTCTGCCACTGGAGCTCTTCTGGACCTCAGCTTCTCATACCAGTAGCCATATCGCAGCTGGAAGGCTCCTGCTCAGGAGAGCCCATATGATCACAGCTTCTCCTGAGGACAGCACCTGAGGGCATTTTTCACTTGAAGCATTAACAGGTATCTTGAAGGGAAGAAAGTTTCCAAGAATTTGGGCCAAATAGAACAACCAATAGTAAGTAGATGAGGGATGGATCGGTGTTAGAAAAGCCTCAGGACATTTATTCCCTCAGGACATGTATCCAGTATATTTGATTTCCAAGTAATCTAAGCAATATGCTCATAATCAGATTTGTGCAAAGCAGTATCACGAATGCTAATGAAGCTTCCCAAAACCTAGAAAACTGGTAGATGAATTCCTTTGAAACTTGGAATGTGAAATCCTAGTCAAGCTTACATACAAAAAATTCTGGGCTTGTCATTTAATGTACCACACTTACTTTATGAGAGAAATGAGTGGTATTCCTAGTACTGGCTGCAGGTTTGTTGCCTACACATAAATGTTCTTTTGTTGAGAATAGTAAAGGATTTCCAGTGAAAGTGCATGGTTGGGTCCCTAATTCCACAGTTACACAATCACTTTAAGGTAAATACAGGCTGCTGTTAGAAGGGATAATCTATTGTTCTTAGCACTCTGGATACCTATTCCCAGCCAATATGGAAACCAGACAAAGGAACTGTTCTATTTGTATTATAAATTAATGGGATAATGGAAAAAGTGGGAATAGACTTGTCCTTTGTGGTGTCAGCCCGCACCTTGGCTTACAATTAGAAAGGAATTACACATTGAAAAAAGAGACTAATATAAAATAAAAACCACCTTGGAACAGTCAGTTTTCCTATATAAAAATATTTAGTCTGAAACAAGCAGAATCTCACCTGAACATACGAACAACTGTAGCGCAGACTTTCCCCCAGTGACACAGCTCCTTAGAGAAAATGCCCTCTGAACACAAGCAGGAGGCAGATTGATGCACAAGCAGATAAGCGCACAGGTTGTTAACCATAAAACCTGGGGAAAAGGGACATGGGGAATGGACAGGTAGTTCAGTTTTTCTGAAACCTGATCTCTATTTACCAAGAGAAAAAAAAAAACTTAGTGAGGTGGAAACAACACTAGCAGTGGTCATACTGTATAATTATAGTAGTTGTTGCATATTTGAGCTTTTTTGGCATCTCAGAGGATGTTGGGATGTTTTGTGATTCAGAGAAGAGGTTTCGGGGTACTTTTTGTGTAATGCACTGAAATGTTCCCCCCTCAACAGCACCATCTCCTCTAGTGCTCTGTCTCCAGAAACAGGAAAGATTTTTCAGACATAAATCTTAACATAATACAATAATTCAAAGACTGCTGAGAAGTTTTCCCTGGTAAGGTCAGGAGTCTGAAGCACAGGCAAATTGTGCTAAACTTTCACTGTGCTAAACTTACAGCTGCTTTAATGTCATTTTCTAGTGTAACACAAGTGGAGAGCCAGATCTAAGAATTTTTACTTTGTTCTCAAGATATGGTGCAGCATGCTTTCTTGTTTGACTTAGCTGATCCTTCTTTCTAAGTCATTTTCTCACAGATTATTCCCTGGGGTTTTTTTGTGTATATCAGACTTTCACTGACTTTGTTCAGTATTTCTCTTGAAGAATTACCTCAGTCTTGTTCCTCTCTTAAAAGTCTAGAACTCCATATGCCACCAAGAGGCACAGTTCCACTGAAGAAGATGAGGAGCAAGGACTTGGATTTGGCAAAATAAAGTGATGAATGTTCTTCAAAGAAGTGTCACCTCTTATCTAAGTATTATTTTCTCATCTAAATATTAGTGAAACTGTTTGTAGAAGCACACCAAACAATACTGACATGATTACTGATGCATGCTCCTAAGGGCCTGTTCATATATTAGCAACAATCCATTACTTCCTTAACAGAATTACTCTCAACCACAAGCCATTTAAGTCAAAAAAGGAAACTGCTTATCATCCAAATCCAGCTGCTAGCAGGAGCTATTTTCCTCCTTCATTGAGACCACTTGTGTCTGGGATAACCTCTACGGACACCAGGAACAACATGTGTAAAGGCAAGTGGTCCCCTCCAAGAAGTGGGCAAACTGAACAACAGGATGTTCTGATGAAAAGACATGCTGCTAGGAGCGGCTCTAGTCCACACCTTTTGTGGCCAGCAGGTGAGAAAAGAATTAGTACTGGAAACTGTATATGATGAAAGGAAGTATGAAGGCAGCACAGAGCTGACAACACTGTTTTCTGCATGCATCAGCACCTTTCTGAAGATCACTGACAGAAAAAAAATTACTACAAAATCAGGATTATCTTGGCAGGAAGTTTTCAAAGAACTGCTGTATCCATGTAAAGTCACAGAAGACATCTGTATTACAGTCATTAAAGCAACTTCAAACCTTATTGTCTTTTTTAATTCTAATTTATTCTATAGCCTTCATTCACATGATCATCAAAATATGGTACCTTCACCTACTGAACCTTGATGGGCACATACATTACCTTGGGCTCAGTTATGGCGTGGTTTCTTTTATTGTAAAACTACTTTGCTGCCAGAATGATATAGACAGAAAATGCCACTGAAAGCATCAATTCCCAGTGTGAATGGAGTGATTCTACAAAAAATATAGATGCCAGCTGCTAAAAATGGAGCCCTAGAGGAGAAGAAAATCCGTCAAACCCATTGACCTGGAACTCGACCACTGAATATTTTAAAAACCTTGAATTTTACCCACTTCAGGATAAAATAACACTGTTTACTTATTTAATCTAGATTTTGGGTTTGTGTCATGTTTGGAAGCTCAATGGTTTATTCTCCCAGTTTCATTAAATGGTGACAATGAGAGATACACAGATTTATTTTCTAAAAGGATTCAGCCTGCCCAGCAGCCATTTACCTGGAAATGCCATTGCTTTAAGGCAGAGCTTCCTGACATAGTTTGTACAGGGACTGTCATTGCAAAAATACACATGGCATTGCACCGTGTCAGGATCAGCGGTGGCGGCAGCAGCTGTGTGCAAGGCTGCACATGCGCTGTACATGTGATTCTAGCCCTAGTATTTCTCCAGGTCCTCTGCTGGCCTTTATACACAAGGTGGAGGAGGAAGAGGTATTGGGTCATTGTCTGTCTCCTCTGGGATTGTTTTGAGACTGCTCCCCCCACATGCACCTTACCGGCAGGATGTCTGCTTTAGGACTGAAACCACACATGGATTTTTTAATGCTTCCCATTCAGAGACTTCAAAGCAAAGGCCAGTGAAAGCATCACTGCACACCTAACATCTGCTTTTTTGCATGAGGAAAAAGAAAGATACAGAAATATTAAGGCCAACATCTCCAAAAGCATTAGTGCCTAAGTCTCAATGAAATCGATCTAAGCTATGAGGCTAGTAAGCTATGGACATCTGTGCTCAGGTGACTTAAATGGAAAGTCTGACCCACTCATTCTGAGCTCCATCTCCCTTCATGGGGCTGAACGTGTCCCTCCAGCACGTAGCGCCTGTAGCTCATGCAAACATAGTGTATAGAAATGCATGACACACTTGTTTGAACTTTTAGCAGACTGAAACCTTTGATGTTCAGAAATGTTTCCGTTTCTTAAGAGGGAAACACTAGATAATTGCCAATGAAAGAGTCTCGTAAGGTTTTGAAAAGCAGACTTTATTTAATAGGCACATCATTGCTTTAATAGCACTGAGCTGCACAGCTTACTGCACCATTTGTAAATGGCTTTGTTTGATTACATTGCATTTCCTCAGTGTCAGTAGGATTCAAGTAAAAAAGTTACTGCTTTTACTTCTCTATCATTTCTCAAGATGGAAAAAAAAAACAGTAAAACAACTAGCGCACAGGAGCATAATAAAGACAGAACTGCCTCTGATCCAGTAGAAGTCAGGACAAACTGTAATTTGAGCACTGAACAGTTAAAGCTGCAAGACAACCACACTACGTTTGCTCAGATGGGTTTTTCCATTGTGCAGGATAGAGATGAATGTTGCCCACTAATACAACAAGGGACTGGCTTTCTTATACTGAGAAACAAAGACTGTCCAACGCAGACAAGAATGAGGGCTTCAAAACAGCTCACATGAAATTAGTTTTCTTACTATTTCTAGTTATAAAAGTTGTACTTACTCAGCTAAAGGCTTAAAAGAAAAGTACTGCTTATAGAACTCTGAATCTGCAATTTAATCAGCTTTTCACCTTCCCCCCCTATATTACAGTTCTTCATGATACGAGAAAACTGTCTTTAAGAGACAAAACCATAGCATTTTGGATTATTTTTGTAATTGAGTAGTTTACTTGGTTGATACATTTCTTCCCTGAAAAACTGCATTTTAAAATTTTATTAAATTTTATTAAATTCCACCAAAAAAAGCATACAAAATCAGAAGTCATTAGAGGAAAATAATATTGCTCTACAAAAGAAAAAAGCATGACTTCTAACATAGTTTTATGAACATTGTAAAAGAAGCACATATGGCATTGAAATATTTTGAAAATGGAGAAGTATTTTGTGAGTTTCAGTGTTCTTAGGTTTTACACTCTCTTTTCTGAATTGATATTTTTTTATATCTTGCAATTTTTTTAACATATGCTAGCATTGTATAGGACAGACAACCTAAAACAAACAATGCAGAGATCTAGCGTGCTGCACACTTTAATATACACTAGTTACTTTAGTTACTAGCACTTTATGCTGACAGTACCTACTGTATTTGTAAAACTCATTTTTAAATCAGCTTGTCAAAGCTTTTGAGAAGCAATCTGGGCAATGAGGTGGGTATTTTTAGTATCTACCATGAATACAGCCAATTACAGAATCAGAGGTCACTCTCTCCATACAGTGCTGATGAAAAAGAGGTGTAATCCAGAGCCCCAGGAACAGACCCTGGGCCCGTGTATGGAGGCATTCTCTTGATGCAGTACTCAGCCTGCTCAGGAGGCAGCTCTCGACGTAACTCATCGGCCAGGATATAAGGCTGTGAGGGGGAAAGGATTAAGAAATTCAGTATGTATTCTTCAAAGACAACAAAATATATTTATTTTCTATAGCTGTGACTAATAAACTCAGATACTCTGCCTATTTTCCTATGACAAAGTATTTTCCTCGGTAAATTCCATCCCTAACAATGAGTTGAAGGGGACAACACTACCAACAAATTCATTAGGTCGAAGTCCAGTCTCAGAATATGTGACTGTGTATGTTAGCTACTGAGCACTGTGCAGCCATGGGTAGACTGTTAGTGATACAGCTCACCCATGGCCAGCGAGACAGTGTCTATGGTGCACTGCTGCCCCTTCTGCAGTGACAGGAGAGACACGTTTTCAGTTAGATCCTGTTAGTTTCAAGGTCCTAATATATTTGTAATGGAACATGCATTATTGCATTTAATGGTTTGCATTTATGATATGAAGTATACCGTCTGTTAACAGACTTGATATTATTTAAAATAGCAATGTAATGAAAACCATTTCTTCTTGAGACCTGGGCTTTCATCTTCCACATGAATTCCCATTAAAAACATGTCAGGAATTCAAAATGTGCTCCACAGTAAATGAGATCACAAAATCAATACAAACAGCCAGAATGAGAAAATCAATAGAGCGAGCTTGGGCAGATAGACCTGTACTGCTGTGATCTCTCCTTTCTCCATAGCACAGGATTGGTTTCCTGGCAGCACTGTTTATGGCCTTGACTCCTCCAGAAATTCTTGAGTTGCCATTATTCTCCTTTTCATCTTTATACAGCACTCACTTGCCAGTGGATCTGGCTATGAGGAGGAAAGGATGCCAAATTGAGGAGCTTCCTCCAGGTACCCAGTAACAAGAGGAGGTCTCCTCCTCTTGCTCCTTCTATGATAGGGATACATCACATTGCATTGCCCTGTTGAATGAGCTGTCAGGTCACAACCCAGCTTGCAAGTAAGTGTAGACTTGTGCAACTGCCCAGGCCGTGTTCCAGAGGGCCAAACTCTGCATTGAAACATCCAGACAACAGCATGAAAGGCAGAATGACTTCCCCTCTAATCAAGGCTGTCATGTGGAAATAATTTGATGTACAATTTATCCATTATACAGACAAACCGTCTATCCCTTGTCTAAGAAGTCTAATTTTATGTTGTCTCTTTGTGATACGAGGGTAAACAGACCAAGCCTTGAATTCTGCACCCATTTCAGCTAAGAGTTGTGGTTCCAAACAAGAAGAAAAGGCAAGTACTTTCTCTGAAGTCTTACAAACTGAAAACAAAGCTTCACTGTTACTACTAAAAGGCTTGTATAAGACTTTCAGCAAAGAAGGGCTAAACAGGAGAGCTACTGAATCCTTACACCCAGCAGCATGATGACTGACCTTATCCGAAGCCAGGATTCTGAAGGAAGCTATCACTTGCTCAGCCGTGTCTGTATCTGCTGTTTCTCTGGTCATGAAGTCAATGAAGGACTGGAAAGTGACAGTTCCTTGCCCATTGGGGTCAACCAGAGACATGATTCGGGCAAACTCAGCTTCACCCTTTCACAGAATCCAAAACACAAAAAGTGGTCACCATAATATCAATCACCAACAGCCTGTGTCTCTCATGAACCAGCAGGACCAGTGTTTAAAAAGTCTTTAAAGCATCTTCCTGACTTCAGAACATAAATGTCAGAGTCAATGAAATCTGGGAACTTAAATGCCCAGCCCCCTTTTGTAGAAAGGACTCAGTGCTTTTGAAAAATGTCCTAAATATATAGTGTGTATCTTTCAATTGACTTCCTGCAACTTCCTCCCACTTCCACCCTCCCTCAATGCCTGTTTTACTTGTTTTAACATAACATTTCATTAGCCACCCCATCCTAAAACCATTGTAATTTAGATACCACACAGGCAGGTGAAACAACAGCCCAAGAAGCAGTGTACTTGTAGACCCACTGAACTCAAAAGGGAAATAATTCTGAAAGTTTCATGCCAAATATAGGACAGTTCAACTAAGACTAATCCTTTTTTCTACAAAAAAGGGTGAATTTGAGGGGACAGTTTTTTAGAATAAATAAGTGAAGCAAATGCAACTCCAAGGCTAGTTTATGAGACTTAAACAGCATCAAACTCATGCAGATAAAAAAGGAGAAAGAAAAAACAAAACATTTGATAACTGTTAATTTCAACTTTTAAAATTTCCTTAATTCAAAGAGCAATGCAGCAGACCATAGAATATGTCTTTCAAGTGTTCAGTTTTACTTTTAACTTCCTTTTTAACCATTTGAAAATAGAGAAAAAGCAAAGAAAAAATAAACTAGTATCTCTAGTGCAAATTATATTATTAGTATTCTCTCAATTTAAATAAGCTTTAGTGTTGCTATGGTTAATGTTATAAGCTATAAGCAGAATCATTGCCATTGTTTCTTAAAATTCATACCAAATCATAACCCATTGAAATTAAGCAAGCTCTGAAATCATCGTGGTCCATCAATCCATTCTTCCTCTATTGACCAAAACAATGCAAGGAATATGGAATGGAAAGTT
The DNA here is from genome assembly GCF_963082525.1 of Nesoenas mayeri. Lineage (NCBI taxonomy): Eukaryota > Metazoa > Chordata > Aves > Columbiformes > Columbidae > Nesoenas > Nesoenas mayeri. The sequence continues at coordinate 79,268,807 of NC_137544.1, read as the reverse complement.
TGAAGAATCCAAGGTGATTTCCAAGGAGATGACGAGTTTTGACCATATTGGATCCAGTGTATGAACAGTATTCATTGATATTGCCCAAGCGGGTAACCAGAATCACCATCAGTTTTAAAGGAGGAAGAAGTAACTAACATATTACACACACAAAACAGACATTTTCACCATGAAAAGTAAAATCAGGGGAGTGATAAGGGAGAGGAGGAGGTGAAAGAGACAAGAATACAGAGAACACAAACAGAGAAGACAAAGAGAAGGGCAAGGAGAAAACTTTGTTATTGAACCAGTCAAACTCAGGAGATGCACAAGCTCCCTCCCTGATATGAAGTGTCTTTGAAAGGTTCTGCATGGGCTGCTGTAGTGACTTAAAGTATAGTTTAAAATAGTCTGAAAATAGTGTATCACTGACTATTTCAAATATTCCAAGGCTAAGGTATGTACACTGTGAGAGCTGTCTGCTGACATATGGGAAAAAAGTACAGGGATTTTCCTTCTGACTGCAGGCTGTCAAGACCTGGACTACAGCAGAGAGATGCGCATACTGGCTTAAAGGATGAGACTTGCAAGTCTTAGAAGGAGGTCAGTTGAAGACCGTGTTTAAAAGGCGGTTACTCATTTTCCAGGCAATAATGTATCTGTGGCATTCCTTGCTCAGAGCTGAGTAAACATTAAATGGCATGATAGTAAAAAGGTAAATAAACTTTTCCTCTGTGTTGTGATATAATGTAGGGGTTTGGAGAGCATTGTGTCATCCTATATCAGTAGAGAGCTTGTGTTGAGTCCAAGGAAATGTAAATTAGCAAGACTGCAAGAAGCATAGGGGCTCCCTATAGTTATCTAGTCCAAATAAAACTTCTCAAACCACGTAAAAGAAACAACCTGACAAATCTTTGAAAAACGCATATAAAAATATGGTTCCAAGGGATGCTGACAGTCCATCTAATCCAGTTGTCTTCCCAGCGGCAGGATATTTTCAAAGCATGACCAATACCTTGGAGTTTAAACCCACAGTCTCTTTGGCTATTATTATATTGGTCTATCTGAAAACAGAACAATATCAGTTTCCTCTACCTGCCGGTCATTTCCAACCTGTCCTAGACTGATGAGGCAGGCTTTAAATTCATCAGAGTGTAGATTGTCAGATTCATCCTAGCATCCCATCACACGTCATGCATTTTGGAAGGTGAAAGAAAGAAAAATCAAAGGTCAGGTTAGTTAAGAACATTCTACTCTTGTATTAAGAACCATGTTTTTATAGAACTTCATGGAAATGTAATGTCAACATCATATTACAATGAGTTACCTAAAAATGTACAACTTTTGCAGTTTCATGCTTTCAGTTTTTGTAGTGGAAAAAGGTGCTTACCTCAACTACAGAGTTAAAACTGTGCTTCCTCTCTAGGTGTTCTTTTAACATTTTTGCTAATAAGGCAGCTTATATTCTGTTGAACTGCCATTTGCTTCCTTCATTTTCTATTGTCATACAGTTTATGTGAGATGTAGTAAAAAGATCACTGAACCTGGGCAGAAAGTTTTTCCCCTCTGAATTACTGTTACTTCACTCTTGATCTGATAACATTATTTAACAACAGAATACGCATACCTCAAAAGAGAGGAGAAGCACAAAACAATTTATTTCTTGTCTAGATCCAAAATAAATTTATAACTGACATAACCTGGGTTTCAGTTATGTGTCTTCTTTAATAATCTATACAGCAAGGTTTTGCTTTGAAAACTGATTTTTAAAAAGCCCCAATGAATTCCAGGTTAAATTGCTTCTAGTAACACCATATCAAACTGGATCATTGTTTTGAACCAATATTATTTTCCATTTTGCAGGTCAAGAGATTCATACTAAGTTCTTAACAACAACTTTTCTTCCTGTTCATACTAAATGTGTCCTATCAGAGGTGTCCTTCAGATTGAGTCAACATGTATACAATTAAAGATATGTTCCAAAATGAAAAATTATTACCCATATTGATTTTACAGATTGACACTTTGGAGAAGATCCAAGGTTGTCTGTCTGCTACATATTTGCCTGCTGGATGAATAATTTATTTTTTAAATTTTCTAGATAATTATGCATAATTAAAATTACAGGAGTTTTAACAAATACACTGGGTTTATTTAATATATTAAAAGGATGAAGTGGTGCTTTACTAAGTTCATCACTCCATGCATTTTTGATATTTCATGCTGTTATTATATTAACTCCCACTGCATCAGCCTCCACCAGCTCCATAAAGGGAAGATGAAAAATAACAGTGAGCAGTCTATGATGAGAGATAAAGCAAAGCTGCAAATCTGGAGCAGCATTTAGTTAAAAGCCATAATCACAGTGAAGTTTTTTCCTTTAGCATCTCTATTTTATAGGATAATTCCTGTTATAAGGCATTAAAAAGTATTTACTTTGTTATTCTGAAAATGTTAATCTAAGTCTGGCTTGCAACTCTCCAAAACCACCCTGGAGACAGCATATGGCAGGTCACACCAGGAGTAAAGTCAGCTCATTTTACCGTCTTTCTAAAACCAAAGATATTACTGTGTGACTGCAAACAAAAAGATATAAAAATGGCACCTAAGAGCCAAATCCTGTCCCTCCTCCTCTATCTGGTGTTGGTAGAGGGCTATTAGCTATGTGACCACACCAGGGGCTGGGTGATCAGTATGTGCATGAGCTCCCTAACTGCTACACCCGGCAGCGGCAGTCGTGCAACAGGTAGCAAAGGGCAGATGGGAGAAAGACCAGCACATCTACCAAGAAAACATTTTCTTTAGGAGATGAGTGCAATGAGTGTGCTGGAGCTCATCACCATCATCTGGTGAAGTGGGACTCCCCACTGAGGGTCCAAGCAGTTGTGCTATGTGCTATAACAGGTTCTTACGTTCTCGTAGTGATTTTTTAAAATTTGCATCATATATGGCCTAAAAAGGCATCTTTGCAGTATATCAGAGTTCCATGGGACACAATGGTATTTTGCAATTAATGCATGGATCAAGCCCAAGCAAGGGCTTGGGAAATGGTTCTTTGTATTTATTTGTGTTGTTTGCAGACCAACATTAAGCACTGAAATTAGTTTTTAAAAGCATATAAATAACTTTGCCTTGTTAATCTCTTCCTGCCAATACAAAGTATAACACTGAAATACCTTTCCATGTTTCATTATTAGTCCCCAGAAACCTTTTCCTTTTCCCTCGTGATTCATATGTGGCCTTATAAAATAAATGAGGTTCTCAGTCAAAGCAATACATTCTTAAAGACATCCTTGAGTTTCCTGAATGTTAATTGACCTGCACAAGCCTGATCATGTGCTTTCTTTAATAGGGAGCTGTTGTTTTTCTGTTAGTAAAATATGGGTGGTATGATGCTATTGCTCTGCATGCAGAGCTCTTACTTAAAATCTGTAGTTTGCACAAAAATTGATAGCAGAATATATTAACAGCCATTAAGATATTACATGCAGAGCAGCTGCAGATCTTTTACCACATACTTCACAATCTTATTTAGAATTTACTAAATATACTGAATCTGAAAAAGGAATCCTTGCATAAAAAGACTTCAAAACCAGTGACTGACAACACATTTGTGTTGGTGTCCCAATTTGTCTGCATACCATAGTTGAGCTATGCACCATTTCAAACAGTTCTAAACTGCTTTTGTGATTCAGACATTGTGTCCCACTTTCTCTTTTATTTTTTTTCCTCCCCTCTATGCCATCACATTAAGGAAGGAAATATACCAGCACTGCTAAAGATTTATATTTATACCTACAACTAGACTGTGCCTTCAGGCACAGCCTCCAGCAAGGAGTAGTGTGTAAGCAGCAGCACCCTCAGGAATAACCTTTGGGGTACCAGTGCATGTACATGGCCAGCTGTGGCCCACTTGCCCCGAGGGAGATGCAGCATCTTCACCACATGCCTTGTCACGCTTGATGTGCTAGCACATCTCTGCTGGTGGATGCACCGAAAGAAACACAACTCTTCCTGCCCTTGTAACTGTTATTTGCATGGTGCCCACTTACTCAGTGCAGTTTGAGAATCAGGGGCATGTGGCCCCTGAAAAAAAGCCCTATAAAATACCTAAATAGCTTTCTTTCAAATATTCAGGATGTAGAAGCCATTTAAAACAATTCACCCAATTATTTAGCTTTTTCAAAGGGCTAACAGCTGCAGAATGAAACCCTATAATGGATTATAAACTGTAAGTTTTTTATCTTTTCATATATTCTTCCTGGGGAAGAAGATAGGGGTTCCTTCCTCAGTTATCACCAAATGAAGTTGTTTTTAGAAGCACTCTATTAAAAAGTTGTTAGGTTTGTGTGTACCAAAATACATTCTTTAAAATGGGGAAGGGACCTATTCTGTATGTTAGTACTTTGCAGGCATCCTCAACACACACAAAGAGTCAAATATTAAAAGATGTCTTAAACTGGAGAAATGCCACAAAAGTCAGAACTATAGCATGCATAAATTATTCTGTTGTACTTACATATTTAAAGCCTACTCATCAGGGACAGTATTAACTTTTCCAGATCTTTTCTGGCTATTCATCATTGTGAACTGCAATCCATTCTTTCAGTGATTTTTTAAACTGTGCATTCAGAAATGTTGCTAAGTGCAACAAAATTATTACATATACTGCTAATTCCATGTGATGTGGAGAACCCAGTATTTTTTATGTTGGTGGTTATGTTCAGATGATCCAGTTTCATCTTAATTTCTATTTAAAGTGATCAAGACCGTAAAAGAATCCATTACTGCCCTTTCTATCTAAATTCCAAGTTTAGAATCTTCATTATCTCGTGTACCCTGAAGTAACTCTGGAGCAGCCTGGATTTCCTTTATTCACCAACACTAAATATTCGAGTGTACAACGCCATACAAAGTAAATAAAAATGAAAAACAAACCTGTCTCTCTCAAACATGTTTGTTCAATGTCTCTTTCTAGCCTGTGTAGATTGAGTCACATCTGTCCATTAGATTACAGTGTAATTTAATCAGTAAAAGCTTTTCTTTTGTCAGTGTTTCTATTATCTGTCCCCTGTAGAAAGCCTGGCTTGACGGCTGACTAGCATTAGATCTTACCTTCTTGCTTTCTTTAACTGTCATTATGCTACTCAGAACATAATTGCTGCACTGTGTCAGTTCAAAATTACTCCTAGGCTGATTCCCCATGTCTCATGTAAAGAGTATACTAAAGGGGGCATACGCAAAATGGGCCTTCGCTTAACATGGTCATTCCAGACCTCTTTTTTAAGGCCTTTGGATTGCAGAATCACAGAATACCTGCCTGGACACATTCCTGTGCAACCTACTCTAGGTGAACCCGCTTTAGCAGGTAGGTTGAACTAGATGAACTCCAGAGGTCCCTTCCAACCCAAACCTTTCTGTGATGATACTTCCAGACCTCTTTTTTAAGGCCTTTGGATTATATCTGTCATGGCAGAAGATACAGTCTGCAGCTGAACTTGCAGTCCAGTCCCAGGTTGTTGAGGCCATAGAAACTGTCATCATCTATTTCCTTCCACTTCTGACTCAGACACTCAAGCTTCCTGCAATGGAAGCAAGAGCAGAAGGGACACTGCCTGAAGCAAGGAAAAGCCAGGGATAGGAGCTGGGAAGCACTTCTGTGTTGCACATTATTGTCACAGCCTATCTCCAACAGGCCTGCAGTAATGTGACATGAGCGTTCTCTTCCAGGCCATATAGCCTTTTCTAATGCCTTGTTCTATTGTAGCCTTCAGTAACTCCAAGTGTTACTATATCTGTAAAGCCTAAAGATCCGTAACAGTAGGGCTGGTTGGTGTAGGAGTTAGCTTTGCCCTTCAAGACCTTCTGAGGCACCAAGAGATGCTCACAGTATCTCCTCAGCCACTGAACCAGCCTTGCTGAGAGTGTAGCAGAGAACTCCTCCATGAACTACAAAGGTACAGGGATGCTAGAAATCGCCATCTAGTGTCAGATAGACTAGGATACAGTCACCTTGCTTCCTCATCTTTAGGGAGCTGTCAAATCTTTGTGCAAAGTCTCTGGTTTCCCTTAACAGGGTCTCTCAAATACTGGTGTGTAATTTATCCAGGCCTGGTACTCTGTCTGCTTTTAATAGCTCTAATTGGTCAGTTGTCTGCTCCAGTGCATTGGGAAAGCTATTTAGTATGCTACATCCTTCCACCGCAGGAAATATATCTCTGCTTCTGTGATGTTATCTTCTGCTTCCTTAGAAATACAAAAAGGAACTATGCTGCACTAGAATCACATTAAGATTTTTCATAAAATCTCTTCCTGGTTCCTGTGTAGCTAACCTTTCCTAAGCTTGTGTTTTTCTTCAAAAAGCAGAGGTTTGGCAATTCTGCTTTTCTTTCTAAACAATTAGGGATATTCTAAAGAATATTTAGCAAACTATGACTGTCAGCATCCAATACACATTGAGTATAAGTCCAGGTATGAACAACCGTTTTGTGTAGAGTTGGACAAACAAGAGGTCAGTAAGAAGAAAGTGGCATTTTGCTATAGCCTGAAATGATTTGAAGGAGTCAACTCATGTGGTAACAGGATATAAGTCAGGGGTTAACACAGTCTGCTAACTACAGGAATCTGTACTGGGAAAAAGACAACAGCCTGGTGCTATATTACAGTAATCTTTTTTCAGTATTTGAAATGTGAATTTGATTTTGAAGGTGGGTTCATGTCAGCACAGAGCCAGCAGAGCTAAGTCATGTACAGATGGTTTTCCAACTGGGAATGTCAGATCCCTGTCTGCATGCATTTTGCTATCGTGTCTATTAATAGCTACCTTTTTAACTCTCTATCCATGAATACTACATAACTCACAGAAGAAGTGAGTTAAGTTTCTTCACAATAGTGTGTTCATTCCTACTTTTTTCTTCATCTATGATTAGATAACTGAAAATAAACAGCCTCTTATTTCCCACATAGAGCCAGAAAATGATAAGATTTTTCTGGACAGCTATCAGTGCCCCAGCTGTATTCCCTACAAGTCTATTTCTAGGGAAACAAGTTGTGATTCAAAGAAAGAAAAAAAAAAGAAAAAAAAACCAAAACCACCCAACACTGTAATCCAGATTACAGCTAAATTGGAAGCCACTGGCAAATGCACAAAGCACGCTGCACTGCCTCAAAATAAAGGGCACATTGTTTTCCAAAACAAAGACTCGATTGTATTAGCAGAACTATAACTTTGCATTACATTTAAAGAATGCAAATCAATCTTTATCCTATCTGTACGATACTATTTCATAAGGCTATAAATTCTTTGTTAACTGTTGGTTGGGCTTTTTTTCTTATTTAAAAAGAGCCCATTGCTACTGCATTTGCAGTTTTTTTAAAAGGTTTACATTTGGAATGGAAAGAAACTTGCTTTTTGCAAACAATAAATATCACTAGTTGAGAAAAAGCAGGAGTACTGTACCCTGTCAAAATGATTGAAGGATGCTCTGAAGTCATTCATTTGTTCCTGGGTGATACCCTTGGCATCTCTTGTGAGGATCTGAGTCTCAACCTCATTGATAGTTCGAGCAATGGTGGTAAGTAGGAGCTCCCATCCAACACGGATGTGCTATGAGAGAGAAAATACTGATTTATTAAAGAATCAAATATATTTTTCTAAGAGTATAAAAAGTACAACAAGGAAAAATCAGTTCTAAGTATTTATGTGATACCTTTTCCATTCCACTAACGCTACATTGCTACCAAGTACCCTTAAAAATAAAAACCGACTTCAGAAAAATACACAACTAGTTTCTAAATGGGTGCTTCTTCATTAAATTAAAAATAAGTTAAATAAAACAAGTCCTATGAGATTATTAGGAAGTCTGTCAAAGTACATCCTCTGTTGCACTGTCTTCAGATCGGGGCAGATAATTCTATGGCAGAATAAACTAACAAGTACAAAAGGGAGTAAATGGCTACCTCCATAGTATAGTTGGTGTGCTTGTTGTCAAACACCAGGGCTTCTTGTATAAGCTGGTGATCTCCTTCCAGTTTGTCAATGTTGTGTTTATAATTAATGATATTGTGCTCATATTGCTTCAGCTGATTCATCTGGTCCTCCAAAGGCCCTGTCATTTCAATGGAGCTGCGGGCAATTTCCTGTCAAAAGAAACAAAGACACACACCCACCCCACAGAATTTAATCTTCAGATTTGCTAATTCAACCAACTTTCACATAAATATGTAATATTTTTGTATTAAGAAGCAATAGTAAAGAAACCTCCCTACAGTGGAGATGATAAGTTTTACTGTAGAAAATGTATTTTGAAAGAAATGTGGCACATTTATTTCTGGGATCAGTATTGAGATCCTAGTGATTCTGGTATCTTTCCTTTATAGAAAACAGAAGCCAAATAGTGACTGTTTAGTGATTGATTTTTCAAAGCTACATTTCCTGCTCATCATCAAGATACCACTTGTACACACTTCCACAGTTTTAAAAATCATCTTCACAGGTGCTAAATTCTTCAAGATCAAACAGCTGGTGAACTACCATGGAAATTGCTGTTGTTCTGTATATAAATCACAGATCAAAAACTATAAAACACTTTGTTCATCAGCTTCTGCATGATGGTCTGACACTCACTTCCATCTTGGTCTGGATCCATGGCCCAATGACATTGGCCTGAGCAGCAAACTGGCGACGCAGGCGCTCGTTGGCATGCTGGCGGGCTAGTTCCTCCTGCAAGGATTGATCCCTCTGAGGCACCAGCTGCTTCACCTGTTACAGTGGGAAAGCACTAAGTGTGAGCAGGAACAATTGAATAGTATAAAGACAAAGGGAACAAATAAGTCTACAGTTACTAATTTTTATTACTGATCTGAAGGCTGGTATCAGAAGGAAAAGCCAGAAATATGATCACTATTTTATTTACTGATTCCTTGGTAACATAAGAAATTGCTAACGTGGTCTTGGGCAGCCTGACCAGAGACACTGACATGGAGACATAAGACATTCTCACCTCTGACTGGATTCAAGTTCAAGACAATTATTTAACTTGAACTCTTTTTACAGCAGCTACTTTGATTTTCTTTTGAAACACAGGTGATGTTTCAATCTCTGAGTAATTGTTCTAAGAAGAATCAGTGCAAAACATTTTATTTGAGCACAGCCATAACAATAACATGAGACACACTGAGCCCATCATGTATATCTGAAGGTCTCTAATACATTACAAATGCTTTTTTTGGCTTGCCCTGAGAGATTGTAAATTTAGGCCTTATTGCTTGGTTTTTGTAACCCATTGAATGTGTGTTCTTGTCCGTGTAAGTTTATGTATTGGGTAAACTCATACATTCCTAATGAAATAAAGTTTGTGTGATTGCTCTAGGAGCCTCTCTTCAATCCCTCTCCAGTAATTTTTTAAGGTAATTGCCAATTTCAGTCTAATTGGACAGAACATTAACAGTCTCAAAGATGCTATTTTTTTTTACAACGTCTGTGAAAAGCAGCAGCTGGGTAGAATACACACGTGAACTACTGTTTATACTGAGAGAAAAAATACAATAATTTTCTGTTCTTTTGACAGCACCCCCTGGCCTGTCCACTGGGCAGCCACCAGCTCTGCACTAGCCCCAACACATGCTTCTCCTGCTCTGCCAAAAAGGACATAGGTAATACTGAGAGATGGGATGTTGTGAAGCAAGCCTAGCAAACATAAGGGAGATCATAAGATGCTGTAAAATGTTCATTCTGGCATCTGGCGATCTAAACTAATTTACCGATTTACTGTAGAGTTCTTTGAATATTCTCAGTATTCTTAAGCTAGAATACTATGTTACAATGTCTTTTGTGTATTTAGCATACATTACCTTTTCCCACTTGCTACGAATCTCTTCCACAGTAACAGTGCTGTAAGGATTGGTTGCACTTATTCTCATGCTGTAACTCTGAATAACTTTTTCAACTTCATTCTGGATTGACAGTATGGCCTGTCTTTCACCATCTGCCTCTGGCAAAGTAGCTTTAAACTGATCATGTGCAGAGATTAAGCTCTAAAATAGGAAACAGAGAGGGAAAACATGAAAGCCTTAATGTTCCTTTCAACATCTGGAAGATCTGCTGTAAATAAGCACAGCTCTTCTCTCAGCTACCCAAACACCCTATCTACATGTATCTGTAGATACAGAAAATAATATATGTAGATACATTCATGAAACAGCCCCCATTGACTTTATCACAACCATTGTGTCTTCCATGATCTCTGGAATATACTTTCATACCAATGAAGACCATATTTATAACAGAGCAGACATTGCCTATCACAAAGAAAATGTCAAGACAGTATATGGATGTTCTACTCTCCAAGAAGGAAAAGCTTCCATTCTTGTCTTCCCTATGACTGTAACCCAAAAAATAGACAAGTTACCTGAATTTCCTCTATGCTATGAACAATGAACATGTCCTGTAGGTCTTCCATAGCACCTTCCATCCAGTTGTTGAAAGGAGCGGCTCTTTTGGCAAACTCCAGGTGAAGCTGATCAATTGTTTCGAGCAATTTCTCCGTTCTCTGTGCAGGTTGGGAAAGGTACATTCCTTTGTTACCAGGGTAAGACCTAACTCCAGACACATAGCCACCCATGCACAAAGTTATGCTTCATCTTTTCAAAAGCAGTTGTTGACTGATTTCACCCTCTGCTTTAAGTATTTTCACTCAAGGCAATTGCAGTAAAGATACTCTTGAATTGAACATTTTAGAAGAGTGTCTGCCTTTGAAGGATAACAGATGAAATGACTTTTTCACTGCTGATATTTCAAGTATTTTTGTTATTCTATATGCAAATAAATTAAAATCTGCTAATCTTGCTTTAGTAATTTTTTGTAAGTATAAAAAGAAAGAGTTAGACATAAGTTTTCCACCTTGGCATGCGACTTCTTTTCTTAAGGAACAAGGTTTTGGAAAGTATCTCAGTGTTTTTGAATACTCACTACCAAAAAATTAACTCAGTACTGGCCATTATCCTGTACTTCACCTGATTAAGCTCAGACAGGTATGAAAAGGTAAGTGCCTAATGGCTTTTGTTATACTTGCTGGACACCAAATTCCCAAAGAGTGGTGCTATAAACTGCATGCCATTTGTTGCTGCTTTAGAACTGTTCTTGGCAGCTGAGCACTGTCAAGTCTGCCCTGAGCAATTCAATCTGTTTACAAATGAAATGATACCAAAACGAAACGGAGATCTGAGGAAAGGCTTCACTGCTGTTTGGATTCCAAAGCAGATGCCCAATGGCACTGTTTCCAGATCTGAAACAAATGGTTCATTCCCCCATCCGTGCCTCAGCTGAGCTGCTCATCATTGTTTTATGGCTTACCTCCAGTGCCTCTCTCCTTTTCTGAGTAAGTGTTCCCAGGCTGTCCCATTGGTCACATATCTTTTGGCATCTATCATTGACACTTGCAGCATCATGGTAGTCCAGTTCACTAAGAAAGAGTGAAGGAAAAAATATGTGTGACTTTCTGAAAGACAGGAGCAGTTGCACTGTCCACACTCTTCCACTGGCCCTCAGTAATTCTTCCATTCTTTTTTGGAACATTTCTCCTCCAGGTAAGTGTTGCAGTAGAGACACGTGTGATCTAGACATTCAGCACTTCAAGACGCACAACACAGGAACAAGATTGACCTCCTTTATTGTGAGAAAAAACAAGTATCTATCTGTGCCATCCAGGTATTAAAGACAATTAAGGTGTCTAACCATCTTTTTCTCAGTATTCCTGTGACACAAGCGATTTGATCTTCAGAAGACCAGAATGCTTCAGTCTGGGACTTTATCAAGTTTCTGAAGATTGGTACAGCTTTAAATTAATGGCCTGAAATGTAAGTTTTGTTTTAAGTAATCCAATAATCCTATACAGCCTCATATGCTCTGAAATTATTTAACTGAGAAACAGACCTCAGGCTGCATTCAAAGCATAATATCTCTCTCACAGGCCTGCCCAGATTTGGGGCACAGAAAAAAATGTTCATCTTTCTCTCCAGGAACTCCTCACAGCGCTACACCCTATAACTGGCTGTCTCAGAGAACAGGAATCTCCAAACCCGCGTATGCCACCAGCATGAATTGCTGCACTCACAAAGGATGTAGCAGTTAGCATTGCTTTTTTACTTGCTTAATAGACTTATATTACCCTGACAGAAAGCAACTTACTGTTCTGCCTAAGACTGGAAAAACTGTTTAAGGTTCTGTTCTGAGATTCTGCAGTGAGTCTGTCTCAAATAGAATTTTTTACCTCAGCAGCAAGCAATCCCCTTGGTTCTGCTGCAGCCATCGTGATAATAATAAAATACATGTCTTGGGCAGTTTGGAAGCTCACTTTTACTGGTGTGCCATCATCCACTGAATCTAGCTCTTGGCTGCTCCTCAAAGACACTTTGCGCAGTACTAAGCATTGCAGAGACTGTATGGCAATATGAAGCTAAGATTTACGTTAAGGCTTGAACAAGACATTAAATGCAGATAGAATTTGTTCCTTTCTTTTGAGTATTCTTCTCTAGGCAATTGGCAAAAGGAATGTACAGATCACTCTGCCAGTAACTTAGAGAATCACAGGGGACAAATGAGGACAGAGGTAGCTTTCCTGTGTGAAGCTACACTCTAGGCCAGGAGCAGTATTCACGCTTCCTCCTCCAAGTCCAGTCAGAGCAAACTGGTTTTGGAAAAAGTTGAAAAGTATGTGAACGATCCTGATTAAAAAAGGTTTCAGAAGTGCTGCAATGAATCAACAAGTAATAATAAAATGATGTAACAGTTTTGAAAAATAACAAAACCAAGCCTCAATCATGAAAGTAGAACTTTTACTGTAAGGAGAAAGCTGCCAACAAGTCATACCACACAAGGGCTCCTTAACTTGAAAACTTGCTTCCTCCATTGAGGCAAGTCTTTTTATGAGCCTTCAAGGGATGCAACAAAAGCCATCTATCTGTTACAAAATTTTAAGTCAGAACCGTGGAGCTTTAGATGAGTTTTTGGCTGGTAATCTTTTTTTTTTTCATTTTAGCATTTTGAAATTGTTAGATGATGTTCCTCTATGAGCTCCCTAAGTGGATGGGATGTGGAGATATGTATTCTGGTCTCTTTCCGCATAACAAATCTAACATATCAGAATATGGTCAAGTGCCGGGTCCTGCACTTTGGTCACAACAACCCCAGGCAGCGCTACAGGCTCGGGGAAGAGTGGCTGGAAAGCTGCCTGGCAGAAAAGGATCTAGGGGTGTTGGTCAACAGCCACCTGAATATGAGCCAGCAGTGTGCCCAGGTGGCCAGAAAGGCCAACAGCATCCTGGCTTGTATCAGAAACAGTGTGGCCAGCAGGACTAGGGGAATGATTATCCCCCTGTGTTTGGCACTGGTGAGGCCCCACCTCAAATCCTGTGTTCAGTTTTGGGCCTCTCACTATAGGAAAGACATTGAAATAGTAGAGGGAGTGCAGAGGAGGTGACGAAGCTGGTGAGGGGCCTGGAGCACAAGTCTGATGAGGAGCAGCTGAGGGAACTGGGGCTGTTTAGCCTGGAGAAAAGGAGGCTGAGGGGAGACCTTATCACTGTCTACAACTACCTGAAAGGAGGTTGTAGCATGGAGGGTGTTGGTCTCTTCTTCCAAGTAACAAGTGATAGGACAAGAGGAAATGGCCTCAAGTGATACCAGGGGAGGTTTAGATTGGATATTAGGAAAAATTTATTCATGGAAAGGGCTGTCAGGCTTTGGAACAGGCTGCCCAGGGAAGTGGTTGCGTCACCATGCCTGAAGGTGTTTAAAATACATGTAGATGTGGTGCTCAGGGACATGGTTTAGTGGTGAACTTTACAGTGTTAGGTTTATGGTTGGAGTTGATGATCTTAAAGGTCATTTCCAACCTAAACGATTCTATGACAGAGTATTTTTGCTTCAATGGATCACTTATCTCCTTTTGTCGACTAGGATAAGGGCAGGTGTCCTTTCATGAAAGTGAGAGACTGACTGTACCAGCTGTGGCCAAAGTCCTGGAAGGTAACGTGCAACGTTCCTCCGCCAGCTATGCCAGGGAGGTTCAGCCATTCCCCATAAGATCTTTGCTATCCTATTTCTTCCAGAGATATGTGCTGTGGACAAATAGGTAGGAGAATAATATTATCAAAACAACTTTTTAAAAGGGCACCTGTGGGTCAAAAGTCATAAGTGAGATTCCCAACTGGTATTAAACAGTGTAGCTCCACTGCCTTCCTCTGGCCCTGCTGTGTTTAATCAGAAAAAGTGTCCTT